>NC_091516.1:19136135-19773135 GCF_947461875.1 Haliaeetus albicilla
GAAATGTATTTTCTTCTTTGGTCCTGGAAATTTGTGATTACAGAATTCAATACAATACCTTTGAACTTCTAGAAACAGTATTTTTTATTAATTAATTTGAATCATATTAGTTTTAGATTTTGAAGGGTTTTTTTAATTAAACTTTTATCATACAATGTCAAAAATAGTATTGTTGCTGACATCATGCTATTAGCAGCATCAGTATTTTTCTCTGTATTTGGATAACAGAATACTATAGCAAGTAACCCTGACAGATAAAATGGAAAATGTTGCAGCTTAATGTTTTTTCAAGCCAGTTAGTGGAACAGTCCTTACACATTTTGAATGTTCTCATGTTTAATTAAATTATTTTAGTAACTTAGTAATATCCTGTAGATCTCTTTCTTTAACACTTTGGAATGCAGCGGTAAGAGATGATCTAGCTGCAACATTTTTTTCCACTTAATAAACAAGAATTTACTTGTCAGTGATTTGTAATTGGTTGCATGACCCTTATAAATTGTCCAGATAGGAGAAGGTTTTATGTGAAACTCACGGCCAGATCTTACCTTCAGAAAGCATTAACATTGTAACTGTTTTAATGGAGGTTTTGACCAACACATGAAAACTCTCAGCTGCTTTTTAGTTGTTTTAAACTCCCCTCAATCTCACTAAAAAAAACCAAGACAAAAGTGTCATCTCAGTAGAATTTATCATGCCCTTTTGATATTTGCTGCTGATAGATTGCATGTTGCATCTTTGAAAATACCTACCTCTTTTTTGTAGATCAATTAAAATGTTTTAGAAATGTTTCATAAGATTTATTCATAGAAAAAATATCCACAGGGGATTGCAGAGTGACTTTCTCTGCATAGCTATAACTAAAGTCTTTCGTTTTGCATTATATCTCTCTGTAGGTTACTGTTACAGATTTATAAAATGAGAGTTCAGTAAAAGTAGTTCAACTCTTGTTTTCCTGCTTCCAGAACACCTTACAGTTGCTACGCATTGTTGAATCTTTCATCTGTCTTTCAGCATTAGCTACCATTCCAGACTTTTGAGAGTTTTTGGAAGAGTATGTTCTAATTATGTCTTTTTTTCTCCAACAAGTGTAAAATCCAACATGTGCATTCCCTTCTCCCCTTCTTTCTCTCTCACATACTGGTTAGAGATATAGGATGAGCATTACTTGGATTTAAAAGCTAATGAATCAAACATGGTGGGGGGGGTAACAATTTGCCATGTAGGAGAGCTGAGATTCCTTCTTCTCAGCAGAGCACAGCAATTGTTTTCAGTCCTGTCAGGTTGAGAGATGTCAGAGTATAAAGGTTTGGGTGAAGAATTATTGAAGAGGCATTTTATTTATAGCATTTCTGTCCCATAAAGCTTAGATGGTAAGACAGTGTAGTTTTGCAGGCAGGCAGGCAGCAATGAAAAGAAAAAGTATATTATTAAAAGTTAAAAAGTCTCAAAGCAAGACTTCTTCCTGTAAGTTAGAACATAAACAAAACTGATCCGTAACAAAATGGTAGATCTACAAGGTTTACCTGCTTTTATTTGGGCTGAAATGTATAACTTGCTAATTGATACGTCATCTTTACATACAGCTCTTATTCCACACTTTGGCCAATGCAACTTGAATGTCACATGACAGCAGTTTGTTTAGTCCCTGTGTGTCATATTATACTTTTCCAGATATTTTTGTCAAAGAAAGAGTTATTGAAATAGCACCAATATTTTCTAGTGCAGGAAAGAGAAATTATTTCTGTTCTGCTGCATCACCCACTATCTCTTTTAGCTCCAGCCTGCGTTCATGTTAATCTGCTAAGATGCTCATATGATGTGTGTCTCGGGAGAGGAACAGAAAGTGAAGTGAGGCAAGCATTCAGGGCTTACAAAAAAGAGCAAATGTGGTAATGGGGGAAGATGTACAGTGAATGACAGGGAATAAGGCAAATATGAGGCAAGGAATGGAAATGTTTCCCTTTCTTCAGATGTATGAGTTGTCTACTCCAAAAAAGATTTTAGAAGTAGTCTCAGAAGGCTACTCTTGGTTAATAAAAATGTCATTAGCTTCTCTTCTACTTCATATAATATGCACTTTCAATATTAATTTCAGACTTTTCTTAGTTTCATTTAGCCTTCTTATTTTGAGATTTATGTATTGAACCTGCATTTGGAGGATATAGCAGTGCTTTCTGATGAGTATAGGAAGCATATAGCATCATCTGACAAGCTTCCTGAAGTTGCATTGAAGTCTTACATGTAGCACTGGTCCTAGGCACTTGACACGTGCTTTCGCTGCTAAAGGGGATCCTGTTCATGTTGGGCATTGCAGTGATAGCCTGATCAGTTTGCTGCTTCTATGCCTTTATGTCTGTAACCAGAAGGTCTTGATACTATACTTAGTTTTACTCTTTCATAGATGTATGACTGATGGTGATCATGTGTGTTGCCTAAGAATAGTTACTCAGGTCTGAGTAATGTTAATCCAAAATGCTGTAGGTGATAAATTGCACAAGAATCAAATAGCGTGGTCTTCACATATGGACCTGGATAGCACAACTACAAAACCTTTGCACTTAATAAGTTGAATGTGAAAGATGCTTAAAAAAATGTTGCAATAAAACCCCAGTCTGAAATTATATTTACACAAAGTGGTAGTGTTCTAAGGTTTGTTAAATACGTTTCAAAGAAGTTTAGGAAATCCTAATAAGGAAGTATTTAGAGATGGTTGACTTTAAAAAAACCCAAACACACAGCAAGTAATGAAACATCTTAAACACTTGTATTTCTGTGGGGTTTTTTGGTAGTATTCTTGACTTGCCACTTTTCACAGGTGGGCACATGTAATATGTGCAATTGCCATCCCAGAAGTCAGATTTGGTAATGTCACAGAACGTACACCGATAGACACTAGCAGAATACCTTTGCAAAGATTAAAATTGGTGAGTAGTATATTCATATATGCTTCATTTATTCTTTGCTATTAAGGTGTTCCAATATTTGAAATGTATTGAAAATCTGAATTGTGATGATTATTGGCAGGTACAGAGCAATAAACTGTGTTTAAGGTAAGGAATAAATAATCAGGGTTTTATCAAGATGGGCTTTTTGACATATAATGGCCATTCATTAACACTGTTAACAGCCTTTGGTATTTTATTAAAATAAGTTCAAACCTGCCCTCCCCCAAAAGGAGAATAACAAACTTGACCAGTGTCAACTTGTGAAAGTTTCAGTTTTGGAACTGTATTGGTGATGAAAATGTTGAAACCCAAATAGACTGAGAATATCACACAGTACATATTTGTGAGGTCTTTTTATTATGTATTTTTGCCTCAAGGAACTATTTATGAAGGTAAAAGGATGTATGATCTGTTTGTTACATGTATGTCTACCATCTGGGCGTTGAAAAATATGCACAAAACAGATCACACGTTATATTGGATGAAAAAATCCCTGTTTCCTGAGGATTTCAGAAACTGGTGGAAAACATAAATACAAGTGCATCAGCTACTAACAGTTGCACCCTGTGTGACATCTAGAGCAAAAATGTCATTCAAGAAGGTTGATGTGCACAAGCAGAAGATATGCATAAGTGCAATATAAGAGTATTTTCCTTGCTATATTACATGAGAATTACTTAATTTGTCAGCATGTGCATCACTGTGATGTCACCTGACAGAAAGAAAGTGGTTAATGGCTCATTCAAAATCTTAGGAAAACTATCAGCTTTCTGGATCTGCCCCACACTATTTCAAAAGTGGTTCTTGGTCTAGCTGATCTTGTACTTGCTCATTTTGAACTATTAATCTTTTCATTACATTTTCATTTCATTTCATTCATTACTTCTTGTGTTTTCTAGCTGTATTTCTAAATGTGCATATGCAATTTTGAGTGGTTTAAATTGATAGCCTGTACTTCAAATGGTAATCCCTTCTAAATTTTTGTTCAAAATTTTGGTTTTCACATGTCCTTTTAAAAATAATATAAAACACATTTCTAAAGAATATGTATAATTCATTATAAAAATGTTCTTCCTAATCTGAAAATAAAACCAGTAGAAGCACTGGGAATTAATTTAATATGTTCATTCTTATTTTTTGAAGATCTTAAACAGGCACAGATATGTGTCTGGTTGGAAATAGTAAATTCAGGGCTTGAAAATGCAGAAGTGTTTAGTTTACCAGGTGTTGAAATTAATTCTGTGGGCTGTCCATGACTTGAACTGTATAAGAGTAAAAGGAGCCTTTTGGATAAGATTTGAATTACTTGTAGATTATTAGTTATGAAGGTATGGAGCAAAAATTTGTGAAGTTCCATGATTTACAATTCCTAGGTAATTTCTGCTGAGTATGAAGCAGTTATGTTAATCAGTTATTTATAACCCAGAGCTTTTTCTTAATTCTTTCCTTCAGTTGGTAGAAGCTTGCTTATAGTCCTTAGTGCTTTTTCAGTTCTTGAAGCCTCCTTCAATATAAAATTACATTGAAGCACTACAGATTGTATTAAGCAATATATACCCTTTTGGTGTCCTGTGAGTCCCTGAATGTTTAGAAATACAGTACTTGCTTTCCTTAATACTGTTTTTTAAAGTAAAAGAGTTTGTATATTTGAGTGGAATGAATGTTGTGATGAAGGAACTCAGCTGAATACAATAAAAATGAGAGACAGGGTACTTTATAACAGCCATTGCTGCAGGTAGTAGACACCCTTACTGTGAGGGAAGGAAGCACTATAATCCTGGTTTGGCTCATTAAACCTTACTTTTCCAAGACTTAGTTTCTAACATTGAATTTATAATGAAATAGCTAGACTTGTACAAATTTAAGGGAAGTAGGCAGTTTGACCATTTCAAAAGGCTCTATAATGATTAAATGTCAATAGACCAATAAAATGCTGCTCCTTGGGTAAAGGAGCAGAGAAAAATCTACTCTAAAACCACCAGCAATCTGTCTGCTTTTAAATTTTGGCTTTTGTTGCAAATAAGTTGCTGTATCTGATGATTTTACTCTGCTCTGTTTCACAGTGAATACCCTAGGTAAACTAAGTCTCCTGAATAACATTGTAGTATTTTGTATTTTTTAAAAAAACATTTTTAAAAAGTAGTTATTAGATGGAATTGCATAAACACTTTATATTTTCTTTAAAGCCCTGTGTATTAGATACTTTTTGTACATTAGTTCTCTTATTTCCTGAAACATGCGGTTCCTACTTCTCTAAAGAGGTTGCTGTCAATAACCTTGTGCATATATGCCATGTCATTCTCAAATCAAATATGATCCTTATGTTTGTCTTCACTTCCTGACTGTTGATGCTACAGAATAACAGTTATGCTCTCATACCCACTGTCATTGGGTCCTTTGCCTCGGGGGAACCCCAGGAATTATATCCAAATTAATTCTGCTTCTTTCTCTAGGAATTCCCATCCCTTCTTCCCCCCACATGGCCCCATTTTTATCTTTCATCCCTCTCCATTATCATATACTCTATACTTTGGAGTACACAGCTGATACCATCTGTCTTGCTGTTAATTTCTGTAAAAGCATACTGAGTGATTCACACTTTGACGTCAGCTTTGGGCCAGTTTTCCCCTTTGAAATTGTAGGGATCACCAATACTGCTCTTCAGCAGCCAATTCCTGCTTCATAGCTATCCTGTTTGTTAGGTTAATGATATCTTTGTTCATCTCCATCATTCAAAGTCAGAGACTGTTCATTGTATAGGTAAAAGGAAGTTTTGTACATTGTTTGTTGATATTGAGCCTTCACAACCAAAAAAATGTTTTAAAAATACATTTTTGGGCCTCTCTTTTTAATGCTCTTTATGTTAAAGCATGGGATAGCTAATGGGCTCTCTTACTATGCCATGTCTCCTTTACAAAATTTGGGATGTGTTTTGTTGAATATTTTTAAATAAGCAGAAAACATTGGAAACCAAATAGAAAAGGATAGATTACATTCTGGTGTGCAGCCATACCAAAACTAGATCTTACGATGTAGGAGCAAATAGTTCTAGTGTTTTAAACATTTCTCTTTCTACCCCTGTCCTCCCCCTTCCTCTCTCCCCTCCTTCTTCCCTCCTTCCCCCCCTTCTCATCTCTCTCTCTGAAATAGTAAGAAACCCAAATGAGCAGAACATCTACTGTCTTCAGAGATCTGTAGAGGCTGAGCTGACATTTTCTTTAATGTAGCATTTCCAAAGGAATATCAAAGGAGATAAAAAGTCAGTGTTTTATTTTTGACAAATAACTGCAAACATGAACATATTGGTAGGCTGGTTTTTATCGCTCAGTTAGTATGTGTACTGATTGCTGTTAAATAGTTTTAGTTCACTAGACATTTTGGGTTAAAATCAGTGTTTCCTGTCAATCTTTCCATTATTAAATATTCAGTATATACTCATTTCTTCCAGACTAAAAATCAATATTTGTTTTATGCTTACAGTAGCTCATAACTTTAAAATTGTTTTATGCAGCTGTTTCATGTTTCAAGTTAGTGGATTTTTATAGCATGCCAAAATGTTTTCATATTTCCCTAGCTTTTTTCAATGGGTTATGTGCCATGTTCCACTGTTGCTGAAAATTTACATGATAGTGAAATGTTCATTAAAAATTAATTCTCTTGACAATTATTCCTTAATGCTAGTGAATGAAACAGTCTAAATCAATACTAATAGAAGATTTTGGTGCTATGTCTTTCATAGGGGAATGTGATACATTCTGTGTTGAAATAAAACAGGTTGTATCATCACTTATATTTTAGGGGTGTACACCCATGATATTGATGGACTGTAGTTGACTTTTCATGTGAAAGCTAAAGGTTTCCCAGGCAGCCTCAGTTTAGAGAATATCCCACAAAGATGCTATAACCTGTAGTTTCTCCACTTTACCTCTCTGTGACTATATCTTTTCTCTTTTTTTGAAACATGTGAATGGGAAAATGATATTGTCCTGGTCTTTTTTGTCAGAGAGTCAGGCTTTCTTCCTTTATTTTAGATTCAGTCTGGATGGTAACATCTGTCAGACACTTTGAGTTCCAGTAGCCATGTGGAATGACAATTTGTGATTATGAAGCTAGGAAACAAAAATGTTGAATTCAGATGTTAATGCACACGTTCTAAAATGAAATGGGTGGAGGAATATACCTTACCATATCACACATTTTAAAACAATATTTTACATAAACTACAATATGCTAGCTGCTTTGTAAACACTTAGTTCAGATGGTCTCTGTTGCAGTGGTCTCCAAGTTTAACAGCAGATACATGAGCAAGCGTGAAAAGACAGGTAATATACAAATGCCAATTTCAGTACTGTTTAATCATAGTGAAAATGTTAGGAGCAGATATAAGGGAGGTGAAGTTGGTGAGAAGTGATGGTATGGAGGGGGACCACATGAAATTTGTCTAAACGTATATGCAGAGTTTCAGCTGGTGAAAATTTGGAACAAGTTGTGTTTTGGAGGGGAGTTTACGCCAGGAATGAGTGTGGTGTCAGCTTCCATCCCAACACAGTTTAACAGCATCTAACAGTTTACCCAAAGCAGATAAAGCTTAGGTTTCTAGCTGAGTTTAGCTTTATTTATTTTATTTTTGCTTTGTACCATTTGTCCTTAAGTCTCCAAGAGAAGCCTGGGTGTAAATGCCTGCTTTTGAAACCTGTTTTCCTTGACTGTTTATATGTATGAGGCTTTGGGTCATAGAAAACAGACTGTGGATTCCTGTGTGTGTCAAAGTCAACGATAAACTCGATTTTACTTTGGGAAGGGAGAAGCTTTTCCTCAAGTACCTAGAGAGTCTCTGCTTTCAAAAGAGTGTTAATTACTCAGCTCTAATTATAAATATGAACTATAGCTGCATGAAAAAGTCTCTGGAGATGAAAAAATCAGACTGACCTCTCAAACATAAACTCAGCCTTGAAAAGAAAGAATAAGTGCTGTCTTGTCTGTCACTCTATTTTAATAAAACATAGGACTTAAAACCAGAATTGAATAAAAGCACTTACTATTATAAGGCCAAGGAATCCAAGCCAACAGGAATATTGAGCCTACTGTCATTTACCCTTGTCAGACGTATGATTTATAATGAACAGTAGACATTGTAAATGAGAGTGTTTAAATGTTTCATCTGTTGCAAAAGAAACATTTAAATAGAATCTGTAGCATCTGTTTCTAAACCTATATATTTAAGATGTCAACTCTAAAATCATGTTTTGAATAGAATACATATCAACTCAATAGCAAAATACATTATCTGCTTTTAATATCTTCAGTGTTTTAAAATGCTTGGGTATTGGTTTGACTTTGTCCTTTTAGGCAGTCACTGCAATGCCGTACTAAAACATGCACATAAGATGCCTTTGTTTCTTTATCTGTAGAGTTTCCTATTATTTTTACATTTGAAATCCTATTTCTCCAACAAAATAGAGGTAGAAAATGAGTTTTGGAATAGCTGAAGTTGCCCTGAAGCTTTTGATGACCTCAAATTTGTATTTGACAAGTGAACCGAGTATAAGCGCAAGTGTACTCTGAGTGAGGAACATTATTTTGAAAAGAAATTTACACTGTGACGATGACTGATCTACAAGCCTTTCAGAATCTGGCTGAAGCCATAAAGTTCTTTTTAGAAGCCTATACACTTTAAAATTTGCACCTGAAGGCAAATAATAGTGAGCTTGAAAGCCAGAGATTATAGTTTTGAAAGGTACATCAATTCTGAAAATTCAGAGGTTTCTCTGTGGTATGCCACTGAAGAATGGAATCAAAGCAAAAATGTGTATGAGCTTTTAGAAGAATGAGCAAATATTCTCCTGCCTGTCATTCTATTTTAATGATGTATGAAATCTAAAAAAGGATTAAATACATTCGAGGACACTGCTCATCTTCTGTGTTCTAATTTGTAATGAAATTCATTTGTTTAACTAGAGTTGGGTAGTAGAACTATTGCAGCTGTGTTTGTGAAAGACCAAAGAAACACTTGCACTGGTGTATACCAGTGTTGCTATGCATTTCTAGTAATACAAAGAGGTATTGATTACTTTTCAAAGTTTCCAAAAATATTGCTGGAAGGACAGTTGAGGAGAATCATTATACCATACATAAATTCACTCATTAACTCATTGCACACATTCACAGGCAATGGGAGCAAAATAGACAGAAAAGAGGTTTTAAAATATTTCCAAATTGTTTTAGAACTATTAATAAAATAGCTTTAAATAGCACACTTTTTGATTTAAAAAAATGTTAACTAAAAATGATGCAGTAGTTGATTACTGCAATATATAATTCATTAAGAATGTAGTGACTTATTGCAATCATGTACAAAATACAATTTAGTGTACATGCTTTAGTCACAGCATTTATAAGATTTTTAGTAAGTATGTTAGAAGAATGTACACTGCTGGCTGTATAGTACTTACTGTCAGAATAATTTGCTACAATAAGCAGATCCTATTGCAAACTGTCAAATTTGTATCTTGCAGTGGTACCATACTATCAAGTCTTATGAAAAATATGGAAAATATTAGATATGCGTGACTGTAAATAATGTCTGAAGACATGGACATGTCTGTAAGAATGAAAGCAGGGTGTTTAAAATGTTAACTAGTCCTCTGAATTTCTTTTTACTTGCAGAGAGTACTTTATGTGCAAAAAACCAGATTTTTCCCATAAAAATCCTTTGAAATTTTTAAACATCTAAATGATTAATAGTCCATAATAAGATGTGTAGGTCTGATAGAGTCAGGTCTATGTTTTGAAGTTAATTTCTGTCTATACAATATGTGTTTGTGTATAGGTGAGATCATGTTTGTGGTTTTTTTTATTGTCCACACACAAATGGACAGTAACGCAACAAGTGTATGAGAAAGGTAACTCGTAAGTTAAACAGGTAGATGTCCAGAGGTAAAGGTCATTGAAGAGCTAAATTAAATACTAAGCTTTGATTTGAGTATTTGGGTACAATAATACTTTCTATCCAAAAGAGCTTTTGATTGTATTTCATATCAAAGCTTAGTTTTTTACTCCTCATCAACATCAGTGGGTACATTTGTAGAAGATTGAACAATACATCTTTATGGTGTCATAAATCAAACTGGTAATAATTGCAGTAATGCTCCAGTTTAATTCTACGTGTTAGCCAGTTTTGAATAAATTTTGCTGTGCTATTGACTATATACAGACTATATACATTTTAAAAAACCCGACACTCTTCACCAACACCATTGGGTGCTCCATGATACCTTTATTCCTTTAAAGTCCCCACTGTTCTATGTCCTCTAGAATCATATTATGGTTTGGGTTGGAAGGGACCTTTAAAGATCATCTAGTCCAACCCCCCTGCCACCACTCAGCTTGGTGTCATCTGCAAACTTGTTGTGGCTCCACTCAATCCCACTATCTCTGTCATGGAAGAAGATATTAAATAGTACTGGTCCCAGTATGGACCCTGGAGGGACACCACTCATTACTGGTTTCCACTTGGACATTGAGCCATTGACTATAACTCTTTGGATGTGGCATCCAGCCAATTACTTATCCATCTAATAGTCCATTCATCAAACCCCTGTCACTCCAATTTAGCAGCAAGAAGATTGTGGGGGACCATATCAAAGGCCTTACAGAAGTCCAGGTAGATGACATGTGTAGTTCTTCCCTTCTCCACTGATGCAGTCAGTCCACTGTTAGTGAAGGCCACATGATCAGTCAGGCATGATTTTCCCTTGGCAAAGCCACATTGGCTATCTCCAGTCACCTCCCTGTCTTCCGTATGTTTCAGCCTAACTTCCAGGAGTCTCTGTTCTGTGATCTCACTGGGCACTGACATGAGGCTGACTGGTCAGTAATTCCCAGGGTTTTCCTTTTTACCCTTTTTAAACAAGGGTGCAATATTCCCTTTCCTTCCATTACTGGAGGCTTTCCCTCACTGCCATGACTTTTCAGATGTGATGGACAGTGGCTTAGCAACTACATCAGCCAATTCCCTCAGGACCCTGGGATGCACCTCATTGGGTCCCATTGTCTTGTGTATGTTCAGGTTCCTGAGATGGTCTCAAAACTGGTCTTCTCTTACAGTGGGAGGGACTTCATTCCCCCAGTCCCTGCCTTAAAGTTCAGGGACTTGAGAGATGTGGGAAGAGTGATTACCAGCGAAAGCTGAGGCAAAACAAGTTGTTGAGTACCTCAGCCATCTCCATGTTGGTTGTCACTAGTTCTGTCTCAGTTATTGAGGGGTACACTTTCTTTAATCTTCCTTTTGTGACCAACATACCTGTAGAAGCCATTCTTATTATTCTTTGCATCCCTTGCCAAATTGAGCTCCAACTGTGCCTTAGCTTTCCTGATCCCATCTCTACACAACTGGGCAGCACCCTTGTATTCTTGCCAGGATACATGTCCCTGGTTCCACTGCCTGCACATTTCCTTCTTATGCTTTACTTTGACCAGGAGGTCCTTACTCAGAAATGCTGGTGTACTCCTTGCCTGACTGCTCACACATGGGATTCGAGAGCTCTTGTGCTTGAAGAAAAATGTCATTAAAGAGCTGCCAGCTCTGTTCTGCTCCTTTATCCCCCAGGGCAGTTTCCCAGTGGTCCCTTCCTGTAATTCCCTAAACAATCCCTAAAAGTTTGCTCTCCTAAAATTCAAGGTCTTGACTTTACTCTTCACCTGGCCCATATCCCTCGAGACTGTGAATTTCACCAGGGCATAATCACTGCAGCCCTGTCTGCCACCGATTTTGACCTCTGTAATTAGTTCTGTGTTGGTAAGCAACAGGTCCAGTAATTAGCTTCTCCTCTGGTTAGGCTCTCTGTCACCTGGATTAAGAAATTATTCTCAATGGTCTCCAAGACTCTCCTGGACTGTTTACAGCTTGCTGTGCTGCTTTTCCAGCAGATGTCAGGGTGACTGAAGACCCACAGCTGGATCAGAGCCTGCAAGGGTGATGCTTCCTACAGTTGAAGTAAGAACACCTTGTCAACAGGCTCCCCTTGATTGGGTGGTGGGTAGTAAGCACCAACCATGAGGTTTCCTTTGTTGGCTTGGCCCCTGGTTTGTACCCGTAAGCTCTCAACCTATTCATTGCTGTTTTTCAAAGACAGCTCTGTGCAGTCAATCTGTTTTTTTACATAGAGGGCAACCCCTCCACCCCTCCTTCCTTGCCTGCCCCTTCTGAGCAGTTTATGGCTATCGATTACAGCGCTCCAGTCATGTGAGTTGTCCCACCAAGTTTCAGTGAGAGCAATTAGATCATAGCTTTCCAGCTGTGCAGTTGCTTC
Source organism: Haliaeetus albicilla (assembly GCF_947461875.1). NCBI lineage: Eukaryota > Metazoa > Chordata > Aves > Accipitriformes > Accipitridae > Haliaeetus > Haliaeetus albicilla. Next base: position 19,148,395 of record NC_091516.1, read on the forward strand.
CAGCTCCTCCTGCTTGTTACTTGTGCTACATGCTGGTTTATGGATTTGGTGTGTTTTAAGGGTAGAGTGATGAGTAATTGCTAAATTCATTATTTGGACATAATTGGAAATAGTTGGAAACTCAGTTCAGTAAGAATGTTTAGCATTCAGAGGTTAAATTTCAATTTTTAGTATTTAAGTCACTTTTTTTCTGTCATTTTCTCGTTTAAAGTTTTGTGCCACAAGGCATTGCTGTGGTGATTCTTGGAACATTATTATCAGAGCTGTTCCCTGAAGTGAAAAAGGTCCAGTTCAGGTTATAAGCTTGAGAACGTGTCTATATGAACAGATATTAGTTTTCCTTTAGGAAGCTGACTGCTATTTGAAATAATAGTTGTAAAGAGTTGCTGAAGAAAGCAGTAAGTTGAGTTGAGCAGCAAATTCTGGGGATTTGATGTAACTCAAGGTAAGGTGCATTTTAAAGAGCAAGGAATGATTGCTGAACTGCTGCCAGGGATTACCTTTTTCCATGAGTTGAAGTAGCTCTCTGTGAGTTTTCTATACATGCAGTTTCCAAGAAAAAGGATGAGGTATCTGTTTCAGGTAAGTTTTATTACCAGAAAAATGGCACATTCTGTTAGAGACTAGTGATTTGTCGTCCCTTTGTTTACAGTGTTGCTCTTTTAACAGTCATTTATTTAATCCTGCTGTTTTGTTTTGCATCCCATTTTTATCAGAAGAAAGTATGGTCTCTTAGATAGCCACAGCCTGCACTATAGATGAGTGTCTTAAATTACCCCAAACAACGGAGAACAACATTTTTTCTCTGGAGGAGTGGCATATTTTCTGCTATGTACATAGTGGTGTGAGATTATTTCTTAGGCATATCCAGTATTTTTAACTGTGTGGTCTTCAGGAATGGCTGTACGTTGTTTTCATTACCAGCAAGCATTACATCTGTCTTGTCAGCTCTGAACTTAAGCAGCTTACTTATTCCTTGCACCTTATCACAGCAGGGCACTTGGCAAGCTGAGAGACTACACTGTCCAAGTCTGACAAATATGAGTCATAAAGCGATGTCAACATCATAATGATGGCACTGCAGCCTCCATCATCTTCCGATTTCTCCAGTACTATATGTTACAGAGTGACACTGTATGACAGAAATTTCTCTTAGTGGACAGCCAGTGTTACCGTCTGTTTTTTCAGCAGAGAAGGTGGAGTGTCCAAAGGTGCCATAACAAAATCACACATAAATTGGTGTAAAGTTCATAAAATGAGTAATGAATGTGTTAACTTCTTATTGCATAAAATTTAACTTTGTGAAACTGGCAGATATAAGGGTATATGAAGTAGAGGTTGTGGAAAATATCCTAAACTGGATTTGAAAAATTACACATACCTCTGCTTTTTGGGCATCAGAGTGATAGTAGGAGATACGTTCTTGTGCAAGTATAACTCAACAGGGCTGTAAATAAAAGAAGCCATTGCAAATAGAATCTTTGTTTTAAAGACCTTTGTATCCTGGGGAAGCGTTAATACACATGAACCTTTAGTCTTTTGCCTTGTGTCTCATGTTTGTCATCCCTTTAATAGAATTGTAGCTGTCTACCTTATCTTTTAATGTTAAGGCAACATGTTAGCCATAGAAATGATGGCTGGAGGGAGTGGAACAAATAGAAGAATTATTATATTTCCTTGTTCTGCATGATACTCAGCTAACCATCTGGTCTATAGCTTGTTGGTTTTCTTCTGCAATATTAAATATCAGTTCCTCAATGACAGAAGAACTAGAGTCCTGCAGCTAGGCAGCACTTACGTGATTTTGGAGAACTTCCAGATCTCTTTTGAGTAATAAGATTTGACTTATATTGCAGATGTCCTTTGGTTGGGAGCCTTTTGCTTTTAGACTATCATGGAAGAGTATTTCTATCCTTGTGAGAGGTCTATTCTTTTTATAGCTGAAACCTGTTTGCTGGCTAATTAATTTTGCTGCTATAACACAACTTGCAGTGTAGACTTATCCTAGTCAGAGCTGTCTATAATGTACATTTTCCAGTTCAGCATCATAGTTTTAAGATACCCCAGCTATCTGAAAAATAGCATGATCACTGTGAAGGTAGTCTTTGAGATAACTATTATGGAAGGCTCTTTTACCCTTACGAATTTTCTGTTTGCAATAATTCCATCTACTTCTTTAACTAGTTGTGGTAGAAATTATCTCATTATAGCAAATAGAAATCAGATAGCTTTTAAATAGGAATTGAAAATTTGCAACTCTGCTGGATGTGCCTTGTTAAGTTAATGGGAAAGTTATGCTTGTAAGAGCTAAAAGTTTACTTAATGTGTCACAGAAAAGATCTGGTATACCTTAGTTTTACTTTGAATGTTCACTTTCCCGCATGTAAACTCACACATACTTAGTTGCATTGCTTTTACATGCATATACATGTACATGCACACACATATTCCTATACATATGCAGTTAATATTGGCTTTTAGAATAAGGGAAGCTTAAGAAAATCAAATTCCTTTGATACAAGCATTTGTGCAATTCACACAGAAGTGGAAGTAACTATTTTATATATATTTACATTATTCTTTATATTTCTTTTGGAGTCTTAGCAGAATATATGAAGCTAAAAGATTTTGACTCATTGCTTCTTTTTGCAGACAGATTGAATGTCTGAATGATTCAGGGACATTTTTTGATGTAATAGCTTCTTGTTTTTCAGCAGTGAGAATACAGATTTTTTGCTCCAGACAGTTTATGGTGACTATTGTCTAATTTCTGTGCTTCTGCCATTTAATTTCAAGATTTTAATTTTTTTTCCCTGTCTGATCAGCTTAGTGATTTGAGGTGTCCTAACCTTCTGTTCTGTTTTAAATCCTTTCATTATGGCATAACCTATTATTGTAAACTCAAACGTACTTCAAACTTCTGACTTCCATATTCATAGCTCTTTTTCTTCATCTCAGAGAAATTAGATTCTCCATTTGTAAAAGGCAGGAGGGCTTTGGTCACTTGCTATCACTTTCACAGATTTGCTGTTGACTGGAAAAATGCACAAAAAGCTACTTAAGAGCTCAGTTGTTTTTATAATTTTAACATAAATATGCAGCACAGAATTTATTCGATACACGTTATGTATCTTTTGGATTCCTGCTCTTCAGCAGGAGGTTTTATTAAAACATATATATATATATATATATAAAATCTCTTTAATATACCGGTGGGGATTTTTTTTTTTATTAGAGAAAATATGTGTGACTTTGTGTGATATATGTGACATCCATTTATAAATGGATGCTTGTTTTACTTAAATGATTGTTTCCAAGGTTAAGAGAAGAGACAAGAATTAAACAGCAGAAGAGGGAAGACAGCCAGCAGGTTTTTTACTAATGTGTTACTGTATTGCTTTACTGTAACTGAAGGACACAAACTTACCACTTTTTTTTTTTTTTTTTTTCAATTATTGTGGTTTAGTTTTTTGGGGGCTATCTTTCAGCCAGTTTGGGTGACAACACCAAAGAATATAGGAAGTTTGAAAGGATCCCTGATGTGTTACTTTAAAGCAGCAATAAACACTGCAAATGATTATTCACTGGGTGATATTTGCAGCTATTAATTTTCAAGACTTTCCTTCCTTGTTTATGCAGTTGTGTAATTGCGACTAGCATGCAAGCAGGTGTCAGAAGAGTACTTGCTGACCAAACATTTGTATAATTCTGAGATTTGTGCTGTCCTGGACAGCTCCTAGTAAATTACAAGCACTTGTTCAAGTATTGCCAAATATATGTGACTGAGCCCTGTTTCATAAAGATTTTCAAAATAAGTGGAACAAAATGAAAGCAGGTAAGCAACATGGAAATAGAGGAGCTATATTAGATATTTATCCCTTGTTAACAGATTACTTGAAAAGAGGAAAATTAAGATCAAGATTCTTGTCAAGCTGAGCATGATGAAATGGTTAGTGAGCAGTCAGTGGGATTATGGATGAGACTTGGTGAACCTTCAAGATACCTCATCTGTATGAAAGGAGGTTTGATATTGCAAACTGATTTTCTCCTTTTTTTTTTTAATTGAAGATCAGAAAGCAGGGATTGAGCTATCTCTCAATACAGAATCTTGAACTGTAGAGCTCTCTGTAAGCAAAGCAGCTAATGGCTAAATATTTTTTACCATAATCATTATTGTTTGAAAGAAAACAGAGAAAACTTTAAAGTGCAAATGAACATTGTATCTAAGCAAAAGGAAGAAGATGCATAACCTAAAGCTACTGAGAGGAATGATTACTGTCCATGTAGTTCATTTGGGTGTCCAGCTACATAATTTTTGAATGTTTTCATTTCCAAATTTTTTTTCCTGCACTGCAGCAAAATCAGCATAAAATGGCTATGCCAAAAATGTTTGAATTCCTAAATCAGCATCACAACATTTTAAAGCTTTAAATATTACTTAGTTTTGATAATGGAACTAGATGTACTTACATGTTCATATATAAAGTCTACGTATGTGCAGTAAACTGGATTTTCCACTGTTACTGTGAAAATATTAATAGAATTGGTAAAATGGGGATCTCATAGATGATCACCTTCTTGGCTTGCTATATTTGTCCAGCTGTTCAAAATTCAAACTTATGGAGCACTGTGTACTTATCACACCTAAAGACCCATTTTTTTTATTCCTCTCAAGAACATCTTTCTTTACCTACTGTGTGTGATCACCTGTTTAACATAAGCTAGGTATATAAAACACAGTTATTGATGCCTGAAGATTTTATTACTCAAAGTTGCCTCTGTGTTGATGGCTGTCAACTGAAAAATCCATGAAAGAAATCACCCACTTCTTTTGTTCTGCATTTTGTGATTGTGCTATCACATGATGCTGTACCTATATGGTATAGGAGGTAAGCATTGCTTTAAAATTTTAGTGGGCTGGAATTAAGTTTTGTGTAAATATGGTAACCATTATGTTCCAGATAGTTCAAAGATATTTCAAAGATCCTTTCCTTTCAAATCAGTGAGATGATTTAGTATTATACTAGACAGAGTGCTCGTATTACATTTTATTTTGGTGTAGATCTTTTGTCAGGTGTCTCATCATGCCATCAAAGAACCTTTCAAGTAGTTATGAAACAATGTGAGTGATATCCACAGTATTTTAAGGGATGGATATTCTGAGTATGTTGTAGTGATTTTTTGCAGGGTATTTTTTTCCTTATTTGTTTGGTTTTTTTATATATATGCATATTTTTTTTACCCCTAAGTGCAGGCATTCTGGCTTGTTTATATCAAACAGTCTGGGGAAGAAATGTTGATAGAAATGTGCCCTGGGAGTGGAAAGTGGTTAAGATAGTAGGTGACCCTTAGTTCTTGAGTGAATTTGTTCCAGTCTTAAGCTGGTCCTCTAAAAGCTGTCTTCCACTCTATCAAATTTATTGCGGAAATTTCCACTATGCTTAGGTTTATGCAGCTGAGCTGAACTGACACTTTCCTCTGCTGACCCCTAGTCAGTGAAGTACTTTGAGTGGGAAGGTGTTAAACTTGTGTAGTTATTCTGTAGGGACCAGTTCAAAGAAGGAGTAATGATCATAGTGTACTTTTAGACATGTTTGGGAGCTTACCAACAGCTTACCTAATGTTTTTTTGATTAATGTTTTTACTGAGAATAGTAATATTTGTTAGAGGTCTGGGATTTTATTTAGATTTTTGTGTAGATGCTTTATACTATGAAAAATTGTAGTGCCTCATGCAAAAATGGATTTTTAAAATTTGCACAAAGCATTAAAGCAAGCCAAAATACTTAGTTTGAATTAAAACTTGATTCATTTCTTTTTCAAGCTTTAAAAAATTTAGAAAATTTAGAAAGTTTTAATTCTAGTTTGGTTTGTTTTTTTTTTTTTTGTCATTAGAAGGTGACGTATTTCATTTAGAGAATATAGAAATGGCAGGTGTCACTGGGGAAAAGTTATCCTAGAAATGTTTTTTATTGTGTTTCTGTGTCACTGATTTCTGTTTCATAGAAACTTTTTTATATCATTTAAGAGTTCTTAGGTACAGCTTCTGTTATGAATTTAAAATTTCCATGCTCCACTTAGGATTTGATTGGAATATCAGATTCCTGCATTGAATAATCGTGAGATCCTTCAAAAACTGAGAAAGATGGTGTTCCTAAATAGAACAAATAGAGTTTTATGGGTCTAGGTATTTAACTGTGAAGGATTTCACACTGGTGAACAAGACAGTCTAATATAGTGAGATTTTAAGAATGAGGGGATTGAATAATAAATTACCTAAATGAAAGTATATCAAGACTAACCTCACCAGTGTGAACAAAAAATGTTCTATGTTAATATTTTTAAAATTAGAGTAGCAGTAAACAATCTTCAAATTCAGCTTTCATTATAGGTGCTGGTGCTGTATTATACGTATAAACAGTAGTATTTATTTATTTTGTGGAAAGGTTATAAAGCACATGATTTTCTATATTGCAATTCCTTGGTAGATCTTTATTCTAAAATAATTGGGAATGTGAATGTATAATTCTCTGTAGCAGGTTGCAGCTTGTTAGGGAAGGCTTGGAGTGCAGCACTGGGAGCTGTTGGTGAATAATCTGAATTCTGTGTTTCTTAATTTGCAATGAAATTACTTCTTATCTAAACAGAAAGCTTCAGATTTTTCAAATATCTGCTAAATGTCAAATCTTGAGCAGCAAACCTGAAAAGGGAAAGACTCTCTATAAGCAAAGTAATAGTTTGTGGGTTTTGATAAAAAGTCTTATTACAGTGTTTGGTAAGTCAGTTGCTGAGGTGAGCTGCTGTGGAGCCAGCCTGGTCCGTGGCAGGTCTTGGCACACAGCGGGGCTTCCTGAGGCAGGGAAACACCAGGGCAGCAGAGCGACCTGCTAGGAGCCGGCAGCTCTTGCGGTAGGTGCTGACAAGGCCTGGGTGTTGCCAGAGGAACTGCGGCCACCTCCACACCTACACAAAGCAGCCTAGGGAGCACAAGCAACCCAGGCGTGGTGCGGCAGTTAGCGCCAAAGGGCGTGCAGGAAGGGCATCGTCACCCCACCAGCTCAAAAGGTGAGTTCAGTTGGTGGTCATCACCCTCCCAGAAGGAGCTTAGCTATGGCATCCACCCGGCAGAAAGCTATGTCCTCTGCACTCACCAGAACTGATGTCGCTACCCAGAAAGAGCTCCCATGAAAACATGCAGCCATCCAGGTTTCAGGCTTGCATGGCATGCCAGAGCCTTTCATTGGTAAGGGATGGCAGTAGTGAGAACAGCTGCGTGAGGCGAGACCAAGTAGATGATCTGCTCAGCCTGGTGGCAGAGCTATGAGAAGAAGTAGAAAGGTTAAGGAGCATCAGGGAGTCTGAGAAAGAGATAGACTGGTGGAACCATGCTCTTCCCTTCCTGAGACAGAAACAGGAACATCCACCAGAAAAAAACACAAGATCAGTGGGATCCTTTATCCTCCCCACACCAGGCAGAAAGCAGTAACTTAAAGGAAAGGAGTGAATGGAGGCAAGTCTACGCTCAGGGTGGCAGGCTAACGCTCTCCTTGCCCACCTCACCTTCCCAGGTGCCTCTGTACAATAGGAATGAGGCTCTGGATGTGGAAGGTCAGTCAGTTGATGATGTGGATGATGGTCCATCTATATCAGAGGTGTTGCCAGAGTCAGAAAGGCCTACCCCCAATATCAAGACCACCTCCATGAGGCAGAAAAGACAGGTTATAGTTGTAGATGACTCCCTTCTTAGAGGAACAGAGGGTCCAATATGCTGGACAGACCCTTGTCTTAAGAAGGTCTGCTGCCTCCCTGGGGCCCGGGTTAAAGACATCACTAGGAAATGTTCTAGCCTGGTATGGCCCTTGGGCTGTTACCCATTATTGCTCTTCCATTTGGGTGGCGATGAAGCCTCAACACGTAGTCCAAGGGCAATCAAAAGAGACTTCAGGGCCTTGGGGTGGTTGCTAAGGGAATCTGGAGCACAGGTAATTTTTTCCTCTATCCTTCCAGTGTGGGCAGCGATACTGTAAGAAACAGACGAAGCCAGTCTATTAATACATGGCTCCATGGCTAGTGTTACCACCAGAATTTTAGGTTTTCCAGTAATGGCATGGTCTGCATGGCACCAGGCCTGCTGGCACTGGATGGGATTCACCTTTCTGAAAGGGGGAAGAGGGTCTTTGCTCATGAGCTAACAGGGCTAATTTACAGAGCTTTAAACTAGACTTGAAGCAGGAAGAGGATAATATCAGGCTTGCCCGTGACAAGCCATGGGATGACATGCCAAGGTTAGAGGGACAGGGTGCTAGCAAGGGCCCTCAGCCTGTTGCTCTGAGACTTGCTAAGTACACTGGAGCACACTTCAAGTCTTGCGGAGATGAGCCAGGGGCTCATGAGGTAATAGAAGCCAACAGGGGAACAGCGATGAAATACCTCAGAGGAATTAAGGTTTGTTCTTCTAAAAAGGTGACATGGCTGATAGCCCAGATGAAGTACCTCTACACCAATACATGCAGCATGGGCAACAAACAAGAGGAGTTGGAAGCCACAGTGCTGCTAGAAAGCTATGACCTCGTTGCCATTACTGAAACTTGGTGGGACGAATCCCATGACTGGCGTGTGGCTGTTGATGGCTACAGGCTGTTCAGAAAGGACAGGCAAGGAAGGAGGGGCAGAGAGGCTGCCCTCTACATCAAGAAATTGATAGACTGTGGAGACCTGTCTCTGAAGAATAGCCACAAGCAGTTTGAAAGCTTAAGGGTAGGACTGAGCCAACAAAGGGATCCTTTCGTTGGTGTTTAATACAGGCCACCAGATCAATGGGAGCCTATTGATGAAGCCTTCTTACTCCAGCTGCAGGAGGCAGTGGGCTTTCAGGCTGTCATCCTGCTGGGGGACATCAACCACCCCAACATCTGCTGGAAAATTAGCACATCGAGCTGGAGGTGATCCAGGAGTGCCTTGAGGATAAATTCTTAAGCCGGGTAATAACCCTACCAGAGAGGATGCATTACTTGATCTGTTGGTCACCAACATAGGTGAGCTGATCAGAGACATCAAGATTGGAGGCAGCCTGGGCTGCAGTGATCATGCACTGGTGGAGTTTGCAGTCCTGAGGGAAATGGGGCAGGTGAAGAGTGAAGTCAGGACCCTGAATTTTAGGAAAGCAAACTTCCAGCTGTTCAAGGAGTGAGTCAACAGGACCCCCTGGGAAACTGCCCTCAGGGACAAGGGAGCAGAACAGAGCTGGCAGATCTTTAAGGGCACTTTCCATAGAGCACAAGAGCCCTCGATCCCCAGGTTGTAAGAAATCAGGAAAGGAGGGCAAGAGATCGGCATGGCTGAGTTGAGACCTGCTAGTCAAACTAAAGGGCAAGAAGGAAATGCACAGGCAGTGGAAGCAGGACAGGTATCCTGGGAAGAGTGTAGGGATGTTGGCCCAGTTGTGTAGGGATGAGGTCAGGAAGACCAAGGGGTGGCTGGAGCTGAACTTGACAAGGGATGCAAAGAATAATAAGAAGGGCTTCTATAGGTTTGGCAGCCAGGAAAGGAAGGTGAAAGACAGTGTAAACTGATAACAGTGGGCAAGGAGAAGGCTGAGGTTCTTGACAGTTTTGTGCCTTAGTCTTCACTGGCAATCTCTCTTCCAACACCTATTGAGTGGATGGACTGCAAGGCAGGGACTGGGGGAGCAAAGTCCCTCCCTAAGAGCAGATCAGGTTCAAGACGACCTGCCAAGCCACTCTCCATGATATTTGAAAAGTCATGGCAGTCAGGTGAAGTCCCTGGTGACTGGAAAAAGGGAAACATTGCACCCATTTTTAAGAGTGGAAATGAGGACCCTGGGAACTACCAACCTGTCAGCCTCACCTCTGCGCAAGGGAAGGTCATGGAACAGATCCTCCTGGAGGACTGGGAGGTGATTTGAGAGCCAGCATGGCTTCACCAAGGGCAAGTCGTGGCTGACCAATAAGTGGCCTTCTGTGACAGAGGGACTACACCAGCGGACAAGGGAAGAGCTACTGATGTCATCTGTCCGGACTTCTGTAAGGCCTTTGACATGGTCACCCACAACATCCTCCTCTCTAAATTGGAGAAATACGGATTCGATAGATGGACTGTTTTGTGGATAAGGAATTGGCTAGGTGGTTGCATCCAGAGAGTAGTGGTCAACAGCTCAATGTCCAGATGGAGATCACTGACAAGTGGTGTCTGTCAGGGGTCCATACTGGGACCAGTACTGTTTAATATCCTCATCAATGACATGGTGGGATCAAGTACACCCTCAGCAAGTTTGCAGATGACACCAAGCTGAGTGGTGCGGTTGACATGCCTGAGGGATGGGATGCCATTCAGAAGGACCCGGACAAGCTTGAGAAGTGGACCCATGTGAACATCATGAGGTTCACCAAGGCCAAGTGCGAGGTCCTGCACCTGGGTTGGGATAACCCCTGGTATCAATACAGGCTTAGAGCTTTAGGCTTAGATGAAGCAAAATTACCTGGTAAAACAGCTCCTTTGTGGCCAACTTGTAATGGCATGAAGTCCATATGAATCTCTGAGCTTTGTGCTGGTTCTGAGTGTTGCTTTCATGGGCTGTTTAGTCTCTCTGTGCCATTTGGTTTGATCTCTGTGGAAGCCTTCAGCCAGCCAGGAGAAAACCTCAGATTCACATCTGCACTGGCATATAGACTGGATTGAATGCAGGACACACTATCTAGACCAGGAAAAAAAATCCTTCCATGCTTCTGTTTTTTCCCCATGCTCCTGTTCTTCTTTTTCTACTTTTCTACTTCTATTTTAGTGGGATTTGATGTAGTATTTCAAAGTTGTTGTCACTAAAAGAATGTGAAAAGCAATTTTTTTGACTCCTAAATATTTTCAAGATCTCAAAAAACATTCTTGCCTGAAATTGACACAAGTTGAAACCCTAAAGAATAAATTGATAATTTGAACTAACTTCCTATCAGCAAGATCAAAATCTTTATCTTAGTAATTTTGAAATTATTTATTTAAATTTTGAGCCTTGTTTTTTAGCTTTTTTAATACAAAGTAATGTTTCAATAGACAGTGTAACTTTTCAGTACAGAGAAAAGATTACAAAATAGTAAAAGAAAATTTAGCTATATAAAAACTTTAAATTGTTGATGTTAAAGAGCATTGCTGCTATAAAACTATGAAGTATAAATGGACTATAAGCAAATTTAGGCTTTATAGGACTAGGAGATTTCTACCCATCTACTTAGTGAAGTTCCTGAACAGTCTTCCAATGGGAATAAAGTGTGCTGACAGGCCCAGTGATGTTATGCTAGAGCTCATACAGTTTGTGAAAGTAATCCTGTCATACTGATTGCTTCTCAGAATGAAGGACTGAGCTCAAAAACTTTGGAAGTTGCTTTCCATCCTGTCTTTAATTCAGAACATAATTAAAACTGACCCTTCCTGTAGTTTTAGTTTTGTTTGTAAAATAGCCACTGAAAAACATTGTTTAGGTTTTTCTAGAGCATTTGTACCGCTCTGAATTGCTGAACAAATTGTCAACTACTCCTTGAATCTGCCTGCTTTCCGTACACAGAATCCAATGTAGTTTTACTGGCAATGACTACTTTTTGCTTTTCAGCCTTCATTTAAATGAGAAACCAAATTGTAGTGTAGGAGGTTGACAATTACCATTCAACTTCTTGGTGATTATTTTTAATAAAAGGAATGTTGGAGTCCTAGATACAGTGCAATTTTAATGAAATAATGAGCTTCCTGACTACAGTAGACTGAGCTTTGTCTGATTTCTGCAGTGATGAATTGACCATGTCAAACACTGCAATCTAGCCTAGTGAAATATTTTACTATGAAAGTTTAATTTTCATTCTTTATTTATGAAAGCAGTAGTACTGTCACAATGTGTTATCATACAAGTGCCATTTTGTGTGATTTATTTTGATAAGTGTCACTTGTTGATATGTTTAGTGATTTTTGACTCATATTTAAAGCCAAAACCTCTAAGTGTTCTGAAATATAATGAGTCTGCCATTATTGTTTTTTCTTAAATAAACACATAACACATTTGCAGTTGTATCTCATCTCAAAAGCTGCAGTGGTAGTTTGTTAGATATGGCAGGGCAAAAGAGTTTTACCCTGCTTTTTGTGAAATCTTTTCTGGAGAGACATCATACTTAGTAAAAGCAAGTATAAAATTTTTAAAATTTTGTGTAGCTTTTCTGAAGAATCTATGAAAATGCTTGTTCTCTAGGAAACTATTAATTCGTGCTCATTTGTGACTGAAGAATATACAGCACATTGCTTCTTTACAGCAAGAATTGCCTTATAGGAGGAATCATCTGTATTTGCAATTCAGCAAATTAAAGGTGTAATATATACAGCTGAGTGAGATTAAAAATGAGTATTTAGTAGTCTTATGAGAGGGAAGTTTAGTTAGGTTCATATTATAAAGGAAATATTTCAAGCCAGTGATAAAAAAAAAGTGGAAATTGTAACAAAACTGACATATATGCACTACATTTTGTTTATTTCAATATCAGTTTTTCGGTTTAGCAATAATAATAAAATGACTAAAAATGATCAGTAAGAAACCTAAAAGGCTGTAATTCACTTTTGATACAATTGTATATTTAATGTACGCTATTAAAAATTCAGTAGACATTTTGCTCTATTAGGGAAAACAGGATTTTTTAAAGATTCTCAAATCCCTGTTGCTTATATCCTTAGACCTTCATGGCTACGTGCATTGGGTGTAAGTGTCAAGATCTTGCTAGTGCTGGGGCTGCAGGGGAACCCAGTGAGAAAAGGCCAGGCGTTGCCCTGTGTGGGACACAGCTGGGTCCAGCCAGCTCCATTGGACCCACCAGAGGACACAGCTGCACCCATCAGCCAGGCTGGTGGTGCCTCTGGGAGAACAGATTTGGGAAAGAGGAAAAAACAATGCACAGCAGCTGTGAGAGAGAGGAGAGAGGGGGGAAAAAAAAAAGAAACAACACTGCAGACACCAAGGTTGGAGGAGGAGGTGGGGAAGGAGGTGCTCCTGGTGCTAGAGCAGAGATTATCCTGCAGCCTGTGGAGAAGACCATGGTGAAGCAGGTTGTCCTCCTGCAGTCCATGGAGAACTACGCCAGAACAGATATCCATACTGCAATCCATGGAGGACCCCATGCCAGAGCAGGTGGATATGCCCTGAGGAAGCTGCAGCTCATGGAGAGCCCGTGCAGGAGCAGGCTCCTGCAGGAACTGCTGACTGTGGAGAGGAGCTCATAGTGTAGCAGGTTTTCTGCCAGTTATTGTGGCCTGTGGGTGACCCATGCTGGTGCAGTCTCTTTCTGAAGAGAAAGGAAAAGAGGAGGGCTTTTTCTGAAGCCTGTGGAAAGATCAAACCTCACTGGAGCAGTTAATGAAAGATTGTATCCCGTGGGAGAGACCCTATGCTGGAGAAGAGGAACGGTGTGAGGAGGAAGGAGCAGCAGCGGCAGAGAGAAGCTGTTATGGATTCACCTTCACACCCCAATTCCCTATCCCCCTGCACTGCTTGGTGGGTGAGAGGAGGTACTGGAGTCAGGAGTGAAGAAGTGAAGTTGAGCCTGGGAAGAAGAGGGGCATGGGGGGGAGGTGTTTTTAGTTTTGTCTTTGTTTCTTACCATCCTACACTATTTTTATTTTCTCCAAGTGAAGTCTGTTTTGCCCATGACAGTGAGTGACTTCCCTGTCTTCACCTTGACCCACAAACTTTTCTATCTTGTTTTCTTCTCTGTCCTTTCGAGGAGGTGGGATGAGAGAGCAGCTGGGTGGATTTCTGGCAGCTAGGCAAAGTCAACCCACCACACTGCGATGTACCTCCTGTAGTCAGCATGAATTACTTAAGGCACCAGTAAACTACCATACACTTTTTGTGAGAAGGGAGTTTTCAAAACATAAATTCAGCAGTAATTTGATTTTTTAGCTATATGTTTTGAAATTGGAAGATCAGATTCCTGACTTGCTTATATGCTTCCTGTGACTTTCTTTTTTCTTACATTTCTTTCACTCTCTTGAAAGCTGGTATCATTGTGCTATTTTGTATCTTCAGACTGAATACAAAGCTAAAGATAAAGCATTATTATAATTCATTAGTTCATATATGTCAATTTATGCATAAATTATTATTATTCTAATAAATGGAGATTGTTGTTTGCAAATATTTCACTTTCGCACAGTGAAGTTTTCCCAGATTTGTAAGGTTCTTGCAATCCTTAAAATTCCACCCATAAATAAAAAAGGGAGAACCTTCTATGTGTAACATAAAACATTTAATAACAAAACTATAAAAAAAATACAGACATCAGTCAAGCTAGTCTGAAGGAGAACCCCACAAAAGGTGCATGAGCATCAGTTCCTCAGCACAGACTATATTGCTTTATAGTTCAGCTCCTGTTGCCTCTTACTGTTTCACTGTAATCATCTGACCCACTGAAGATAGACTCTATTCAAAACTTCTTAGTGCTAAAAAAAAAAAGGACTTAAAGTCATAATTTGAAACTGAAATATGCAGTGAGGTAAACTGTGATGCCAAGCAGCAGTCACATTCAGCCTATTACTCTGACAAAATATCTCTTCTGATATGTGAAGTACAATTATGGTACAAACTTATTGTCACCGGATAAGTACGCAGTTCTGTGTTTGAGATGTCTGTGCAACTCGCAGAAATCTTCAAAACCTTGATGGTACTTAATAAGTGTAATTAGGTAGAATAATAGCCGTGTTGCCTTTGCTGGGAATCAAAACAATGGTTGTTAGGAATTGCATGCCTTTTGTCTAGAAAAATAAACTATCCTTAATGATATAAAACATTACTGGATGCAGCTGGAATTCTCAAAAATGCAAACCTGACAGTCCCTCATAGCCAGCCAGGAAGTAGAATGTGATGTGTGGTACGGCTCTCTTGGGTTTACAAGAATTGTTGCAGAATGATTCGAAAACACTTCTCTATTTTTTGATCATCTGCATGGTAATGCTAAAATCTTCGATGTTCTTGCCACATTCATGCTGCTTCCTTCTGTTGTATGAAATCCTGAACTTGAGCATCCTTCAACTTTCTTGTTTTTGCCATGGAATTGAATATGCAGTCTGTAGAGATAATGCAGAAGAATTTTTCAGCTTCAACAATCTGTGCAACCTATCTTACTGAATTATGAGGGAAAAGTATTATAACTGTAGATAATTTTTGTACTTCAGAGATTATAATTCCCCAAGAGAATTACCATGTCATGCAGCTTCAATTAACAGATGAAGACAAAAGGCTTAATTGACTTCTGTACAGCTGGGGCTGCTGACTGGTGACTTTCTTGAAACTCAGCTGATAGATTTGCAAAGTGTTCTTTATTCCTTTTTTTTAAAAAATATATTTTTTACTTATTAAGAAAAATAGGATTTGCTCATTGTTCTTTTTTTCAAATAAAACATTCAGTTTGATGTAGACTACATTTCCTGTAGTGGACCAGCATTTTAATAATGGATACAGAACTGTGTTTCATACTTCATTATTACAGTGCAGTCCGTGGAATTTCCTTATTTGTACAGTGTTAGCATTTTTTACATAATTGTTAATTGTTTATATTTGTGAAGGAGACCAACAGAATAGAAGGAAAACAAGTAGGAAAATAATAGTATCAAATAAGAAAGAAAGAACACACCATGGGTAAAACATAGAACAGATATCAATATTGGTGTCACTGAGAAAACTGACACTACTTATAGAGCGTTCACCTTCAAAATGCCACACGAAATATACCTTGTAACACTCCGCCCTGTAAGCATTACCAAAATTATTCTGAAAAAGTTATTTTGAAGGAATATTTTACTAACAATTTGGTCTTTCTTCAGTAAGGAATAATCTTTTTAAATTTTGACCTCAAGAGAGATCAGATTCTTAGCTTGCAGGCCTCTTCATGATGAGCATACCAGACATGCACACCCTGGGTAAGCTCAAAATACCAAAAAACTAGGTGGATATGAAGTGAGCACACTGCTAAAAGACCTTTGTCAGAATCATATTTCGTCTATAGAGTTTAAAAGCCTGGATGAGTACTAGCATTAACCCATCATTAGGAATCCCAGATATTGAAGAATAGAGTCCAGATGTTCTCTATGAAAGGCTTAGCTGCCATGTCCTGAGGGGGGGAGGCATAAAGGACAATTACTCATTTAAACTTCTATTAATTTCTTATACTTTTGGTATTACAGCACGAATAAGGACTCCAGCCAAAATGACACAAGGGCAGCAGGAAACTTCACATGACAGAGCCAGAAAAGTCTTGCAGAACCAAGTTACAATGACCTGCGTCCCACAATGCAGGCACTCACAGCTGGATCATGGAGAGTAGAAGTTGCTAGTCAATTCCTGAATATATAGCATAATCATCAGTTCTAAATGTTGCTTATCCATGTTTTTATAGCATTTTAAAGATGAATGCTTTCAATATTGAATTTCAGTTACTCAATTTCAATATTTCTTTTTCATTATTTTCACTATTTATTCAGTATTTATACGTTCTATGTTTTATTCATGGCACCTTTTTGTTTTCTTGCCTTTTTTTAATTTCTGTTCTGTTTGTTTGTTTGTTGATATCTTCCATTCACCCTATATTGCATTTATTCTTCTTGCACAGTCTCATATCTTCTTGTCTCTTCTCTTTCAGAGTTGCCCAGTCCCTATTTATGCGGATAGTACAAATGTACTATCTAAAATTTGTAGGAGCCCTGGTCTTTCAAACAATGGCATTTAGCACTTCAGGGATCATGAACCCCTTTATATATGGTTTATATTCCATTCACACACTTATTGAATTTTTCTTGTGCTGTTGTTCCTAACAGTTGCCATTGAGCTTTTTTTCCAAAACTGTCCATAGTGAAATGTTTCCTTTATTTTAAGAAGCTTTTGAATTTCATACTTGTGGTAAGAAAATAAAAAGGTAGATCAGTTTTTCAAACCATCAAATATAGCCATCCTTTAAAAAGAGATTATAAATATTGATGGATAAATTTTGCTTTTGTTCTTTATCACAGTGTTATTGAAAATATAACTCTCTTTTAGCTCTGTTACAGTGGGTTAATTAGGGACTTGGGCATGACGTCAAAATCACTGATAATAAAAACTACTTCATTTAATAAATCTGAGATCTCTTAAGCCACAGGGATTTCATGTCCTATGAGGTGCTACATTAGCATTAGTTTAGAGTGGAATTAAGATATCGTTTTTAAAGGTAGGACCATGAGAAAATACCATTGGATATCTCTAAGAATTGTGTGTCTATGTAAGTTAAATATATTTCATACATTTTATAATGATAAAGCAGAAAAATCCTCTGTTTTGGCCTATTGCACAAATTGTTAGGAACAACTTTGCTAGTATCTGGCCATCCAAATGTGAAAAATAAAATTAAATTATGGGGGGACACAAAGGTGCAAAAGTCTGCTTTCCTCAAATTCACATTGCAAGTCAGCAGCATACACTTCAAATCAATGAAGAGCCAATTTTGCGTAACACTGCTTCTCAAACTGGAGCACATTCATGTAGGGGAATAATTTGCATTATATCAGGGATCTGTTGTGTCGGTATCACCTTATGGTGTGTCTAATACTTAATGCCTCTTGCAAATTATAACTTACAGTAGGTATATCTTCTCTTTCATCTTTTGGAGGGAAGAAAAAGAGAAGGGGAGGAATCAGTATGGGAGCAGGAAGGGAGTTTTGCTAGAATAGCTTGTCATAGGGTGGGAAATAAGACCTCTAGTGTCCCAGGGATGACTAGAATAAGTGTATCGTAGCTCTGATCCTGAAATCAGAGCTGAAGTAGCTGCCTCTAAAATAGAAGAAAGCATATCAAATTTGTTTGAGTTCAAGCTAATAACCCAACGAAAGCAGTCTATAAATTAGGACTTGGGTATTGGCATCTATCTATGACTGTAAGTAAGGTCCAGTTGCCTCATTCTCAGACCTTTCTGCCCCAAGTTTTTTGTGGACTTTTCTGTAACAGTATCTAGCTGCATCCTGGAAAGCAAATCTCCCTTCCCTGGGCTGGGTGTTATACTGCTATTACCTAATAATAGCAGGAGCAGAGGACTGAACCCAATCTTCGTAAGAAAGCTAGGGAAGTAAGTATTATAGATGTTACTGCAGGGACACATCCAGGATTCGCAAACCTAATCTGCAGGAAACATTGTAAAACGGAGAACTGTCCTCCCTCTAACATAAACACTTGAAGCTCCCTTCACTGTAGCAACTAGAGTGTTCTCACTCCAGTGCCTCTTCTTTGGTGGCATGCTGGCTGCGGCACTGTTGCTCCTCTGAGGAGGCCATCCTGTCCTTTTCTGTTTAGTGTCCTGTACCAACCTCTGCTGACTCGTCTCAGTTCTTTTGGTGAGGTGCAGTTTCTTGGCCCTTTCCCTTTGCTCCTCAGGTAGTGAACCTAAGGTAAGTATCAGCTTACCTTGTTCTGTTGTGTGCCTACTTGCTGGTATGCTTGCCAGTAGGAGGAAATGCCCTAACCCTAGCAGAGTTGAAGCATTTACAGCTCTCGAATACAACTTAGAACCTCACTCTCTCAAGGAGGGGTGGCACAATGATTCTCTGCCTAAGCTAGACAACCTTCCCTGTTTTTGCCTGGCCAGGCCAAGCTAAATGCTACACCAGATCAACAGGTAGAAGTAATTTAATATTTTCCCCTTATTGATACTCTAAGCAGTCCTGAAAAGAAAAAAGCCTCTTTCTTTTCCAAGCACCAACCCTTGAATTGACACATCTTATTGTTTGTACCTGTATGAATATGTAGCTATTATGTATATGGGTGGACTTGTTGGTTGCCATGGAATGCTAAGATATTTCTCTATCTTTGCAAAGCACAAGTGAAGGTTTTCTGGATTACTACTCATAAGTGCTTTAGGTATTAATTGCTTTAGATGGAAATAATAGCATGTAGTGTTCTTTCATTGTTGTATATCCTCCTAAGAGGAGTATGGAGGAATTATCTTGGTTATACTGAGGAACAATACAAATTCATATTCCATAACTAGCAGTCTTGATGTACTCCTAAACACACTATAGAGACAGCAATTCTTGTAGAACAAAAGTAGAAATATGTGAAGTATCCCTGTTAGCTATGTCCCAGACAGTTACAGCCAAACTAACGTAACAGAACTTACCACATGGTTGTGTAAGTGTAGTAAAACCCAACACAAGCTTCATTTCTTTCTAATGAATGAAAGGATTTGTGAAGTACTAAACATCTTTGGGGACAAAAATATTCACTGACTTGGGTGTTGTGAATTTTTTTCCTCTTCTTGGGTATGCAAAAAAGAGCATGGCTGAACCTGACGCAGACATTTTTCTTTTCTAGAGCATTATACCACATGCCACAGAAAATCCTGTCAAGAAGTAGGTTGTCCCAAGATAAAACACTGTAGGCCTTACCTATTTACTCGGCTGTTTCTGAACATTAGAAGTTTCTTATGTGGGTATCTGCACAGCTGCCTTTTTGAATTGTTGATGAGATCAAAGGCTAATTTTTAGATTTCATTTTATATTATGGAAGTAATTCTGATTATTGGGAAAATTTGTGTTTAAGCTTCTATAAATAAAATGAGCCTTGAATTGTCACAGATTGTGTCTAAACCTGAGAATAGGTGCATCCTTGCAAACTCAGTGTCCAAGTGTGCTCTGCATCTACTTGTCATCTGGAAGAAAACTGGACGTGCAGTGCCTCCCTTCCTCCTTTGTTTTGGAAGGACCTGCATGAACATGGACTATAGGAGGACTTGAACATCCTCTGTCCAGGCCCATGTACTAAATCACTGGGAAAACAGGGTCTAGGGTGAGTTGTCATGTGCTTTTTTCCCCCCAGAAATAGCTATAGTTGCCTTTAAAAATATAGTTATATTAATTCACTTCTACAATACTGCATTCTGTTTGAGTAAGCTGTGTCTGTCAATCAATGAATCATTCAGTTGCTCTCTGTGGAATAGAAAAATTACAGAATTTATATCTAGAAGAACTGATTGATTTACCAAATGTAGGAACTCTTTTATTCCCTTTTTTCATTTTCACTGGAGATTCACAGGGGCATTTTATTAGTCAAAGTTTGAAAGTATTTTTCTAGTATGGAAAAAAAATAGCTATGAAATTTGCATTCATTAATGAAGACAACAAATTAAGAGAGACATATGAAAACATAATAGTTACTTAAAATATTCTTGGTCTTGCTAAAGCAAAAGCAGAATGTTCCTTTTATTTCAGTGTTCTGTTCAAAGCATTCTGTTTTCACAAAAAGCTGTTTTGCTAGAAATTCACTGTGGCAGAAAACAGCATTATGCATTTGAGCAGCTGCACTGACTCACTATGTTAAAGATGGACACCTGGGGTCCCGCATTAGACTTGCAGAGAAGATGGAAATATTGCAGATGAAAACAGATAGGTAGAAAGTAGGTGAGTGTGCATTTTCAGATTTTCTAATTAACAGACTTCTGGTGATATGAGTAGGTGGCTCTTTACATTCTCTTGAGTTACTGGATAAAATGTAGAGATTCTTTTTGTTTCAGTGCACAGCTCTGTGGGGGCCTGAAAACTGAATTTTTACCTTAGAGGTCTTCCCGAAGACCTCTGGGGTTTGTACTGCTGAAAACAAACATCTGTAGGGAATGTGATGTAGTTATCCATTTTTATCTGATAATTTTGATCTTATCTTTCAATATCTTTCACTTTGTCCTAGCTTAAAGCACAGGTAACGTTATTCTTTACCATACTAATTGTTGTATTAATCATCAGTTATCATATTGTTTCTGCATACTGACAATCACTTGAAAGCAATGATTATGGTTGCTCTTGTTTGAAGCTCCACAGTTCAAACAAGCTTGTAGTGGTTTTCTGTGTGGATTTCTTTTTTAAATCTTTTATCCTGCTATGTGATTTAAAGCAAACACTGTGGCAAAATCAAGTGTTTCAGATTGTACATGCTGGTTACATGATGGTCTGAATAATTTGCCTTACAAACTAATAGTAAGTTAGTAGTGCTAAGGCAGTATCAGTATGAGCAAAAGAAACCTCATGAGATCTTAGCAGTGAAATAATATATATTGTGGTTGACACTCTGCCCTGATAAAGATCTTTGTGTTGTGCCAAACTCAAGTGTCCTGGGTTAAATTTCAGATGTGTTGGGTTAATTCCTTGGAAGACTCGTGTTGGAAAAGTCAGGAGACAATGCAGATGCACAAAGTCACGTTTCAGGACTCACAGTTCACATGCCTGCTATCCAGGCTATAACACTATCCAGACTGCTAAAAGGCAGCTGCTGCTTTGTTGCTTGTTGTAACATCCAGGCAGGGTACCTGTGCTGCGTACTTTGCCTGAGATGGAGCCAGTAAGCAACTGGGGACCTCTCTACTTCCTACTGTATCTTCCAAAAGTATTTGGTAAAACCTGTCTTTTCTTGAACAAATCCTCTTCTCCTACCAAGTGACCACTCTTGATTCCACTACAGTAGCGAGTGCCAAACTAAGTATGAAGAGTTACCTCATACTGAGTGAAAACTTAGTGGTGTGTAATTCAGTGCACTTCCTTCCTCATGCAGCTTGGAAAAAGAAGGATATAAGCACCCCAAAATGTGTTTAAAATCAATAGTGTTGATTACTTCCGATTTTTGCAGTGGGAAAGCCTTCTGTCTTAATTTCGGCTATAAAAATTATATACAGTTTTACTGGATATATTTGATATATGTTAGTTTTTCCTCATGTTTGCTGAATTGAAAAATCAGCAAAAATTAATGTGGAGAATGTATACCTAATCATAGAAAAGCAGTGTCATTTGTCTCCAGCATACAAGAGACAGAAGTAATGCCCAGCCACTGCATGATGAACCATATTTATTCTAAACTTGACATTTCTACAGTATTTAAATTTAAATGGCTTTAGTGAGAGCACCGAAACACATACTGTCTTCTTTTTGCTAATAGGAACCACGATAATCTCTTTATTACAACTTTTGAGTCTCTGTCCTTGGTCTGCTGGTAGTTAATACTGCAAAATCCACACAGCATGGGAAAACTATTAGACTTATGAACTAACTTGACCATGCATAGAAATTACCTAAATACTGAGAACAGACTGAGAACAGATTTTGTTAAATTATACTGAACTTTGCATAAACAAACACAGAGCATACATATCCTTTCCACCCCTGCCCCCTATTTTCTAACTACTGAGTGTTTCTTGTACCAAACAGGCTTTTATTGCTTGCTTTTGGTTACCATATGGTATACCAGTTTAAATGAGAATACTTGATTGGATATTTACAACTACTTTAGTAGTCTTGATGGTAGTCATTGAGTACACAGCTTCAATAAATTATCCTTTTATGTATTCTGTTATGCATCCTACCATCTTTTGGGGGGGTTTAGGGAGGATATTTGAAGGAAAGAATAGAAAGTCAGTTATGAAGAATGCAGAAAAATGCAATAAAGAATTTGCTCAAATTGATAACTTTCACAAAAAGGGTAGATAAAAGATTGCAGCACATACACAGTCATATTTACAATAGTTGTATTGACAAATAAGAAGACCATGTTGCTTATTTAAAAATATGGTCATGTAATATTGAAAAATATCACATATTTTGAATTAAAAAGTTCCTAGAGATGCTTTACTTAGGTCTTCACTTTTTTGTCAACCCATACTTGAGTGGTTTTTGTGTCTCTGACAGATTACAGAGGTCATTAAGTTAAAAGGAGATGATTACTGGTTTTCCTCATATTGCTGTTGATAGTTGATGGAAAAGTAATGGTCAAGAGGGGAGTCTTCAATGAAAGCAAAGATCCTCTCAAGGTTAAAAGGTGTTAGGTCTGTGCTCATAGATAGAGTGAAACAGATTCAGGTTGAGATGACTGCAGTTAATGTAAACAGTGGATTACAGATAAAAATTATCCAAGGAACATCTCTGGAAATGATCACAGCGAGCATCGTGACCTTAAATGTGTGCTTTCAAAAGTACATTAAACAAAATGAAAGAAGCTAACGAGTCTCTGGAACTCATTTGCAAAACTCCATCAGTTCAGTGTGCAAAGTGTACTGTAGTAAATATATATAAGTAGCTTGTGAGAATGCTCCCATTTCTTTTGTCCATTTTCAGTGCAATAAAACAAAGCTGATCAAACTGATGCAGACTAGTCCTACAAAGTCTCATAGAGTGGTTCATGATGGTTCATAGAGAGTCGTGATTTCTGGCAGTGAAAATGTAGTGACAGCCATGGTAGTAGAGGTTTACAAGAAGTCTCAACTGTTTTTGTGCAGCGCATCACTGTGATCCCAGAATGCATTTATTAGGAGTCCACAAAAATTTTCAGTGATTTTGTTCAACCCAGATGTTTGCCTGATTGCTGATATCTAAACTCATCACCACTTAGTTGTAATTTTTTTTTCAGCTCTAGATCACACAGTGCTTTATATCTAGTATCTCCAGGGCAAAAGGATGTAGAGGGAATTGACGAGAGTTTCCACTTTTACTGAGCATTTGCATCAAGGAATATAGGATTACTGTTTTAAAGAATGAATGAAGATGAATAGAATAAAATTTGTAAATATTTCACTTTAGGAGAAAATAACTTTTCCTTTCCTTTTTGATTGTTTGTGTTCTTAGCCTTTTTCTGACTTACTGATAAACATCTCTAAGAACCTATTGTGATCTTACACTATCTGTTTCTCCAGGCAAACTTCCTCAAAGCTTAAAAACTGGTTGTTAACTATAAGTAAAAGGTGAGTAAAGAAGTAAAATGAGTGAAGTAAAAAAAATGAGTATTTCTGAGTGAAGTGGTGAAAGCAATAAAACCTATACTTTGAATTCTAAATATAACAAAGATTCTGTGTCCTTTCCCTTTTTCAGATTCTTTGCTTTGTTCTGCTAGATATAGTTCTGTAAAAAGTTAAAACCCAACTGTTTTAAAGTGTGATTTACTAATGTGGCCTCCTCACCACTGAAGCTGCTATTTGTACTGAGGTTATAAATGAAAGGTGAACCATCCTTAAGCAGATTTATGTCTACCCCATCTGTGTGGTGTGGGGAAGTTACAGTTATGTCTATGGACTTGATGGATCTACAGGATTTCTCACGAATCAGAGAGGCTCTCTTCACTTTTGCTTCCAGTGATTTGTTTGTCTTTTCTGTGGGGGACAGATGCTCAGTGTTGCCTCCTGTGTGATCTCAGGCTATGGTGAGCTCTCTCAGAAGGGGACGGGATGCTGTCCTAAGGGTGCTGAGCCAAGTACACCATAGAGGAAGATTTGTACTGTGTAGGCCCCCACCAGACAGAAATCACATGGGTTTATTAGTCTTAATATAGCAAAGACCTGTGCAAATAAGTATATGAATTATTCACAGTTACCTAGAAAGCATAGATATCATGAGTGCCTCCATATCATTATATTAGCTGTACTGTACTGTGAGACTTCAGAGACCCAAATACCCATGTCATTCTTTCTCTGGTGCTGAGATGCTATGTTGTGTATAGCAAATCGACAATGTATGGGGTGGGACAATCTTTTGTGTGCTATCTCAGTTCCTGCATAAGCATTTAGAAATGTTTAGAGATCACGCACAAATTACTGGGTCACTAAAAGGGTATTTAGGAGTTAAAGCAATTAAATTATACTTTGAAATATTATACTTATCTGCTCCCATAATTCATCAAGATGCTTAGACGTATGAATGACATGTCCAAATCAGTGTCAGAAGTTCAGGTCAGATTATAGTTTAATAAATGGTTTAATTGAATTCTGGACAAGTTTTGAAAAATCTTTTCTATGGCAGGCAAGTTTTCAAAAATTCACCAATTACTTGGCAGTGCTGTATTAGCAAATTGTTGTTATATTTCTTTCAGGAAATACCAGCTATGGTCTTTTATATGACATGTCTTTAGATTGAGAAGTGTAATTCCTTCCTTCACCTGACTTTTATAATGTATTATGCCATTAAGACACAATGAAGCATCTTTTAATGGTCCATTAACACAAGAGTTGGATGCACTGTGTGGAGAGAAAGAATATCTTCCAGAAGTCTAACTAGTCAAAAAGAAGTTTTGAAAATCAGTATGGAAAGTCAAACTATATGCTAGGTGTTCTTCCTGTTCTGTGACTTTTAAAATGTGTACTTTTCTACATATTGTTGCTGATACAGTATTTGGTAGGGAACTTCAAAAAATTGCCTTTAAAATTAAATCTGTAGTTAGCAGTTTATTTCCCTGTGAATGAGTCCCACATTAAAGAAAAGGTTTGTGATACAAAGAACAGAAGAAAAGAAGCTCTCAAAATTATACCATGGACAACTGGGCCCACGGGCCCATAGGCCCATAGGCCAAGGCTTCATAATTTAATGAAGTTCTGTTTACAGTGAGAGATGATGCTTTTCAGAAAAGAAAAGCATGCAGCCATATGCCAGAGATGCTGAAAATGGTACTTTAAAATTGAACATAGTAGTTTGCATGCGAAATGGCTCCACTTAGACCAAATAGATGGGTCAGTCCTCACACTGGACAGGTAGAACAGGCTTTTAAAAATTTTCTTTTTGTAATAGGTTTTTATTGAACTGGGCATCACAGTGGAAGAGAGTACAGCTTGCCCTTCAGTAGCAGTCCTTGCTAAATACTAACACTAAATAAATCAATTACATGTCCATCAAGGATATGAAGCGTTTCCCACAGCAGGAAATTAGAAATTTAAAAATGTGAAAAATAAAGATGTGAGGAAAAGTCTAACCTCCTTCAAGCCTAATCACTGTGTCTGAAAAGCTGGATAAAGAGGAAGACATACTGGATAAATTAAAAATATAAAAACTAAACATAAAAATTTCCATATGAAGCAAAATTTGACTTGCATACAGGAAATAGCTGTACAAAACATAATCAAATGTTATCCATAGGTGTTAGTTCTGTTGAAAATAAGTAAGACACACATTTCTTTTTATTCAGATTCTCTTTGAAATGCATTGTTTCACTTTTCCGTTTGCTTTTAGAATAATATGTTACGTTCCAATAAGTAAATAGGATTCAAAACTTCTCTCTATATGGAATTAGAACTGATAGTGAAGAAACAATCAGTTATTACAGACCTTTTTAGTGTTTGGTCATTATTCTGATATAAAAGAATTCCTTGTTCTTGTGTAAATTTCTATACACTCCATGATTTGTGGTAAGATTCCCATATAAGCTTCTCACAGAAGTTTGACATGTACATGTCAGGTATATTTGGTCCTCATATGAGTTTCATACAGTACTAAGCTGCCTTTCTAGGTGTAGCTGTAGAGTGATCTAAGTTCAAAGCAGGAGGAGGAAACCTATCTCTGTTTAAGTTTGTCAGAATCACATTCTTAGGAGCCATTGGAATCTCAGGAACAAAATAAGTCATCTGACTGGCTGTAGATTACTCTGTCCTTTGAGCCATCTCCCTTGCTATGTCTTGGGCTCCAATCCATGGCAATAAGACACTTTGCATTAACTAAATACTTAATCTATTGTATTCTTCATCTTGGATGTGTATGGCATAATTTCTGAGGTATGTGAGGGGAATTATGCCTCATGTTTGAAAAATCTCTATAATCTGAGTCCTTAGGACAAAACAATTTAAATCTGCATGTGTTTAATGCAGTAATAAAAGCCAGTTTTTATTTTCTGAAAACTATGAAGATAAAATCAAAAGCAGTTAAAAACATCTGCTAGTTTAGCTAGTGTTGGGGTGTATGTTTTCTAATGAACAAAAAATGCATTGTGTGTGAAATTTAGCTTAACTGGTAATAATTTGTATAAAAAGGTGCACTGTCTTTCCCCTTTCCCTCCCCTTCATCCTCTCCTCTCATTCCTCTTTCCCCACTTTTCCTGCTTTCACCCCTTTTCTCTTTTTTCTTCCTTTTCTCCCCTTTTTTACTCACCTTTACCCCCGCCTTTTCCCCCTTCTCCCCTCTGCCGCCTTTTTCTCTCTCTTCCTCTGCTTTTTTCTATAAACATGAAAAATTCTCAGTCTCTTCCCATGTCTGAGCAAGATAAATGAACTAATTTAAAATATTTTCCATGCCTCATCTGTCCACTCCACAAGCTGTCAATGAGCTTGGGTTGGGAGCTTTCATGCCAATAGTCCACAGTGAGCAGTTGTATTATTTTGAAATAAGAATGTTGTTTCCATGGCAAACTTGGAATGCTTTGCAACTGTGCTGCAATCCACATACTTTTGGGTTTATGCAAGAAAGATGATACTTTATGAGATTGTTTTTTAAGCAAAAGGTCATTTGCCTACCTGCCTAAGATAAAGCCATCATATTGTTCTTTTTTTTTTTTTTTTTTAATCTTTTGAGGGAAAGCAACAGGGGGAAAAGATGGAGAAAAAAACCAACTCATTTTAAACATGTTATAATTTCAATTTTTGCTTCTGCATTTTTGATGACAACCATTTTAGCCAGTAAGTATATTAATAACCAGTATATTTCAATTTAGTGGGAGCAATGGTTTCACCGTTTTTGATAACAGCTAACTACTCCAAGACACTGCTTACCCTCTTCTGCAGTGGGATCAGATTATTCTAAATATTTACTTAGTGAAGTTAGTACAGGACTTAGAAATAAGTGAAACATTTAGAAATAACTTACTGTTTCTGAGATACCTCAATCTGATTCATTTTAGATTGTGGAATTTTTTAAACTTCTTGCACTTAATACATTTTAATATGTCTTAAAGAATGTCATAAGTTTTCTGTACTGCCTTATCACTTTTGCCTGTTCAAATGACACTATTTTCTGGTTAGGTATAATGTTAACATCAACTCTGCAAAAAAATAGATTTGGGCTTTTGGCTGAAAGCTTCAGAAATAATCTTTTCTTTGTAAGCTATGCAGTCCCCCAAGCTTTTCAGAACTGAAAAAAAACTTGCTGTGATGCAGAGCATGTTTAAATTCTGTGTGCCTTGACTCCTTCCTAAAATTTTAAAAAAACCCAACCAAACAACCAAAAACCAACCCCAAAACAAGCAAAAAATACCCCATACCCCTCCACCCTGGAATAGCCCTTGATTTCCAGTTATGACTTCTTCAGTTCTTTATATGCCATTCATAGCACCTGGAAATAGCATGACTCACATTTGCTTGATTTACTGTAGGGGTGCCAGGTAGTTCCTGGCCAGTGGCATAACCACGCTGAATGGTTTTAAATATCCTTCTTTTCTAATGGAGTATTCTGTCCACAATAGATTCCCTTCAACAGAGAACAACTTGACAAGCAGCTGTGTCCTCATTCAGTGTACTTCACAAGCACAATATTTTCCCTCCTAGGGGCAAAGTGCATTCACCTACATAATTGGCCATGATCCCTTCTTGCCCAGAGGACATATACTGAAGTCCATTCCCATTTTCTAATCTTCTAAGACAGAAAGCAGCACATTACTGTCATGCTAGTAGGTAAATGAAATTTTGGTATGTGTGCTTGTATTGTCAGAGGTTTCTGTTTGAGTTTTACAAGATTCTTTTTTCTAAACTTTTGAACATGGATGTCTTAAATGCTGTATGATTGGCTCTTTAGTAATTTTGTTTTCTTTGCATGTGTATGCAAATACCTTTTTAGTTTATTGGTATCACCTTACCAACTAGCCATTCTCAGAAGGATAGAGAGTTTATTGGATAAGATATGGTGGTAACTTTGTTTTGATAAAGACTGTCTTTGCATTTTTTCATTTCAGTAAATTGCTTGCAGGATATTGCTAAGAATATAATCCTTTTAATGCTGCATATCAGTGTTCTAATTTTAACAGCTCTCTTATTAAAATGTTAAATTCTCTCTGTGTGTGTTTGTATGTATTCATATTAAGTGTTATAAAGCAATTATAAAATAAACTATATAGAAACAGTGATCTTCTCCGTATTGAGTATAAATAATGATATTACTTTTCAGAGCTGTGGTTTGCATGAAATGACAGCTCGTGAAGGAGTGGAGCCTGAAATGGGCATGCAGTCTCTTAAAGTTCTCTATTCATTGTCTGTTAGGGACTTTTCTGAGTTAGCAATTCTAGATGTCTTCTCTAAGTACTTCGTGTAGTCATGCTCTGTTTTAGTTGGAGATCTGTCTCTTTTGAAATCTGAAAAGTCTGCCACTAGAATTTGTCTTGATTGGTTTTGCAGAAAAAGACCTGGGGATCATGGTGGATAAATTAAATGAATGAGAAGTATGCCCTTGCAGCAAAGAGGGCCAGCTGCATCCTGGGCTTGATTTGTAAGACTGTAGATAGCAGGCCCAGGGAATTGATCCATCCTTCCCGTTTCTTTGGTACTTGTAAGGCTGCACCTGGTGTCCCCACTATTGACATACAGCAGCAGGTCCAATGAAAAGCCACTGAGATGGTCAGGGCTGGAGCACAGGATGTACGCAGAGAGACTGAAGAAACTGGGTCTGTTCAGCCTGGGAAAGAGACACCTTTCTGCAGAGATCTTACTGCTTTTTATAACTAGGTAATCAGAGGATAAAGGGAAGATGGAGATGGATGCTTTCTGGAAGTGCATGGTGATGGCTTGAGAGGCAAAGAACACAAATCAGAACATGGTGAATTCCAGTGTTGTGTAAAGAAAGGGGTTTCTTACTATGAAAGCTAGTAGTCAAACACTTGAACAGGTGTCCAGCAAAGTTGAGGGTTCTTTGTCCTTGGAGATGTTCAAAACTCAGCTGGACAGGCCTTGTGCAACCTGATTTAGGTCTGCTTTAGGTCTGCTTTGGCAAGGTGTTGGACTACATGACCTCTGGAGGTCCCCTCCAACATCCATTATTCTTTGACTCTATGGAAATAGTTTAGCTCTCATTTTGTGCAGTTGTTTTGTCTCTGCACTATGTGCTTGGGCTAAGAAATGTTGTTGTGACTGGATGACTGGAGTGCAGAAAAGAATCTGAAGATTACTGTTGCCTTTAATTTCCAGTAATGCCTATAGGAATCGAATGGAAAAAGTGCAGTTACAATATAATACTGGGACCTCTAACCACCATATCTGGTTGAGGCTGCAGCAGTGAGGCAGCGAACTGATCCTCATCACCTTTTTAGCCTAAATGGCCTTTCACAACTTGTCAGGCATTTTAGCTTTTGTGTAAATGGTGAATCTATTCAAATTGGTCTATGCAAATCCGAAGCAAAGTTTTAATAAAAATGTTTTCTTCCTGGAGAACAAAGAAAAGGAGATTCATTCCAGCCTCACATATTTATCATCCTGGAATTTTGCCCTTCCAATACTAGTATCAACCATTTCTTCTTGTTCATTCCAGGATGACTGAAAGATGCACTGAATACAGGCATGATGCTTCTATAAAATTAAACTTTTTAAGGCTGTGTGTTTAATTGTTCATATGGTACAATGAAGAAACTAAAAGGTGAAAATTATGGGGGAAAAAAAACCAAAAGAAGACATGCAACATTTCAAAGCTACAGAGGAGGAAGCATTGGCAAAAAGATTTGTTTTGTCCTGTAATAAAAACACATTTGAAAAAAGTATGTATGAATACATAAGAACTAGAGTTAAGCTAAAATCATGAGAGTCTCCTTACAAAGTGAAGGGTCACAGTTACATATTCATATTTCAGAAGGGAGGTAGATATGAAGTGGGCAAAAGAAGAGTTAGGATGACTGAATTCTCAGTGTCACCTGGTATATATGAATCTGGAAGGAAGTGGGGGGGTATTCTTGTGTTCAGTGACTATGTGCTAGCAGCATATTCATTATATATGTAGTGATTCTTCTTTTTGAAGGAGATCTTGGTGATTGAATATTTTCCTTTTAGTATTTATTGATAATAAGACTTTGAGGAGATAGTAGAGATATGTGTATGTGGTATTTTTATCAGTAGATCTCTAGGGTAGGATTACAGACCTCTCAAGTGCTTTCTGGGTATCTCCAACAGCATAGAAAACTAATGGTACTGCTGTAGCCTGAAAATAGAGTAGGGACTTAACTGCAGTGCTTGGTGTTGAAATCTAATTACAAATATTGAGGACTTCAAGAATACTGAAAATAAATACATGGCAGTTTACTTCCCTAGATATGGCATAGTTGTAGGTATAGCGGTGGTGACTACCGGTGTACAGGCAACAGCTGGAGCTCTAATGAAGTCTTTTATTTTTTCCTTTTTGCCTCATGACACTCACCTTTTACAAGTTAAGGAGATTACATAGTGTATCACAGGAACATAAACCTTTTCAGGCACTTTCTAAAATAAGAACTTCTTCACCAAGTGTTTTGTTTTCTATGATTGTTTTTCTTTCTCTTTTAACCTACAGTGTAAGGACTTTTTCATTACAATCACACAATCTGTGCTTCAGAATAGCTAAGTGGTTTTTTTTAACTGTACACTGTGTGTTCGTCTTTCATTTGCTATGAGTTAAAAAGCTATTGGTACCTTAGAAGTTTCACTGAAATAGTAGATGTATACTGCATTTATACATAATTTTGCAAGTCCTGATAATATTTTATCAGCTCTTAAAACTGTATATTAAACAATATGTATATTTGTTGCCATTTCAAGATCTTTTCATGTTTAATTCAAAATTAAACAACATGACTTGCAAGTTCACTCATTGAGAATAGACCCCAACTTACATTATTTCAGAGTTATTAGAAAATAAGATTACTGTTTCTAATTGCTACTGATGCATAAGTGTTATGTTTACTTCTCTGCTGGAATATATGACTAAGAGAATTTCACCTACATCTAGATAATG
The DNA here is from genome assembly GCF_947461875.1 of Haliaeetus albicilla. Lineage (NCBI taxonomy): Eukaryota > Metazoa > Chordata > Aves > Accipitriformes > Accipitridae > Haliaeetus > Haliaeetus albicilla. Next base: position 19,180,137 of record NC_091516.1, read on the forward strand.
TCTGCCGTCTTTAGTTTGCCATAGCCCCATGCTATAGGCAGACTTACTGAGTAGTAGGAAATTACAAATAATTTTCTACAAGCACTGTTTCCCCCCCTCCCTGAGGTACTGGTTGTTATGTTTGAAGTCCCAGAGGGATGCAAAATAGTCTTTTGATACTTTAACTAACAACATTATTAGTTAATTTTATATAATTGTCTAAACATGTTGAACAAAGAAGTGGAATAGATGATCTAAGAAACTCTTTTTCTTCACATGTTCTGATTCTCAGGTCTGTTAGTTTCAGAGCTGAAATATTCAGCTTTGTTTAGATTAATCAGGAATAAAAGGAAACATAAACTGAAAAAAAGTAATGAGCTCGTTTCCATAGAAACATGCTATGCTCTCTGCCAAAATTAAGTGCTGACTTTGTATTCTGAAAGATGGTTGTGCAGACAACATGCGCTCACTGATCTGCAGATAATGTGTCAAATGTCTTCATAGTATGCATCTTCTGATTGTGTTGTGTGTTGTTAACAAATCTTTGTGCCAGTACCTTTCTACCAACTTTTGCAGTATGACTAGACTGTAATCTTTTCTCACTTCTAATCCATGTTATGGCTTTGGACTGGAGAAAGAAAAGATTAGTTTCACTGTGCATTTTATACTATATGTCTCAAGTTATAACAGTTGATAAGCTGATGAAGCTCCTTCTCTCAATATTCTCTGTGAAATCGTTGCTCTGTTAAAATCTATGGGTATTTTACTGTTGGTCACAGCAGGACCAACATTTCATATCTAGAGTGTGATCATACACCACAGCAATATTGCTTGTCTGGTATTATCAATTCTGATGGAAAGCAGATTCATTACAAAATGCAGAGGTGCTAAAGCAGATCTTGAAGAAAAAAAAAAACACCTCAAGATTTTACATTAATTTCCTAAACTTTACAATGGTGTCTCTGTCTTAGTGTTTATTTCCGGTGATACCTAGAAGGCCAAAAATGCCACATATTTAAAAGAGGATGAGAATATACAATTCAGTTACTGACTAGTAGTTAATAACCATATGCAGCAGTAGAAGAAGAGCTCTTATGGGTTGATTTTTAGTAGTATTTGGAAATATAATAATTTTTGGAGGCTCTCTTAAAATAGCTTCTTTAAGCTTCTTCCCATAAATCATTCTTCTTGCCAAGGCATAGAAGTAGTTTTGGGAGAAATCAATACTCCCAAATTGTTTCCTAAAATCCAGCCTCAGCTTTCTGCTGCAACCTCAGGTTGTGCTTATTTTCATAAATCTTTGCATGAGAAAGCAGTGTTACTGTTTTTAATTCATAATCCTGTTAGGGACTGGAATTTTGTTTTGTAATTATTACTGCTTTTGAGGGAAGTAATATCAAATTCTTTATATAAGGAAGCATAAAAATTATTATGAAAGCTATCAGTGGGCTTTCTTCTGCAAAACACTGGCATCCAGTTTCCTCAGACTCGTTCTTTAAAATCCATTCTGTTTATATATTTGCAATCTATTAATATTAAAGAGCTATTCCACGATTAGAAAATCCATTTGCATCAGACTATTTTTCATTTTGGGGGCAAAAAGAGGTCATTTCACCATCTAGAAAATTGCACTACATTTTTCTGTCCTATATTCTTAATCTCCAGTTATATAAACAATTTTATTTATTCTCCAATTCATTTTGCATCTGAATCTCTGATTAAGATTGGTCCTCGGCTACTTCCCCCATTGTCTCTGCTTTGCACTAATATCTAGCAAGCATTAAGTCAAAATGACATTCTTTCTAGCTATCTAGGTTGTTGAATTTGCTTTAGCTGGTAGGAACAGCTGTAGTTTCAGGCTACTGCAACACTGTCAGTTGGGCATTGAATTAGCATGATTGTATTTCAGTAAATGTGTTCATAGTATGTCAAGCTTGTTAATTTCACAAGAAGCAAGCTTACGTACCTAACTACGAGGTTCATCCAGACAGAGAGCTGTTTAGATTCTATCCTCTGCAGGAGTGGTTCAAGATTGGTTCCATTCTATACAATTCCTTCATTTTACAAACTTCTGAAAGTCAGACCTCAGAGAGGGGTAGCAGGGAGAGTGAAATCTCAGTCTTCACAACCGGTGATTGTTGTCTCATCTCATAATTTTGATGCGCTTTTCCTTTGGTCACTTTCAGTGATTTTTAGTTAGAAGCTAGGGAGGGAAAGAATTGCCAGTATGGGTCAGACACAGCAGAGTTCAATTTACTACTTACATCTAATACACAGCTTGGTATGTAGCTCAGCTAAGGTTCCTAAAGTCTATGCAAAGCAGATAGTTTGCTTTGCTTTTATTCTGTGTATGTTGCTTTTATTAATCAAATACGGTAGATTAACTATTTGACTTATGTTTTCACAGATGAAGGAGCTTTTTCTCATATCTCTGAATGGGGCCATGCTGCCTGATACAGTTATGCAAACTGTGAATTTGCTTGTACGCTTGATTTTTATTTGTGCATATGTGTACTTTTCAAAATTCTTGCCTAAGTTTGAGACTCATTGTAAAGCTGAGGTACATCTGCATCATCCCTTTCAGTGTTGTACTTATACAAAGGACACAGCATCTTACCAATAATAGGAGACATTTCATTATTTGTCAACCTTGATTCTTTTCATGCTTTCTGAAAGAAGACTGATTTTCAGAATTTTTCTGGTATTCCGTAAGCACAGGGAGATATAGGATTATGTTTTTCCTGCATGTACAGTAACTTTTTTTTGCCCTGTTCATTTCCCTGATCTTAATCTTTTTTATACCTGAAGAGTGTAAGAGTGTAGCACAAAAGATTAATGTGTGTTTGGAGTTAACTGATGTAACAGCTACCTTCCATGTATTTGTCAGTGAGATGGTTTCATCTCATGGTTAAAACCCAGGAAGTATTTTCACTTTCTTCATGTGACTTGAAGTCTTCATCCACATAATTACATATGGCCAAGCAGTATTCCTTTTACATAAGAGTAAATATGAAGTAATTTCACTTTTCATCAGTATTACAGTAATTTTACACTAGCATGATGGAAATAAGAATATAGTCAATAGTAATTCAACAGCTTTTTTTTTTTTTAATACTTTCAAGTTGCAACTCTGAAAAGTACTGTGAAAAATAAATTTTCTTAAAATATGTCAGTTTGTCTAATACGTTCATGTTAGAACATATTAGAGGAGGGATGAAGTTCTGCTCTAATTTCTGTGGATTTGGCCATCCCACTTACTGTGCTACATTTTCAGTTTTCCTGACTGCACTTTCAGCTTCCCTTCCAGCATCTCTCACTGTCCTCATGTTGCTCTTATTTTTCTCAGCTTCTCCACTTCTGAAAGGTGATAAGCCTTAAAATAGAACAATTGTACATATGTATAGTTGTAAGTGCATCTTCTGGGGAAGCATTATTCATGTAATGCAGTGTTTTAGATTTCTGCATCTCCCAAGTTTCTTACCTTAGTAAGATGCCAAAGAAACTTACAGCCATGTTGTAATGTTTGCATATTTGCTGCCTTGCACAAGTGCAGCCAATAATTTAAAGGGATCAGCATTTCCTGCGTAACGTACTTCCTTGAGTTACTGCTAGTTTATCTGCACTTTACTTTTTTATCCCTTTTCTCCATTCCCTACATTTTGTTTGAACTGCATTTTTTGAGTGTTTCGTCAGAACACAAAGCTGTTTGTTTGTTTGTTTTTAAACCCATACGTGTTCTGTACTTCAGTCTTCTTCCATTAAGCTGACCAGTGAATTTGTGTGTATATCTGTGTGAAAAAGCATTCAAAAGGAGCTGTGTATTTGCATGAACTCACTGTCTAGACAATACACATAATAGATTTCAATTGTATTTTCTTTCTGGAATTTTACTTGGTTCTGAATATGTATATATAAAAAAATCCTTAAGCTCCCTCAAGAAACAGTCACTTCACTTATCTGCAAATGGCTTTATGCATGAGAATACAAATGCACAATGAGATATCAGCATATCAGCGAAGTCTCTGGAACATTTGTTTTGATGGTGAAATCATCTTTACCTCTTACTAGTCTTTCAGACCTGATGCTGCTACAGCAGACTGAGCTGAGTTCTGGTCCTTTTAGTGAATTATAGGTCAATTTTTTAACTAAGTTCCACATACCAGATGCTGCTTTTGTTTCTGCTTGTGCAAAGCCATGCAGGCTGTTGGCTTTCAGAGGGTGGATATAAAGGCAGAACTTGAAGAGTATGTCACATTCAGAATGATGTGTGAACTAGAACCCTGCATGACCAATGAGCTAGCACTTACTTCAGTCACAAACTGAATGCCAGAAGCCATTGAAACTATGGAATTATATAACAGAATTTCTGCAGATTTTCTTCAGAATATGGAAATTAATAAACAATAGAACAAAATTCTCTGGTAACGTGGGAAGAAGAATTTGATGTGAGTTAATTTGAAACATTTTGAATTATTAACCATATAGTAAAAATAAATCAAAATTATTCTTACTCGTGTTCCCACCATAGGCAGACAAGAGGGCATTTAGCAAAATCAGTGACTAGCAAATTTAGAACAAATGAAAGTAACCACTATTCCAGCAATATGTTTTCAAATGACTGAATTCACTGTTTTGTGTCATTAAATAAAATGTCTGTATCTTAGAATAGCTGAGATAGTTTTGTGATCATCAATAACATTTGCATTTTTGTTAGCCATGATGAGAATTATCAGAAGATAGTTCCTGTATGTGATATAACACAGTTGTCTGTAGATGTTACTGAGGTAATTATTCTATCTAGCATGTTTGTTAATGGTTTTTTGGTGGCAAGATACCAGTTGTCTTGTACTTTGTCTTTTTTAGTATGATGGAGCTTATTTCCCAGACTTAGTTAACCTAGCTCATGTCCCTTCATTTGTTTCATATGGGCCACTTATGTCACTGTTGTGGTTTAACCCCAGCCAGCAACTAAGCACCACGCAGCTGCTCACTCACTCCCCCCCCATCCAGTGGGATGGGGGAGAAAATAGGGAAAAAGAAGTAAAACTCATGGGTTGAGATAAGAACAGTTTAATAGAACAGAAAAGAAGAAACTAATAATGATAATGATAACACTAATAAAATGACAACAGCAATAATAAAAGGATTGGAATGTACAAATAATGCACAACGCAATTGCTCACCACCCACCAATCAACACCCAGCTAGTCCCGGACTGGTGATCCCCCACTGCCCCCAGTTTATATACTAGACATGATGTCCCATGGTATGGAATACCCTGTTGGCCACTTTGGGTCAGGTGCCCTGGCTGTGTCCTGTGCCGACTTCTTGTGCCCCTCCAGCTTTCTCGCTGGCTGGGCATGAGAAGCTGAAAAATCCTTGACTATAGTCTAAACACTACTGAGCAACAACTGAAAACATCAGGGTTATCAACATTCTTCGCATACTGAACTCAAAACGTAGCACCGTACCAGCTACTAGGAAGACAGTTAACTCTATCCCAGCTGAAATCAGGACAGTCGCTTACAAAATAGTGACAATATTTTGACGTGGTCTCCATTTTGGCAAAAGGGAAAAAAATGGTATGTCTTGACACAGGTAAGGCTGTTGACATGATGTTTTAATATATGAAGTGGGGAAATACAGGCTACTCAATCACCATTATATTAAATACACAACCAATGAAAACCAGACTAGAAAAAATGAAAAGGGGCTTAGGAACAGCCTTCAGCTGTAGAATTATGCAAATGCTTGAGATAAAGAAAAAATTTTCTAACTTTATTTATCCACTTTAACAGGTTATCTGAGGATGTTGTAGAAACCGTTTCATGGACATGTTAGATTAGCCATGTTCCAAAGACTGTCTAAGTATATATTTAGTCCAGCTTCAAAGTAGGGAGCTAGGTTAAATATTTGGAATTCCTGTCTAGCCCTACACTTCTGTGGGTCTATTCTTTTTATTTTTGAGTCTTGCTGTTACTTTTTGCAGAATTGTGCATAGGTTTTTTGATATACCTTTTTTAGGAGGATCAGGTTAATTTTCAGAGCAGTGTATGGAATTTGAAATTAAACTTTTAAATAGCTGTCCATCTATCAGTTTTTTTACTATAGCACCAGAACAGATCATCTTCATATTAACGTAAAAAAGGCAAAAATGGTATCTATTATCATATTACTAAGTTATCTTGTAATTCATAAATGCTGGTTCTTTTGCGATGCATATTGCAAGGTATCAGATGTAATCAGTGAAGCACAAATAACTTTTCAGTCCTTGAGGTACTTCTACAAGTCAATGGAGTTGGGGTTTTTGCACTAAAGGGTAAAGAAGTTTGGCAGAAAATAAACCCCCTTGCATTCCAGCTTGTCCACAGGTATCAGAGAGGCTGGAGGCAGCTAGGCTTAGATTCTGAGTGATGCCTAATTCAGTGCTATAAGTCTGGTTGTGTTCAGTGTATTGAACTATCACGATTTCAGATGCACTAATAGTGCACTGTACTTTCAATTTAGTCACATTCTATGAACTATTATGGCCAGACTTAAGGAGTTTGGTCATGTTCGATGAACTATCACGGCTAGATTTTAATGAATAGCAGTTTATTAAAGCAACAGGAGTACAGTTTCTTTTGGATTGCCAGTTATAAATACGCTGTCTGCAAAGCACTTGCAAATAATAACTGTTGACTACAAGCACTCTAAATTATGGAAGAAACTCTCTAGAGATTTCTAAGTTTCCAGGGCAAGCAGTCAGTATAACTGAAGGTTCAAATCTTACCCAATAGGCATCCCCATGGGGAGCAAGAGAGATTCAGCCTGTCGACTGATCCCAGAAGTCAGCATGTACTCCCGACTTGTCTATGATAGTATCTTCCCTAGCATTCCTCCTCTCTTAAGCCCTTTTATATTTTCTTATTTTTAGGTGGAGCTTAAGTGACTCTAGTCATACATACCTTTATTATGATTGGTGTAAAATCTCCTTGCTTTACTTTTAAAGGTATACACTAGAAAAAATTCAGAGCGCATGCTCAGTGACGGGTGGTTGAACCTTGGAGGCAGGTAGCTTTTGGGATGGAGGTGTGTTTCGGTATTATAATGAGAATGAGCAAATCTCACCTAGAGAACATGATTTAGCATGTCACTATTCCAGTCACCTAGAGAACATGATTTAGCATGTCACTATTCCAGAACTGGGCACTTATGATATAAATCAGAAGTAAGACAATAGCGTTGACAGAACCCTCATATTTCACCTCCTTGCTTCAGTAGATTCAATGCAAGGACCTTCCATTCTTGTTCCAGTAGTTCCAGTTCCCCATCCCTGCAGGGATATCATAGAGCCTGGCCATGGTGCTTCCACTCTGCTCCACCCTCTGTATTGTTTCTCAGAGTCAGCATACCAAGCTCCCCTGGTGTTGCTAACATCTAAGGTTGCAGGTTATGTTGCTTAGGGAATTATTATGGAACAGATTTTGTATATATTCACTGCATTCCACCCTGGACATTTACATTTTCTTAAGAGGGGCACATATCAATAAGTGATCTCCAGCAATCATTCCACAGGGGTGGTATGGTAAATATTCTGTTTATTTTGCTTTACAGAAATGTATCTTCTGCAGACAGAGAATTAAGAAAATGTCTGGTGCCTGCATTCAGTGTTCATATGGACGCTGCCCAGCATCCTTCCATGTTACCTGTGCCCATGCTGCAGGAGTGCGGATGGAACCTGATGACTGGCCATATGTTGTCTACATCACATGTTTCAGGCACAAGATCAACCAAAATATGGTAAGGAATTTGTTTCCTTATTTGTTAAGAAATGGAATTGCAGAATTAAAGTATGTTTCCAGAGAAAATGGAAGAAAGGATCCACACTATGTATTGTAATGGCTCCATTTATGATATTTCCATACATAGAAAACTACATCTTGAAGGTTTTTCCTTATGCCATTACCTGGGAGAAGCGATACTTAATATGCCTAACACATTTTTGCATTAGAGTCATTGCTGAATGTATTGTTTTGACAGCCGGAACAAATCTTTGAATTCTCTGTTTTGTTGACCTGGAGTGTATTACGAATACCCAGCTCACAGTATCTTGCAAATACTCACTGTGAGATGAAGGATATGGTGTATATGCAAGTTCTTTGTTCTGCAGCCAAACAGTGTCTTGCAAATATCCAATTATAATTACTCTGTCATCTGGCAAAGTAACACTGGTATGTCATGAAAATTCATGTTATTACTGTGCCTTTTTATGTCTAGTCTGTGCTGGGAGGAACCTTTAATTTTAGATGAGACACTTGAAGATTTAGTTTAATGTCTTTTATTCGAATGAATTGTTACTATCTCAGTTAAGAGAGAACCCTTGCTATTTATCTTGGGCTTTTAAAACTGTGGTAAGGAATATGGTAAGGAATTTGTTTCCTTATTTGTTAAGAAATGGAATTGCAGAATTAAAGTATGTTTCCAGAGAAAATGGAAGAAAGGATCCACACTATGTATTGTAATGGCTCCATTTATGATTTTTCCATACATAGAAAACTACATCTTGAAGGTTTTGTTTCCTAGCAAACTAGAAGGACTTCACATAGTCTTATTAAGGAAATACCTTAAGTTAGTCAAGTTGAGAATTCACAATTTTCAAACTTTCTATGTCCTTTATATATTAGAAGTGAAAAAAAAATCCCAAACCACGTAATGCCTGTATAATATATGTCTGTCTTTCAAGAAGTTGTGAGTGAATCCTTTGTCTTAATGACAAGTCTACTGAAGAGTAAGATTTTCTTTCAAGTGTAGTAAAATGTAGTGCCTCCCAACTAGAGTAATCAGTCCTGAGTATTCAATCTGCTGGTGGTTCTTAAAAGGGGAAACAAATTGTGTGTCCCTGTTTAAAACTTCCATGGAACTGTTAAGCCTTTTAAAGACTTTTGTTTTCCAAAATGAATTAACATGTGAAACCAGTACACATCATGTGATTTTAGTTTCTTCAAACATTTTTCAAGAAAATGAGTTTGTTTTGAAAAACAAAGAAACAAACTTAAACCTCTATCTGTACAGGCAACTTAAGATACTTTTCTTGGCTTTCTTGGAAAATATTATCATTAGTTGAAAATTACTGGGTTAAAATCATGGCCAGTAAAAATAGGGCTGTTCTTCCCAAATATTTTCCGGTATTTGTTTGGGACAAGTCTTTATACTCTAGGTAGTGAGATTTGCATCAGTAGCTGGGAAATCATTCCCTGATCAAATAGGACTTTCTGCATACTTTCTGTTATTCCCTCTTCATGTGTATATTGCAGCCACTTCCTCAGCTCCTTAATTTTTCCACCTTCCTCTAATATATCTGTCTCTGATGCTGGAGTCCCCTTATGCTGTTAAACAATGCATGTGATTTTCTTCACCTTATTCTCTTCTATGATACTAAATGGTAAATGTTCTGAAGTTTCAGATTATTTCTTCTAAGTTTATAGAGCACTTAATGTAGCAGTGTTTCTGTCCTAAACAGACCTTTTTTCTGGCATTTGTGTTCATGTTGGTTATTAATAGAAATACCTGCAAAATAGTAATGAAAACCAGGTAGGTTGTTTAAGCAGAATTTATACTTTCAATCTAATATAAAACACTGCAGACTTCAGCACTCAACTTTCTTAGTGTACACTTTCTCTGGAAAAGAAAAGAAGTTATTAAATAGCTATTATTTTGAATGGTAAGAAACAAAACACATGCTCATCTGAAAAAAACACAATAGTAATAAAGTGACATGGAAACCCATAAAATCCATTTTGTCTTAGTGATTTTCTTGACCTATATTAGGTAGTGTCAAAGGAAAAAAAAACCACCAACTACAAAGAAACAGGATTTTGTGTGGCTACTATTTAAAAGGTGGTATGAAGGATGCTCAAAGTAGTTTGGAATGAGACTATCACATCCTTTCCTGAAACTCAGCAACAACCTTTTTGAAAAAATCCTGTCTTATTAACTTATTTCCTGTGGCTCAAATCAAAATCAGATTTGCAGAAGAGAAAGAAAAATTTTACTTCTGTGTTTTTCATTGGGCCAAAACTTGGAAAGATCACATATTTTGTTAAAGAAACTTTTTTTCTGTGAAATTCTTAACTCCTGAGACAAAGGAAATTGCCGTATGTTTGTATATGCTTCGTTTTATACTCTGTCTTTTGGATAATTAATCTAATCACATCTTTAAGCCCTTGGAAGTTTTTTCACCATTGGTTTTCTTGTTACACTTTTCTTAGCTATTAGCTATTCCTTCATGCAGAAATTATATTGCTCTTCACCATTAGGCATAGCAATGTATCTTACTTCTAATGAACTTCTTTTGTTTGTCTGTTGTTTTAACTTCTTTGCTTGAAAGCACAACAGAGGAATCATTCAGACTGAAATATACTCACTGGAAATTTTTACAGGAATAAAACAGATTGTCTTGTCAGCAAGAAAAATAATTTCTTCTGGTATTTAGCAGTTGAAAACATTGTACATCAAGCAAGGACACTATTGGTTCTCATTTCAAGGAAGCAAAATAAAAAAATGTTTTTTCACTCATATAGGCTCTAGATATTCAGCGTAAATGCTCAGTGAATAACTGTGATTGCTACTTTCTTCAAATTTAAAAAAAATACCAAACAAAAAACCTACCTATGTACAGATAAATGTGTATTATTACTGGTATTAGTGTATCTCTTCACCTCAGGCAAGGGCTTATTGCAGTGATGAGGTGGAGTATGTATCCAAATTATTTATTGCTTTGATCTCAAGCAAATTGTGTCCAAAGTATTCATCAATATACTTTCACAAGTCTTTTTTTCTGGGGATCAGATTCTGTATCGTCTCCAGGATTTTTTCCTAGAGTACTATTTTAATGTCAACCATGGAAAACACTGGCAGGTCTTCGGATGAAAAATCATCAAAAAGACAGTAAAAAGGCAAAGCATACTCCTTGCATCTGTATAGTGCTGCCAAATGAAGTAAATATACAAATACTAAGAACTGGAGTTTTAAATGTTGATATGACTTTTCAAAAATCTGGTCTTTGGAGGTCCATGGAGTCAAAACTAAGCATGCCTCATATTTGCTGAAGGTACAGCTTTGGAAATAACACAAAAATTTGCTAGCAGAAAAGTTGTTTTATACAGAATGATTTTGGTTATTCCTGTTGCAGCCTATATTATTCTGTTATGTAAATTGGAGTGTCAATATGCAAGGAAGGCTCTGTGATTTACTACTTACAGAGAGTAGGTCATGTTTTTTTCATTTTTCCTCTTTGACCGTGCTTGTCTCTGGGCATGAAACATATCCCTCACACTTTTTTGTCATCAAACTGCAAGAACACGTGGAAGTACAGTTGAGAATAGGTGCTGCAGATGGATTTGTTATGATTAAAAGAGCTCTTTCATACGCAAGGAAATGAGAAAAAGAAGTTGTATGCAACTATACTAACAGGAAAAACAACCCCAGAGGATCCATACAAAGTTAGCAAAGACAGCACTGAGGGTCAGACAAAGCTAGCTGGAGGCAAACATATGTTCACAGGTGATGTTTCATTTGGAAAGCGTGATCAGAAGAGGCCATCTAGGCAGCCCCAGTTACATGCATTTTGAAAGGCTGTCTTTAGAAGGGGCAAAGATAGGAGTTGCAAAAACCTACTGTTGCTGCTTTTTGAGCTATTTCAAATTATCTTCTGCTATTATCAGCCAGTTCTTGCCTCTGTAGCAGACAGGGAACAAAGGGATGCTGTCAAATGGAAGCTGCAGATCCTTTTTCTGTTGAATACCTGAGTAATGCAATGTCATTGTTTGCCACTGTCTGCTAACTACTGTCAGCTCCTTAACATTTCAGAGAGACTAAGGCATGCCTTTAGGAAGGACATATTATTCAAAAATCATGAGCTGGCATATTTTTGAAATGTCATGCATCATTGCTATGCCTAAATTTAAGTTCCAAGGAGTAGGCTTAAAATGATTAAATGAGAGTTATGTTCCTATATCAAAAAAGCCTCAGAATTTTGAAGATCCCCCATTAAAAACTGTAGTCAGAGAAAGTTTCTAGATATTTAGATATACATCAGATGCCTATTTCATGATAGTTATTATGATTTCATATACATACAGTTTATATATTTTATTTAACAAGATTTTTGTGTCCTGCCATACAGAAAATGAAGGAGAAAGTAATTTTTTCTCTTATCTTTTTGAAGTTTGCACACAGAACGGGAGGTTAACTTTTTTTTCTTTGTATCTGGTTGTTTTCTGTATTTCTGCCACTATCTTAGTTCATCCTTGGCTTAGGTACTGTTAAAGAAAATCATGCGTTTTAAACCACAGCTTTCTCAATAATCTGGTAACAACCACAGCTGTTTCTTTAATCTGATAGACTCCCTTACATAACAAATGTCCTTTCTGATCAAAAATGACATTCTTAACATCCATAAATTCTTAAGATTTTCTGACAGGAAATGTTTTCTGTGACATGCAATCAATTACAGTGTATGTTTGTCAATATTTTTTCTGAGAAATAAATCAAGAATCCTACCAAGATAAAATACTAAAAATGATCTTCTCCTTGAGCATTTCTGTTTTTTATTATTTGTTCAAATGGACAATGACATTTCTTTGAAAATTTTATCATTAAATAAGCCTGTATTGTGTCTTAAAATATACTTTCCCTTCCTTCTTCTCTGAAGAGTTCCATCTTCAGGCTTTAAAAATATTTAAACCTTTTAATAGAGCCGTTTCTCCTTGGGCTTCTGTAATATCAACCTTTTTCTATTATCTCACATAAGTAAATCAACTAATACTCTCCAGTTTACTTTTCATCCCCCGCCCCCCAAATAACTGAATAGACTAAAGTCAAGAATTGAAAGGTAAATTAACATTTATGTTTACATATGTTTCAAGATTGGATAAAAGGTGCTAACTGACATGTTACCACTCCTGTGATTATACCAGTAAATTGTTATTTATGTAGTTAATTCTGCTACTTAGTCTAACTATAGACAGGTAAAATGAGGAAGAAACAATTTTGTTACACATCTAAATGGTTAAAAAATTTATGAGTATGCTTGGAACATTATTTCCAGGTAAACTCGAAAATGCTTTAGACACGTCATTGGGTTTTACTATCTGAGGTGACCTCAGCTAAATCCTCCAAATGCGTATGTCAGGCAGAGCTCTGACACACAGAGATTTAGTTCACTGTCTCCAGAAATGGTACAGAATATCTGTACTTGGTTTGCCCTTTAGTTTGCGGGAGCAGAGAGGTTTAAAAATTCTAAATCCCAGATATTGGTCCAAGAAAGAGGCATGATAGTGACTACAGTCTCTGCAAAAACAGAAGTTTTCAAGTTTAGGGTGGGCTTTTCCTCTTCCCCAAAAGCATTGGCATTACTATTAATGCTTGGAATCTAACAAAAAGAACTGATGCTGTCCTTGGTTCTCCCTTTGATATTAGTGCTAAGAATTCTATACCTGTAGCATTTTCCGGATTTTCACAGACACTTTTAAAATTTATTATATTGATTGAAGAATTCACTATCTTTGAAGGTTTGAAAAGCAGTGCTAGGAAATTGAGTAATTACTTTAACATATGTAATAAAGTATTTTCATGCTGTTTATATAAACTTTTCTAATAAAAAATATTTTATGCTTAGTATACATCTGTGTAGTTGCCCCTTGTAGTAGCATCTTCCATTATAACAAAAGTTCAACTGTTCAGATATAGCCAAAGTCACAATAACTCACTTTTGCATAAGGAAATGGACCTCTGTGAGGTAACAAATAGGCAGTCAGGATCATAAGAAAGAAATGCCTTCCCTGTGTTATTAAGATGAGAAGCTCTTGATTTTATTTTTCCTGGTGAGGAGGGTTACTTTTTAAGTGGAAGGTTCATGAGGATAAGTTAGTTAGGAGCTGAGATGTAACAGCTGTATCATGTGAGCTTCTGAGCATTTGCTCACTTACAAGGTTCCATGCTTCTTTTTATTTATAGAATCCATCATGCAGTTATTGATGTAGAATTTTTGCATAGTTTAACAACCCTGCTACTCTTCTGATTGACGTAACTAGCTCTGTGGAATTAAAAGTGAGAAACGAAAAAGAATTATTGTTACTGATTTACTACATAAATAACTGATGAAGAGTGGTCAATGTTGTCTAAAGTTTTAAAGCAAAAGTGCTGCACGGTACAGGTTAAGAAGTTACTTGGATATACTGCTGTAGACAGCTCTGACAAGAACTAGATATGCATTTAGTTATTGTGTCCCATTCAGCAAAATATTAAGCAATTATGTAGATTCATACTGAAATCCAGTACTTAAAAATCCCATCATTTAAAGCAATGCAAGACCACAGTCTGAGTTCATCACATCTTACCTCTTCAATCAAATTCTACAAATTATTCTACAAATAAAATTTACAAATATTGCTAATTGTGTAAGAGTTATTGATCTAATGCAGAACAGTTAGAAGGCATCAGTTGCAAAAATATTTTTGAGTGCTGTGATTTATTATTCTTCAGATGCCATTTGTTTTCTCATAAAATGCAAAAACTTTGTATGTAAAACAAATTTGTGTGATCATGATTGGAAGGAATGATTTTGCAGTTGAAGTTTTTATATTGAGTGGTGAACTGTTATCAATTCTGTTTTGACAGTGACAAATTTCTGACGAGTAAGCTGGTATTTTAAAATGACTTTTTCTTTTAAATTCTTCCTTTTTTCAAGAGAGCTAAAGCACGTAAGAAGGCCATTACAGTTGGGCAGACAGTCATCACAAAACACAGAAATACAAGATACTATAGTTGCAGGGTCATAGGAGTGACATCTCAACTTTTCTATGAAGTCATGTTTGATGATGGCTCTTTCAGTCTGGATACTTTTCCTGAAGACATTGTAGTAAGTACTTTCTCAGATACCTGTCCTTTCTGGTTTTTTGTTGTTGTTTTTTTTGTTTGTTTGTTTGGGGGGTTTTGGTTTTTTGCTTTTGGTTTGTTTGTTGTGGTAGTTTTTTTAAATTAGAGAGTTGGAACCTCTTGAACTACTTCTTTTGACCCTGAGGAGATAAAATCTTAATATTCATTTTGTGTTTGTTACTTTTGCTACCGAGAATGATTATTTTCTAATGGGCTTCCAAACCTTGGTTGTTCTAATTAGTCTTTGCCATTTGATCAAATGAATCAAAAGTAATCTTAGAAAATCTTTTAATTAAGAAATATGTATTTAATAAAAGATATGAGAGAGGGAATTCCATATATCCTTCTGTGTCTCTCAGAGATAACTTGTAAAAATTCCTTGCAGAATAGAAAAATCCTGCTGTACTGGGAAGAATAGCTCTCAAGAATCTAACAACTTGTTTACACCTTCTGATATTTAGTTTGTGAGTTTACATTATTAATGATAAATATCATCAGGGAGTAGAATGTGTAGTTTATTGCATTTCTAAAAACCAATTGATATTTTGGTTTCCATTATGCACTTACATAAACTACGGTGTTTCTCAGAACTGTTAAGGACCACGTTGTGCACTTAGCACATATGAGCAAAATTTGCAGACAGCTGGGGAAAGATTCTGTTTCCCTCCACATTTGCAATGAATACATTGGATATTAACCTTCGTTGTGTTCATCAGGTGCCGCTTGATGTCTTTCTCATGATATGACTCTAATCCTTGTTTACCTTCATGCTCTGAGTCTTTTTTTGTGCTGAACTGATATTTTCAGTGTACCTCCTGCTAATAATCTCTGAAAGTTAGAGCCTTCAGTGAACACTGGTATGCAAAAGTTCTGTTTGTTGCAAGACCAGGTTTCACTTAGCCCTGTGTCCTGTTCTGTATGTAGAGGGGGAGAGTCTGGCATGTGCAGCAGTGCAAAAGAATACACGCTGTGCAGCTCAAGGGGCACAACCCCTAGAAGTACTCCATATTCTTCTCCCGTGAAAATCTTTGAGCTGTTCTGTTTTCCGCAGGCCTAATGTTTTCCTGGAAGTAGCATTAGCTGACAGATACATCAGTGGAAATGATACTGTTGTTCTTAGATGCTTCTTATTGAAAAGTCTGATGCCTTTTGAAAATACGGTATTTGAAAGGGTACATTTCAGAGCAGTGTATGGGGATTGAGCTGTTTACCTCCCACTGGTCTGAATAGCAGACAGTCAGCAAATCCCTCTTACATGTCTTTGAAAATTTATCCTTTAATTCAAAACACTCCAAAAGGCTCCATTAATGATCAAAGACATTCTGATTTAGGATGATCAAGATATTAAGCAAATGTGGCTGTATTGTTATTAGAAACCCCTCTTTTATGTATGCCTGCATCAAGGATCTGGTAAGGCAGAGATGAGAAACTGCTTGCCGCCCTAGTGGGGTAGTCTGATCTGGAGCTAAGAATAAATGTAATCAGGTCTGGATATGCCTCAGTGCTTCTCAGATAGTGGATGAACAACATATAATTGTTTGATGGAAACACCAAACGAATTTCACATTCCTTAGAGAAATCTTGTTGTGTTTTCATTAGATAATATACCTGCAGCAGTTACTGGAAGGGAAAAAAAAATGTTTTTTCTTCTGCCTGGACTAAAATTTGCTAATCCATGCAATGTGCATATCAGGTGTTAGTGCCGCTGGGAGGACTTATTCATCAAATCTGGTGTGAAAGCAATATTGCTGCCTATTGAAGAACTTATTTTTCTAATCTGTTTTCACTTTTCAACTAGCTCACAAAGATAGCAGGAGCTTCTGCTTTTCCAGTATGTGCTGAATCCACTACATAATTTCAGCTCAGCTCACAATAGACCACAGTTCCAATGTTCAGACACAGTAATTTATTTTTAAGGAGGAAAATAGGAGCAGGGAAATTTCAGTCTCAAAGTTTCATGAAACTCTATTTGCCTGTAAGTATTTAGTAACTACCAAAGCAAGGTATACATTGTTCTTTTATCATATGTATTTCTCTTGGTTTGTGTTACCATTTGCTAAATGTTTCAGTTGGGGGTTTTTTAAGTGTTAGATATAGGCATAGCTGTATAGATTTTTATTTCAAGCTATTGGGTACTATACCTGATTTCTACCTTGTCAGAATTTCTTAGAATAATCACTCCTCAATTACAATGTTTAAACCCATTAGAGAGTTTCCTGACGTGCTAACCAGCCAGCTTTCCCTCAACCCAGCAGCTGTAAGAGGGTGCAAAGAAGTATATGGGTAAAATTTTTTTCTGGGAGAAACAGCAGGACAACTTCCTCTGTAAGTCATGGAAAGACTGCAGTGAGGGGGAGAGTACGTGATACCTTAAAGGAGGTGAGGTGACAGCTTTAGCAGTTAGTTTAACAATGCATGTACACAAGTGGGGTGTGCATATGCTGCAGTCCTGCTTAACTGCTACCATTAGACAGCATGTGTGTGTGCCACTTGTCACTGCTTGAAGAATTAATGCTCTGTAATTTGTCACACAGCCCCTAGCTCAGCACCAAGAGGAGTACTGTCCTGCCCAACAGGCCAGATGTCAGTTTACAGATTATGCGTCAGGAAATGTCTCAGTTTTTCGGCCTGCTCATTTAGGGAGGGTGTCCCACAGTTCCTTTTTTTTTTTTTTTCCCTGTGTTAGTACCTGATGGACATCTCCCCACTGGCATAACTTGGCAGTTTGCTAGAAATGAATATTCTGGGTATTTAGCTAGGATTATTATTTGTTTCTTTGTATGTTGTGGCTGTCAATAATGCCTTAACAGCAAGTATAATTAAAATATATATACATACATATGTAATCAGAAATTAGACTAAGGATGACGTTGTTCCCGCATTACCTTATTAAAATCCCAGCTAAACAGGGAGTCCTTGCAGTATACTTGGTTGTGGGCAGAAGGGTCCCACCAAATTGTATTGATTGCAAGGAAGAGAGGAAGAAAAAAAAAAAAAAAGTTGCAGAGTCAAGCATGCTTTGAGTCTGTGGGGAGGTCTGATTACAGGAGAGCTGAGCACACCTCTCCTGAAATGGTGGACTTCCTTCCAGGCCAGCAGCCCCAGTAAGTGCCCTGGTCCTCCAGTGACCAGTTTACACAGAATTCTTTGCTGTCTTGGTTTCACTTTCTGTTTATCAAGCAAACTAGGTGAACAAAAATGAGTGTACTTTCTCTTGCTGCCATGACATACCCATACTGTGGTTTAGTTTACTATGAAGTGTATAAATGTAAGGGTTCTGCATTGAGAAGGTAAAGGTGATCTGTGGGTTGTCATGCCCACAACCCAAAATGGACTTTATTTACTAAAATCTATAAATTGAATACCATCCTAAGTAGTATTGTAGCTTGTGGAAATCTGCTGTAAATGTTCCTTAGAATCAAGAGCATCTTAAGAGTTAAGGAGGTGAGATGTGTTTGGAAGGACACTTGGATGCTATATTCAGGAGTTCATGAATTTGTTTTGCAGAACCACGTTATGGTAATTTTCTGAGGTCCTGATAAAATCCAAAAAGCATACTCTTGAAAAAGTATGTATTAGTTCAGGTTAAGACATTCAGACTGCAGCTGTCAAAAGCAGGAACAAGAAGTTATTTTTGCATGTGTCAAGTTGGTCCATCCAACTCTTGCTTGATTTTTTTTTGTCTACTGCTGGTTTTTGAAGTGGTTGCCACCTTACCGGAAAAAAATTCAAGCATGAAAAAAACCCACCAAGCAGTGGATTTTTTAACATACTAACAGTGATACCTGGAATCCTTAACAGAATTACGCTGATAGTTATGCGAGTACCTTCTTTCAGTAGTGGTCCAAAGAGAGCCTTCAGTGTGAAGAGAACAGAAGAGATTAAGCTCTATGTTTCTGTGTCTATCAATACTATCAATACTTTAAATTCCCCACTGGCAGAGGAAGGAGGAACAGGGCTATTGAGAGCTCTGACAGCCAAAGTACTTCACTGAAATTATCATGAAGGCTACAACTTCTTTCGGTGTGCACCTAAATTTCACAAAGCCCAAAATTATTAACCACTGCTTTCTTTTTAATAAAATGGAGCACATTTTAGTTGCCAGTATTTAAAAAAAAACCCTGCCAGCAATGTAATTTGCGAAGCTATTAAAAAAAAAAAGCAAGCCTTTTCTCAGCCAGGGACCTTCTTTACAATCCTCTGCCTCTGTCCCAGCCCACAAATGCTCACTTCACACCTGCAAAATTATGAAATGAAAGCTCTGACATCTCATGAGCCACACTCTAATCTATACACATACTGTTTGCATAGGCTTGCCAATTATCCTGTCATTCTTGATGATTGTGGACTCGCTGAGATTCTGAATGATCCTTCCTGACCTAGATATCTGACAGAGGTTCGAAGCTGCATAGGCATTTATAATCTTAGAAGTTGCTCAAGGTGAGATGAACCAGTTGGGGTAAAGTACACACAAAGGGGTCAGGCTGAATGCAGATTGTCCCAAGGATAGTAGCATTAGACTAATGAGAGACAGAACAGATTTACTTCATCTTCCTTTGAGATGTAGAACAAATTGGATTTAGCTGGATGGTTCTTCAAAAATTATTTCCTCCACAGACTAGCCAAAGGGAACACTAGTTTAAATACATAATGTGCCATTATGTAGGTGGGACTTTTTGCATGTGCGGGTTAGAAAAGGTAGCTCACTTTTGTGGGCCGTGAGTGTCAGTGCTCGAGATGTAGCTTCAAGAGCAAAGTCTTACTTCTTGACAAGAACTTCTCTCTAATGACTTTGTCTGTGACTACTGACTTTCACTGGTACAATAAATATGTGTCTGCTGCATATGTCTACGTGGACACTCAAGCAGCTTCTCAATTTCTGTATATGTTAATACTTTTGCTACTGCTTTTGCAAAACCATACTGCTTGAACAATGGTCATTCGGAAATACTGGGCTAGCATGTAAATCTTGACAGTCCATTAATGTCCACCTGCATATAAAAATGAGAAGATTCGATTCTAGCCCTAGTAATTTCCAAAGGATGCTGTGGTTTTTTGGAAAGCTGTCCTACAAACCAGATGTATGTAACTTTTCCTCCATCAACCTTGTCTGGCATTATAAATGACGAAACTCCTGACTAGTTTCCAGCATTTTTTCCAGTGGTTTCTATTCTATATGCCTTTCTCTCTTTATCTCTTCTGACAACTGTTTTCTGCTTGTCTACCTGTTCAGATCAAAACTTTAAATAGTAGTGCTTACCTGCCTCCTTGTATCTGTGAAAGATCCATTAGACTTCTGGCAGACAATAATAGCTTATTGTTCAGTTTTATTATACTGGCATGTAAATCTGTAAAGAATGGCTCAGGAAATTAGAACTGTTGAATTTACACTTTCTGGGCAATCTATAGATACTTTGGGTGCACTTCAGTATCACCATCATCAGTGATTTCTGAGAATGAAATAGAAAAGTGAGGAATGCACATCTGAATGTAACAGGAGGATAGATCGTATTTGGTGTAAACTTAGTCATAAAGTCCTCAGAGCTAGCTGTGTGATGTAGGAAAAGAGACCTAATGAATTATAATAGGTTTAGCAACCTTTTTTTTTATTTCTTAACTGAGACAACATTGAGTCTGTGGTCTGAATAATGTACTACTCATGTTGGGCTGGCACAATTTTTTTTTGCAGCATTATAAAATTATCTGCTGTGTAGTTGAACTTACTACTCAGCAATTTGTATGATGTGGCCATTGACAGACAATTCTGAAAAAGTCTGGAAAGCAAGTTTGAGAGCTGCATGACATGGCTCTGAGGAGAAAACTTGGGTTTCTTTTCCTGGTTAGATTGGTAAAAATTTTGTAGGATTTTGCATTCCAGTTCTGTGAAATACTCCAAGAAGTTAAATATGTATATATGTTTTGAAGATTTTACTTCAAGTTCATGTGAGCTGAGAAATTAATTTTAACACATTTTTATAACTGTGAACTTTTGCACTGGATTTGCAAGCGCTGATACACAGAATGCTATTCTTTGCACATGTGAATCATTGTTTGCATCTTCGGAATACTAACACAAATGAATTCCTGTTTTTAAAACTGTGGTCTTATTATGTTAAAATCGAACTTTTTCTAAAGCAAAGACTTAAGTTCTAAGGCTTCAGACTGGTGGCTTTTATTCCATCGTTTAACTCTTGAAGCTGCAAAACATCAAAAGATAGAACAGTCTGATTCTAATCTGAAACTTGTTGTACAGTACTATAACCATATTGATTTAAGTCAGTTACTTTCACTTTACTTTGTTACGGAGAACAGAAGTGATTTTTCTGTGGCTCTTGCTTTTTCTTTGTTTCCTGTTACAGTAGAAAGACAGGGAACTTAACAGTTACACATAAAAAATGAATATAGGGTAGATTAAAGACAAATTAAAGCTCTAAATATAAGTATTATCTTTATACAGTTTCCTGTGTATAATGTTCTTTCTACTTTTTACTGGACTGCTTTATGGAACCTTATCAAGAATTATTTTAGATTAGTTGAAGGTAATGCCCCCACAGCTCAGCAGGAGAAACAACATGGAAGATATACCATTACTTTGCAGTAATAAGATGGCTGACTTTGAGTTGAAGCAGGTGAGAGGCAGAAATATATTACAATGCTTCTTGTGTTTGCAAAGTGATTGTGCATCCATGTCCGGGACTACAACTAGTACAGCCATGATGAGCATGTGGAGCACAGTGAAATGCCTGGAATTGCACAGGAACCACTGAGATGAGGTGGGACTACTGGGGGTGGGGGAGGAGCATTATTTCCCCTCCCACCTTTTTTCTGAGGTAACCCAGGAATTGTAGGGTTTGGGGATCTGGTAATTTACCCTATTTGTTGTGTGTTTCAGAAGTAGATTATTGCTAGACTTGCCATGTGTGTTAGGGGGCTCGGGGTGGGGAAGGTGGAGAAGGAACATTTTACTTTGTGTGTGTTATGTCCTGAGGCAGGGGCAGGCACAGAAGATGAGCTGGTCTTTATACTTGTCTGACTGCAATTGATTTACTGGGAACTTTAAACCTTTAGGCTTTCACCAATATATAGATGGGCAGGGTACAAGGTCATACTGTAGGACTCTCATGTAACTTTAGCATAAGCATAAGCAAGGGTTCTCTGCTGCACTAAAGGAGCCTTCAGTCAGGCACAGCGAATCAGACATCCCAGTATCCTTACCAACTTCACCTTCCTACCGCTGACATTGAGTTTTGTCCCATAAGAGTATATTGTACCCCAAATTAAGGCTTCCTCAGTGTTCTCTGTGCTGCAGCTTATCGTGGTGCCCTGGACATCCTAAACCACATTCTACAATGTGGGTTTGAATTGTGGCCTTCTGGGCAATTCTGCATCTGTCAGCATTTTGCATATATTTCTGTTATTAATACTTTGCTGAAAGGCAATATAACAGCTGAAATAGGAACTTTCTAAGCTGAATGGAAAGTTAGAAATTTTTAGATGTATTCAGGAATGCATGATCCAATTTCTCTTCCAGTTTCCCTTTCATGAAAGCATATATTCACTTCATAAGAGAAGATTCAGTAATATTTTAAGGACAACATATACATAAATACAAAATATTTTTATACTATGCATTCCATGATCCAAGGCTAAATTTGTTGAATTACAGTAACTATTCTGCTAATCTGGTGATTTCACTGAATTTATACCAATTCAAACCCAGAATTTTACTCCTGGGAATCAGGAGTGCTCTTTCAAATGGTAATGCACTGTGTAAATTGCTGTTCCTGTTTAGATAAAATTCTGACTGTGGCAAATTAGCTACCACTCTCCTTTTCATTCAGATTGTCTTGGAACATATGAAACCTAATTTTGTGTTTCTAAAAATTTACATTAACTACTGTATACTATCAGCTCCCAAAAGAAAAACAAGTTTGACAGTCTGTTGAGGTCAGAGGTTGTTCACAATTTGTTTCTCCACTTCCACTTTAATGGTGTTGGTAGATATATTCACTCTTTGCAGCCGTGGTATGTTATATGCCGGTGTGACAAGCTTTTCTAAATTGGAGGTGTTCATTGTAATCACATTAGTCCTGCTCCTTATGAAACAATCACTGGTGAGCATGATTGTGGAAGCTTAATCACTAGCACTCGCGTTGAAAGTTAATGTTAGCTGAAGTAACGTAGGCAGAGGAGACAATTTGCATTAACTGCCTTTGCAGAATGGCCTTGGGGACATTGAAGCTCCATCCTCAGGACTGTTCAGGGGTACCTTTCCTACTCTGCCCTGGGAACTTTTTTCTCTCCTGCATCTGTACAGCAAGAGCTAACTTCCTGACAGCGCCGTCACCGTGTGCTTAGTTCTGTGCTCCTTCCCTTTCAAACCAACTTCATCTGGCTTCTGTGAGTACAGAGCACTATCCCATGGTAGGTACCCTAGTAACAATGAAGTAGGATAGTAAATTTAACTCAGGTCCTAATTTAAGGGGAAAATTTAGAAACAACTGCTGCAGTTCAACTAGAGTCAACGAGAGGACCATTTCTGTGCAAAAGCCCAATAATCAAACCTAGATTTTTCCTACTTTTTCATGAATTTTGGGGACTAGAAACCCACCTGAAGTCTTACCAGTGAAAATCAGATGTAGTTACTGTGTTTTGTCTGTGTTGTGAGAGGTAACTGTTAATTTTGTGATTAATACCACAATGCTGGTTTGCTATAAATTAAAATGAATGTGCTATGAATTGAATTTGCTGTGAAATGAATTTCAGTTTCTCCAAAATAAGAGGATAGAGGTGTTGGTTATTCAGTTTTGGGGACCATGCATGAGTTTTAAGTTATTTTTCAGAAACCATGGAATTTCTAGGATAAAAGCCCAAATGAGCTAATCTTATGGTTTGCTTCATGGAAACTGTGGTTAGATAGACTAATACTAAGGTCTGAGCCATTCTTATAGATTTAAGCAATGCAGTGGATGACAGACAATGGACAGTTTCTATTTCACAATTTGATTTTAACAATATGTATAAATTTATGAACAAACACAAGATGAGTGGTAGTAAAAAAATATGTAGATATGCAGGCTAGGAAGGCCAGGTTTATTGCAATTACAGAGTCTGATTTGGCTCTAGTTTGTCTTTTCGGTATCTGTTTCTCTTTGATCTTTGAAACCTCAGGGCTAGATTATCAGCTTTCAGTCTGCAGGAGGAGGATTACAATATTGTGCCATAGCCTCTGTGCATCAGGGATGGAACAATACAGAAAGGATCTGTTCACCAGGCACGTTGCAAGGCTGAAGCCAGGCTGCTGCTTACCTCTGCCTCTTTGCCATTCCTTCTTGGCAAGTTGCGTGACAACAGCATAGTGGGTCCGATACAGAAAGCCATAGCAGCAGAACAAAATGGATTCTTACACAGTCTTCCTGCAAGGCTGCTGTTGATTGATTGGAATATGTCTTCCTAGAGCGTTTTAATGTTGTATGGTACAGAAATAATGAGTAACTTTTCAGCTATTCTGATTGTTGCAAATACTAGTTTTGAGCTAAGATTTAAACTGTCTTTAAACTCGTAGCATCCCAGGAAGAATAATGCCAGTCAGGTTCTGTGTATATTTATACTATTCCTTTACCATTAAGTAAAATAATTTATACAATACAATTTCCATGTCTTTCATTCAGTCCCTGCATTACAGAGCCATACAGCAAAAACAGGATTAGAAGTATGTGCTAACTCACAAAACCTGTTGCAAGAGCCACACTAAACCACTTTACCCCTGTATTGTTTGTGTCAATTATACCATCAATGGTATTTGACAAGAATTTGAATAAACAGTGAGGCATTTTGTGCTTTGTTTTGGAAACAAAGCAAATCAGCAAGTAAAACCCAGGAGTGTCAAGGAGATGCAGAAATTTTTGCTAATTGACATTTGAGAAAAATGCTGTAATTTGAATACAATTTGAACAAACAAAAATATTTTATTTTGAATACAGTCTAAATCATAGTGATTTGAAAAATAACAGAGCTCAGCACTGTGTCTGCCAGTTAAACAGATAAACAATTCTGTTACTGTTGAGGAAAAATGGGAATTTCTGAGGTTGTTCAAGGGAAAGGGGCTACTCAGACACTCTCCTTAACAAAGAGGTGTCAGCCTGATTATGTTTGCTGTCTTGGTTAATGCTTGATGACAGTTTGATGATCCATGTTGTGGATTTTGTAGAGACACCTTCATGGGAAATGGGTAGAAGAATGTTATGGATGTGGTAGATTTGAAAATTGTTTAACAAGTTCCAGAAGAATGAAATGGTTCAGAAAAGGAAGAGGCTACTCTGCATGTCTAACAAATTACTTTAAATGATGCCAGCTTATGAGTGTAAACCTCGGGTATGTAAAACAGTGCAGCTATAAGGAAAAAATTTATGCTTATTCAGATGGTTAGTGGTGAATAAGAGTAAACATCAAGAATGAACCACTTGCAGACAATATTTCCACTTCATACAGTATAACATAGATTGATTTTTATTCAATATCTTTCCAAGGTTTTGGCCTTATTTTTTTATACATGGCAAAAGAAATCTCACTGTATTGTTATATATATATATGTGTGTATGTGTGTGAATGTTTTAAGGCTATGTTCAGGGAAAACTGGTCTTCAGTAATATTCATTAGCATTAAAAGAGGGTCTTCAAACTGTTATTTTTGGATTGCAAATGACTTTTACACCGCAGTGTTTCATTCTCCTCTTCCCAATTAAGCCCACTGTAGGAGCACAGCTGTGAGAACTGAGTTTAGTAATCTTCCACAGAAAATATTCTGATCTGATCAAGATGGAGATTGATTTTCTTTGTCCTAATAGGAAAAGTTCCACAGAATGCTCATGTAAAAGTATGAGCGGAAGGCAAAAGCAGCTTTTAAACAAGACATACTAGTCTAGGTTATCAGCTGCAGGATCAAATCGGGGACCTTCATCATCACAACTTTTCTATCCTCTCTTGACTCAGGATAGGATCACATCATCAAACAATTCACAAGAGCCAGGTGATCTGACAAAGTTGTCCCCTGATTTGAATAGACAAGTATTGGCATTCTTCCATTTGAATATGATTGTTTTCTAGCAACAATTTTAAATATTTGACTACTCTTGGATTTATACCTCCTCTAAAAGATGCCATATGGGCCACATTTTCCTCTTTTCAAACAAATTCTTGAGATACAATGACCAATATTATTGCTATGATACTAAATACAATATTAACCTTTATGACAATTACTTTAAGTTAAAGGAGTTAAATGATCCCTTCTTCACCAATCACGTTCCACATTCACCAAAGACTGAATCAGATTTGGAAGGATATGATTCCATTTAAGCTCCTGAAAGAACAAACATTGAGCTATAAGCTGACTGTTGAAAGGCAGAACATTGTACAAACCAGTGAAAAACTTTCCCTGCTGCCAGATTCAGGAGGAATGAAGTCGTGGGAGTTTTGTGTCTTCAGAATATTCGGAAATGTGTGTGAGAGCTTTTTGCTTTTCAGGTATTGAACCTGAAAAAAAAGTGTTTTAAAAGTGTTGTTAAATAATGCATTGCAGTCTCTAGGTCTTTTTTGTTCAACTGCTGCCTTCTCACTGGGGAAAAAATCCTCAAACTGAAAACTTTTTGTGTTTCATTAAATACTCACATATTCTACTTTGGCCATGCCAGTATTTTTCTTTCTAAGATTTCCTCTCTATCTAGCTTTCTGTCAGACCAGAGACTCTGTAAATTAACATTGGCTGATATTTTGTAGTCACAGAATAATTTCATCCTTTCCTACTACAATTTTCACATGAAAAACTACAGTATCCTTTCTACTATCAATTTAACTTGCAAGCTTCTTTTAGCCAGTGCCTGAAGGTATGAGCCAATTTAGCCCCATTGACTTTGAGGATTGCACCACACTGTTGTCTGTTTCCTCTGAATTCACTAAAGATACTTGCTTTCAGTGTAGCTCCTTTGGATCAAACCTAGAAGAAGTCAAAGGCTCTTATATTCTTATAATTTTGAAAATAATTGTTGAATTTGAAATAGCTGAATTAATAACATAATTGCCAGGCAAGACATTGTCAAAATAAAATTGTAGGTTTCCAAGGAACATCTGTTTCTGACTGTTTCAGAGAATAGTCTCAATAGTTCGTAAGTTCATCTAGACCAGAATATCTAAACTCTTTAACCTTGATTTAGGAAAGCATTTGAAAATATTTTAAAAATTAAGATATTTTCTTCAGGTGTCAGTGGCTGTATTCAAATTATGGGAAGCTTGCAACATTTCACAGTTTCTGGATTCAAGTGCATGCTTCAGGTGCAGACTTCGTCCCTTTTTTTTCTTAGTGTGGCTCCACATTTTTTCCATTGTGGTGATGGCTGACACCATCACCACACTGCCACTGCAACTGCATTTGCTACTTGCAAATACTCTGTCCAGCCTTAACGAACCAAAGTATCATTCAACATCTGTGGTAAAGACAAAGAAATATCAGAAGAGAAAAACAGCAAAAATGTCTACTTTATCTGTAGTGCTGTACACAAGAATTCCTTAGTGACAGCATAGGAGACAAACGCAGTATTTCAACATGTTTTTCCAACACATATTGTGAATGGATTGCTTACTATTTTAGTTCAATGTATATAATGAACCCCAAAATGAATGTTTCTGAAACCAGAAAATACCACCTGTAATAAACAAGAAAAGTTTAGAATTATTGCTGTTCACAGGTTTTTATTCATAAAGAAAGTTTTTGAATGGCTGTAAACCTAGCACTGGTGATACCATATCTGTAGTGCTGTGTCCAGTTATGGGCTCACTTGTACAAGAAGGACAAGGACATACAGGAGCAAATACAGTGAAAGGATATGAAGGTGGTGAAGGGACTGGATCATCTGTTATTTGAGAGGAGGCTGACAGAGCTGGGGCTGTTCAGCGTAGAGACTAGTAGACTCAGGGATCTTATCCAAGTATATAAATACCTGATGAGGGAAGTAAAGAAGATGGAGCCACACACTTCTCAGTGGTGCAGAGTGACAGGATGAAAGGCAACAGGTACCAACTGAAATACAGGAAATTCCTTAACATGGAATTTTTCTTCACTTAAGAAAACTTTTTCACTGTGACGGGCTGAAGTGTTCATCCTTGAAGATACTCAAACCCAACTGGACATGTCCCTGAGCAGCCTTCTGTAGCTGACCATGCATGGAGCTGAGGCTCTGAGCTGTGAAACAGCTGGAATGTGAAACTGGACACTTAAGTGAATAGGCTTTTCAGTGCAGATAGGCATGGTTTTGTCCATTTGTGTGAAGAAGAAAATATACTATGTAATTGTAATCCATGTACAATTCTCATAAAAGCTGAATGTAGACTGAGCCCACACTATGTTATTTACAGCTAGTGTATGGGAATGTTGAAGGATTGCCATATCTTGATGTCTGATTTTTCATTTTATGACAGAAAAGTGAGGTTGCATTTTTGCAGTTTTGTCAGCCTAAGAGATGGATCTAATCATTCCCCAGAAGAAAATGGTGAGAATTATTTTTGCAGTAAAGAATATCTAAAATGGTTATGTAATATGAAAATAAAAGGTAGGAACTCTGGCAGAAATCAGCAAAAACTATTTAGTACAGGTTTCCCAAACATTGTTCCATAGACTAAGACATTGTGGTGATACATGAAGAATGGGATTGTTATTTGTCTAGTTATTTGCATGAGAACTCTAATTTTCCATATGAGCAATTCCATTAGCTATCCTAGAGAAGCTGTGAGATTTTTTTGTTGTGCAAGGTGCAAAGGGAGTAATTCATGCTGGGCTTTTGTTGTTGGAAAATTAATGTTTGGCTTGACATTGTTGATAGATTGTTTGTTTTCAGGAAATTTGCTATCTTCCGTGATTCATTTTAAAAGTTTGGTTCAAGATGCTTAGCCAAGACTCCTTTTTACACTTTAGAAATAAATAGATAGAGGAAGAAGTATTATCATGACAGTAACCATCTTGACAGTCACCACTGAGGAGAAAGCATTAAAAATATAGTCTCATTTAATTTATAGGCAGAGCTATGATAGTATTTAGCAATCCCTGTCCCCTGAGAACTCAGTTATTCTGCTGTTGGAAAGTAGACAGAAGCTATCCCTTCCCCCCTGCCTCTCCTGGAAATACCAGGAAGTGTGATTACAGTAATGCCACCTACTACCACAAATATATGGTGAAGTTGAAAACATGTGTCTTTGTGTATCTGTCACAGCAACCTTTGCCAGGCAAACACACAGGGCATATTTTAGAGCTGTCCCCTTGGCACAGCACCTGAGAGATGACAGAGACAGTATTGTCATGCAGGAAAGTGTGTTTCTATGAAAATCCAGCTTTTCACTTCTTCTCTCATGTGTTGAATCAAATTCATGGATTAAGATACACGTGGTTAAAAATTTTATAAAGCCTGGATTTGGCTAGCATGATATTATAACAAGGTAATGTCCCAGTAAGGATCACTGTGGTGCATTTTTCAATCCCATGTTTTGAGTTCTTTGTCATGATGATTGTTAGCCTCTGTTGGAAGTGAACTGTTGAACTCAAAAATAAAATAATTTTGTAAATTATTCTATGTAAATCTGAGACTTGGAAAACGGTAATAGTATTGCAGCAACCTGAGAAAATACCAGGTCCTGCAGGACCTTTTTGCTGAGTCCTTGTACCTGAGTCCTTGGCTTTATCTTTTCCCAGTCTAGAGCTCTTAGCAGTGAGCTCAGGTAACATGGTCGTAAAGTAGGTCCTCTCACACCTAGGAGAACAGCACTAAATTAGTGCTATTTATACAACAGGTCTTGCAATGTAGTTCGTACAAAGCGTAGATGCCTTTGTTGGGGTGAGTATTTGACAGAGATAACTTCCAAAGAATTAGTGAGCGCAGAGCTGACATGATCCTTTTCTGGTCCTTCATGTATTTCCTCATGTGGACAGCTGTTGTTATGGTTGTGTGGTCAGTGTTCTCTGCAAATGAGTCATTTAGTCATACTGAGCCATATGGGGCAAAAGAAACCATAACATGGATATGTTGTGACTAGGGTTAAGTGTGTTGCTCTGACATGCTCAACAAGTCAGGCACAAAATTTGGTCAAAACACAGGAAAAAAACTGCTTCATACCTGGAAAAAAAAAAAAAAATCCCATCTGATTCTTCTTTGTAAGTATTTGGATTCTTTCAGTGTTTCTCCACGTAAGCAAAGAACTCATTGGCATTCTCACCATTTATAGTTTGATCCATCAGGGTATGTTTCAGTCAGCAAAGTTAGCATCTAGCAAAAATGTGCTGTGGTTAACAAAACATGAGTTACTTCAATATGTAAAAGAGAAGGTCTTGCACATACGCAATTGCACTTTAGTGATCTTTATTTGCAATGTGTGATGGAAGTTAATTTTGGGTAAAATGTATCACAGTTCCTGATAGCTATCTGATTTATGCATACGTTGCCTTGCCAATGCAACATCAAGCTGTAAAGAGAGTGTTTCTTTGGTCAGTATTTTGTTTTCATAAAGGCTAACAATATCTTCTGTTAGCCCATTAGCAGGATTGTAAAACTTGAAACACACGTGGTAATAAATCACCTCCAATTACCAAGTTGTAAAAAGCAGCTTACTGGTAATTTCAGTGTAGTGGCTCACTCACTGATTTGAGAATCCATCCTTCTCTGTAAATAGAGCAGAGATTGCCTAAGGCTGGGCCCACCTGCAGAGGGAGAGGTTGTCCAAGTGAAATGGCCTGATGGAAAACTGTATGGTGCAAAGTATCTGGGAACAAACACAGCTCACATCTATCAGGTGAGTGTCTATATTTATTGCCATGTGCTTGTTTTTCAGATGTCTTTATTGCAAACTGCTCATTGGGCTCTAGCATTGGAGTGGCCAGCTGCACCTTCAAAGCTGCAGAAGGCTGGAGTGTGGGCTCTTATTGTAACTGCTAATGCATTTAAACTAATAAATAAAGCTGTCTAAACCATTAACAAGTGCTGTGCACTCTTTGGGAGTTGAGTTTTCACCCGTTCTTATAAGAGCAAGAGAATGTCTTATTTAATAAGAACTCAGGTGAACAGGTAGAACATTGAGATTGAGAGATAACATTTGTTAGTTTCGCCAGGTTATTACTTTTATTTGATGTCAGGTAATTGTACAATTAATGATATAAAAATAAGAATTGGTGTGTGACTACAATGAACTGTAGGCATTTCATAAAAGGTTGTAAGGGAGGACAGTAAAAAGAAGAGCATAAATGGCCCCACTTTCATTTGTCTGAGGCACTTTTGAATTAATTAACATGTAATATAAGGAGTGTTTTATCCTCAGCAAAGGCAAAAGGGAACTGAACACTGAAGGCAGTGCTAAAAAGCTGACTTCTGATTTCAGAGACACAATAATTGTTTTTTTATATGCTTGCCTTTGAGAAAAATCAGTCAGCAGCTTTGAGTACCCAAGTGAATTGTAGAAACTGCAATGAAACAATCACAATAATAATAGCACTTCTGAAAGAATGAGAATCTAGGTACATTTCGTTTATATATATATAATCATTTTCAGTTATGTAACTCTTTTCATGTGAGGGCCTCACATTACTCTACAAAAATGGCAAATTTACTATTATATCTGTAGATAAATTAAGGCACAGGGAGGCTAAATGACTTGCTGTGTTGACCTTCTTACTTTGCCAATGACTTGCAATCGAACTCAAGTCCTCAAATGCCTGATGCCTTGAGCTAGTCTCTAAATCTTACCTCTTCCCTTATATTCAGCAGCTATATTATGTTGTGAAGGTGAAAAGTTCTTTATAAAATATAAAGATTATTGTTCTATAGTAACATTAATCTTCAAATCATTTAATCTTCTGAACAGCTGGTCTTCTGAGGAATACTTTGAGGTACATTAGATGAATGTTGTTATCTTTTATATTTGAAGGAATCTAACAGTCAAAACAAACTTTTTTCTTTATTTTAGACCTCTTGGACAACGTGAGGAAACCAGTTTAGTTTAAGGAAAATGGATTAGCATGCAGAGGTTCAGTAAGGTTTGGAGTTCCTCAGCATAGCAATCATGGGAGATTACTGTAAACTGCCTTGTAACAACCCCTATCACGGGTAAATAGCAAAGATTAAAGATTAGAGGGAGTCCAAATTGCACTACCTAGGGCCCTGGAGACAAACAAGTATTTCAATCTGTAGGACCAAAGAGGGGGCTGCCACAACATGGCCACAGGTTACAGAAAGTCTGTGACATGAAGGGTGCAAGGCTATCTTCAAGACACATTAGTAGTTCTCCCTCTGGTCTTTCTACACAGCCTGTCTGAAAGCTTCCAGGACCCATGCATACAGATGCTCCATTCTTCTGGGTTATGAGATCTCTGTTGCACCTCTGAGATTTGAGATTCTCTTACCAAGGCTTTTGTGTGATCTTTTAGATGGTATGACAAAAGGAGAGACTGAAAAGCACTCTCTGAAATAAGTATTATGATTTAATAAGGCAAATCCATTCTGCTTGGATATATCTGTGAATTTTCCTCCTGTTCATGAGACATTTGTACTGAATGTAACAGTACTTGTGCGTGCAGGAGCTATGACACAATGCACTAGAATTTGTGTCGTCCAGTTTGACATTAGTGACCCAGTATCCTACACAATCCCTAAGCAGAGTTATACATGCCAAATAAAGCAGGTGTTCAAGTGAAATTGTTAATGTGATCTACATTTGATTTGTTGATCATTTTTTATATTAAAGTTCACTATTTATTTTTGAGTTTCATTTGAGATTATTAAATTATCCATTCACTCTATTAATTGCTTCTAACAATTTCAGCTGACCCTTTAATTTATGATGTCTTGATAAAAGAAAATCTCATGGAGAGAATAATGTACTACACAGAAATTGTACAGCAGCAGAATTCCAAATAAAATAATCTGCTGGATAAAGTTGATAATTTGAAATGTATCTGCAGTCTGAATTAAATTGGAGCTATTACAGTTGGTGGGTTTATATTTTGCATGAATCATGATACTATTGAAAGTCTTAGAGGAGCTCTTGTTGCCTTTAATGGTAGACAAATTTATTTCCAGTGTGGTATGCTGAATTATAGCGGAAGAACTTCCAGGTACTCTCCATTGTAAATGTTCAATATATTTTGTGCTGCAAGCATGCCAGATTCTGTGGGATGAAGCAGTTGCCTCCTGCTGCACGCTACCAGTAAAAACAAAAATATTGCCAGTTCAGGAGGTGATTTTCTGGTGGCATGAAGGTGGCCGAGTTAATTTCCCAGTTCTTTCACCAGTGATGCAAAAAACATTGTTGCCAACTGTATTATGCAAAAACATATTACCAAATGTCCCATAAGGAGCAGGAATAGCAGAAAGGCTGCTCCTGCATCCTGGTGAAAAATACCTAAATTGCCATTATTTTCTTAAACAAGCTTAAGCCAAATTGACCTTTAAGTTCCTCTAACATACTACTCACAGGCTAGGCTTACGGGGTTAGTAACAGGAACAGAGAGGAGCAAGGATGACTTTTGTGACTTCGTTATCCATCTGTGCTCTGCGGATTTTAAATGCATTCTAGATTTGTGCATCCATGTTAATTGCTGTAAAAAAAAAAATGCTTTTAAAGAAGTTAATAGCTCATAGATCTGTACCCTGGCTTTTGAGAATAGGTATACTATATCAGATTTTTCAGCTGTTCACAATTAATCTGACATAGTCATGGTAAGGCTTTAATTTGAACCTACAAAACCCAGTCCATTTACAACTTCAAATATATGATTTTTCAGTTTAATCTATAATAATACTTTTGATAAGTTAATGTTTTCCTATGTTTGTATTTGGGCTTGTTCTTGAGCCTCAGTCTGTTGTTGTCATTTACATGGTCTTATTAAGTCACCTAAGGTTGTGGAATGGGACTTTTTTTAATTTCATACCAAAGTTTAAAATACAGTTTCTGTGGGAACTAAAACTGCAGTCATAGATAATAGCTGAAATTCACAATTGTTAGATGAAGTATTAAAAAAAATATCAGCAGCTACTGAAAGCTTAAATGCTTCAAAGCCTCAGCATTTTAACATTCCCCACACCTAGTTACATTTCCTTTCTCATTTTCTGCTAACGGGGTTCATGTTGGATTAAATCTAAACCTAAGCACGATAAAGCTTTTCATCTTCTGAACACAGCATTTTAAAGAAATTCGATCAGATTCAATAAAATTCTGTTAACTGGTATTTCCTTAGTTGTCACTCATACTTTCTTTCTTTTGATATGGTCTTCCTCAACCTTGAATCACAGGATGTAAAAATTAATTTTTTATTTATTAGAAGCAAGTAAAAAAACTAGAGGCAAATAAAAATGACATGAAGACATTTTAATGTCACTCCTACAAAATAATGTTGTCTGTATTGTTACTGCTCTGCATTTCTAATCTAATAAATTTTACTTTATTGTATATGTGTCAGTGTTGATTTTGAAGTCTCTTTGCTTAGATATTATTTTCAACTTATGAATGTATTGCATTTCCTAAGAAGTAACATTTTTTGCGTTTTATCCTAATTTTACCTTCTAAAATAGATAGCTAAATATTTGTATATAAATCTTCTGTGTTTGCACATATATTGTTGTTTGGAGACATTCCCAAAAACTTCCTGCAAGAGTTAAATTATGATTTTATTTTATATACCCATTTTTTTCAATTAGGTTGAGTTTGAAGATGGTTCTCAAATAGTAATGAAGAGAGAAGAGATCTATACACTGGATGAAGAGCTTCCTAAGAGAGTAAAAGCACGTTTTGTGAGTATTTGCTGATAATATTATAGTATATATATGCTCAAAATGCTAATAACATTATCCTTAGATTTAGTCCGCATTTTCTGTTTAAATTGGACAAATGTTTTGTGAAGCCTGTACTAATATGACTGGTTAAATCAGCACAACAATTAGCACAAGTGTCCATTTGCTAGTGAGAAAGGTTAGTTTTTCTTCCAGTACAGGCAAATGCTGTTGTCAAACATGATTCTTTTCTCCTAAAAGGGACATCTTGGTCAATCATCTGTCAGACATGAGTTACCAAGTTAGTAAATATTTAAATTGACAGATATTCTGTTTTTTCAGTATGTTTATAACATGTGTATACTTTATTAAAAACTTTAAAAAGTTATCAGAGCTTTGTGATTTTAAAAGCATTCAATTTAATAAAAATGCAATTAACTTGTTCTAAGAAAAAAAGTGCCTCATCAGAACTCATTAATGTCACTGGCAAGACTCATCAGCATTTCACTAGTCTTTGGTTTAAAACCAAATCTTTGTAATATTTTTTAGGTTTCCTGCAGTTTCAAACAACATCCACCAGCTAGTCATCTATACGTATGCCATGTGGAAAAGTGTTGAGGTTCATAAAGTGTAACACTTAAAGGTTGAAAAGGGAAAGTTATGCCGTTGAGTTGTTGGAGGAGACAAGACTGCTATTACCTGTCTTTGTCATTAATGCTAAATATTGTGCAATTCACAAAGTCTACTGAGAAGAGCACCATGTTCTTCTCATGTCCGTGTTCTATTTTAGAGCTGTTTGTTCAAAACTGCATTGCAAGTTAAATGCTAGCTTTCTTAACATGTAAGACCGAAGCATAAAGATGCAAAAACCTAGTCATAATTGAGAACAAACAATAATTCAGTGTTTGAATAAAAAATTCCTTCTTACTTGAAGAACCTTTTCAGTGAAGCTTTGAAAGGGAGAGCAGAGTACACTATATTTTTTATTGCTGCACAGAGATGGGCTCATACACAATACCTGTTCACACAGCCATTATGTGACATTAATTAGCTGATTCTTGAAAGTTGGGTGCAAGGAGTTGTAGGGGAATGATGTGTAGAGTTGATTCTTCAGGCATACGTCAGCTTGTATGAGTTTGGTGAACTGCTATAGCATTACATGGTGAGGTAGCTGAAGAAGGTTTCAGTCTGACTTTCCTTTTCTATGCTTGTTGCCACATGCAGCTACCATCATTGTTATCATTCCTTTTCATCCAATTCTCAGCAGCCCACCCCAACATGGATTGTGTATATGCAGAAAGCTAGGAGCGTGTCAAAGGAAAGGATTGGCATCATGTATGAAAGGGGCAGTAAAGCTGGGAAAGGAAGAGAGACACAGAAATGTGAGGCTGTCAGCCTGCTGAGGAGTGTTCACCAGCAGGATGCCCTGTTTTGCTGAAGGAATAGAGTAAGATTAGGACTGCTCTTTCTAATGGGAGGTGCAGTGGTCAAATGTTCTTGGCTAGGACACCTTTTTGTAAATGTATTTGGGATAAGTGCACACATCTTTCAGTGTCCTGTCTGTCTAGGGTTGAGATAGATCTCTTGGAAAATGTTAAATGAACCATCTGGTTATATTCAATGGGGTTTTTCGTTATACCCAGAAAGCATTCCATTACCTTTTTTTTTTAGAGACTATGTGTAAAAAGCATTTCTAATTAACTGCATGTTCTGTAGAGTGTAAATGGTTGCATTTCACTAAGGATAACAATACAAACATAGTTGGGTTTATGCTGCTCTTTTTAAAATGGAGTTTTTATAGATCAATATTTATTTTTTTGTATTTGACACCATTAACGTCATAGGGAAGATAAGTATAGCTTAAAACCATTTAATTTGGTCAAATAAATAAAACAAGCCACAGCCTGTGCTCAGATCTTTGCATGATTTTCTATTATTGCCTCAAATTCTATAAATATGTAGCTTAGTCCTCAAGGTATGCCCAACGCCGCCTCCTCTTCCTCATGCTGAATACAGTTCAAGTTGAAAGCAGCTTATAATACTGTTTCCATCTCTTGAAATAAATGACACTAATTCCTCCTAAATGATACTTTTCCTAATCCCGGGAATTTTACCATGACTCCAGTAGTAGAAGTTGGTCCAAAAATTTCTGCCACTGCTTTTTCCCAAATGGCTTGCTGTTTGCTTTCCCGCTGCTCTGTTTCAGTGGATTCCCAACAGTTTTAAGCTTGATGACGAACAATGGAACTTGTGATTCCAATTCTTTGCAAATTATGCAGTGTGCAGGTTTCTCTTCAGAGGTCCATGCTGTAGTACCTTGTATTTAAAACTCTTCTGAATAACACAAAGTAGTAGATAATACTGCTAGCATCAAACCTGCCCAACAATTGTATCACTTCCATGTTGCTCTTTTTCACCATGAATTAGAGTGATTGTGTGACCTCTGGACGATGTCAGCAACACTACAGACCTAGAGAATTAAATGATGACTGGTACATGCAAAATATGGAAAAGTAAAAATTATATTTTAAATATACATTTAAAATATATATTTAATATTTAGACATTTTCCTGAAAACAGTTGTAACTGCATAATCAGTTATGTAGATGGCTTCATATGTTCTAGTGAAATATATCTGTGTTTCCTTGTAACTTGTCTAAAATATGTCAGAATATGGTGGCCTGTAAGAAGCTGTATGTGTAATTACTGTCTGGTTTTAGTCTACAGCCTCTGACATGAGATTTGAAGACACATTTTATGGAGCAGATATTATCTTGGGAGAGAAGAAGAGGCAGAGAGTATTGAGTTCACGCTTTACTAATGAATATGTGAATGATCCAGGATACCGCACCTTCTTAAAAAGCTCATTCCAGAAAAAAAGCCAGAAGGGGCTATAAAGGAAGCAAGAGAGAGAGAGGGATGTTGATTAAAAAGCATGCAGCATTATTTGCAATTGGTTTTGGTTTAATTGAACACTCGGTTTTACAATGAACTAAACTGAAGTACTTGATTTTCTGATCTGTAAAGTTTTGCTTTATGAAACTAAGGGGGAAACTAAGTGACAGTAAGAGGAATTAGACAGTGATATGCTGAAGAAAACTTTCAGTCCTGCTTGCATTGAAATTAGTAGTAAAATTCCCTTTGAATTATGAGAGAAGATTCACATTAGGAGAGGATACATTGTAGTAAACAGAGATAATTTCAGTGGCTCATTTTTTTCTGCAGAAAGGAAAGGATGTTAAGTTCAATAATATTAGTATTTATAAAACATTTTTAAAACAAATACGTACAGTATTAAGACAAACAAAAGCTGTACTTTGTACAGTACTTTTACATTTTTATGTCACTACTGCTTTCAGTAGGGTTTGATGTGGACTCAACTGTTGACTTAGATATTTTTGGCTTTTAAGAAAGATATCTTTAGTGCAGCAAGGGTGTTTTCTATATTTAAAGAGGCAGATTTTGGCAGTTATTTTTAAACATGTTTTTCATAAGGTCTATTAAAAATAGGTATTTGTAAAATATAATTTTCTTCCATTATGTGTAGGAAAAATTAGAGTTAAGTATATATGCTTAACAGCCTAGTTTTGAATGAATAGATTATGGTCTTCCTTTGAAATAAAATTCTATCAATGTAAAATGTTTTAAAATAAACAAACAAACAAATAAATACTGTCCTTTTACTTGCAGCATTTTGTCTGTTGATGTCATTTTCAATCCCATTGTTTTATACCTATAGGAATCAAGAAACTTCATTATATGCTGTATGCTTATAGTTTCCTGAACACAACAGAATATACACACAGGCACACACATGACTTGATGTTAAAATGCAAACCTGATAAATACTGTACTTTCATTTCTTGTCTATTTCCCTTCATTCTTTGGGATCTTGACCTTTTTGGATGTTTCACAGAAAGCAGAAAGTCTGAATTTGTCTGAACACTTGGGTACATGAAACTAGAATAGAGCTTTATCAAAATGACATCAGCTGTTTCTTGTAAATTGGACCGTCAGCAGGATTTCTGACTGTCACCACAGGAAAAAGAGCCCTCTTGAAATCCAATTTAAATCTGAGCACTGCTGTTTCTAGGGTTCTGCATGCAAGAAACCCTGAATATATGGACCTAAAGAATTTTTCATGACAAACCCAGTCCTTTATATGCTAAGGCACACACATCTTTGTTTCACTGTAGCCCTTGCGTGATTACTCCTATTTTTTTGAGCGGACAGTGAAATCTTTTCATTTACTATGTGACACCTCGATTGACAATTTAATTTTTGTGTGTTACATTAACTGTCTTTTCTTGTACCATGAAATCACTTAGAATCCCTTTAATCTAAGAAATTGCTTAGCTGTGACAATTGGAATGTATTTCTTACTGACAACACTTTCTCTAGAGGTACTGGGTTGTGGTGGGTACTGTCTGGTGTATTTCAGAGTATCAGAGCTCTTTCTGGTATTGTAAAGGAAAAATAAAAACTAATGATACATTTGCAAAATGCAAGACTGCTGCTGCTTTCTAGAGTTAAATGCAGCTGATAACATAGTTATGCATCCAGCTGTGGGG
Source organism: Haliaeetus albicilla (assembly GCF_947461875.1). Lineage (NCBI taxonomy): Eukaryota > Metazoa > Chordata > Aves > Accipitriformes > Accipitridae > Haliaeetus > Haliaeetus albicilla. The sequence continues at coordinate 19,219,405 of NC_091516.1, forward strand.
CCCCTGACATACGAAAGACTTGGACCTGCTCAAGCGAGTCTAGAGAAGGGCCACAAAGATGATCAGAGGGCTGGAGGATCTCCCCTGTGAGGACAGGCTGAGAGACTTGGGGTTTTTCATCCTGGAGAAGAGAAGGCTCTGGGGAGACCTTATTGCAGCCTTCCGGTACCTAAAAGGGGCCTACAGGAAGGATGGGGAGGGACTCTTTGTCAGGGCACGTAGTGACAGGACAAGTGGTAATGGTTTTAAACTGAAAGATTTAGATTAGATATTAGGTAAAAATTCTTTACTGTGAGGGTGGTGAGGCACTGAACAGGTTGCCCAGAGAAGCTGTGGATGCCCCATCCCTGGTAGTGTTCAAGGCCAGGTTGGAAGGGGCTTTAAGCAGCCTGGTCTAGTGGAAGGTGTTGGAACTAGATGATCTTTAAGGTCCCTTCCAACCCAAACTATTCTGTGATTCTAGGATTATTGATGCTTAGTTTCAAAATACTGTTCTAGGATAATAGTGCTTTTATGATCCACCATGAAAGTTCAAAGCAACTATGATATCATTAACTGGTTAAATACATATAAATATATTTTGTAATAAAATAGATGATGATATGCGGTACTACAGAGGCTAGAAATCAAATGTATGTTCTTTGCCTGGATCTGATATGACCTCTTATGACACTGTGAATAAACTGCCTCATCTCTGTAAGATGGATCCAGCATCTTTCTCTTCAAGTTCCTTGAAATTTGCTGATTGAAGTGCTGCAAATTGTTTTTAAAAGATTCATTAAAAAAAAAGTCAGTTGGCTTGTTTCCCCTTCTACCTTTCAGCAAAAAAATCTTTACTTTGGAAGTTCTGGAAGGCTTCGAAATTATTTCTGGCCTTTGTAAGGTGCTGTAAAATACCTCCTTTATAAATGAAAACATAGTCGTTGTCATGACTGCAGTTTCATGCCTCCTGTCTCAAGACCTCATGTCCCTTGCAAACTAGATTGGCTAAACAACTGGCCTAAACAGAGCTTTCCTGTTACTTTACAACTCCTGAAAAGCCACATTTTTCAGTTGCGCATCAGGTATTGATATGGACCTTTCAGGTATGTGAAAGAGCAGATTCACATGCAGTGGCTGGTGTTCCATGCTCTGGGAAACCAGGAGCTGCTTGCCACCATCTGAATCGGGTGGGTGGTCATTTGCTGTCTACGTAACCAGTTCTCAATAGCGAGTTTCTCTCTCCAGTAAAACCTTTACATGTTATTTTTGTCCTAATGTTAGGGCCAGTTACGTCTTTTCTGATGAAAAAGCATGTCAGCATTCATGGCTGTTTCACTTACAGTGTCTGTATGAGGAAGAGTGAAGCAGATGAGTGAAGTGTACCTTTAAAGACAGGCTAACTGAATCAGCAGTGGTTTTCCCAGGCTAAAAAAAAATAAAAATTGAATGTCTGTAGCAAGGGAGTGCTGCATATCTCAGGACAGGAGGAACCATGCTCTTTCTATTATCTTATACATACAAAAGCAAGTAATTGTTTTGTATATTCAAAAATCCTGAAGGCTATGGGTGTGCTTGTGAGTCTACACACACAAAGTAATGGTTTGACCAGGACACATTAAAAAATTTTTTTTCAGGATATTCACACTCATCTGAAAAATATCAAGGAAGGGTCTGAAGTACTTGAATTTATGCTGGCTTGTGAAGTAGAATGCTTTAGCACTATGAACTATGATTTCCACAGCTCTAGCTAAGGTCTGATAAAACAAATTACTAGACTTAGATAAAAATTAGATTGCTTCTCTTGAATACTATTTGCTCTTGTATTACTGTAGCAAAGCAATTCTGTTGATGCTTAATAGGAGCTCTACAATATATTGTGTTGTGCTACAGTAGTTAAAAATTTTCAATTAAAAAGAGTAATAGATAAATTCCTACAAAGTATTTTTGCTTTGAAGCTTTCCAACTGTGATGTGAGTGAGCAGTAATTTTTTGTAACAGAGAAGTTAATATGATACCCTGATACTTATAAACAAAATATAGCAGAATAAAAGCTGCCCCTATTTATGCAGTTCCACCCTTTCTGATTTTGTGAGACATTCTCCAGTGTAGAAAACTTAACAGGAAGAATTACTGATAAGCTAAATGCTGCTTGAATGATCATCTGGCTAAATAACAAATAGTTGTATTTGGTACCTGTTCTGCTTGATTTAGCCATCTCTATTTAATGGCACAATCACAACTGTTAACTTTGATAACAGATGAAGGCAAAATGATAATTTCACTTGCTGTTATGAAATGCTTCTTTTTCTTCAGTCTCTAAATTTTGTAATGGTATTTCTGTTTCTTGTTAACCAACTGAAGTATTTCATGCCTGTGTCCAATAGCACATTAGCAGGAAAGAAAGCTTATGTATGGTGGGCAAGAAGAATCTTTCCTGCACATATGGACAAAAGGCATATCCATCTTTTTTAAAAATTGCAGAACCATCTGATAAATTTATCACATACCTTTGAACTTCAAAAGCCATCTCTGAGGCTTCTAGTCCTGAATTCCAGATGCCTTAGGTAGCATTTTTCTCTGACACATCTAGCAAAAAGAAAATGAATGATGATATGGTAGGGCATAAAGGTTTTACTGGAGTTCATCTGAGCTGTTGTGTATACTGTCTACTTGGTTATGGCTTCACTGTTACTATCAGACTGAACTGTCCTGCAGCCATGCTGCTGAGATATTATTCTCAATACTTTAATGTATTTCCTCTCTACCTAGATTTGTAAGCAGAGCTGATAGCTGCCAAAACTTTCTGCCTGTTTTGAGTTACTAAAAACTTTGGCAATTTAGTTGAGATTTTTATGTGTCAGTTTATGTCTGAAAAAAGTCAGGGAACGTTACTTCAAGCAGTTTGGTCATTTGGAAGGGTTTGGAAGAGCAGGATTAAGGAAAAAAAATCTTCATTCTTTCTGTCCTGAAGTTTCCCAGCCATTTATTTGAGAACCTCTGTGGTTCCTTTGTACAGTGGAACAGGGACTTGCTGGTGGATGAGGGAAAGGGTAATTCCCATTAGGTATTAGAAATAGGTTTGTTAGTTTTTCTAGAGATGTGCTGTCATCTGACTGAGCTATCTATCATAAACTGACTGGTCTGTGGACAGGGGTCTGAGATAATGTCTTGGAAGAGCCTGTACCACTTGCAGTGCTTGTCCCACCCAGTGCCCTTCTGCGGTGATGGAGGGGACAGTGCATGTATTGCCACCACAGTCAGCTCAGCACTGACCTTGCCGGGCTTGCAAACTGGGAGGGCCTTTTCTTGTACACTCTAGTTAGTTACTTGAATGGAGGACAGAGACAGGCTCTCCTTTGTTCTCAATGCCCTGCTAATGTTGCTGCCATAGTATCGAAAAGCAGGAGAAAAAAATCCGACTTCAGTACAAAGGTGTAAAGAGTTGAAGGCATATAGGGAGAATTCATAGAGCTGGAAGGGGAAGAAGCAGGGGGACCAGATTCTGAAAAAGAGATTTGTTCACAGTCCTCTGCAGAACCCAGGATGCCTGAGGCTCAAATTTCTTCTGGTATAAGCAAATGGCTGTGAAATGTACCAGCAAATTACTGGCTGGTTGCCTTTAGGAACAGCTATTCCTGATGCCAATTACTGCATGAACTCAAGGAGCAGTCATCTTTGTTCTCCTGAGGATCTGGTCCTGCTGTACAGATTGAAAGCCAGTTACATGTGATGAGTTTTTTATTATTCTTTTTTTCTTTTTTTTTTTTTCAGCTTGGTCACTAGGAAAAAACAGTTTGTGTGTTTGTGTGCATTTAAATTATGCTAGAGTTAAGGTTGCAAAATGAGGTATACAGCCAATGCCAGAATTTTCCCAGAAGAAAAATAATGCTTGAAGCTTCCTTGTATGTTCCTTACAGATCTAGTCCCTGAGGAACTGTGGGGAAGAATTACCATAATGACTCTCTGGGATGCACAGGAGTTAAAGCAAGGAAGAATAGAGATGAGGCACTGCATTCTCAAAGGGCATTTTCTGACACAGTACTAACAGTTGATGGCAATGTCATGCTGCATTATTGAGGAGAAAAGGCTCAAGGAACAATGTAATAGAACAAAATTATTTTTTAAAAGTTTCCGTGTCTAAAAGTAGTCCCTTTCTCTGTGACCATGCTCAGTGGACATCAGTAATAAACAAAGCTGTTACCTCAGTCCAGTCCTGATGTGGCAACCAAGGATGACTTGCATGACCCTGTTGTGTTCCTTAGAGTCCTATTTGGTGAGTGAAAGCAGGAACAGGAGAATTTGATATTTATTTTTTTTTTAGCTGGAAGGAAGAAGGAGCAGAAAACAAGGTAGTATTTTTCCTTTTCCTGTTGACCTATTGAAATAGCAATAAGAGAGATTTCTGTGCTGAATACCTCTTTTTTTTTGTCATTTCAGGTGTTAAGTCCTCTCAAAGGAAAGGCTGGAGCCATTCTGTTCTCTGCTTATCCACTTTTGTAGATCCCACTTCAAAGTCTCCCACCAAAAGGCAGAGGAAAATGAGCTAAAATTTTCCTTTCAACTCCCAAGCACACAAGTAGAAAAAAGGACAACTTCCTGTCTTCCTTTGACAGTTGTGTGGAGCTAAGATGCAAAGGACAGAGGTCTCTGGTGAGGGAAGCAGTTCAGTGTCTCTAATTCTGTGTACGACTTTGGCATACATAAAGGGCCTTGCCTAATGGGTGTTTGTTTAGTATGTATATCTGACTGAGTTAGTGTCCATGTACTGAAAGCCAGTCTCTTGCTCAGCAGTTTGGTCAAGTAGCCAGTTATTCACATGCCCCAGATCTGAAGTTCTCTTCTGAAAGCATCCTTCATGACTGAAGCATCCTTGTCAGTAACATAAATAAAGTCCCACTTCCACTGAAATCAATGATAAATTCTCCCTTGATCACGGATATTCAATCCTTGATCTTAATTTAAGGGCAATATTTGCAGTTGCAAAAACTAGAAGACTAATATATTTTACCTTTAATGAGACAATATATTCCTGAAGAGAAAACAGTATCCATCACAAATGAATAAATGGCAAATATGCATTAGGTAGCAACATACTTGACTTCACTGATTTGTTGAAATAAGAAATGCAGTTGTAGATTTCTTCATGATTAACCATTTTTAAGAGATCATTTATGCATAAAATGTCTTTGATTCAATAAAGAGAAGATCAACAAAGCTGACTTGGGAATGGCAGGGGGTAAATAAGACAAATTAGATTTTCATGGAAATTATTATGGGGACCTAAGCTATGTACAAAGCTCTAGCAGTAGTATGAGATGTGTAGGTTTATTTTCACAGAACAGGCATTCCAGGCCCTGCGAGCAAATGGCCACAGTTCCGTGTCCTATGGGAATGCAGTGCCTCCCCTCTCTTCTTTCTGCTCCATCTATTGTGTACGCCAGAGAAACATGTAATGACTCCTTCCTACAATTTATCTAGTGTTTAGAACTATTTGATAGGATGTCTTTGTAACAGAGAAAACATGTGTAAACGGAAGAGGAAATAAAGCTAGAAATGAATTTCGATATTTACACAGGGCTGGGCAGGACTTCTCACAGGTGAGACATAAACTAGGGATCTAAGCAGTCAGTTCTGGACTTCAGGAACCCAGTTCCCAGGGAAACATCGTTGCTTTTCCCCAGAGTGCTTTCCCTATGAATTTGTGCCATTTTTGGAGTTCAGGATGGACAGGCTAGGACTAGGGCCAAACAGCTGATCAGGTCTGCTACTAGCATGCCCTACTACTATCTGGAAGATACCTTGTCATTCTTGTGTCTCCGTGCTCCCTCTGTGGATTTTTATTTATCTGTCGGCTTAAGTCTTGACTTGAGACAGGTTGAGTATGTTCTGCTTCACTTGTTTATGTGCAATACCTGTATGGTCTGTAGATGGGGAGCAGCCCTATGCGAGGTAATGAAATGGATGTTGGTTGTACTGCAAATTTGGAGACTGCTGAATAGAGACATAGTACAGGAAACAGTGGTGAGTACTGCCGTAAGCTAAAACCAGAAAACATGAGTTTTTCAATAGTCTTACTTTCATCCTTGTCATCCACAGCTGAAACACAACAACTTGGCACAGCATACTGTGGCAAGGGCTCACAGCTTTGACATCACCTTCCTGCATGATTTTGGGCAGTTATCCAGACATCCTGTCTTTTCTTTGCTTAGAGAAGTTAGTGAACGTGACACCATGTAAGCTGGTTCAGTAAGTATATTTTAAAAATGGAAGGCCTGATAGATGGTATGTTGTCATATAACACAAAGAGCTACATGGATAAAAATCTTCAATAGCTCCTTTCTGCCAAGGGAAAGTCAAGCAGAGGCCACATGAGAGAGTTTCTGTAACTAGAGGTAAATCTTTGCAGAAGGAACTTCAATCTGTAGGATACCACTCAGACAGTGCTGTAAGTATCACCATGTGCTTAGAGAACAAGAAGGACCAAGATGTGAACATGAATGCAGAAGTTCTTCCCCATCCTTTTGAAACACTAGGTAAAAAGGGTAATTTAAAGCAACTGTTGAGTACTGCAAGGTCTTTGTCCCCAAAAGAAGATGGATGCCTGAGATACAATAACAGTGTTGTGCTACAGCATCCTAAGATTTTGGAATAATCAAAGAAGAGCCTGTGTCTCAGAAAAATTCACCTGCTATTTGACTGGGCTTCTGCAGCTGGGGATACTGACAAGTGATGTAGGGGCACACACAGACCACAACTCCTACCCTTATATAAACATGTTATCAGTGTTCATCGCTCTCAATTTTCAGAACTTTGTTCTGTGGAACTCCCTCAAAGCTATGTAACAGTAGGTACTCTGTGAAAAATAAACAGAAAACGCTATTGTAGACACTGTCATTGTGAAGTGTCCATCAAATTAACTGCTGAGATAGTAGTGAGAAAATTAATGTCAATTAGTAGTGTTTTAAAAAGACACAGGAAACCAATTGAGAAACCCCAGGAAGGTAATCACTTACCATCAAAATTATTAATTTCATGATGTGTTTTAAAAGAAAGGACACAGTAGCCACTGAGGGAGGCCCTGGAGGAAAGCAATACTGGTACATCAACACAATTGATTTCTCAGTGATTAAAAGCAACTGATCTTAGTGAAAAATTTTCCAGTTGAAAAGGACATGTTATCTCTGGGCCACTGGGGAGTCCTACATGGCTACGATTGCTGGGGAAGGAGTGACAGAAAGGGTTGGTACACCTTGCTGGGTGTGCTGCGATATGTCACAGGTGTATTCACCAGTTTCACGACTTCTCTGGCTTGTCTTCTTCCCTTCCTTGCCTAAGCCAGCCTTGTACCTTAGCAGTGAAGGATGAAATGACAGTTCAGGTCTGGAACATGCACATCTCCACTCCTCTCATGGTGACGTAGTGAAAAAGCAGGTCTGACTCCATAGCAAATACTATGACAGAAATTTGTTTGACGTGTCTGACAGTACATTAAATGAGGAAGGACAAGAGTTTCCTTTTGTCCATGTAGAGCAACACCCGGTTTTTTCAAATGCAGGATGGGGGCCCAAATCCTTTGCTAAACACAGCCTAACAATAATGTGAGAGCTGGCCAAGTGAAAGCTGCAGGTTTTGGCCTGCTGAAAATTATAACAATACAGCAATTATAGCTTAGTTCTTCTATGAGAACAGTCTCTGGCATCCCATCACTGTTGTCAGGCCATGTAATCCATTCTCTCTAGTGAATTATGTGGTATTCCCTATGGCAGAAACACTGTTTTGCATTTTGCTACATTTCTTTTTATCTGGATTTTGTGGTTTATGCTTTGTATATAGCCCTTAGCCAATATAATTTTCTTACTAGGATCTCTCCCTTTCTGTCTGGTTCTCCCTTCCCCAGCAGTTTTTAAAATGTGAAGGGCCAGGTAGTATGGATGACTGGAAGTATTATCTTTGATACAGTTCTGTATATACTTCTGTAGTATCAGCGACTAATGCTTAGTTTCCACTATGAACTTGATTTTCTCCTGTCTTGTTGCAGAGTGACTTAAGATTTTAAATATGCATTTAATGGTGTATTCTTTCCTCTGAATCTTTTAGAATTCATTAGGGTGCAGTTCTGGGCTTAAAGATCAGGCTAGAGTGGAAGTATCTCAGGAATCCTTGCTAAATCAGTAGACTACATGAATATCCTTCCTGTTCTACTTGCAGCCTTTCTGAGGTAGTATATTCCAAAAATGTCGATCCACAACTGCATTAGAACTAATTGCTTGGTGATTTTTATATCAAAAACATGTTCCTGAAAGATTTCGTAAGTAGCATGTATAATTAAAAAGTAATTTTTCAACATGGATTTTTCCAGCTTGATATGAAAGTATATCCAGAAAAAGCAAGTGTTTCCTTGTTACTTTGTATCACCATACTTCATGAACTGAATCTTACCAAATTTATTCCCACATATCCGTATAAGGACCTCATTCTAAACCACAATTTTTGTGAGAAAAGATTGACAGAAGAAAACCCAAATTCTGTATCTGGACATTTGGAGCAGCAGCCTTGAAATGTAAAATATACTTCTAAGTGTGTATTTTTGGATCAACCTTAGACTTCAGTAACTCATCAGTAGTGCAGTCTTTTGAACTGGAAGTCTTTTAGCATCTTCCCCAGAGAGCTAATGAAAAGCTGTGAAGGTATTCCATTTGATAGTGATCATGTCATTAGCAGTCCTTAAAGAATTATGCTTAGTGATAGATGGTCATTTTTGCAGAAAGAGAGCAGTAATTTAACTACAGTTTCTAATTTTTCCTTTGTATTTACATGTGACATGCAGTAAAATGCTCTGAGATGTTTCATGTGTGACTCAGCATCTGATGTAGTTGAATTTTTAATCAAATTATTCTGTAACGTAACATACATCCTCCAACAGGAACCTGCATACTTTTTCTTCTACTCTAAAAACGTAAAGCAACTGTCTGAGTACTGCTTTTTGGGGGGGTTGTTTGTGTTTGTTTTCTTTCTGTTTTTTTTTCTTAATAGGAAAGGAAATGGCTGCTGCAGAAATTAAAAAAAATATTTGGAAATAAAATATGATGGACTCCTGCAAAATAGGGTATTTCCTTTTGCTCTGAAGCTTTAAAAGCAGTTGAAAGAGGAAAGCAGGAGGTGACCTTATAGCACAGCACAGGCTGTACTCAAGCATACGTTCCTGAAGAAATAAAATAATGCATAGATCAGAGAAAGGAACCAAAGTATTTAGAATGAATGTTCAGTGGATTTTACCTAGAATTTACGGACTCATAAAAATCTCTCTGCAGCAAAATTAATCCCGATATCTGCTTCTGAAGCAAAGTAAAATAAGGGAATACATATACTTCTCAGGCCTCTCTTTTCTAATCATGTTTTTATGGGGTAGAATGGGGCATTTCAAGTGCATAAATGCAAAGTAATTTTTTCTTAAATTACTGAAAATGCACATTCTAGAAAAGAAAGGATAACACAAAATGATTCTTAATGGTTTTCTCCTTTTAGATTAGCTGCCAGATGTAATCATCACTTTTTTAGTGATGTAAGGTTATTGTCCCACAAACAGGGTTCCTTTACCCGGTGTGCAAGCCAATAACACACAGAGTTGAGGTATTTTCAAATGAATTCATTGAGGCACATGAATGGGTGCCTGTCTCAAGACCTTTGTCTCAAAAATTCCTACATTTATATATTTAAGTAATACATATTTGTTATTATTTCCCTTAATGATTGCTTCTTTCTTCTTTGCCTCTCATGTAAATTAGTGCGCAGACCTGTCTTCTTCCTTCATTGTGTTCTTTTGAATAGGTGGTATCATTTGAGTAGGTGGTCAATGAGTTGGTGGTCATGATCTCCCCCTGTAAAAATGACCTTTTACCTACTTCTTCCCTAGTCTTGGCAGTTCCAAGTGATTCTTCAACCATTATTGACCAGACTACAATCCATTACCTTTTCTGACATAAACATAAAGCCCCATTGTCAAGTATTTAGTTCCTAAACCCTAAATCCTGTCTAGTTATTGTTTCCCTATTTTAAATATTAACTGATGGGGCTGTGCACAGGACTTTAGCAGCTCCCTGGTTATTTCAATCATATTATACATATTAATTGATAACAAGTTTAGTCTAAAAAATTTGTAAATGAGAAAATGAGACTAATCTCAATTAAACCCTACAGACCCAAAGAATGTATTTAAACCACCTACTTAAAAAAAAAAAATTCAAAAAGTTGTCTTGTGACAGATAGAACAATGTACATCTAAATCCATCATTTTGAATGAAAGCCCATTCCTGTTTTCTTTGTTCCAGACAATATAGAAACACATGATTTAAATGATTTGTTGCTTCAGATGAAATGTTGACAATACCTTTAATTAAAATAGAATGAAAATATCCCATTAAAACTCTTAGAAGATAAAGTTAAACCTGCTCCCTTGGCAAAGGGTTTAAAGCTTAAGACGTGGTGGCTGGTACTGGTGATGAATTGGAAGGTGGCTTCCCTCCAGTGTCCTGTCGTCACTCTGCTCTCTGTTCTTGTGATTTGATTATTGGTTGGTTTCTGACTTGAACAAGATGACCCCTTAATCTCATTGGAATTTAATAAGATTGGATGTATTCTTCAATTAGGTACAAGGAACATATGAAAACTTTTCATCATTAAAAAAAAGAAGTCTTTAAAAACCTGATTTTTAAGCAGACTTTTAGCTTAAATACTTATTCAGGCAGTAATTGCTTCCTCCCCCCCAGCCTTTCAGGGGCAACTTCATTTCTGCATTTGGTAGGAAACTAGTGAACCCTGCTCAATAGTTAATTCCACAATTATTGTTATTTTTTTTAATGGTTTCTTTTGTTTATTAGCATTTTGGCATCAAGTGAAACTTTTCTTATTATACAACAGCACATCCCTCTCTACATAGGATATACTGTTGAAACAGGGATCTATATTCACCGAAGGAGAAAAGTCTGAATTTTTCTTCCCAACTTAGTGTGAAGAAGTACTAGTTCTGTGGGTGAACAGAAAACCTGTGCAGTTAATCATGAATAGTGTGACTGGAATGCCACTTTCTAAGAGAGAGTCCTGCCCAAGCCAGCCTGGCTCCCTGTTGAGCTGCAGCTTGGCTTTGCTGACAGTCCACATGCTAATGACAGTTAACAACATGAAGATTTGTAAAATGCACAGTAAGGTCTCAAACAGAGCCACCAACAGGGATGGAGATGATTTTAGGTGAAATCATACAGATTACCAAGACAAGCTGGTAATTAATGACCCTGCAGAAATGCATAGTTTCAGTCCCTTGTTTTTCTTGCCAATTGAGGTGCAGCTCTGTTAAGAAGAAAGAACTGCTGCGATAGGTACTGTGAAATCTCTGTTGCTGAAGGTCTTTAAGAACAGGCTAGACCAACGTCTGTCTAAAATAGCTCAGGGATAGCAAGACCTGTTTTGAGGGAGGAGGTGTGCTTCTTTCTGCCCCAATTTTGTGATGTAAAAAGGATGAGTTCTTCAAAGACCTTAAACTGAATAAGCTAAGGCTAGTGAAGTATAAGCTTTTATTATAGGATAGGTATTCTAAAAATAAGTTTTCTGTGGTCGGTCAAGGGAAATATTCATTATAATAACATTAAGGAGACATTTACCAGGAAATTCTTTTTTTGAAAATACAAATACTTCCATTTTGTCTTCAGATGAAATCTGTTGATGACAAGACTAATTAAAAATAGCCAATCTTTTTTTTTTTTGTAAAATTTCATTGTCCTGCTAAAGAAGATGCCTGTATCTTAATTCCATGTGATGAAAACTTTATTCTGTCAGAGAAAAACAATCAGGAGAGATTATACTTCATCTTTAATATGGCTGTACAACAACAATGATCCTATCTTGAATTTCAGATTAATTTAATTGAGCTCTAATGAACAAAATTAGTTGTCCTAGTGTAACTAGAATCTCAGCTGAATGGTTTAGTAAATGAATACAATGGTAATTGTGGCTGACTTGATCTTTCTGCAACCAGAGTTTCTCAGTTGCTTCTCTTTCCCTCTCCCCATGTAAAAGATGGTCAGTGACCCCAGAGAGCAGGTGCTGGAGCTGGTCCTTAATGCTGCTTACTGAAGCAGTCCCACTGCAGGACAAATTGCAAAGTTAGTGAAATGAAAGACTGAAGAAACTAGCCTGTTACTGGAGACAGGCTGGAGAAAAGTCAATGTTAGTAATTGTACAATGCTGAATACCTCTTCACACTATAAATAAAAGCAGTAGCAGTATGGTTTGTTTGAAACTTTGAGAAGTACACCTTCACAACACTGGTTATGAAATAAATGTATAAGCCCAGAAAGCAGTCCTGGTCATCTTTGTGGAGAGTATCTTTGTGATTTAGTTCTCACATAGAATCATAGAATGGTTTAGGTTGGAAGGGACCTTTAAAGGTCATCTATTCCACCCCCCTGCAATAAGCAGGGACATTGTCAACTAGATCAGGTTGCTTAAAACCCTGTCCAACCTGACCTTGAACATTTCCAGGGATGTGGTATCTACAACCCCTCTGGGCAACCAGTTCCACTGTTTCACCGCCCTCATCATAACATGATTTAAATTTTCCAGCCTAATTGTAGCAATGTAACAATTCCTCTCTTCTTCCTTATTTAGGAGCTTGAGCTTGGCTGGATTTAATGAAGATGGGTGTTTGAAGTATGAATATATAATTGATGCCACATGATTTTCTAAGTTTTCATATGTTACCTTCTTATTATTTAATAACTACAAACAACTCAGGAAGGAACAGGCCTCCCCTGCCACCCCCCAGCCTGCAAATCTGAGAAATACATGGGAGAGCTATGTAGAGGAAAACATAAAGGGAAAGATACTTTTGAACTCTGCTGTAAGTCTCCTATTCTTTCACTCTCTATTTCTATTTTGGCACATTATACACACTCTGTGTCTTTTCCCTTATTTATCAGATCCTTTTCCTAACCAGCCTCGAACAAAAGCAGTGCTATGCAGCTGTGTGTCCTGCCTCAAACTGGTTTGATCTTTGATTTGCTGGCAACCAGAGAGCTTTGCTCTATTCTTGCACATGCAGTGAGAGCACTTCATTAACCCCCCTTACTGATTCATAGGAGGGATGCACTAGACCTTGGTCTGTATGTTAGCAGCCAGAAAGTTTTCCAATTTAAATCTCAAGAAAGTTGGATATTTGAAAGTTGGGTATATCAAGCAGTGGAGAGACCCAACAGGGAATTCCTAAACATACACTGACTGTCAGAACAGGATAAAGAGAGTGAAATAATGCTCTTTGTTTTGTTGCATATACAGTATTGATGAACATGCTTGGGAGAATGAATAAAGAAATTCTGTAGTTAAGTAATGGCTGTGTCTTCTGTTCACATCTGAAAGGCAGGCCATTAGCTTGAAAGTTTCTTGTCTTTCATAGCTGAATTTCCTGGTGTACATATAACCTCTAGCTGTGCTGGCTTGTTTATTTTAGATGGAAGTAACTAAGTCTTTTTGCAATGATGTGACTTGGTAGCTATGGGGAGTATAACACTGTTCTCTCAGAGGAACCTTACTTTCATTGCTATTTCATTTTATTGTTGTTGTTGCTGCAGATACTGTTGTTTTCCCTATAAAATAAATTTGTTTGAAACAGAAGAATCTGACTGCTCTTTGTGTATGGAATATCACAGCAAGGTGGTGTGTTGTGTCCCCCTGCCCCATAACAGGATTTTGCAGAAGATTGGAAGGTACAGCTAACCAAACACAGGTAAGCCTACAGATTTTGTGTGTTGTTGGCCATGTTTTTGGCTCATTGCTATAGGTCTATGTTTAAAGTCTCAAAAGATACATATGTGCTTTGTAGGTTATCTGAATTTTACCTCATTAGATTTACTTATCAGTATGGCAGAGAAACAACAAACATAAAAAAGCATCATTTGCTCTTTAATATTTTGTAAATTCATCAATAGAAGAGTATGAAAAACACACACGGACAGCATTAATACAATAAGCATACAAACAAAGAAAAAAATTCCCTTCTATATAATGGCATGGATTTCCTTTTAACCCCGATGTATCTTCACATGCCTTCCTTTGCAGCATCTCAACCTCTCAGAAGATGTAACACTATTAAGTTCAGTGCGTTGCTGGTTATACTTTGGAACCAGTTATTATATATTATAAAAGATATATATTATAATATATATTATATATTATAAAAGTAAGCATGCCATAATAGTAGGTTGTCCTTCTTTCAACTGGTTTCATGAATAATTCTGACACCTTTCTACTACTTGTCCAGTGCTCAGAGGTTTTTTTTTCTTTTTGTGTATCTGATTCTATATGACTACCTTTTGCTTTCCATGCTGTTTCTTACCCTAGCCCAAACAAAGGACTGCCATGTATTGGCTTCAGGCAGGGAGGCCACTCACTTTTTGCCTGATAATCTGTACATGAAATGGGAATGGGGAAGATGAAGAAAATCAATTGGGATTCCTGAACGTGTCTGGGTAGCAATGTGAAAAAAAGGGAACACACATTTCCTTGTCCTGTGTCACTGCTCACTGACATACTGCAGCCTGGAGACCAGTATCTGTAGCACGACCAGCTAATACGATGGTAGCCATCCAGATGCTATCAAACCTAAGCAGCAAATACAGCCAAAAAAGGAGGAAAGGCTCCCATCCCAGCTGTTTTCTGGTGCTCAGAGGTGTGGCACAGAACCAAGGGACCTGGCATGAAGGGAATTCGCAATGGAATACCCAGATGCAGAGGGGATAAAACTTAAGAAAATGGAAAAAATGACTGGTTTTGTTGATTTTTTAGCATCTTTTTTCCTGGAGTAGGTATGCATAAGTAGAATACATGCAAATGAAAAAGTAATATTATAGACCTGAATTTCCCTTAGGCAGATCTATTCTGTAGGCAGAGAGCTGAGGGTAAGACTTGTGTTGGAATAGGTGGAGCAGTTGCATGCTTTGTCAAAGTTGATAGAGCAAAGAACTCATAGTGTCCTCGCACCTAGATGTCTCCCCTCTCCCTGTTGTCCATACTCAGTCTTCAGGGAGATTATGACATATTGCCAAGGAGAAGATGCCCCTATAGGTCTGCTCACTTATAAGTTCATTCTGTCATTGAGTTGATTTATTGCTAGAAGGCGTTGCTCTGTGATGCAAACAGGAAAGGACGGTGAGACGTGAAAAGCAGAAGAGGGCCTTTACACCTGGGATCTGCCATGGTAAACTGCCATTTGGTTTGGCACCCAGAAAGCAGGTCCTGAAACCCTGAATAAATAATAGCTACTTGCTGTCCATCTAAATTGCAAAGCATCTGTAAGCACAGAAGGTTTTTGCTAGGCTTCCCACATAGGACTGATGTGGTCTCATCTGAGCTATCAGCCTGGCAGCCAGTATGGCTCTTAAGAAACAAAAGTACCTTTTTTACCAATGGCTCCTGGTAGTGGTGAAGCAGTGTTACTTGCAAGTAGTGCCAAGGTAATTAATCCCTGCAACAATACCAAACATATTTTTTCCTTTTGCATTCTGAGTGGGACACTCTGCAAGAATCCAAATCACATGTGGGAGTTTTTCTTTATTTTCTGTGAAATTCCAACACTTTCATTCTGGAAGTTCAGTAAATCTTCTGAAACAATTTTTATTGAAGTGCTGTGATACAGTGATTCACAAAGCAATTCTATTTATGGGCCTGATCAAAAGTGTATTGAAATAGTTCAATTGATTTCCATGGGCTCTGGATCTCTCCCATCATAATTAAACATAACTACAAAGTATACTTTGTTCTGGAATTAAACAGGGTTTTACTCTTTTTCCCAAGACAGATCAATTGCATCTCTTTGTTTGGAGAAATAGCATACTTGCTATAGCATCCATGGTAAGCAAAATTTGTGCTTGGAAGATTTAACTCTGCCATTTAGCAATACATCTATGAGTTTGTTAACTATCCACCTCTGTCTGCCATTCATGTCAGAAAAAAGATTCACTGGTTTGCAGAATAGGATCTATCATAAAGAAGGTTTCATGAAATAAAAAATATTTATTTTCATTATGCTGGCAGCTTGTCACCACAGACATGAGCAAAAAGGTCTGATGTTATCTTTTTTGTACATGGACATGAAGTTAGGAGATATTCCAAAAGTCTGAATGCTGAATGTTTTATGGCTTTGATAAAACTACATCATTAAAGTTCATGTAGTGCCACAGTGTATGATTCAGTTCAATGTAATGGGAAGGAGTATATCTGTCTGTGTATAATGAGTTAGGTAGGTTAAATCCTCTAAGAAAGGAACTACACGATCCCATAGCTTATTTAAAGAAAGTCTAGCTTATTCACCCCGTGTCAGAGAAAATCCATTAATAGAATGTCAGTTCTTTAAAGAAGCCACCTAGGAATATTGAAGGGTAACATGCTGAGCAAATGGTTCAGTTTAGACATGAAGTTCATTGTTATTGTGCTAGCCCTTTCATGTAATGAGTGAGAAAAAAGAGAAAGTTTTATCTTTCTGTGTCAGACTGAATTTGACTGAGAAAGCTACCTGAATTGCCTGAAATTAATCACATTTACAAGATATTCACTCTTTTCTGTGCACCCAAAGGGACTGTACTTCTTGAACTACAGATAGTGTACTAAGACAATGTATTTCATTTCTACCAGTGTCCTGGTTTCAGCTGGGATAGAATTAACTGTCTTCCTAGTAGCTGGTACGGTGCTATGTTTTGAGTTCAGTATGTGAAGAATGTTGATAACACTGATGTTTTCAGTTGTTGCTCAGTAGTGTTTAGACTAGAGTCAAGGATTTTTCAGCTTCTCATGCCCAGCCAGGGCACCTGACCCAAACTGGCCAATGGTGTATTCCATACCATGGGACGTCCCATCTAGTTTAGGAACTGGGAAGTGGGGGCAGGGAATCGCGGCTCAGGGACTGGCTGGGTGTCGGTCGCCGGGTGGTGAGCAATTGCCCTGCGCATCATTTGTACATTCCAATCCTTTTATTACTACTGTTGTCATTTTATTAGTGTTATCATTATCATTATTAGTTTCTTCTTTTCTGTTCTATTAAACTGTTCTTATCTCAACCCAGGAGTTTTACTTCTTTTTCCCGGTTTTCTCCCCCATCCCACTGGATGGGGGGGAGTGAGCGAGCGGCTGCGTGGTGCTTAGTTGCTGGCTGGGGTTAAACCACGACAACCAGTCCGTTGGAAAGTTCTCCTCCCTCTTGTAAGCCAGGTGTCATGAAACAAATGTGCTATTACCACTGAATCATAACATGACTTGTGGTTTCCTTAAGGATTCAACCATCCTTTTCCTTTTGAGCTTTATCTGTCATTCAGAACAGGAACTCTGGAACTAAAGTGGGTGGAAATGTGGAAAGACAAATTAACATGATGTTCACATGTCGGGCATATTAATTTTACTAGTTTCTTGCTTGCTAGTCATGGTAGTCAGTGAAAAAGGGAGTAACGTGGAAAGAACAGTTCAATTCAAGAGAGCATTTACCAGCCGCAAGTGAAAATTCATATGAAACTTATAGCAGAATTCTATGCCTGCAACTCACAAACTCTCCCAAGCTGCTGGCTTCAGGTGCTGGGAAAAGCTGTAAAGTGACTTGTAGTTTAGATTTATGAAAAATCTTGTTAGTCAGGAAATTATTACGGTAATTGGCTCAAGGGCTGAGGTGTCCATATTGCCATTGGGCATATTGCTGGCACCATGATGTCCTGCTTTCTCTGTCAGACCCTTTGTAGCTTGTGGTGTTTTGAGGGAATGTCTTCAGTCTCTTGTTATTATACATAATTGCATTTGTATTTTTGATATTTTGTAATAGATGGATTTATGACACTATTTTACTTGGGCTTAACCAGTGGCAGCTTGGTGTATTTTAATTTTTTTTTTTTTTTTTTTTCATTTTGAGCAGTTACCATATAAGGATTTGTATGTGCTTGTTTCTTATTCTCCTTTTTTTTATGTGCATGCCTGTAACATTTATTACTGTCAAAGGGTGCTATGTGCATGGAATAGGACAAGGTTATTCCTCTTGAATGTTGTATTTAACTCTGCAAATTATCAGATGGTTTCTGCTGTATATGTTGAGCTGTACTTTATTGGATAAAATCTCATGGTTTTTAAAACCTTGGCCCAGGACATCAGATTTTATTGTTTTCCATAAGTCTGCCTCCAAACCAAAACAACAGAAACAACCAGTGATTTATATCTCCTCCAGTATTTTGGCCCTGTGTCTGCAGATACGGGAAAGTAAATACAATTCACTAAAGAAATCAATTCCCAATACTGCTTTAATTTTAAAAAATTACTGTTAAGAATGCTAGTAAGCACATAATGGAACATTTCAAATCAAGTTATTCTCTTAAACTAACACAACTTTAATGACCCCGAAACTGTGGACAACCAAAACAAATTTAATTGCTAGCCATGTTTTTGAAAATGGTTCTGAAACATTTTAAAATTCTTTAAGAGTAGTTTGTCAGGGAGAATATAAAATATTGTTAAATTAGGTTTTTTAAAAAAGATAAGAGAGATAGGAAAAATAGGAGAGAGAAAAATTATATTTTAAAAAATACTGGAGGCAGATAAAGCCATAAATGGGAAGTGGTTGAAAGTCACTTCTCTTGGGTTTCTGAGTCTTACTGACTTCCAAAATGAGATTAGTTTTTCCTTATGTAATAGTTGCAACTAATTTTACTTTGTGATGTATTTTAAAGAGAAAACTGACTCAAAAGTGCAACCCTTGCAAGGTTCCATAAGTACTCTAAAGGAAAAATTAGTGTCTCTCAAATTTAAAACTTTTATTATTGAAGAGAATTTCCTGGAGTCTTTAAACAAAGGGCATTTCTTTTATCAAAAATAGATTAACAGACATTGAGCATTAATGGGATTATTATTACTGGGTAGTCTGAATGTTTTATATAGTTCAAAAAAAGTTGACTTGTATTGTATCCTCAATGTCATTTGTATACTGTGGAAAAAGAATAAAAAATTGAGCAATAGAGCAACTAGAAGGAGAGAACTTATATTTAGGGAAACATAGAGTTTTTCCAAAAAGTACTCCTGCACTTACATTTCTGCCTAGAAATGCACAGGTGCGGTAAACTATATCAAGATGCACAGCTAGGTATGACATGGAAGGTCTCTCCTGATAAGCACTTAGCTACTGGCAGTGATATTCCTCCCTAGAAAAGGGACACCAGGGCATTCATTTTGAAAGAAAAATGCACTCAAAGAATTACAATTTACAATCTGAATTTACAGTTCAGAACCAGAAGAAAACTAAAAGGTTGCTCAGAGTCCAGGCCTACCAAATACTGGGGAAGGAGGCTGCTCCCGTGGGTTCAGACTAAATCCTTTGTGAAAGGCTGCTTGCATGGTTTGAAAGACAGCTCTGCTAAAGTTACCC
The DNA here is from genome assembly GCF_947461875.1 of Haliaeetus albicilla. Lineage (NCBI taxonomy): Eukaryota > Metazoa > Chordata > Aves > Accipitriformes > Accipitridae > Haliaeetus > Haliaeetus albicilla. The sequence continues at coordinate 19,238,822 of NC_091516.1, forward strand.
AGCTCTTAATAATCTTACTCCCACGAACATTTAATTTCAGATTTTGAACTGTATTGTATAACCGGCGCTGAAGGAAATCTGGCCCTGTTAGCCTTGGATTAGAATTTGTTAGACAGGTTTGTTTACCAAAGGAGATTTGGAAGAAAAGAGAAATCCCATGAATAGTAAGAACTCAATAGTAATCTCTTTTAGAACTAGGGTTTCAGGTTATATAAGGCTTACACTATTGGCTGATTAGCTTGGCAGATGTGTGTGGGGACAAATATCTTTAAATTAATTGAGTCCTTAGTACTAGATTTGTCTTTGTAGGTGATCTTGCCTCTACTTTTCAGTCTGGTATTGGCACCTGCTTGAAAAATGCACCAGGAAAAAAAGGAAGAACTATACTGGTGGCATGTAGAAGGAAATTAGTAATATGAACAATGACATTGGGTTAGCAGAGCAGTTTCCTGCAATGATCTTTCACAGTTTCTGGATGTACCTTTTGCTAAATAAAAGGCCACATGTTAAGGCATCTTTCTGAATACTCAAGCATGTCTTCTCAAGAAAATTTGACTCTGTAATTGGTCTATAAATACCCATAGTGCATTATCAGTTCTTTTCATGGTCGGCTAGGTAGGAGGTATGTTTTCAGTTTACTATATGAAACATTTTTACCATTCCTTTAAAGCCATGCTGATGTTAGAGCTTGAGGATTTGGGCATTACTTTTGGGTTGTAGACATTTTCATATTTGTGAAGTCTGCTTGACAGGATGCAGAAAGCTGCTTAGAGCTCAAAAACTTTTTAGAGAAATATGTCAGAAGGGAAATGCATGGCAGCCACTCTGTAGATGGACTGAGGACCTTCTTGGTATGCATTATTAACACACTGATTTGGATTTCTCCTGCATGTAAAAAACACAGTTTTGATAGTAGAACAGCAGCAACATGAAGCTGTTATGGGAACTGAATTAGTTCTCTGCTTGCTTTGATATGCTGGCTAATAAACAGTTTTCAGAACTGGAGGATACACATTTAAGTGTTGACTTTGCATTGAGAGTCAACAATTTCAGATGTATTATCAATCTGCATATTTATGTGGCTTTACCTAGAAGAGGTGATCAGTTAAAAATATGTTCCCCAGTATGTGTCTTAAACCAACAAACAGCCAATTACGTATGTGTTTTTTTCTGCAGAGACAGTTTTTGCCAGATACTGAATAGCTGTTTTGCATCTGTGGAACAGAGACCAAAATGCAGTGTTGCAAGCCTGTAGATTACTTTTCCAAGAATCATTTTCCCTTGAGAAAGCAAATGTGCAACTGAAGGCATGTTTTTGTATCCCGTGAACATTAAAAAGCATTTATTAAAAACTATAGTTCATAACTCCTATGCTGTAACTATCTTGAGAAGTATTTTTAAATTATCCATCACATATCAAAACAAGTGAAGAAATGTTTGGAGCAGGTTGTAACCTCGCTCTGTACATGTTTCATGCATAATACATTCTTTACAATCATACCAGTCAGAAAGCACCAAGCATTCCATCTTAGCTTTGTCCCAAAGCATGTTTTGTAGAAATATGTGAATATTTGATTTCAGAAACATATTTAGTGGGAACCTACAAAAAAGGTGGAAGTTTTATGCATGTATTTTTCTGTTAACTGTTGTTTATTGTTAATATGGAGCTGAAGCATACTATCTTTGACTTACAGCTAAGAAGGAAATTAGTTTAATATGAACTGTAGAAAATTCCAGATATTTTTGGCTATGTCTATTAGTTCAAAACAGTGGTGAACAATGACCTATGTTCAGAAGATCTGTTGTTTTAATAGCATTCTGTGGTCTTTGATTAGAAATTTGTTTAACATCACAACTTCAGGCTAAGAATTTGTGAAATAAATTAACAAAATTTGATTCAGCATGTGATAACATTTTGAATAGTTCATGTTAGGTTTGCAGTTTTAGTCATGTTACCGTAATGTAATCCTTATTTTATTTATGTGATGCAGATTTTTTTTTTTTTAATGTGATGTACCAGACGTAGGCATATCAAAATTTAGCAAAAAGTCCAATTCTGTCTCTAACAAAACAAAAGGGAATCCAAGACAATTGAAGAATTTTGAGATTGGTAATTTCATGTTATCATAATTTTATTTTCTTTCTATAATAAATATTATTTTTTAAATATCTTATTTTTGTAATGATCAAGTTTCCCTTCCCCTTCCCCTGAAAGTATTTTTTTCTTTTCAGAGTGCAGGAGATTTCACGACTACTTAGTCTCATACAAAGCACTCAGAATGTTTTATTACTTGATTCATATTGCATGCTTTCCAAAAGGGAAGGCTATTGCCATGCCAGAAATGGCTACTGAGAACTGTTTGGTATGGACACAGGTAGTAACAAAGTGAGAAATTCAATTTGTACCCCATTACAAGAAATATAGTTCTAGTGGACTTGTGCTAGGCTGTTGCCCAAATTTTGCTTGAGTAAAAAGATAATTTTATCTATTTAATACCCACCTGTTATTATATCTATTTTATCCACCTGTTCTAGCAAGGTGGCTCTAAAGTTATTGATTCACAGATGAATCACTCTACAGGCACTGAAAAAAATGACTGGAATGCAAGTTCCAGTTATATTCCATATGGGAATTACCATGAGGATGGTAGCTTGCATTAGAAGGAGATCTTGTCTTGTCATTTGCCTCCTGCCACATCCAAGATTTAATCTGAGCTGTTCTTTACTTGCAGCCTTTGTACTGAATTGGGGAAACTAGCTGCAGCTGTTGTCAAAAGCTTGGTTTGGCTTTCGTAGCTGCTTATATGTTTGATCATACCAATGTTTATACATCTTTCAAATCTAGTGTTATTTCGGCTGTGCTGGAAACCTGCTTATTGAAACCAAGTGACAGAAGACAGAAAACTGCCTTCAACTGTAGAGAAATGAAATAAGAACTTAATTTTTATTGTTCATTACCAGGTGGTTAATAATTAGCCCTGTGAATATTTGGTCCTGTGTGATTGGAGTTTTAAATGGCCTGATCAAAACAAATTTACCATTGCTTCTGACATCTCAATGATATTCATGTGCTGAGCGATTACCTGAAGAGTTTTTAATCTCCAACCTACCTATTCTCTCTGAAAACCGATATAGGAACCCATTTTTCCATTGCATAGATTATGACACTAGAAAATGGAGAGACTATAAGCAAGAAAGATCATAAAGGGTTTAAGCAACTACCTGCCACTTTGATTGTCTAAATCCAAAAGTGCAATCAGTAGCTGCTGCTTAGCCCTGCAGCTTCTTAAAGTATGTGGGTAGGTAATTCTTAAATGGCCAGGAAAGTTCTTGTGGGACTTAATGAGAGAGATTTGCATATATAAACATCCACATTGGTGCATAGCTAATGACTTTAAGTTATGTTATTTTGTGCATTATCGTATGCTGAAAAAAGGAAGGCTATAGAAATACTTACTTGTGGGATCCACTGATAGAATTAGCAGCAGGGAGTAGGTTGGATGCCTGCATGTACAGCGAATCAGGAATATTCTTCAACTCCACTGTCTTAAAAGGGTGTAGAACTTTAGTTCTTACTGCCCCGCAACTCATATTGTTCAAACCTGGGAATGGAGGCAGAGTGCTGCCTGCAGAGTGTCTTCTTTTTGTAGCTTTGCAATAGCAAATCACAGCAGTGTGGCCCTTCCTCTTAGTGTGAAGCTAAATGGAGTCATAACCAACTTATGGGACACAGAATAGCCAACCTGGAGTCATTACATGGTTGACCTCTATCCACCTTTTCATCTGTATTACTCAATAGACTCCTTTTACTCATCTTATGAGCATACTTTGCTTCAAACATCTTCGTTAACAGCTTATTACCTTCCTGCTGAAACAGTTTTACCCTATGACCAAGGGAAAAACTGTTGCACCATCCGCTGTGCTGTTTCTGCATCTTACTGCTTACTCAAAAAAAGGAAAGACAGAGGAAGAATTTGGCAAAAGCCCAGTAAGGCAATACCCTTTTTGTTATTTCATTATAGCTTTTTTATGACAGACCATGTAGTTTTCTCCACAGGGGCAGAGATTTCAGCAAAAGGAAGTGTAATAAGACAGGAAAGAAGTTGAGTGTTGACAGGAAAAATGAAGGAAACCAGTAGCTACACAGAAAAATATCAGAACATACTGCAAGTGGTCACAGCCACAGGAGTGGGAACAATCTCTTTTTCTTTCATACAGAGCCATGTTTCTATAGGAAGACACATGAAGTTCCTGTTCTGTCCAATTTAAAAAAAAAATCTAAAATATGAGGTCCCCTGTGCAGTTTGCATATTTCTAAAGGTTGTTGAGCAGATATGATGTACTGTCTATTCCAATGTCTCTCATTCCCATTTCTCTGCTAAGTCTCAGCTCTCTGGAGCAATGAAACAAACCACAAAACACCAACTTAATTTTGGACTCTGAAGTTGATTAGCAGGATAAGACTGAGAAAATGTTGGTGGATGTTTGGAATTGGCCAAAATTGTAAGCAGAGGTTAGGATGATGCCTGTAACTGGTACAATATGTTTTCATTAGGTCACATGGGTGCACAGTTTACATGTGATTCTACATGACGTGGAGACAGTAACTCTCTGGACATGCTTCAAAAGCATATAGATTGATCTTATTTTAATTGTTTGTGCTGTTCATGTACGAGAGGGACTCAGATTTTAAAATAAGTTCTATGGTTTTTTTATGTTGAGGAAACACATAATAAGTTAGGCACCTGTAAGTATTTTCATGTCTAAATAGTAATTTTCAGTAACAGATCAAATTTATTTTTTTTGCAAACATGTCTAAGTCTTAGCACAAGAGCAGATTTTCATGTCAATTGTTGTGGTATAAATGTGGTGCCACTTTACAAAAGTAGGTGGAGAGGCACTGGCCAAAAATACTTACCTAACATAAGAGGAAAATCCAGACTTGGATTTTGGTATACATTTTGGCTTGTTTAGCCTCACAGTGATCCTAAGCTTTTAATGTGTCATACCTAGTTTTGCCCAAATACTAATTGTGTTACTTTGCATAAAACCACAAGGAATTGAATTTGGGGAAATAAATGTGGCAATGGTCATGGCAGTGCCCTGCCAGTTATAAAAAAGCCCTAGCAAAACCTGAAAATTTCCATGCAGTTTTTACAAATAATTTTATTTAATTTCAATCATCTCCCCTTTTTGTTACAAGCTGGAGAAGTATAATTACAAAATATAATTGGTGTGATAAGAAAAAATGCTACAATTTTGTCTGAAAAATAATATCTAAACCAAACCTTCTCCAGCCAAATTGGAAAACATGGGTAATATATTTAAGTTTTAGCATTTATTTTGGAATAGCCAGTCTGACAAAGAATAATATGCAGCTTGATCTCAAAAATGGAAAAGCTGCAGTCGAGAATGGGAAAATGCAATTAGTTTTTCAAAGAGACGTATGCAGATGCTCACAGAAAAGCAAAAATCATGAAATGCTAACATGTATAATATGGGGGGTTATGACTCCTCCCATGCTCCACCCCCCACAAAAAGTGTCTGGGGTTTGTGTTTATTTATTTAATTATTTATTACAACAGAAGCTCTGCAGCTCTGAGTCTATTACCAAAATGAATGGATTCAATACCTGTTCAATGATGTGTTCAAAATGAAAGCAACATCATTAAGTGTCAAAGATGTTATCAGAACATTTTACTTCTTACCAGCATAAAACAGTCATTATCTCACCAGGTGCTTGCAGGACTTACTTGCTATTCCCTGTCTTTAGGTGGTGGTGGCTGTGCCGAGAAGGCAACAGGCAGAGCTCGTAATGTGTGTGGTGGCGAGGACCCCGGTGAGGAACTCGCACAGATATAGCTGCAGTGCATGCACAGATTTTGCTGCTGCTGCAAACGTGGGACGGCAGTTGTTAAAGCTGGGATCCTGCTGGCTGACTATTTAAACCTGCATTCTGTGCCACTTCTGCAATTGCAGGCCATTAGTTTCCTGAGCCTTTCTTTCCCTTTTTCCACCAGTATAATAAGGGAGTGAATGTGAGGGCCTGTTAGCAGAGCAAGAGTGCTGACTTGTAGCCCTGTAACCATATTCAACAAGGGAATGTTCTAACCTCCATCTCCTGGAAGTCTCCTATCTGTTACATGCCTGGAGCTATTACCCACTAAAGGACTTCACATTTTTGAATACTTAAACTGAAAGAAACAGATATGGGAGAAACTACATAAATCCATTATTGCAGCAGGAATATCTTTCTGCTTCAGGCAGAGAAGATAAATTGCCACCAAAGTAATACAAAGTTGGTTTGATTATTTCATTGGATCAAATATATCATGCTGTCTTGAAATCTCTTTGCTTTCAAGTCAAAATTAAAGAATTTTACCATAACCATATTAGACATTATCATTTGCATATTTTTAATCTCAAAAGAGACTTTTGAAGTTATGTAATGCTTAAGTATTTAATTGTTCTTCACATCATTGAAATATCAAATTATACCCAGAAACAGAGAGGATTCTCTTGCTAGATAGCAGTGATTGACTCTCTATCTGACAAGAACAGAATTCTTATGTCAGGGTAAGAAACAGCATTAAGGAAGTAACTCAAAGAGCACCAGCTCTTATTTTGTTCAACACTGGGATTTGGGCATTCTTTCTGTTTGGAACTAAGAATGCCAATGTTTTACACTTGCACAAAACCCAGCCATTGAGCTAATACTAATTTAATCGATAAAATCACAACTGTGCTGTACTTGTTCAAAAAAAAGGCAAAGGCCTGCTTCTGCATGGATTTCTTTTGTGTCACTTATCAGTGATCATCTCGATTTAATTGCAAATGCAGATCAAGTAATTGCAACCTTTCATAGCCTTGGGCTATGGGGGAAGTGTGGAACATTTATAAATGAAATTCTTCCCACTAAAATTTGCCAAGTATAGTTCTGAATTTGTTTTATCCATGGAAGATTTAAAAAAAAAAAAAAAAAAAAAAGGGGAAGTTTCTGAAATCCTTACTGCTTCCCAGATTCTTTTTTTTTCCAGCTTAATTTCTCTCTTCCTTCCTCATTTTACTTTATGCAGATCTGATACAACCCAGCAATCAGCAAGTGTAGCTGTTTCATTTGCAGTTAATTCAGTGCTTTCTAGCCATTTTGCCAGGGATGTTATAGGTGAGATCATATATTGTGGGCACAGGAACTATGTGAGGTGCAGGTACCAAGAAGATGTTATCTGATGCCACTGTGTCAGGAAGAGTTAAATCTTTTTGACAACTCAATGGTTCCCCTTGGGTTTGCACAAATGGCACCTGTTGTTGAAGTCAATAGAGCTTACAATTTAATTTCATCTGCCTGCAAACAATCTCTCTCATTAGGGGGTGAAATGATGATAGAATTCACTGAGGCATGCAGTTTCACTTTCTACAGGGCAATACGTAAGTACAGTCATCATTTTCAGTGAAGGGAGGCACAATTATCTTGGAAACTGATTGTAAAGAAGAAGAAAGGAAAAAAAATGTCTGGGAAAAACATCATAAAAAGTCAGTCTCACTACATTTTTCCACTGATGCCTATTTGCTGTCCAATTATGTTTAACACAATTTGAAAATGTAGTAGTCAGAAAAAAAGGGACTAGTAATACACTTTTCCATCTATTTCAAAATGAGCTCATCATTTTTGGACAACAGGTACATGTAAATAAATATCTTGGTGGGGATCGGGGTTAATCCACACCAAACTTAATTTATTTGTGTTGAAAATACCTGCTTCTACATGCTGCAGCTCTTTAGGTGAATTAACTGGCCAGATAATGTTTCCTATATTTTAGTGGGAAGGGTGTGAACTTAACAGCATATTAAGTTAATGAGGCCTAACATTCTCTTGGACACATCTCCACCTCACATTAAAGTGACCAACTTCCCACTGGCATCCCACAGTGCTTTGCATCCTGCTAGGACTAACTGATCAATTTGTCAATGTGCCTCAATTGCATTTGTGCCAGGTTGCTGTATGTCATCTCCTTCCTAAAATTTTTGGCTGTAGCAAAACTTGAGTCATTCTCCTGCAGACAGAATCATCCTGTAGGATAGTATATGTCCACTCATGTCCACTTTACATGCACCTACCTGGAGCAGTGCTGACATCCCTTGCTAAGGTAATGCTCTTAAGAATATATCAGAAAAGGGATAGCTATAAACTATCACTAAAGAAGCCAGGGAAGAAGTTCAAACCCCAGCTACAAAGCAGAGTCAAAAGCAAGAAGCTGGAATCAACTTAGAAGTAATCAAGGAGACCTATGGCTCCTATGGCACAGCTTGTGTCACCTACCTTTGTCCTTCCAGCAACTGGTCAGGATTTTGTTCTGGGATGCCATTCTCCAGCTGCCATGGATAAAACACAGCATGGCTCTGATAAGGTGGGGTTTTTGTTTGAGAACCTGACTCAAACCGTGCCTCACAACACAGAAATCTGTCTTGGGCTGTTGAGACCCTGGCGGGAGGAGGTGGAAGCACCCACACTGACCCATTGTTCTTCCCCAAGTCACTTTTATTCTAAGCAAGAAATGGAAAGCAATTAAACTATAAATACTCTGTGCTTTCTTCAGATGGATTCGGCAACAATGTACACAATCCAGCTAGGAGTTTATCTAAGTGGTTCTCTTCTCCCAGTCTGTTTATTCAAAACAGCAATTTCACTAAGGAAGGAGGAGATATTTCTGAAGGGATTACATGTTCTGTGATCATCTGCCCATCATTAATTTCCAACTCTCTTTCATTTGCCTGTTCCCAATACCTTCCTGTTTTTTATTTTCTTGCTAGCCTCTTCATGGTCAACGCACCTCTGTTCTTCCGCGTGTTCCAGATGGCAAACTTGGGGTTTTATCTCATCCTCCCCCTTTGACAATAACAGACCTTGCAGTGTGAATCTGCTTGTCGTGTATTGTGAAAGCTAGCCACTACCACAACCAGTTGCTGTTTCACTGCTGTATGGCCTGCTTGGGCTACAGATGTTGTAGCATTATATATCCCATCCATACATTATTGCAACCTAACAACCTGATTTCAAGGAATTTAATAAAATAATGAAGAGAACTATATCTACATTGTCTTGAGGAGTATTTTACTGCCTTGTTTGCATGCATATTAATCTAGTCCAAGGAAACTAAAGTTCTGAGGTTTTGTGTAAAATTTTCTTTCTAATTGATTTCACTTGTATCTACAGCCATGATGAGTGTCATACCACTTCCACAATGCTGGAAATCAGAATGAATATAAGACCAAATTACACAAAAATAATTAGGTGTTGTTACTGTCAAGGTGTTAACACAGCCTTGTGTTACATGCTATACTTTTCCAGATGACCCATTTTACAGGTTGCTAGCTAGTGGAAGTCTTTGGGTGCATTTGGAAGAAAGAATGTGGAGGTGGAAGCCTGGGAAAGGCTGAGGTACAGAAGTAAGTCAGTATGGGCTATCTATCTAGTGAAATTGTATTGTTTGCAGAGCAGGGATTTAATGAAGAAAGAGTCAAAAGCTCTACTGCAGCTCCACCATGTCTGCCTGACCCTCTGCAGAAAAGGTTTCATAGCATTTTCATGATTCTTTCTTGGTATCAGCTCCATGAAGAATCCGAATGGAGGAATCTATTTCTCTGCAGGAGATACGAACCTAGCTTGACAGCATCAAAATCTTTCTGCTTTGTCTCTTGTCCTGTCTCAGCATAGATAACTATTCTTTTCCCAGTTCATCACCACCTCACAGGTGACGACTCTGGTGAATACAAATCTAAAAAGGTTAATTTTTACTTCCTTAAACACTGTTTCTTCACTTCTGATGAATTGTTCGATATGAAGACTGCTGTAATGTACTGAGTCTGGCTAGGATGGCATTAATTTTCTTCATAGCAGCCCAAATGGTGCTGTGTTTAGAATTTGTGACTAAAACAATGTTCATAACACACCAGTATTTTGGCTATTGTTCAGCAGTACTTGCACAGCATCAGAGCTTTCTCTTTTTCCCACTCTGTCCCCCACGGAGTAGGCTGAGGCTGGTCAAGAAGTTGGGTGGGGGCACAGCCAGGGTACCTGACCCAAACTGACCAAAAGGGTACTCCAGTCTATACAATGTCATGCTTAGCAATAAAAACAGAGAGGAGGGTTTCTTTGGGGAGGTAGACATTGCTCAGAGACTGGCTGGGCACTGGTCTACTTGTGGGAGATGGTGAATGGTTGTCTTTACATCACTTGTTTTCATTATTTTCTTCCTATTTCCTTTGCTTACTAAACTATCTTTATCTCAACCCATGAATTTCCTGGTTTTTGCTCTTCCTAGTCTCTCTCCCATCCCACTGCAGGTGGAAGGGGAGTGAGCGAGTGGCTGTGTGGTGCTTAGCTGCTGGCCAGAGTCAATCCGCCACAAGTGAGAAGGTTCATATGCAATTATTGCCTTGCTATTTCCTACCTTTGTAATGTTACAATATTGCCACATCAAAAGTCTCCCTAAAGCTCTGCTGTCCTCCGCTGCTATGGCATGTTGTGGTGGGATGACCCTGGCCAAATGCCCACCCAGCTGCTAACTAACTCCCCTGCCTTAACAGGACAAGGGGAGAAATAGGATGAAAAAATTCATGTGTTGAGATGAAGATGGGGAAGTTGTTTACCAATCACTCTCATGGGCAAAACAGGCTTGACTTGGGGAAGATGAATTTAATTTACTGCCAGTTAACATAGATGTGGGTAGTGAGAAACAAAGATGAAATTGAAACAACAGTTTCCCCCTCATCTTCCCAGTCTCAACTTCCCTGTTCACTCCTGGCTCCTCTACTCCCAACACTGAGCAGTGCAGGGGAGTGGGGAATGGGGGATTGTGGTCGGTCCGTAACACCTCATCTCTGCCACTCCTTCATCCTCACACTTTTCCCTTGCTCCAGCATGGACTCTCCCCTCAGACTGTGGTCTTTCAAGATAAACCCAATCCAGTGTGGGCTGTCCATGAGCCATGGGGAAATACCTGCTCCACTATGCAGCAACCCCCACCCCCCCTGCCTTCTCTGCCCTTGTTATTTCCTCTGTTCTTTGTTACTCTTTTTTGTTCCCTCCTCCTCTGACTGTCCGGTGTTTTTGCCCTTTCTTAAGTTGCTTTCCCAGAGGGGTCACCATCTTAGCTGAGGGTCTCAGCTGTGCCTTGTGGTGGGTCCGTTGGAGCCAGATGGAGTGGTCTGTGTCCAGCATGGGACAGCCCACAGCCTCTCCTCACAGAAGTCACCCCTGTAGCTCCCACTGTCAGTGCCTGGGCACCTGCACCCAGCACAGACATGGAGGAGCCACATCCCACAGGATGTGATCTTGCCCCCCAGCCCCATCCCAGGAAGTCCCATCATGGCCCCTTTGTGGTCTCAGATACTGGAAAGGGGTCTTTGAGTATGGCCTCTAGAAATGGAACATAAATTTAACTTGTTCACTAGTTTGAACCAAAGTTATAACTGTTATCACTACCAAGAAGCTTTCTTATGTGTTGTTGCATTGTGCTTTCCCACAACAAATAGGTATTTCCAGTATTTTAACTGTTTTCCTTAAGACACAACTCCAGCAAATAAAAAGAAACAGCTTCTAGCATTTTATGTCTCAGAACTGGCCTGCTCTAACATGCTAATCATGTAAGTAGAAGGTTTTATTTCTTTTTAAGTTTACCTTTTTATCATTCAGGGGCATAAATCTTAAGCAAAGATAATTAGCTATTTAGACTACACTAACAGTGGTGCTGAATTTCCTAACTGGCAATTTTTTCATCAGAATTGGTTGTATTTGTAACAGACATGCTCCAGCTTGTACAGTAATTAATTCTGTGCCCTGTGTTATAAAAAAAAAGGTCACACACTGTTGCCTTCTGGCCGTATTTTGTGAAACTTCAGGAAAATCTTGGTGGCACCTGTGAATGCACATAAAATTTTTGTTTTGCTTCATGGAAGAAGACAGCAAGAGAGAACAGTTTTGCCTGCATTGCCATGTTACTATGGTACTGTGGGTGCTCTGCCTGGCTGGTAGGAAGCATAAATACCTCAGTGCCCTTCCTGGTTTGGCTTCCTGGATGGAGAAAATGCTGGGCAAGGAAGAAGAGTCTAAATCAGTATGGATTTATTGCTTTTATTTCCATGCTTTAGCATGGAACTTAGTATTAAACTCTAGACAACAGTGATTTAAAAAACAATCATAAATAACCCTCTGGACAATTTGTCTTTAGTTGCAAAGAAGTCTACCCTCAAGCATATCAAGGTCCCCCTAGAGATGGAAAACAACAAGTTGAAGCTAAGGCTTCAGGGCATAATGAAAGGACAGCATATAAAACTGAAACTCAGGAGTCGATTGTACTGCTAGGATTATCTTTGATTCATTTTCTCTTAGTCTTTCTGTCCCTTGTCTTAGAGAAAGAGAAAAAAGTGAAATTATAGTTTATGTAATAAAAGCTCCAAATAGATCTAGGCTCATTGTGCTGTCTTTAAAAAACACCCTACAGTCTTACCCCCACCTCTGCCCTGATATATTTGCAATCTAAAGAGATATGATAGATAAAGCCCTGGGGACTGGGATAATGATAAAGCGAGCCAAGAAGATGAAGTAACCTGCCTGAAGTTAAATGGCAGAGCTTGTAGAAGAACTAGGAACAGAATTAAGCCTCTAGATGCTCTGTGCATGGGCAAATGCCTAGACATGTAGGAGTTACCGTGCTTTAATGAATTACCACCTATCAACTGAGCTACAATATTTCTGTGCTGTGTACACACACTCTCACTGTATGTGATAAGTGATGCAAAAATTGTTTGCTTATTCTCAGTTTGTATTCATAATCTGATTAGATGGTTAAGATTTTTAAAACAGTAGAGATCAATGGATAAAAAAGTGTCATCTAATTGGTAAAGCTTTTTTTTTTTTTTCCTCTCCCCCCCTGTTCTAAGATTACTGACATTTGTGGATAACATGTACTGAAAGCAGCAGGGATCTGCATTGCAGATAGGCACTCCTGCAGTGCTAATCTGGGAGCAAGATTTCCTCCAGTGTCATTACGAGCCATCCACACATTACTAAGAAAGTAGAAGAATAGCATGAGGTGAGAGATGCCTAATTTTGCTACTAAGCTTAAGGAATATTTGGAAGGAAAGAACATGGAGGGAATCTTCCCTAGAGGACTTTATTTACTAATTGTTTGTAGTGCATTAAACTTGATGGTTTGTAAACTCTACATTTATTGTACTTAATGCCTAGAAAAGAGTAGTACACACACAGTCTAACTTTAATAATTGTATTAGTCTCTGATCCTTTCCTACTCCAACTAAAGTACAGTATTTGTGCCCCACCTATCCTTTGAGCGCTTTGCTAGCTACAAAATTAGTACAGACAGCAGGTGGCCCAAAAGAAATTGCAAAACAACAGCTGATCCGAGTCGGAGCAGGATGTGGATCCCCGCAATGGAACAGGAGATAGAGGCTCTATTATGCTGCCTGCTCAGTCAGGAGCCTCCCGCATCAGCACTCAGATCCACCCCTCAATAGCAGGAGGTTTCTCAGATCTAACTCAGCACACATGGCTGAGTTTAACTCCTTCTCTGCATTCTTTGCTTAAAAAGTGACAAGGTTTTGAGAGCTGTTTTCATAGATTTTATGGTTTACACCTTGCTATTAGTGTTAATGGCCTTTGTTGCCCCAAAGACAGTTTTTGGGGGCAGACTGTACAGAGTTGAGATGTGTGTGTGATACTGAATGCTGACAGGACTGTTTTCAGAGAAGCTGTAAGAGCCTTGCTCCCATTGCAGCTGGAAACCCTGAGTAAAAACCAATTGAATGAAACAACAGAAAAAGCCCCAGCTAGGGAAGGTGCTTATTTGTGCTTGTTGTCAGTGAGAGCAGAACTGGAGGGACTTTTTTTTTGGAAAGGCCAGTTTGGCCAGCGTTGGCAATTTATTTCATCAATTTCATAGCAGGGTCAGCAAAATCAAACTGATCTTAAGGAAATGAAACTACTCAGTTTTGTCAGAAGCTGAGTTTAGCTTGGGATCTAGGGAGATGCAGTACAAGACAGGATGTGGCTAAGGGATAGCACCAAGAAGGAAAATTTGGATGTGGTTTGGGGAGAGCTCGACCTTGGAAAAGGGACAAAGAACTTTAGATTCAAATTTGCTTTTGACAAACACAGTCTGTAAAAATGGTCCAAGGCATGTTGGTATTTTCCTGAGCAGAGGGCAAATAGGGTATTCTGCACTTACACACTGAAAACCAATCATACCCATTTTATATTATATGTAAAATCTACATTATCTGACACTTCAGCCCCAGTTTGCCAAACTACGTACAATTTGCCTATGCACCTGAGGTGAAAAACTGTGAGTATTTGAATGCCAGTGGGTGTGAGTAGCCAGGCTCGTCTGGGAAGCAAGTAAAGCCCAGTTTCTGGATACGTTTGCAGAACGAATTCATAGTATCTATAGGTGTAACTTATCAAATGCATCTGGCAAAGCTGCGTGGTGATAGCAATGATCATAGGTTAGTTTGCAAAACCCATCCTGAAGACCTTTCACCTGTGATGTCTCTGCTGTTGGTCTGGAAGCTAGTTCAAGTGTATTTAGGCATGTGGTAGCCACATTTTCTCAAAGTACTGTAACTGTACCCTGCCATCTCAAGCTCCTCAGTTCCATACATTCTGTATGCGTTCAGAAGCAGAACTGCAAAATTCTTTATTCCAGTGCAACAACCTGTAGTTAGGTATAATGTAATTATGCTTAGTGGAACACGTGGTAATTTGACTTCAGATGCTAGTAATACAACAGCTTCAAATACAAAATGCCTCTGATTTTAGCATGCCATAAAGTCACAGCTTTATTATACTACCTTAGATATCTTTGGTGTTCTTGCATCAGAATTTCGGCAAATCCAGAGATTGCAAAATAACAAATTGTCCACTCTAAGTGTACAGATACTAAAGCAATAACAACAAATGTGCAGCAAGCACTGTCAGTGTAAATTAACAATTTTAACATTCCCATAGGTTTTTGAAAATGTTTTCAAATTTGTTATTCAGCAAACAAGTTAACAACTTCCATTTGCCACATATCTTGAAAAGCAAACTACCTGAATATCCCACACTACTTTTCTCCAAATCAGTCTGATTTAAGATAAAAATTTGATCTTTCATTATATTAAAATATTATTTTTCAAGACAGCAGAATATAGTCCAGGTCACTTGGTATACGTTTTATGTGTTTTAGGTAAGGTTGTGAACGTGGAATGGAATGTGTAGGTGGAATGTAGAAAAGGACTCCCTGTCCAAAATCTGATACACAGACTGCTGCTGGTAGGCACTATACTGTTTATGCTGGAGTGAATATATTGGAGTCAGTGTAATTTCATCTCAGATGGATTTCTTGAAGGGGAGGATTGTGTGTCTGTGTTTGCATCCTCATCTAATGATACTTTTTTTGCCTTGGAATTCAGCTTAATGCCTATACGGTTTCAGGTTAAGATTGGTTGGGTAAAAATACTTATCTAATTTTGATGAATTAAAGGTATACAAGTAGTATAGGTGAAGCCCAGATCCCCAAAGCTATCTAGTTGCTTTGCTTCTAAAGCAATTGAATACCTGCATTTTCTTGAGGATCATAGCCACTGCATACTTTGCAGCACAAAGTAGGTAACCTCTGTTTGTAATGGACTTCAGCTAGACTGCAAAAAGTCATGTCTCCTCAGATTCTAATTTGTTTACTTCATGCCAGGCTGAAAAAAGCCTGTTTAACAATCTGCTTTTATGAAGTTCCAAAAAATTTGTTTCAGTCAACTGAATATGTACATGTGTGACTCTTGGTTCTTTGTCTAGCTGTAGTCTGTTGGCTCATGCCTCAGGTGTTCTTCATCACCTTAATGTTATAGTTTGTCTATGTGTCAATGATCAGGATGAACTTTGGCAGAAGACACTGGGTTCAAAGGGCTTGAAATTTAATTAGACTTTCCCTTTCTCAGCCTACTAATTGCAGCACTGAATATTTCCTGGGTTTGCTAGAAAGGACATTCATACTTCTGATATTTCAGAGACAGCTTCTGTGAAGTTTTCTGTCAAAACTGCAGCAGGAAATCTTAGTTCATGAAGCATTAACAAAACTTCGTAGGTCCAGCTGTGGCAGGTGGGGCAAGCTAGGTTCATGAATCAGCTGTGTGCTAGGAATAGAGAATAGGTTGGTAGCTGAAATTACCAATTGTCTAGTGAAAATATTTTTTACTAAATTATTGAAACTCTCAGAAAGAAGGTTTTTCTAATCTATTAAGAACACATACTGTACCTGTGGCTTACAAAATTAGAATGAGACATGGCTATACTGGGTTGTGCTGCTGCTTCTTCTAAAGAGCCTGTTTCAGTCAATGTCTTGGAGGGCAACTTTCCTCAAAGGGAAAAAAAGTTGCCATAAATTCTACCAATTAGGGAGCTGCAGTGCTTTCCCCTTGAGTGCTGGGTAATTGGGCAGGTGGAAACAGTATGGTGCCATCAAATGAAGGTGCATCTGAGTCATCCTGAGCCTTTGTTCGCCAGCTCACATAGAATCGTATCACAATACAATTGCCTCAAAGATTGACTCCATTTTCAATAATCCTGCATTTGTTAAGGGGGAAAAGAATGTCTGTGGGGGAAAATGTTGTATCTAACAGCTACCAAACTGAGGTAAATAAAGTAAAATAAAACTGGAGAATTTTAAGGTAGCTGAGTGAGATTGCTTGTTTCGTAAGGGTGAAGGTTACACGCCTTCTCCTCAGTCATAGGTGGTAGGTTCTCTTTCTCTTTTATCTCAGTTCCTACAAGTTATGGTGGCTGAGAAATAACTGTAAAATAAATTTCCCATCTTTTCTACCTTATTCTTCTGTATTTAGGTTATAGGTAGGTTTGCAGATTTCTAATGTTTTCCCTAATTTTGTGCCACTTGTTCAGGAGTGCAGCCCAGCTGGACTGTATTTGTGGCTGTGTACACACATATTGAAGTTTACATATGTTTGCATCTCTTGATTTTTCACAAGTACAATATGTAGTGCAACACAGACCTCACTTTCTGGTCCAAACCCAGAAAATTCAGATATTTATTGCATTTGTGCATTATATTGTCTCCCTTAAGTGTTTCTAGAGCAGTGATCTATTCAGTGTATCTCTACTGAATTATTTCAACAGCAAGACAAACTGCTTATCTCACCTCATATAACCCAAGTTCATCAGGTTGAATACCTTTCTTAGTAGTCAACTTGGAGCCGTTATTTCTTTGATAGTTTCCCTTATGGTTACACAAATCTTACTAGCTTTCAGTAATGTTCTTTCAGGAAACCAAGAATCTACAACCAACTCTCCACCTTAAACTTGAAACATATTAATTGGAAATAACATGTTTATGTAATGAAACACTAAAAGGAAATATAAAACAAAGGTGTCCTCAGTCAAGATATTTCCCTTTGAAATCTAACAGATCATGCACAGATATGCAAAATTCTCCTATTTACATATACAGTTCTCTTAATTCAGTTTCTGTCTATTAGGAAAGGTTTAATTCTTAATATCCTGAAATCATACCAGGGCACAAAACAGGTTCCGGTATTCAAATTTTAACTTTTCAAGTTTTCACTTTCTTTTACACTCTAAGATTACCTATGACTAGACTCTTCCAGTTCTTGTTGTCCTCAACCTAGGTGCTTTGTAACCTCTGTGTATTTGGCTGAATGTTCTGGTGGTGTGATGAACAGACATTTTTCAGGTTTTCTTTCTCAGATCACCATATTTCTTTTATACTGAAATTGTTCAGAAATATATATCTAGTTCAGCTATGCTTCAAGGTAATCCAAAATGGGTTTAAAAAATAAAAAGGAAAGGTTTTATGTCTTTTGTACTTTCCATCTAATGAATACTTTCTATCTAATGAACAGATACAACCAAAACTTAAAAGTAAATAATCTTTTTTGCTCTTTTTCTGTGGAAAAATAATGCACCAAATATTATTTTTTGCATATTTCTTGCAGATCTCATTGGAGAAATGAAGCAACTGCTTTCTCAGACTTTTAAGATGGAGCTGAATCCTTCTTAGAATATTTGTTAAATACTTGAGTCATGTTAACAAAACCAAGTACTAATCAAGGAGATGATAGTCTGATTATGAACTGCTGCTTCTCCCTGTGTCTGGTACTTGTTTTGGCATTTTAAATAAAAATTGCAGAGGCTTTTTGTGTAAATGGGATCTGAGGCTACTACAGGGATGCAACACATATAATGCTAATACTGTAATTTCTTCTGCTAAATGGTCCTTATTAGTGTGATTAAACCATATGATCTTGCAAATCATTAAATCTTTTGACCAAAGGCTGAATGACAATATTCTTAAAACTTGTTATTGACATTGATGAAATTACTGTGCTAGGTGGGATTGTGAAAATATTTTTAAATCTGCAACTAACCTGTGGACCCCCCAAAATCTAGATATTGAAGTATAAAGGAAAAAGAAGCAACAATCTTTCCATGGATTGACTTGGCAAACAGTTCACTGCATGAGAAAGTAGATGTTTGAGGCAAAATGGAACTACTCAAACACACTAATTGTAGAAAAGGGGATATTAGAGGAATAGAGCCTACTGTTACACCTGTTTGAAGAGCAGTAATCTGTATATGTCTGCATGCATCTGTTTGCTGAAGTAAATAGTTCTGGGTTTGTTTCTTCTTCTGAAGCAGCTTGAATCTTTTTGGTAGTGCTGTGTTAAGTCACTTTGGGTAAGTGGAACTCCCTCTCCGACACCTTCAGGAATGTGATGCTGATCAAGGCATGAGCTGCCCTACTGTTGGGATGAGAGACACTGTTGACACTCTACCAACAGACCTATAGTTGGAGCATTGCTGAATCTTTCTCCCCCCCCTCCCCCCCCTTAAAGCTCATAGGCTTTGAAAGTTGTTAGGTGATATCTAACAAATACATGATCAAATTAATATTTTTTCAAGGGTCTGAAGAGACATTCTTTGTGCACAATGCTTAAATAAGATATTCTCAATCCTTTGTTTAGATGGGTTTTCAGTAATTAAAGAACATAAGAATTTTATTTGGATCCAACATTCTCCATTTGTAATTATCCTCCTGAAGTCCCTTTGTAATTATTCTTTTTTTATGATCCTTTACATTAGCATATTCAATCTAAATTGTTTAATTAGATGATAGTTTACTCAAATTACAGTTGCATAAGTTTTCTGTATAACAGTGAAGAAAATAGAGAGCTTTTGAGCTTGTGATATGCTAAGAAGAAAAAAAGTATTGTACTGTTGTTAACTGCTAATTCAAATTTACTCTTTTAAACTCCCTATTCTATTTACTCTGAGTAGAAATAAATCCTGTGCTATTATTTAGATGACTCCTGGTACAATGGGATTTGATCTTTAATACACATAGCTATGAAGCTGTGCACAATTCATATTCTTTAGGTCAGGGTGAATGCACTGGAAAAGCTTAGTGTAATATGAAAGCATAATGTATGCATATCTACATGAAAGAAAAAGTCTCTCACACCTGACCCTCCTTCATGGTATCAGTCTTCAGGACGATCTAAAACTATCTGATAGCCATGAAGTTGACTTCATCAACCAACACATTGATTTCATGATTGGTGACATCCCCCCAATTTTTCTAGTTACTCTTCATGACAGTCAGTCAAATTCTCACCCTGAGATAGGCCAAATATTAAGGTTTGACTTGGTCAACACCCTGCCAGTTGTCTAATGACAAGTACAGGAATTTCGAGAGTCAAAGGATGAAGTTGAGAAGATTTTGTTTATCACAAGGAAACCACTAACTTAACCATTACCATTTGATTGTTACCTAGTGTTGCTGAGCGGTGAGGTCATGTGTTTACACTGAAAGCTGCTGTGTAATGTTAGCAGTAAAACAAGCAATATCTTCTTTCTGTTGATTGCCATGTATGAACTCTGTCAACTGTGGCTATGAGACAGTTCAGTGACAAAGAAATATCATGAAAAGCTGTTTGACAAAAGTTAACATGTTGCTATAAAATACTGCAGATCTCATTGGCAAAATAATAATATAAGACTCAGTTCAGCAGGTAATGTGGCCCTTGTTACAGCCATCTGGAAGCTCTCCACTCTTGAGACAGGTTGACCCTGTCCAGTAGCTAAGCAGCACACAGCCTCTTGCTCACTTCCCCCATATGGGTGACATAGGGAAGAGAACAGAAAGAGCAGAAGCAAGACAACTTGTGGTTTGAGAGAAAATCAGTTTAGTAGGTGAAGAAAAGCTAAGCATGCAAGCAAAGCAAAATAAGATTTTTTTCTTCCCATTAGCAGGCAGATGTTAGCCTCTTCCTGGTAAGCAGGGCCTCAGCATGCCCTAATGGTTACTTGGGAAAACAAATGGTACAACCATGAATGTCCGCAGTTCCTGCTCCTTTTGCCCAGCTTTTATTGCTGACCATGATGTCATACGGTATGGAATATCCCTTTGGTGAGTTTGGGTCAACTGTCCTGGCTGTTTTGCCTCCCAACTACTTGCCCACCCCTAGCTTAATCACTGGAGGGGGCAGAGTGGAAAAAAGAGAAAAGCTCGATGTTGTCCAAGCACTATTCAGCAATAGACAAAATACTGGTGTGTTATCAATGCTGTTTTAGTCACAAATCCAAAACACAGCAGCATACAAATTCCTATGAAGAAAATCAGCTCCATCCCAGCCAGACTCAGTCAGCTGCTAATGATTTTGGAGAGTGTAAATTAGTTACTTGGTTTGGATCACAATACTGTAAGGACAGTTTATGCGTTTTCAACTACATGATGTCACTAATGAGAAGCCCTGGCTGCCCACCAGCATTCAAATAGAGAGATAACACGTAGTCAGATGACTTGGGAGAGTGGAAGACACATACAACATACAAATGTGAAACAGTATATATTAGGGTAGTAGCAAGATGACTTCCAGAAGGTTGGTTACAAGGGTGTCCACATGAATCTTAAGAAGAACAACATCATTGCAGTAGAGATTTGGTTTAGGTCTAAGGCAAAGGGCTTTCTGTGGCAATAAGGCAAAATGCCTCTTATCAAAATGGTACCAGCTGTTGCTTATTATCATATCACTGCTGGGTCAAAACAAGGTCAAGACTGAAATCCTCAGGTGAATGGCTAGAGAGGAAGTAGCTCAAATCCTCTTGAACTGAAATTATATTGGTTACTTTGGGTCCTTTGATAGCCCAGGCTAACTTTCCAGGGGAAAAAGAGGAGAGTGAGGAAGACACAAAGAGTCAAGGTAAAGATTCTTACAGATGAAGGGACAGCAATGACCTAAAGACACTGCAGAAAAGGGTTAAAATACACTTCTGCTATCAGAGACTAGGAAGTCCAGCTTTTCCAGTTCTAGTGCAGAATTACAATTGTGGATCAGCAACTGCTGCTATTATGTATGCGAAATCCTTCATATTCCACTGTCTTTCCTGTTTCCTGCCCTATCATGAACAGGAGAGATTTTGTTGCATGTGTGCTACATGCTGTGCAATGCTTCATGCTATGCCTTTCTCTTGAGCTTAGTCTTCTTTCTTTGCTTTGCCGGACAGATCCAATGAAAGTAAAAATACACACTAAGGAAGTGAGAATGATGGAAATGCTTGGCATATCTCTGCTGTTGGTAGCAAAGTTGGTAAGCTTACATTCAAACAAGAGGCAGGAAGAACATCTTAATGGTTTTCATCTGTATTTAAGATATATTTGGTACACAGTAGGGAACACTGCAGCGAAAGAAGCCGCATGATAAAACACTGGTGCATGGACTTGAAGTTTTACCCGGGGCACTGTTCTCACTGAGTAGCGTGCTCTCCAAGGCAGAGACAGAGTACATGCAAACATCCTTATTCTGTCTACAAACAAATGCTCCTTAGAATTTTCACTGATCTGGAGAGTTTGGATCCGTCTTATAGGCAGAAGGAGCTATAAAAAATGCTCCATCATATATGGGCCTTAATTTTCCTAGGGTGCCAAAACCAGAAGCATGCACTCTTTATCTGACAAAAGTGGTGTTGGAATTAACTAAATGTTTATAAAGCACACTGAGCGTGAAAGTAAATGTAAAAATTTCTTTATATGACTTAGGTTAACCTGTATTCCTTGCTTGCTAGGCTTTTCAGGAGCAGTTAAAAAGAAATCAGAAGTAAGCCTGAAGTGAACCATTTGCAAAAAAAGCTGTATGTTTTTAAAACATGCATTTGATATTAAACATCCCCCCCTTTTTTTTTTCTGTCTAGATTCTGCTGGATAAATACTATAAAAACAATGTATACAAATAGTAGAGAATTTTTATTCTGTTCAGATAATGAGATACGTTAAATGTGTGCTGCTGTAATATTTATAACCTGCTCTGATGTGACAACATTTTCATACAATTTTCATAAAAACTTTATACACAGTTCATTCTTAACTGTAGGGAATCCCTCTCAGAACCATTAAACAAGCAGCTCAGGAATTAAATTAGCCCCCAGCTATCGTAAGCAAATAACCTACATGGGAAATTGTGTTATCTAACTGGCCAGTTGATGCTTTGCTTTTTCCAGCTTTAAGAAAGAAATTAAATGGTATGGCAGTGTATTACTCTCATTTCCAATCCTCTGGAGCAGATAAACATTATCATGAAATTGGCCAAGGATGAAATTTAAATAAGTAGTGATTGGAGAGGATGACAGGAAGAGTTCCAACTTACAAAAACTGACAAATTAGTTTAATTAACTGCAAATTTTGGAGTACAAAGATATGGGGGAATTATTTATTTTGATGTGTAATGCATACTCAATATTTCTGTAAACAGATTAGGGTATAGAAACCCTGCCACACAATTATTCAAGAAAGAAGTAAGAAAAAAAGCTGGAGCCATCTACATATTTTTCTCCTTTTAAGTCACTGTCACTTTACACTTGCAATGTGGATTACAGATTCATTCCATTTCATCTGAGTTCTCTAACAACCCAAACTGCTTCTCCAGTGCACCTTTAAACAACCCTACAGTGTAATTCTGATGGTTGTTTAAGCACCCTAGACACTCATCATAGATATGAGATTATGAGTCTCATATCACGATCATACTTTTACAGTGTTAATTTCCTTCTGAAAAGTCTGGATTGTGAAAACATAATCTGCCCTGTAAATACAGTACTGAGGGAATGAATCAGGCTGTATGCAGCAGAACAAAATGGAAGCTGAATCTGCTTTTTTAGCTGCTTGGGTTGCAAAACTTTTTGGCCTGAGGTTCTTTGACCTCTCTACCATTGCAAAAATTGCTACTGAGACAAGTAGGTATAGCAATGAATGCAGTCAAATCACCTAGTAGACTTTGGTTCTTTTGATTTTTTACAATCATAAAGTTCTTATTATCATGACATTTTGTGGTTTAGGGTATGGAAATAAGTTACTCTGGAATTTAAGAGGTATGTAGTGATGGCAGGATGGGGTAGTAAATGGACCAAAGAATTCAACAGGAAGTTTCCAAACACTGTCCCAAAACTTTTGCTTTTATGTCCTTGGACAATTAATTTGCACTCACAGTATGTCCCTTTCTCCATCTGTGTAACATAAGTGCCTCACATGGACAGCATATTATCAACTAATTGTTGGCTGCTTATTGTTTCTCTGCAATAAGGTTCTTGCTGCAACTCTGTCTCTAGTTCCAGTGCATTCTATATCTTCAGAACTAATTTCCAGTTGGCCAGACGTAGGCTTGACAAGTGCAAAGGAAAAAACTGAGTTCTTAGACTGTGGCATAAAATATTAGGGAAGGTTGATCTTAGCACATATGCAGTTGAAGCAAATGATGTAAAAAAGAGTGATGCTGAAGAGTGGAAGAAGATATCTTTTTTTCCCTTCTAGGTACCACTGGCTCCATTTAGCACAAACACTTTAATAGAGAGCATAGATTTTAATTATGACTTGCTTTTTCCAAAACTGAAATGTTTAGGTCTGACTTGAGAAACAGTGACATCATTTATAGCACAGCTCCATGGTGACAGCGTGATATGACTGGGATTACAGTGTAATGGAGCTCTGCGTTTAAAATGTATGCACTGGCAGTTTTAACTGTGAGAAGCCAGAGTAATAACTGCCTTTGTTTCACCCTTGACATTTCATGTTACATCTGATTTTCTGTGCGCTGAAGTCCTTCCCCTCATGAATTCTGCCTTTTGTACTTCCATGATGATTTTAGAGGTGAAGATTCATTCACATTTCAAAGCTCAGTTTAAGAAGTCAAGCTTTTGTAAAGTTTCTGAGGTTTTTTGGTGGTTTTTTTTGTTTTTGTTTTTGTTTTTTTTAACGGATGCTAAAAGATTTTGAGCAAATTTACCCTGAAGTGCCAAAGCAGAAGCCACCTGACAAAATATCCCAGATGTTTGGTCTTGCCTGGGCCAGCCTCTTGGGCTTGGCTTCCAGCCCGTCTGTCAGGTTAGCTTTGGTGAAAAAGGTGAATGCATGTCAAAAGCAGAGGTAGTACTGGGTGAGGTAGCACAGTGGCTTCAGAAAGACCTTCTTTTGGGCTAAAAGGCTATCTGTAGGGCATGGAAATGTTTTGTGTTTTTCTTCTACAGGTTAGTCACCCAGGGTAAGAAAATAAATAACAGTGAAGTGAATCTGAAGTGAAGGACTAGCTGCCTTTTTATCTTTAAATTTAGCCAGTTTCAGCAGCTCCAGGTAACACTGTAAATCAAACAGCGTTATTGGTTCTTCGATGAGGCAAAGGGACAAACTGGGGACTATTTTGTCATGAACACCACCTAAGAAACACAAACTTCAGTTCTGTACCAGAAAGGGAATGGTGAGCCCAGGCATGCATGTTGCAGAGCTGCTCAGCTCTTCAGTGCAGAGTGCTTGGGAAGTCAAGCTGGCTAAATGAAGAGAAAGCGTAGTCTGAGAAAGCTTACCACACTTCAGTGTGAGTGCAGGTTAACATTGAATGCTGCCTATTGAATTGTTTCTCTGCTTCTTCTCGTGGTTCCTTACATGTACTCAGAGAGGACAGAAAAATAGGGTGGCTCACAGTGTGAAGAGCTGTGAAATGTGCCGTTAGTAGTCCCCTCAATGAATATTGCTCTGATGCTCATATATAAATTTGCTAGTTCATAGAATCATAGAATATCTTGAGTTGGAAGGGACCCATAAGGATCACTGAGTTCAACTCTCCACTTCCTGCAGGACTACCTACTAAACCATATGACTAAAAGCATTGTCCAGATGCTCCTTGAACTCTGACAGGCTTGGTGCCATGACCACTTCCCTGGGGAGTCTGTTCCAGTGATGGACCACCCTCTCAGTGAAGAAATTTAACAATGTGCTTGCTCTCTCTTTCGAGTTATTTTTAAGAGAACAGGCAGTTGATATTTAACACTAGAAGTGAATATTTCACATTCATATATAGTGGAATCAGTAAAACACAAAAAACCTGCCAACATCCCTGAAAAATTCTGTTTAAGTATTGACATAAATTTTCTGTTTTAAAGATTCTTGATGTATTATCTCAGTGTTGTAGGTTAACCCTGGTAAGCAGCTAAGCACCACTCAGCCACTTCCTCACTCCCCCCACCGTCTCCACCCCCCAGTAAGATGGGGGAAGAGGAAAGGAGGAGTAAAAGCAAGAAAACTTGTGGGTTGAGATAAAAGTTGTTCAATAAGCTAAGGAGATGTGGAAGAAGAGAGAAAGAAAACAGAACAAAACAAGTGGTGCAAAGGCAATCACTCAACACCTCCCATGGGTAGACCAATGCCCAGCCACGCATCAGCTCAGGAACTCTGAGCTGTTGCTCCAAAGCAGTGCACATAAAGCTAGAGTAAGCTGAAAAATAAGCAAAACATTGCTATACACCTTTGGGTGTAAAACCATGAAAATCCTTTACTTTTCAGTATTACCAGTATGTGCTTAGCAAAGATATCTGAATAGAGAGCACAGAGTTTAACAATCACATTAAAAAAAAACCCAAAAAACTTTAGGTCTCCCTTGAAAAGCAGCAGTAACATTATATGGGTGCATATTGCAAAAAATATTTTGGAACAGAGCTTCCCCATATGTACCAAAGTTTACAGTAAGTTATTTTATTTGGTTTACCAAGGGTGAACATACTGTTGGCTAGGGTGAGATTCCAAACTTCTGCCATATCCATGTGAGTTTCAGTAAAATTTATTTTTTGGCACCTGCTGAGTGCATCTGGGATGTCTGTTTACAAGTTCTAAATGATTACTATTCTAGGGTACTTGAAAAGGCCACAAGACACTCAGCAGTAAATTTGGCCTTCTCTGTTTATTCCTGAGACTGTGATTCTTTCACCTCCATTGGGCTATGTAGGAGCCACAAGTGAGACCATTAAGCTTAAGGTTGCTTTTTAGTCCTCAATACTGTATGTTTCAAGCCCCTTTGCAAGCATGCATTCTTAGCTCCAGGAACAGAGAATAAAGAGGGATGTACCTGGGGCAAACCATGGACATTCATGAAAATACATACACTTGAGAGCATTGAGTTACTGAACTGCTCAGCTATGTCCTCTCCTCTTTGGGAGTAAGTTGGCAGCTGCACAGCAACATCCTCATTATTGCAACATCAAATTCCTATGAATTCATTGCTTTCTACCTCATGCTTATAATCTATTCCTGCACACCTGAGCTATTTGCACTTAAAATTCTTTCTGTCTTCCTGATTGGCAACCAGGAATTCAGGCTGCAGAACTCTAGCTTAGTCTAAGAGAGCTGCATTCAGTCAATTTATGGCCTAATTTTGTGCCAAAATGGGAGTTGTAAAGCATTTTGAAAATCCACTGTGAAAAGAATACTTGGTGCACACACATCTTGTACATTGTAGGCCTTTAGGTGATATGTGTTGTTTATTCTTCTAGAACATAATAATGTGTCATGGAAATAATAGCGTCCATCTAGGTATTATGAAAAAAACAATTGAACTCAACATTGGCTAAAGCAATTGGAAATTATTAAAGCTGCTGATATACTGCATGCATCCAGCATACTCTGTGTGTGTAATTAAGAGCTTATGAGGAAAAACCTTGTTTTAAGTAGCAGTGATCACTACTATGATTTGACTGCAGCTCTGTGTCAATAACTGTTCTTGATCTAACACCAAATAAAGGTTTTTATGTGGGTTTCAATGCTAGCCACAGACAAAAGTATTCTTAGGCAAATTCAGTAAAAAGTACCTTTTAACACTTGCAGAATCCTTGCACTCCTGAAGTGTGTTTTGTTTACCTAAGTTCATGGGTATGAAAAACATTGGTGGAGCAAGTGGTTTAAGGCCTCATAATTTTTTAAAAGCTGATCTTGGCTGTTGAACAGTACACATTTAAAACTCCAGAAATATTGTGATAATTGCTGGGACCTAAACTAAGTTATATTGTCTGGGAAAGTTGAAAGTGAAGTAAGTTTAGCATTAGAATATCTGTGATTCACTTCCTGTGCACAATTTACTTTCTGTAGAGTGAAGTGAAACCATGCAATAAACCTGCAGTCTGCTTGGCTGATGTCGCAGGTTCCAGTTTATGTCAGCTTTGATGGGTGCACTTAAAACATTTTGATAACATGACATTCCCCAATGTCCAAATACAGCTGAAGCAGAGTGCACCAGCTGTTGCTTTGACTGGTGATCAAGAATCTCCCAGATAAAGGCAATCTCATGTAAATCTGCCATGAAAATGAAAATCCTCTCATGTGAAGCTATATTTTTCCAATTACACTGCAATATAAAGGAAAGTCAAAAAAGCAAACCTGAAAACATGCATGAATAAGAGATGTTCTGAAACTGAAAAAACCAGTCTCTTCATTAAGATGGGGTCCTGTCTTTCTGGTTTAATTGTTCTGCCAGCTAACTCATCAAGAATTGCAAGAACAGATAGAGTTTTTAAAGCTTAATGTATTGGTAGAAAGTCTGCTGATATGTGAGGGAAAATTATTTTCTCTCACCTTCCCACAAATTGCTGTTCCTTCCCTTGACTCCTTGGTTGCATAATGTTTACGTGGGCAGATGTTCCCAGAATTCCCCTCTCTGCATGGGACCTCTTTACAACCCCAGCAGGCAGCCAGATTTTGCAGTGCAACCCAAACATCGAGACTTAAACTGCAAGCAATCTGTTACACTCTAGCTAAGGAAATAAAAGTTCTGCAACTGTCAAGGAGAGATGTATTAGTCTGGCCATGCCTAAAATGCTTTGGGAGGTTTTCTGAAAATAAACATGCCAATCTCACTCTGAGCCATGTTGTATGGGGAGATTTGAAAATGTATGGCTTTTGTTTCCAAATTTAATGCAGCCAACAGGTAGAACCAGTTCAAAAGGACTTTTATTTCTTCTTAAGGGGCTGGGGAGTTCATTAGAAATAATTGCACATATACTCTGCTGGAGTTAACAAATGCTCAGCAAGCTATTATAGTGTATAACAGCAGCCTATAGTAATTTAGGGTTATGGAACAGTCCTAAGATTAACCACATTCATTGATCTTGAATTTAGAAATTTCTCTCTGTTTTTTTTTAAGCTATTCCTGGATAAACTGCCATTGAGACTGAACTGTTTGGGTCTGCATACATTTCTTGTATTGCTAGATGTGTCAAAAGAGGGCACCAGTTTGAATCAGCCTGTTCACCCCTTCCCCCTGAACAATATATCTACTTCCTTTCTGGCAAGTGGACAAAATCTGCTTTTTAGACTTTTAACCTATCTTGTCATCAGTAAGAAGAGTGGGAACATGTTAGACCATTGTTTTCATCTCAGGCTTGTCTAAAATCTCCTATTTAGCTCACTTGTCTATCCCTCACCAAGAATCATTCTAACAAAAGATCATAACTAAGGATCATTCAGGACAACATAAGTGAAAAGTTATGGTAGTAGAAGTAAGGTCTCATTGACACAGGTAGGATATCAGCTGCTTCTGTAACGGGAAAGCAGAGAAAGGCTGTGCTCCTTTCAGTCCTTTGCAATCCTGTCAATGCCTGGTAGGTGTCCTTTGCCCTCTAACCCACAAACAATAAATATACTGATTGAAAGCTTCAGGCAATCCCAGCCACTGAAGGATATTGTAATATGGAATTCTTATTCCTCAAGCATAACACAAATATTCTATTTTAGTAAGCTTATTGCTGCTGATTACTCTGCCCCCAATGCTATCCCCCTGCCCTATAGCATGCTTTTAATTTATAGCAGCCTGGGATTTGTAGTTTCTTGGCAAATTCTGTATGCAAAATTATACATCTCAGCACAGTGACAGTCCTTTCTCTCAGCTAGGTATATTTCCTTTATTTTTCCCTTCCCCTTGCCCTTCTCTTTCCCCTTCCACATTGCTTGATCAAATATGAGGATGTCTTTTTTGCTTGCTTCTGTACTTGCCAGTTTTCTTCACCTCAGTGCTTAGATTCTCATTCTCTTTCTATGTGAAAAAAATAACTCACAAAAATGTTCTCTGATCATCTTTCATGTGCCTAATGTCTGTTTGTTTTCAGTGATTTGTGAATTTCACAAGAGCTTGTAGTTAAGAGTACTCTTTGTCAGTCATAAAACCAATATATTTAATAAAGCTCATTGCTGATTAATAGGAATAATAGAGAAAACAACATCACAGGCTCTTTTCCACTGACCAGTTACATCCTTACTCTGCAGCAAAACCTCAATTTCTCTGAAAAAAAAGGTTATTACTCTGGCAGACCACTATGTTAGACCCCCATTTAGTGCAAGAAAGGGACAAAAACTTTTCAGGAAAATGTTACCTCAGAAAAATGTCCACCTTAAGTTTTTCTTAAAAAAAACCCTTAGCTTTTCTTAAAGTTTTTCTTTTCTCCCACTAACTCCCTTTCCCTGTCTTTTGAGGAAATTTTCCTTTCTTTTAGTCAGGCAAAGCTTCTCCTTAGAGTTTTACAGTTTTGTTTTAAACTGCAAAGTTTTAAAGTTTCATTTCCTAGCATATTTCCTATAATTCCCACTCACTCAAAAGAAAATTAGAAGCAACACGTTTCTTCACCTAGTGCTTTGTATGGAAAGAAAGCAGCCTTCTCCTCTATCTTTTTAATTACCATATTTTAAAAGTAATTTTAGAAATAAAGCAGTAATGAGAGCAGATATTTTCTAGAATGCACTCCTATTCTAAAGATGCACCTATGTTTTTCAAAACCCGTTCATTGCTTTCAATATCATTGAAGTTCCCTTGGGCATGTGTCCCTTTGAACTAATTTCTTTAAGGATTATAATTGCATTTTATGGCACTCTGTGTGGCAATTTTTCTTTGGAAAGTGAATTAATGTCTTAAACATTGGCCTCATCCTTACTGTGAAGCTTTTACTGGGAGGGCACTCTTATTAGTAGGTAAGGGCTGAGAACTGTGGTAGCTAGGCATGTACAATACTCTCCGTACCATAATCACTGTGTTACTTGTTCCCTGCTGAGTGGCGATAAATTATATCATGCCCAGACCAAAATATCCCACCAAAGAAATGGAGAAGTCCTTCTAGCACCTCATCTCCCCAATCCTTGTGGCTACTTTGAATTCCTTGTTGAATGTGACTGAAACCATGCCTTTCCTATGAGGACTGGCCACTCTGCATAGCAGTCAAAATATAAAACCAACCTTTAAAAAAAGAGATAAAGAAACAGCCAATCTGGGTCACATCCATTTAGTTGTAAAGTCTGAGCTTGTTTTCATGTGTGGTAATATTCAACAATGTTCTACTGGGAGACATGGGTTTGCAGGCTGGTTTATCACATCAGGGTTGCTGTGTTTTGAGTTTGTGTCAGCATGTAATTGGACGTTGCAAGTAGCACTTAGAGTTACTTTGTGCAGATGATGCTCCAAATCACTGCTAGTAATCTGACACATCTCTAGGGACTTCCTATGTGTTTGTTTGGAGTCAGCTGGCTAGGTTAGTTTGACCCACTGAACTTTTTTATCTCTAAAAGGTGCTTGAAGGATTAGTGGCAGCTGTAGGCTAGTGTTACCCTTTAGACATCATAGGACATGGATGTCTCAGTGTGTAACTTTGAATGTGGCTGCCTGGAATACACTGACAGGTAACAGAACTCTTGAACTATCCGAAATAGTCACTGACTAAGTATTCCTTCCCTTCTTTGTAGATCCAATGCCCTACTGGTTATATCCTTCTCTGACACAGCCTTTTTGAAAACATTAGACTCCAATTTACTATCAGTTCCTAACGCAGCAAGTCCTTTGTTCATTTCTAGACATAGTTAGATATCTACTTGTGTTAGATGAGATGACAGGTATACTTCCCATTCAAAAGTGATGGAAATATCATGCTATCAACCGCTATTGATAGAGTACTACAGCAGGCAGTTTCTCACAGATAGCTATAAACAGGCAGGCCGATTTAGTTCTCTTTAGGAGTGCTGTGCTACTTACAGGCATATCACATTGTCACTTTACATGGCAGCCTTTCCATGTTTCTAGTTGCTTTATTGACAATCAAGCTGTGGTACTATTCTGCTAAAAGATTGCCAGATATTCCAAGCTTGATTTTTCACTTTTTATGCACAGACTTTTGCTATTAGTTTGCCCTAAAGCCATCATCAAAACAACAACAATAAAAATTCATAAATCTAAAACTGTCTAAGAAACAAATTCTAGTTTCAAGTGTGTATACCTGCAATTCCTGTTACAGGCCACTGCACTAGGACCGACATAATGTATTTGAATTACACCCTGTGATGTCAGAAGTAAACACTGATTCATTCATCAATGCATTTTCTTTTGTGACAGACTTGTTTTGAACTGTTTCATGTGTCAGTGTGAGCTATCACATTACTTATGAAGTGTTAAGTTCCTTTTATGAAGTCATTGTACACTTCACCACAACCCTTGCCAAAGATAAGAATCAATACTATTCAAAACAAGCAGTGGAGAGTGAAATGCAACTTAGTTATGTTTGGATAGAGGCCTGTATGGCAGAAAATGGAAAAGGCAGCAATGCAGCATGAGACAATGAGCAATAAGCCATAAACAACGAGAGAAACCACACATGGTGTTACAGCAAAGGGAGTGCTCAGTGTGCTCTGTAATGGCTGGCAAGACATTTGAAATTGTGTTGAAGTAACCATCTCCAGTTGCTCAATTCCTTCTGTGTTCAGGGAAACAGGATGTTGTGTTCTTTGCAGATAACTGCAATTTCTCTTCAGTGGCAAGATGCATTCTTCATTTTCACTTTCCACTGCAACGTACTCATGGAATCCCATTCTTCCAACTATGCAGGTCAGAAGGTTTAGTGTTATCAAACATCCCAAATTGAAAGCTTGCTATATTGTGCACTGTGCACAAGCAAGAAAGACAGACTTCACTGTTTTTTTTTCACAGTTCCAACAGGAGGCATACTTAGGAATAATCTGTACCCTACCACAGGTATTTTCAGAGGAGAAATGTCAAGAGGAGGTAATTAAGCTCTACAGCTTGATGCTTGCAGCACTCCCTTAGGAAGTAACAGATGCCTGAATTCCTCATGTTGGAAGGCTCTGTCCCAAGCTTCCCAGATCGCGAGGTCACAGGGACTGTGTCATGCATATTCATTCAGTGGTGTTTTTAACAGAAAAGGGTCTATGCACTAAAGGAGGAGGAATGTTGACTGTTCAGTGCACTGATGTATCCCAAAGTATGTGTGCTTATTTGGTACTTAAGTGGAGTATCCAAAACAGCACAGATTTGAGAAATGCCAAGAAAGCGAGTTTTCTTCTTACATTTTATCAAGCTTTTTTTCTGACTCTTTGGAAACTGCTCATGGTGGGTTATGGAAATGGAAACTAACACACAAAGAAAGGGAAGCGCCTAGCAAATTTTGGAGATCAAAGAAGGTTTTGCTTTACTCTTTGAGTAATAGTTTGGCATGGTTCTTATTTTAGTCAAATTATAGCATGCCTTCCACTGCAGGTATTATGCAGGAATGACCCCTGAGTTTGGTGTATTTTAATTCTCTCTCTTCCTCTGAAGCAGGTCTAGTTATTTAAATTGTTACTTTTCTCCCTATAAAAATGTGATATTTTCTCCAGCTTTTGTCCGTATGGGGCAACACTTCCGATCTAGTATAATGCTTTAAATTACCAGATCTATTTTGCATTGATTGGCCACTAAATAAACCTAGACAAAAGCCATCTATACTAGGGCTGGACTATTCGGCATCATTAATCAAAGTGTGTTTTTGTTACTGTTCTACTGCCTAACCCTACTATTAACTTGTCACAGCTGGGTTGCTTTTATGTTTTCACACACTGTGTGATGGATTAAACTAGTTAGCTGGCTAGATAGATTATATGCATTAACACTTAACAGCTTTGCTCAAGCACTGGGCAAAGCACAAAGCTTGCCTTATATAAAGCTTTAAAGGATCTGATTTGCTGTGGTTTATTCTGTGTTGATTCTTTTCTCGGCCATGGCTAAATAATGGAAATAAAGGCACTTTTGAACTGAAACACCTGATTGTATTTCTCAGGAGGTTCTTAACTGAAGTTTAATGAACAGTATTGCTGACCTTCCGCTCTTTTCCACTAGCCACATTCTTAATTTTAACAAAACTACTTATAAATTCCTGAAGCAATCTAATTCAATTTGGGGTCAGTTTGCTGCTTTTCATTCTCTTCAGAAGGTTGGCAGCCTTTTCACTATTCAGGTCATTAATTGTGCTGCCTTCGTTTGCACTGTTTCATTGAACATCATCCTGTAGATTCAGCAATACGGAAGCTTTTTGGGTGAAGTCATGAAAGTCTAAAATTTATAATCCTAGGACCTTTAGAGACCACAACCATGCAAGATGCCACCCAGTAACTAGTCACATGGGCAACTCTAGCTGTCCTTATTCTATCCCAGCTATACCAGTTTTGATTTAAATGTTTGTTTTTCACTGATGTTTATGTACTGATGCTTCCTCTGCTTGGCAGTACTTCCTGTACTTTGGTTTGTCTGCGACAGTCATACTCTCCGTGGTTTCAAGCCTGACATCTAAGTGCCTTTCTGAGAGCTGCCCCCACACTCCACATCTTTCTCAGGAATGGTGGGATAGTAGGGGCTTTCCCACCAGAGCTCATGGTGCCTAGTACGAAAACTGCAGGCATGCTCCCATCAGACAACAATGACAATGTACAGGGGTCAAGCTTCATTGGTTGTAATGTTGGTGGTAGCAAGTGTTTGCAATGCTATACATACAGTACTTCTGGAAATACAATGCTTCCTTTAGCTCAGATGGCCTGATAGAGGCACCCTGTGGTATTTAGATTTAAGAGCTAGTCCAAAAGGGTAGGTAGTCAGACCTACTAAGCAGAATCAGCAACATGTGAAACCAAATACTAAAATACAATTTCACTGGAACAATGAAAAGACAATACTTACAAAAGTGACCGTGCAGTACAGGGTGCTAAGGTGGCTGGCTCTGTGTATTTATTTCTGAGGGGTGGTACCAGCATAACTGATTGTTTTTGTTGTAATCTATACACTTTTAAGGCAGGTCCACCTGTGGTATCATTTATATGCAGTTTCATTAGGTTGTTACACAGCTGTATGTCAGCAGCTGGATATTTGTGTGACTGGCCTTGGAGCTCCTAGTACCATCCCATTTCTGGGCTTTCCAGACCTTTGCCAGCCTGCGCACTCAGGGGCCCCTGCTGTGTCTCTGACAGGTCATTGCTATAGACAGGCCTAATCTCAGGTTACTGGGACTTTACACAATTGGGCTTAAAAATGTCTATGGATGTGCTTATTTATACAGGCACACGTAATATTTTGTAACTTCTTTATGTTAAAAGCAATCCAATCACAACTGTGTTGTTGGAACAGGCTACAACTTCATTCCTTCCAGGTTATAACAACTCTGTGCAATTCCTGAACTGTATTTGTTGTACTATAGGATGAGTAGGTGGAGTACTCTTAGAACAATTGTGTAATGTGTTCTCAGCATAAATCCCAGACCGAGCAACACTTACTTCATATTTATGATCAAAGAGGGCCAGGAAGGGCTCCTGAATAGATGGAAATATTTGAAGCACATATGTGAAGAGAATATCATCCTGCAGGTAGGGTGAATGACCTCAGGTGGGTGAAATGGACAGTAATGAAACACATATGGAGAGAGTAAAAAGCATCTGTTAAAGTAAGCCTCTATTTAATTGTGGTAGAAGAAATTATGGGTATCATGGAAGTGGTGGGTTTTGAAGATGGACAGCTAGAGTAATGTTTCCTGTACTGAGAGCAACATAAGTATGAGAAGGAGGCAGTGGAAAATCTGACAGATAGCTGGTTGTGGTGATAACAGTCTCAGATTATGTATCAGAGCCAATAGTTTGACTGTGTATCTTATGAAACCAGTGGGGTGAAGGTAGTTAGTAGCATTTGAAGGCAGGAGTTGCTGACTGATGCTATGAAAAAAAGAAAAAAAGGACAATAGTGGGCAAGTGCAAAGTTGCAATGACATGTAAAAAAGGATGTGTTTAACTTTCCATGAGACTGTCAACACAGCATTTTTTAAGATGATTCACAAAAGCCAATAGGTAAAATATGGAGGACATACAGAAGAGCTTTGGCTGTGATGGGGCAGACAGAAAAAATAATTTCTTGGGTGTCCTGTATCATAAAACGTGAAAGCCAGATCCAAAGTGATGCACAAGTTGCAAGGCTAGTGATGCGATGATGAATCTGCCCTGTTGATCTTGATAGATGTGCATTAACATAACTGCTTTCTCAGTGTTTATTTTACGCTTCTTGTGATGCTCTGGTAGGCATTACTGAGGGTGATTATCAGTTAGAATTATACTGTAGCATGACAAAGAAATATGAGAATTTGATGAACTTTGGGGTTTGCTCCTAAAACTTACAAAAGTGTTAAACATATTTTTAAAAGGAACTATGCAAAATGGGGATTTGGAGCTTAGAGAAATAGTATTGTTCATTTTAAAAATAACTGTAGCTAAGTAAATATATTCTGGTTAAATGCCTCTCTAAATCCAAATTTATGGTACAATAACAGATTATAAACTAGTAAAGGAATAGAATTCTAATCAGAAGTCTGATTATATAGGTATTCATTCCTTTTTTAAGGTTTTTCTACATTATTCCTGAGAGAGAGAAGTAATCTGGATTTAGGAATAAAATTTTCAAGTAGTAATGCATAAAGCACCCATAAAGTTTGTGTTTGGCTTTGTTTTGTTTCATTTTCTCCCATCAGTACTTTTTTTTTTTTTTAAAAAAAAGGGATGCTTTCAGAAATGAGCAGAATAAGAAGGTAATTTTTTCCCCAGTCCTTTTCTCATAAGTGAGAACTACACAGAAGGAAAAGGTTAAATCCTAGAATCTTGTTTGGACTGTTCAGTCTTTTCAAGGACATGCAATGTGACAGCCACCTTTCATCTTTTGAGAAGTTATTTGGTCTTGTCACTTTGGAGGAAGCTGGGATCTTCACTCAGTTATTCCCTTACCAGAGTACGGGCTAGGAAACGGATGAGGAAATGCTCTCTGTATAGTCAGTTTTCTATTGATCCTTGCAGGAGAACTACTATTGAAGGTGTAGGTGTGGAACTGAGCACTCTTAGGCTAGCAGTAACTTATCATCCCCTGGAAGCAAGGAGGAAGCAGAGGAGAAATTTTTTTCCAGCAGGATTTTCAGGTGCATAATGTCTCTGGGAGGCTGTAGCTCTAATATTACGCTGCTACAGGCTGCATCTCTGCCCTTGTTGTTACAAGCAGTTCTGGTTTGCTATGTATATATGTCAGTTTCACAATATTCTCCTTTAAAATTCTCTTATCACTTTTACAGGCAGGTATGTGAATGAAAATGAGTATCTAGTAACAATGCTTGGAGCAAGTGATGCTGACATCAAACACAGTGCAAACTCTATGTGAAAAGAAACAGTGATTCCTGTCCAGCACCACCCTCAGAACTCACTAGTCTCAGGTTATCTTTTGAAGGGTGTATAGCTACTCTGACAAATTGCCTGATGGTTTTTTGATGTGGATTAATGTCCACTAGAGGCTAGGATGAGGTCATTGGACCCCTGTTCCCTTGTTCCCTAAGCCAAAAATTTTAGCTCACTGTGCCTGAATTGAAAGGTCTAGGTGACTTAATGTTTTAACCCACTGCAGTGCCAATATCACAGATATTATTGCTTTCTCCTGAAGTCTTTAATACTGTCACAATGACCCCCACCTCCTTGGAAATGCAGGGACAATGAAAGCACGGGAGTAGCAAAGCATTAAACAATTGAGCAGCTATTCTGTGTATGAAAAAAAGCACGTTTTCTGAAAAGACCAGCCTCAAAAAAGTGCTGAAATTTCATCAAATGAATCTTTTTTTGAGGGAGCATAAAGAGAACATGTCGTAGTTCTTCCCACATGAACAGCCTAGCTCCTGAGTTCTTCACTGACTTCTATGGTTTGTAAGTGAGCTCATGAGCAAACGTTCTTTCCTAAGAGATCACACGAATGGGTCTATTCCTCTAACTTATTATTCATTACCTCTTAAGATTCCTTAGCAAAGACAGACATTTTCATCCCAGAAAATAACAAGCAGAGCAGCACATCCAGTTATGTTACACTGACAGGATGTCAAGAAAATGAAAACAAATGGTTTGAGTAGTTCTTCAGGGGATAAAGAGTTCAGTTACTAAGCTACCCACCAGAAACTGTGATTTAGTCATCTGGGATGATTTTTTTTTTTTTTTTCTTCTGTAGGTTTAACCACATAAATCTCTGGTTTATTGCTAGAGAGAGATATCAGAGAAATTTGGGACTGTTTTTGGCATGGCCATAGTTTGTGGACTGCTGTGCTGACAAGTGCTTGGGTAAAGGAAGAAGCAAATACGACTAGCTACCTCCTTATTTGCTCAGGTTTGTGAGCACATGTGTAATTTTAGAATGCCATGCAAAAAGGTGGGCCATCTACTTGGTGATACTCATGGATGTACTGTTATAAATACAGCATGCCTCTTGCATGCTCTTTCCCTCTCTGAATTTCTGTTTGAATCCTTTACTTCAGGGCTCAGGTCACTTAAAACATTAATTAAAACAGACTGGATGAGTTACAAAGGGAGAGAAGTGAAAATCCAAATTGTTTTACGCTGTATATGTAGAAAAGAGAATTCTGCTAGCACAAATGGAGGATGGAGACTTGTGCTTATCTTCTCTTAAACAGCCTAAATGAATAAACTTCACTTTTACTATGTGCATATAATGCATACGGGTGAAACATCTAAACTGCTATTCCCTCATCCAGAGTTGTCGACTGTTGCTTATGGTGTGTCTAGGCTTGTTGATGTTTGGCTGGGAAATACAGACCAAAGTGTTCATATAGGTATTTAAATCGCCATTACAGAAATTTGTGTAAAGTAAATTGTGAAAGACAGGGATTTATAGCATGATAATTACTCATAGCCAGCTCTCTACTGTACAGTCTTAATTTGTACAAACTAATTTTCAAAGTCAATGTGAATAGCAAATTTGTGACTTTCATTTTAGGCTCTTGCATGTTAAACTCCCAGGGTCCCAGATTAACATTACCATTATCAGTGATAGGGCTATAGAGCTTTAGCAGTGCCAGGGAGATGCATCAGGAGCTATAGTTGCTTTTGATCTCACAGCACTAGCCTACATGTCATGTAGGTAGTTTGGTGTCCAACCCTGAATGAATACACTTGAAAACACTAGCTATAGCCCTTGACTGCTGAATGGAAGCTGTACATGTTCTTGTCCTTTACAAATACTGCAGTGTGCTGTGGTGGGTTGACCTTGGCTGGACACCAGGTGCCCACCAAGCTGCTCTATCACTCTCCCTCCTCAATTGTACAGGGGGAGAACACATGACAAAAGGCTCATGGGTTGAGATAAGGACAGAGGGATCACTCAACAATTACCTTTACAGGCAAAACAGACTCGACTTGGGGAAATTAATTCAATTCATTGCCAATCAAAAGTCAGAATAGGATGACAAATGAAAACAAGTCTTAAAACACCTTCCCTCCACCCCTCCCTTCCTCCCAGGCTCAACTTCATTCCCAAATTCTCTACCTCCTCCGCCCAAGCAGTGCAGGAGGACAGGGAATGGTGGTTGTGGTCAGCTCATTATGTGCTATCTCTGGTGCTCCTTCCTCCCCAAGTTCTTCTCCTTTTCCAGTGTGGGGTCCCACCTATGGGAGAGAGTCCTCCATGAACTTCTCCAATGTGGATCCTTCCCATAGGCTGAAGTTCTTCAGGAATGTTCCAGCATGGGTCCTTTCCACAGGTGCAGTCCTTCAGGAACAGGCTGCTCCAGCGTGGGTGCCCCACAGGGTCACAAGTCCTGCCAGAAAACCTGCTCCATTGTGGGCTTCCCACGGGGTCACAGCCTCCTTCGGGGGCATCCACCTGCTCTGGCATGGGGTCCTCCACGGGCTGCAGGTGGATATCTGCTCCACCGTGGACCTCCATGGGTAGCAGGGGGTGGCCTGCCTCACCATGGTCTTCCCCACGGGCTGCAGGGGAATCTCTGCTCCGGCGCCTGGAGCATCTCCTCCCCCTCCTTCTTCACTGATCTGGGTGTCTGCAGGGCTGTTTCTCTCACATGTTCTCACTCCTCTCTCTGGCTGTATGTTGTTAAGCAGTTTTTTTTCCCCTTCTTAAATATGTTATCCCAGAGGTGCCACCACCGTCATTGATGGGCTCAGCTTTGGCCAGTGGTGGGTCCATTTTGAAGATGGCTGGATCTAGCTCTGTCTGACATGGGGGAAGCTTGTGTCTTCTTCTCACAGAAGCCACCGCAGTACCTCCCCCCCCCCAAAAACCTTGCCATGTAAACCTAATATATCCACTGCATCTTTCTAAAAGCATGAAGAAAAGCATTCCACTTGTCCATCTGTCCTATGGTCACTTCTTCAGATCAGTAGGATTTAGACTGCTGGGGAATCATGAAATTAAAGCCAGAGCTATGCAGTTTTCCTCACTTTGTTACAAAAACTTTGCTTATGGTCACAGTTTGCAAACAGTTTCAGGAAAACTCAGGAAACACATGGCATGAATTTTGTCCAGTTTTAGAAGCAAAAATTCTTCTCTCCTGTCTTCACGGGAAGGACATTTGGCGGGATTGTGGTTTATGAGTAGATGAAAGAAAGTGGATATTATTTCCACCTGTTATTATTTTAACAGTAGTCTCGCATTCCTATAATATAACATGTCTTAGTGTGTTTAAGGGATTTTGAACGCTTTTATGGCATTTTTATAGATTGATTTGTAATAGGTGTTCTTAGACCAGAAAATAGAGTCCTTAAAAATTGCATAAAAATTAAAAACATATATAGAATTTTCAGCCAGATTTTCTACCTCCTTCTATGAAAATTACAAGTGTTTGAAAGGAGGATCTTGAAATGAAAGTGCCACTTCAGCTATATTGTGCAGTAACTCATATGGCACTTCAGTAATATTGTGGATTTTTACAAAGCAATTCTTTCTAAAAGTTATTTTATCTTCCCTGTTTTCAATCAGCCTTACAAAAGCTGAAGCACTGGTTTAACTATTCTTTCCATGGCCCTCTTTTCCAATAGCTCATATCCAAAGCAAAGAGGAACATTTCATAGATACTGGAGCAGACATCTCTATATGACATATTAAGGTCTATTAGAGTTCTGACTTTTAAAAGGTATTAATTAGCCCCTGAACTACATCATATTTTGAAGGAATTTCGGTGATTAAAGGTTATAGAGGGGAATTATTGATGCAGATATTTTCTGTCGCTTTTTATATTTGTCTTTTCACTAACAGTATATTGACCTTCAATGGAAAGTATCTTGAAGTCTGCTTAAAATATGGGCACTCTATTAAATGCATTATGTTATTTCTCCCATTGCTAAGTGTTAGCGAGGAGGATAGCTGAGTTATTTAAAATAATATGGAGGCTATGCTGGAATGACTTAATTTTTTAATAAATTGTTTAATAAAATCCAAGATACAGTGGAAGACCAAGAAGTTTAAGTTACTGCTAACTGTGGGGGACTTTCTATTTCGCTTGTTCTAAGGAGAGGCAGAAGTTTAAACCAACATGATTAGGAAAGCTATCCTTTTATTCCTTGCTGAAACAGACCTTGTGTATTGGATTTCAAAGGCTTTTCTGTATATTGTGTTCTTTAAAAGCAGCTGGAGAACAGATGCCACTGCATTGGGTAGCCGTTCCTCTTTTGACTGTGGTGAGGTGTACTGCTTGAGATCATGGACATTTTATTTTGGCTTTTGCTGAGACAGTAGTGAGTATTCACTGACTGTTCAGTTCTGATTAAGTTCCTATTACCAGGCACTATGACATTGCTCAAGAGATCTCTAAATCAAGACTCAAATGTCTTTATAAAGCAAATGTTGCAACTGAAGCAGAAATTATGAGGTTGATGCAGGAATTGCTGGATGACATTTATGGTTTCTACTATGCAGGAGGTCAGATGTTCATAATTCTTTGAAGTCTGTGAGTTTCTCCTCTCTTAGGGGACATGATACTCCCCCCATGTGATTAAAGACTGTATTCTAATGCTACTTGGTGATATTCCTTGGTATGCTTGTATGAATAACTAATGTCCGATTAGCTTGTTTGCCACAGTGTGTAGAGATGCATTTTTGTGTGTGTGCAGTCTCTTCCCAGAAAAGGAAATAAATACCCAAAGGGAAACAGAAAGGCTCAGAAAACTCCTTTTAGGCTTTTACTTAAAAATAAAATTGTTTTCATTTTCTTTTCTGTCGTTCCCCCCCCCAGAACACTTGGGAAATCCCTCACTTTGCCCCACAGTGCCCTGCTGTTAAAACTCATGGGATTAATGAAATGCAAGCTGTGCTTGAAAAATGCACTGGTAACCCAGAACCTCCAGCCATGGAGGCCCAGGCTCTGAACTTGCCGATCCCTGAATCCATCTTTTCCATTGTCATCTTCAACGGCTCATTGATGCTAGTAGAGAAAGGTGTTTTATCTTTAAACTTTAAATGTTAAACATCCATTAAGTATGCATGAGAAGTGGAATCTCACATCAAGATACTAATTCTGATTAGACATATATTCACTCAGTTTTTCCTCTGACAGTTGTCAGCATATACCTTTGTGCCATGGCACAAACCTGTGACCTTGTTTGCTAGTGCCATAGCTGATATTGCAAAGGTCATTGTGTTTATTATATACCTATACCTTTGCACATGTGACTGTGTTTTAGTGTTCCTGCAATCTTTTTTCCCCACAGCTCTTATATGCCATTTTAATAGAGCAAAAAGTGTGTAGCTAAGATTTCTTTTCATATCTGCTTAGTTTCAGGCATGGTAATATGAGAGCTTAATGTTATATTCATATGCACTGTCTGCAGATTTCCTACTATCCTATGGAATGTGATTCTGAGAACTTATATAATTTTTTTCAGTACATATGATACAAGTTTTGTCTTTACTAATTTTCGTTCCCCATGCCACTTCTGTGTATTACAAATTTTGTTACTGGAAAATCTCCATACATCTCAATAAATAGGTGAAGCAACTGCCAAAGCAAACTACATGGATATCCTGAAAACTATGACATGTAAGTGTTTTTCAGCAGAAAACAAATTTGGTAAAAGAATCAGTCAAACATTTACCTCTTTAAGATGACACCAGGGATAGATTTAGAACATAGTTGTTCTTTGCTCTGTTTATAATTTTTGATAGTATTAACCCTTCAGGATTTTGTCTAAGCAAATCTTATTCAAGGCAAAACACTAAAGCATCAATAATATGTTGATGTAAGCTAGAGTTGAACAGAAATGCATATTTTTCAGTGAGGATGACTCCTTTTGGAGAACAGTATTCATGTGACTTTTGAAAAATGCAGTATTTGCTGAAAAGAAAGTCCTGACTTTTGCTTGTTTGTTTGCTTGTTTGTTTGTTTTGCTGTTTGTGCATGAGTGTTTCAGCAGTTGTTTCACTGCCTAGTGAAAATCACCTAGTGACTCCAGTGAAGTTACAATCCCCATCTCCTATGTTCTTATATCCCTTTTTCTAAAAAGCACACTTGGCTTATTCGAGGCATGGTCATATGCTGCAGTGTATTTGGTTCTGATCAGGCCATTTGCTGACGTAAGTTTTCTTTTGTCTCCAAAACCACAAACTAAGAAAAAAGCCATCATTTCCTACCTTAAAAGAACTGTAGAATTGCAAAGATAGTATGAAATAGGAATTTGGATTCCTCACTCAGACCTAGTGTAATCCCCTTTTCTTTTGAGCTTCAGTTTCCTGAAGGAGGTTGGGGTGGCATTTGTGGTGTAATTTCTCCAAACAACTATTGGAGAAGCAGCCCATTAGCTCCTTTCAGATGACTTTGTAGATCATCACTAGCCATGGGTAAATCTGAAGCAGAGCTCAGAGGTGACAGAGTCCCTGTCTCATGAACCTTACAGTCTGGACCTTTCTCCTGAGTCTGAAACCTGCTGTGAATCCCCTGGCTACCTTTTCCAAAGTCTATGGAAAGACTGCCAAGCAATGAGAGATTAAGAGAGTGATGAAGGGTTAGATCATAACTTGCCTCTGGCCTAGTGCTAAGTATGTCCCCAAGACTTGGAAATGCAGGAGATGTCTCTGCAAGTTAATCTGTGATTAGTCTTTTCTGTAGCGCCGTAGAATCTTTTCTCTAATTCACAAATTAAGTGTACAGTC
Organism: Haliaeetus albicilla; assembly: GCF_947461875.1. Lineage (NCBI taxonomy): Eukaryota > Metazoa > Chordata > Aves > Accipitriformes > Accipitridae > Haliaeetus > Haliaeetus albicilla. The sequence continues at coordinate 19,282,469 of NC_091516.1, forward strand.
AGCAATGACTATTTATTGGCTGGTTGTCTGGAGGAATGATGTCAGCAGTCAGTATGTTATCACCTAGATACAACTTTTTCAGAGGCAGCTGATGAGATCATCTTTTCTGTATTTATTATTATTAATGTTTCTCCATCTCCAGTCATCTTGTTGAACAATGCAAATTACAGCATTACTAGACAAGTCTCTAGCCTAATTTGTTGCCATGTCTGAAACATGTAATACCTTGAAGACTAGCAGAAAACACAGGTAGTAAATGTCAATAAGTGACAGCTTTCTTTTTATTCAGTGAGAAATGTCACAACCCAACTGTTAAGTTAACCCCCTCTTGTCATTCCTAATGTAAAGATACAACTGCTGATTACCTGTTATTACCTGGATTATTTAGAAAATAAAATCTTTGTCTTTGCTTGGTGTGATTCTGTTCTTGCATCTACCTCACTCCTAAATTCTCTCATAACAGCAGGGCATCTAGAAGAAGCATGTGAAAGATGCTTTTCTGATAGATATTTTTACTTTTTCAGAAAAGAGGAGCACCAATTATTTACAACATTTTGTTAGTCAGGGCATAGTTTAAATCCAAGAAGTCCCGGATCAACACTGCTTAGGTTTTCTAGGAACTTCTTAAAAGATGAATGTATTCAACACTGGCAATGTAGGTGGTTATTGTCTGGTGGAACAGATGGGGGAATCTATGTTTTAAAAGGTTTTCCAGATATGTGGTATTTTCAGAGAGGTTTTGGTGCTTTGTTCTTTTGCACACTGTGAGCACTCAGGGTTGATAAAATAATGTACTGCAATGGATAGTTCCTCAGGGCAGGATTTGGCAGCTTAAGTGGAGCCTGATAGGCAGAATCTCTTAGTTTGTAATACAACCTCAGCATAAGCTTGGAAATTTTTTATGTATCACCCTGTCAGTAAAGCCTTTGTTTTGCCATCAACACTCTTGTCTGAACTAGCCTTTGTTACCTGCCATCTGTTTGGATCCAGAGTCCTGGCTTGGACCCATCATTTTTACTTTGAATATGCAGATGCTGCCTGTTTAACAAATATGACTCTCTACTGCATAGTGGTATAACATATATATACTAGTCTTGTTACACAAAATATTGGCTGAGAAATGTATAGTGCAGCAAAATATTCTCCAAACATGTCCCCCTTTTCAATCAAGTATAGATTTTTTAGGTAATTTCCTCTTTTCTATATCTTCTCTGAGAAGATACAGGCTATGTCTATGCAGTTCCAGTTACATTTCTTTTGGATTAGAATGAAATATTTTTTCAGTCTCCAGTGTTTGCAGGTACATGCATTGCTCAGCACTGACAATGTCAGACAGTAGTCAATTTGAGGGTGATGGAGGATTAGAAGCAGTTTCTGCCACTCTAATCTCAGAAGCGCAATAAGCTTCATATTCTGTGTTCTGACGCTGTCTGTTGGAACTAAAATCAAAGAAAAGGGGAAAAAGTGCTCAACTTTGGTAAATGTCAGCTGAAGTTGCTAAAGCTTTCTATATATCAGATTATGCTTTTACCCTGGGAGGTCTTTCAGCTTCACCATCTTGGATTTACGGAGAAGATGAATCACCATCAGTATGAGGATAAATCAATGAAAATGAAAAAGATAAACTAGCAAATTTTAACTTGATTTCTGACCTTTTTTCTTAAAAGTCTCTTGTTGCTCAGAGGACTTTTAGACTAACAGGTATATTGCATGACTTGAGTATTTTCTGGAAGAGAGGTGATAGGAAAAGCAAATTGGAGACATTCTAATTGTTTTAGAAATAAAACCTGAATACTTCAAGTCCATGCATGAACCAACCCTCTACCATGAATGGAGGTCAATAAAACATTTTCCCTTTTCACTGGAAAGCTAACAATGGTTATCTATTTAAGGGGCAGGGGAGCTTGTTTCATCCTCCAGCTGTTTGAGACAGGAGGCTTGTTTTTCCAAAACTGATGTAAGTTATCCTTAAGGCAAATATTGATTATTTATGTGTGAAAAACACAAGTACTAGAATTTAAAACACTAACAAGAAATGCTGCTATCTTAAGAAAAATATCTCATTGTATTTGCTTGTCTACTTGGAAATTATTTTCTGTTTTCAGTACAGTTTCAGGTGGATGCATAAGACTGTGCTAGACCTAAGGATTGAAGATATGGATGGATATTGAAAAATTAATCTATTTGTTAATGAATAGCTGTGGTCCATGCATTTTGAATCTTTCCACAGACCAATAGGCCTCTGGAAAACAAAGAACTTATGCAAGGTGCTCCAGAGTTTACAGAGTTTACTCTTTTATCTTTTCTGTGGGAGGAAACCAGGGAATGATAAGGTGAGGTGAAAGTAACTACAGGAATTTGAAGTGTATTTCTCTGTTTTAAGAAAATGTACCAAAGGAAAAAAGGAGTATTCATCACTAGGTCTGTGTCTCACTGACAATTACCAGGATCTTTCCATGTGGTTTGCACAGGTATTTACTGTAGTAACAGTGTAGCTCTTGGTTGTCCTGTCATAAAGTTGTATTTTCCTGTAGCAACTCTAAGAGTTTGGGTTATATGCAGTTAACTCTTGGCCACTGATCCATGGTTGCACCTGAAGCAGGATAGTGCATGTGTTCTAGTGCTATTTTTTGATGTTATCCTAATTTTACTGGGTTTTGTAACCAAGTGGTACTCTTGTTATGACTAGCATCCTAGAAAACAACTATTGACTAACAGAGTGTGCATAAAAGAAGAATTTTACAAGTGAAAAAATTCAGAAAAGTTGTATCACACAATAAAAACCCAAGCCATTAAGTAACAGAAGGCTTAAACTGGTGACTTATTTGGCTGAGGTGCTGAACATTTATCTTTTGCAAGAAAAAAAGGTCTGGTCAAACTGTAATTACATATAAAAGGCCACACAGAAAATGAATGCATATGAGCATAAATAAATGATCCAACTACAGCTATGGAGAACAACCTCCTTTTTAAAGGATGGGGCTTTAGACCACACTCAAATAGAATCTGCTGTTGATTTTTTACGTAATACTTAGATATAAATAATATTAATGTTAATTAAGTCTCTGCCTTAAAAGAAAGACCAACACAAGAATTCTAAACATTAAAGATGTTAAGAGAATTAATCACCAGACTTTACAGCATGTCTTTACTCAAAACATGACTGGTTTGAAAACTGGAAGAAAAATAAATGTTACACACTTTACTCCAAAAATGTCAATCAAACTATATACGCTCCAAGATGAGCAGCAGTACAAATACTAAATTTATCACAACAGAGAGAATAGCTGAATTACACTCAGTGACAAGTACTTTATAAAGAACAACTCTTACCAGAAAAGATTTGGGAGTTTTAGGATAGCTAATTAAATGAGATCAATATAATATGTTTTCCGTATACACTATAAATAAAGAATATGATCATGATTTAAGAATTCAATAATTACTTTGATGTTTGTTTTTAAATATTTCATTAAAAAATAATGCTAATCAGCTGAAGTCTTGCCAGAGATTTAGGTTTGGCCTGGATAGTTCAGGTTTCACTGAACACTAAGAAAAGTGTTCGGTATCTACACTAGAGATACCTGATGCAGAAATTTAAAGCTAAGTAGGAACGCGTACTCCTAAAACTACCACAGGCAGCTGAGGAGGCTGGTGCCAGCAGGCAGTGCTGGTGTCAGTGCACAAAGCTCAGAGGCAGCCTCTGGTACCAGAGTTCTGCCTTGTGCAATTATCTTTGATTGCATTGCAGTACTGTGCACAGATACAAATAAAGGGTTATCATTACACATCAAGCAGAGCAGATGGATTTTTAGGAGCTGTTTCTTTTCCTCGTACTCTGTCACAATGTGCAAAAAGGAGGAAAAATATGAACTCTTGAGACAAACCACAAAGAAATTCAAATCATAGACAGGAAACAACTGAAGGAGCCAGGACACTTAGAAAGATTTTGGGGAAAAAAGATTTACAAGCACCACACAATCAGGCAGTAGGTTAAGAGAGTAATGAAAGAATATTAAAGAAGGTAAAAGTACACAGCTTGGTCAAGGCTAAGAACTGAAGGGAGCTCAGTACAGTTTTCCTTGTTTGTTTTGGACTCTTTGGCAAAGTGTCTCCATGCAGGGAAGAGGAATGCTGCTAAGAGAATATTTCATTGCCTGTCTCTTACTGGGAGAGACTCCCTGCTATGACCATGCATCTCTGGAAAGGAGAAGGATCTGCTGCCACTTTGATTCAATCCCAGTGTTGCCACCCTGCTGCTTCAGACTGAACCTTGTGTTACATATGCTTGGCACTAGATTGCCTTTTGAATGACTTACTTAGGAATCTCAAGTTCCTTAAGAAATAATTCTTCAGTCATATAAGCATAGGCTACATTATCTTACCTGAGTCCTTCTCCATCTTTAATTGCTAGTATGTTACTTCTAGGTTTTGTCAGTTTAGCGCTTAAAAAAGAAAAAAACCCCTGCTGTTTTAAACTCAGCATATTTTATATTTTTTTTACTTCTTAATGCCTCAGTCCTAGAAACTTCATTAGTATGTGACAAACTGGGTCCATATGACTTTAAGTCCTGTGGCAGAAGGATGCAGTGCATCAATTCAGAGCTGTTTTTCAAGTGTCACAGAGTAGCTGGGTTTCCACTCGGTGGAACTGGAGAGTGCCAGTTTGCGTCAGATTGATAAATTATGTAAAACCTGGTTTCCTTATGTATTATTAATCACCCCAAACAAAGGAAGACATTTTAATTAATTTGTGATGATTTTTACCTGTTACCTCCAAAGTTAGTTATTCAAATTAAAACCTCCTATTCTGAAGACCTGCATCTTGTTAAAAATTGCAGTGAGGCTTTGTCATCAGTGTCTGTTGAAAGATGCAGAAATTTATACAAAAGTCTATAGTGTTTAATTGAGGGTGATACTTTTGAAACATCAGCAAGGGAAACTGTACCCCCAATATTTTAATGTAGGAGTAAGTTAGTTGCCTGAAAGGCTTCACAGAAGGCGTGTCTGCATGTCAGAGGCATCAATAGTTGAACATGTCACCCCCCCCACCTTTTTTTTAGCAGCAGATAACATAAAACCTGTGATGAATTTTACAATCCCATATAGCTATCTTATAGACTGTTCTTCAAATGGAAATCTGACCTCACTGTGCTTCATTTTGCAATGTTACTTTACTTCACTTTGAAAATAATGTATGTATCAGTGACCATGTAAGAAAAGTATTTCCATTAGGGCTCATTCATTTGTCACGAGAACAAAACTTAAAATAACTTTGCAGCCAAGAGATTCCTCGCTGTGAAAAAGTCTTACAGTGGGATTTAGTTTCAGTGTGAACAGCAGAACACAATAGGCAGGCTGATATTTTCTCTCAGCCAGAGGTACAAATTAAGTGCCTGAGGCCACTTCAATGTTGAGATCAAGTTTTTCTTTACTACCACTCTCCTTCCTTGCTTGTCTCACTGAATGCATGATTAAACTACAAAGTTTGATGTGGTCATTGTCTCCTTTTGTCTTGGTAAATGCAAATAGAACCCTGCACTTCTTGAAAAATCTTTATATTAACATTGTCCATAAACTTATAAAGTTGCACTGTGCAGATAGGACTACTTATCCTGCTGTGAACAAATAACTGGTTATGAATACCTGGAAATTAGAGTAATCTGCCTACTTCATATCCTGGAATTAAGAACTGAAATCTATGCTGAGGTGCCTAAATAAAAGATTTTTTTAAAAAAGTGAATTAGTGTCGAAAACAAATGGACATGACTTTTGTTTCTATTCACTGAAGACACTTGGGAGTAACGCCACTCGTATTATATTGGCACAAAATCTGTGCAAGTGAGAGATGAAATCAAGTTGATTGAATTCAGCTGAAAGTATGTGTCCTCTCTGAAAGTTAGTGTGCTATATCTAGGAACCTACATTTAAACTGTCTGTTTAAGATTTTGTTCTCAGTTTCTCTTATTCAGGAATGAAACATATAGCTGGAAGGCCAAATTCCCCTCTAGAGTACACCAGTGTAAATGAAAGCTCTCTGAAGTCAGTGATGTTGGTACCAGTGAAAGAGATGCCAGAATCAAGCAAAAGGTGTTTTGTTCCTTCAAGAGTTTGCTCCCTTTTGATAGTACAGAAGGCACAAGCTTGATGAATGTTATTCCCCTGCTGACAACAGAGATTGATTTGAATGACTGGAAACTTAACAGCTAACATGTCTGAGGAAAAACAAGGTGGTTTCTTTTCCTGCATGTTTTGTGTGTACCTCTGCTGTATCTAATGTGCAGCTTTTCAAAAACTTTTCAGGAAAAATATATTTCTGCATTTACAATAAAACACAGATGAGTAACAGTTTTTTTGATAGATACTTTGGATACACTAGCAGGTAGTTCTGATTTATTAATACCATGAAGATTATAGATTTTGATTCAATGTTTACTTGAAAGATTTTCAAATTTTGTAATATCCTTTCCCTAATTTATGAATTGGAATTGAAAGGTCTGAAGGAGTCACAGCACAATAGAGATTTTTCAGATCATCTAGTAATTTTATTTTCATGTAACAAGCAAGCCTGTGCTTTTTTAAACAAATATATAACATATTGTTCACATCAAACCCACCATCTTGCCCTTTCTCTCCCAAAATGTATGCTGCACCATAGTAATATAGTTGTCTTAGGTTCAGATTATTGGGTATGCATCATAGGATATGATGATATATGATGATGTTTGACACAATGGGATGTATACAGGACTGCTCTACAAATTAAAAAGAATTCTCAATTTTATAAGAAACAGTTACTATTTTCTAAATGGACTACAGAAAAAGTGTTAACTTAAATGTCAATACGATTGACAAAATGATGTAAACTGGTATTCCTAGCTGTGTTCTGCTGGGAAAAACAATCAGCAACTTCTAGCTAAACTTTAAAACTAATTTTATGCATATAAAAATCTACATTAGTTATTCCCTCAGGTGTTCTAAGTTCAGAATTAGGAGGAAACTTTTTTTTTTAAAATAAACCATGCAAGAATCTCACACTTCTGCAACAAAAGATTTATCTCTAAGGTTATACATCAACATCCTCCAGGCAACAGTGGACATATCATGGATATATCACTAAGGAATTGTAGAACAGTGCCTATTCATCCTCTTACTTTACATGAAACATGCTGGTCATGTTTGAAGTTGCACAGAGCCACTGACACCTGGAAAAGTACTCTGGGGAAGCACAGCATATTCTCCCCGTTATTCTAGTCTTTCTCAAAGTATTTCCTAACAACGTTGTCAGAGACAGGATTCTAGACTAGAAGAAATTTTGATCTGATTCATAGTGACTCAATCTGATTATAGTCACTGTAAAAGGAGACTTTTTTGTCCATTTTTGTGCCTGACTGTCATGTTTTCATGACATTTTAGTGCAGTTGTTAAATACCCATTTACTCCTTTCATGTAAATGCTCACTAATAAAATGACAGCTTACAGCACAAATAAAAAGTTTCCTTCCAAGGCTTATTTGTGGTTATTCAGCCTCTCTTACAGTTCTCTCCCAAAAGTTTCCACATAGTTCTTGCAGTTGAGAACTGGGCTTAACAGTGTAGTTTTGAAATAGTGGTCTCACCAATGCCCTCTAGAGAGGCAAAGAAGCAGTCAGGCCTCAACTTGCTGCCATCTGGTACTCTCTCTTTTCCATACAGGAGCATTTTTAGCCTATTTTGTGAAGTGCTGTAGGGAGTGTTTGTGATGAAGTGGCTATCTGTGAGGACACAAGAGCACTCTCAGAGTCACATCTGGATGATCTCTTGCACTGTTCTCACTCTGTTCTTGTGCTGTCATGTGACAATTCTTCTCCAGGTATGTGGTGAGTGGGTCTGACATATGCACTAAAGATCATACAGATTGCTAGATGTTGATGTAAGATTTTCCCCAGTCAGAGTAACAAACCTATGGTTCATGGTCTTCTTCTGCTACGGTGTAAAGTATGCTAACTGGGAACCTTGGGTGTATTTGATCTGTTCTTCTTCCTAGAATTACAGCCACCTCAAGCATAAGTGGCATGTTGGCTTCTTTTTATCTGTCCTGAGGCACATAGCTAAAACCTGAAATGGTCTGAAATGCTTTCGCATAATCAAAGCCTTTGACCTTAATATAATGAAACTCAACTGTACTTGTATTACCTGTAATTAAACAATTTTGGACTACACGGTCTGAGTACTTTTGGTATGAAACTATGTTTTAACTTAATAAAACAACTTAATCTCTTCAAATGAGGAAAAAAAAAAAAAGAAAAAAAAGGAAAGGATCTTGATAAATCTTGAAACATAGCCACTCATTTCTTCTGAGGCTCCATGTTCTTTTGAAGACTGACTTCATGTTGACTCCTTAACTGAAAATTCTTGAACTTTTCTTTTTTCCAAACTTTGTATCCAAAATCTGTATCTCATCTGGTCTTTATCTCACAGCTGTGATAAAGCAAAAGAGACCATGTTAATGATTTTAACTGAGGATGATATTCTCTCTTCTGAATCATTTTCAGATAAAGCTTGCATAGCATATGCTCTTTTGATCTATTCAGAGAAACAGCAAGCTCTGTAGTTTCCTGTCAAGATAATTCAAATAAGCACCAGTGAAGCTTTGAGAGACATTAGAAACCTAAAGATCCCAAGAAAATGGGTCATAAGAATGTCTGAAGTAGAGCACACCTGGCTTAAGTACTCAGAAAAGTCTGTTTCTGAATCATTCTGAATACTCCAGTAGTCTGTGCAGTTCTGGGCTCACCAGTATGAGAGAGACATAGACATACTGGAGAGACCCCAGGGCCACACAGGTGGTTAAGGGACTGGAGCTTCTCTAGTATGAGGAAAGGCTGAGAGAACTGGGACTGTTCAGCCTGGAGCAGAGAAGGCTCAAGGGGGATCTTATCAATGTCTATAAATACTTGAAGGAAAGGTGCAAAGAGGCTGGAGCCAGGCTCTTTTCAGTGGTGCTCAGTGACAGGACCAGAGGCAATGGGCACAAATTGAAACACAGGAGGTTCCTCCTGAACATCAAGAAATACTTTTTCACTGTGAGGGTGACTGAGCCCTGGCACAAGTTGCCCAGAAAGATTGTGCAGTCTCCTTCCTTGGAGATATTCAAAAGTCCTCTGGACACAGTCCTGGGCAACCAGCTGTAGGTGGCTCTGTTTGAGCAGAAGGGTTTGGACCAGATGATCTCCAGAGGTCCACTTCAACCTCTGTCTGACTTTGTGTGATCCCTTTTGAGGCCAATTTGCCATTTCTAAGATCAAGAGCTACAAGTGTTTCACATTTTTTGAGAGCAGCATTTTAAAACATTAGTGCCTGAGTGTGAAACATGTAGCAGTGGCCTGGATAAATGTATTTTTGTTTGGTTTCTGTCTCATTTCCTATATTGTAAAGGACTTATAAAGGGGAATTTTCTGCTGTTTCAGTTCATGATATTGCTGAAACAACATATCCTTCTTCTCTTGCTTTACTTTGGGAGTTCTGTACAGATAATATCCTCTAACTTCACTGCTATTTATCTGTCTTCAATTTTTTTTTTTAAACTCTCATAGGTTTTGGATATCATTTTTGACATGGTGTTTGACCACTGATCTCTTGTTGGCCAAGTATCAGTGTCGCCTTGTGTAAACAGTTTCTATCCTTAGAGCAAACTTACATAAAATATATTTTTTTAGCTTCACCAAGCTTTTATTTGACAAAAATATTGTTTTGCAAATTCTGCAGAGTGAATCTGACTAGTGTCATTGCTGATATACACATATGCAACATACATAGTATGGAAATTAATATTACCAATAGCTAAGTGAAGAAGAAGAAGAAGTACTTTATACTAACCAGAAAGTCAGACTGCTTGCAAAAAGATAGGAAAAACAGCCGAAAAGGTAGATCTGAACTGATTTAGGTCATTCACTTGACTGAAGACAGAAGGTTATACTAGTAGGCTTAAAAATAAAGACCCTAACAAATGCATGAATTGTACAGAGAGAAAAAAAAAATCACCTTGGGAAACAGGGTTAATCATAAATAACACACCAAAGCTATTTGAACAATCTTTGGCAGGAGTGAAAAGAGACTCAGAGGAGTTGGGATTATAAATTGGTTAATGCTGAGCATTAGGGGGAACATAGCTGGAACCTACAGGTTCAATTCTAGGAGCCATATTTTAGGAAAGAAATTATGGAGCATGAAAGGTCTGAGGCTGAAAGATCAACATGAATCAGAGTTTTGGAGATCTTAATTATAAAAATCACTCAGGTGTGGCCTTTGATATACAGACTCAAATAAAAGGAAATTGGAAACCATCTCCTAGACATATTTTATGGAGGAAATCAAAGACAGCAACTGCTGCCAGGCAGAGGTTTAAACTAGTTAGTTACTGCTGTGGGGCAGCCTACACTGCAAAACAGTTGCTTCCTCACCATTCTCTCTTGTTTGCTACCTTGGAAAGGGTTCCAAATATTTTTTAAGATCAATAAAACTGTGAGAAAGATGTTATTTATAGAATGCAATTAAAACTTTTAACTAACAAACAGTTGACAAATTCTCTTGTCTTTCAGAAGCATAAATAGACTCAAATAAAGGTTGAGTGGAAAAGGAAAAATACTGTCAGAGCAGATTGTTTTCTTAGACTACCTTGTTTGTTCAGCAGTATGCTCACCTGCTCTTGAATAGCAGTGGCTGAAAACAGTGAACAAGCATTATGCCCTTTCCAAAGTGTTCATCTCAACATTTGTGTCTGCCTTCAAGGATGTTGCTGTGCTCAAAATGACTGGCCAAAGAAAAGAAGGCAGAAAACAAGCTCTCATAGTGCAAGAGTTCTTCCTTGCAAAGAATTTGCAACAGAGCAAAGCAGCACAAATAGAAGCACAAAATACTATTCTTCACTTACTAAATAAAGTAAAAAACTTCACCCTTACAGATTCAATATAATGATACTGCCCTTGCCTGCCACTGTAGCAACATTAACATGTGGGCAAAGACCACACCATAATTCCCTTTGCAGTCTGGCATCAGGCTAAATGCAGTAAACTAGTTCACTTCTGTGCATAGCTGACTAACTAAAAAAAAGGTTTGAAAATATGGTTTTCTTCCTAAACTAGGCTGAATTTCTGTATTCCTTGTGAATTGTGGAATTTAAAAAAAAAAAAACAAACAGGAAAAAATAGTATACTGAAGAGAACTTCTCTGCTGTTCCCTCACCACTGCCTTTCTTCCCAACATGAAGTACCTCGCAAGTCAAAACTGAATATTCATATGTCCCTAGAAAACATATGGCAAGCCTTCTTACCAGGACTCTGAAGCCCGGAGACTTCTTTTAACATGTTTACATCATCAGTATTTCATGACAGAATGTGTACTCAAAACGTAATTGGTCCACTCAGCTCAAAAGTTCATCTTCTCGCTCAGGAAAGGGTAGTCCTTTAGGTGAAGCAGAGGGAGAAGAAAAACCATGATTATTTTCTTCTCAGCTCATTTCCTTAAAATTGGTTCAAGTGTGGATGACAGTGTGGATGAGGGGAGACAAACTTCCTGTATGTAGCTGTGATGACCTGGAGTACAGAAGAATAGGCCAGTGTGGTTTATTTTTTTTCATTGATAAGTGTAGACAAACAAGTGTCTTGGCACTGTAACTGTCTCCTCCTGAAAAGAAGAGCCAATTATTTGAGAATATCATGTCTGGGCAAGAAGGTCACAGTTACTGCAGTTTACATCATGGCTGCCCACTGCAAGTGATCTTAAAAGGAGGAAACAATTCATTTTTGTGTGACTATGTCCTTTAATCTCCAGCTTAGTCCTTTTAAGATCTATCTCTTGTCTGCTTCACTGTTAAGCCATCTACCAAGGTAACATAATTCTACCCTCTTGCAGTCTCTGGTGAACATTGCTAGAGAAGTGATGAGTCATGATTTCTTAAGGAAATAATCGAGAAAAAGTCTTCTTTTGGGCTTACTCATTTGCTTAGAACCTGACACTGAGAAAACACTGGAGACTTTATGTATGAATGAAAGATATGACAAAAAAAAAAAAAAAAGACAAATACTAGTTATATTCCTTTGACTTTGTTCGTATTGAAAAGGTGTATAGTTTTTTATGAATTTAAGCCCCAAACATCATAACTTATAAACAGAAAAAGTGAAAGAAACTTCAAGTATTGCTGAGTCTTAAAGAAGTTCTGTAGATATCTGTTAGAAAGGAGCTGATCCCTGACTTTCTTCAGCAAAGACCTGATCCAATAAGTAGCATATAAAAGATCCTAGCCTGAGGAAGGAGAGAAAAGTCTAGTCTGTGTAGCAGGGACTTTTCTAGCTGATTTCCAATCTTGTTACTTCTAGTGGAGACATCAATGTAGAAGAAGACAACGCAATGGGGCAGAAGAAGGAACAGTCAGTGGGTTCAGTCCTTGGTTCTGCTACATACTTCTTGTTGGGTTTTGGGCAAGTTAATTTCTTTCTCTCTGCTTCAGATTCCCATCTATAAAATGAGAGCATAATGGAAAAATTGAACAATTAATCCACTTCTAAGGACTGCAGAATTTTGGCAAGTCACTCTCACATTCTGAATTGTTGTTGCCCATCACAACTGCATTTTATTACTATGTTAAGATACCATATAATAAAATACAAAGGAAACATACTTAATAAAGAACAACATAAATGCCTCTTCTTCAGACATGTTGATAATATTTTAAAATGCTACCATTTTGAGGTGGTTTGAAAACATTCATGTTTAGAAGCCTTCTAAGCAGCTGAGGCTGTTTCCATGCATGCATATGATTATGTATGCAAGAAACTGAATAGCAGAGTGATGAAAAATAGGCAAGAAAGGCTGTATAGAAAGCTGTGTGTGGGCAGCATCAATTATAAATTGAATATATGTGGCTAGCACTATCCATTTTAAACACAGAAATGTACCATTAACTAGTTATTGATCATAAGCCATAATTCCAATGCCTAAATTCTAATATATTATAAATAAATACATTAAAATTATGTAAGATGAACTATATTCTTTCTTGTAGAAAAGCAATTTAAATATTTTTTGAGTATGCTATTAATATTTCCATTACTCAATGTTGGCAAAAATTTAATACAATAAAGTAATGTGGGTTTTTTTCTACAATACAGAGGGATTTAATGAATTAAATGAATTTGCATTTGATTCCATCTGAGGAAACTGGATTTTGTTCCTGTCTGATAAAAAGTATGAAGGAAAATTTCACAGATATATAAGTTTAAGAAGCTGCATTTTCTGAGGCCAGCATCCACTCTCCACCTCTTCAATCTCTGGCCCTACTGCATTCATGTTCTACTTTCCTATGGAAGTGTATAAAAGGTATAAAATGCCCTTACTGCATATATGATTTTTTTTGCTATTTTGTAGTTGTTCTTCAATACTGAACAGCAAAGTGCTTCACTGAGTGTCCCGATCCAATGTCGGGGAAGGTTTCGATATGATTCCAAGAGCAAGATTAAGACACAAACAAGGTCAAATGCCATATAGTCAAAAGAGCTTTTATTATCAAAAGTATCAAAAGTGGAAAATGGTGGCGATAGGATAGAATGGAAGAAAAGGTAGAAATTAAGCAAGCAGTTGGGATAGGACTGCTACAATAGTCACCACCATGGATCCAGTGGCGTCCCGTTGGTCCTCAGGCAAGCAGTCGGTGGTGGGAGTTGCAAGGACGGGCACCGCCATGGATCCAGCAGGTCCTCAATCTTCAATTCTTTGGTGGTGAAAAAGGCTGCCACAGCTTGTCTCTACGGGTTTTTATAGGGCATATTTTGATGATGTCATGCGCTGCAGGTTTTGTCTATCACAGGACCTTCACGTGATCAACACCAGATCAGCTCCAGCCTGTTTCCTCCCCTGGATGCCTCAATGGCCTGGTAATTGTCCTTATGGACAGAGGAGTGTCCTGCTTAAACAGGCCATCTTAGAAACAAAGGGCTTGAGATAAGCAGTTCACAGTTCCTTGAGATGACAGCCCAGTCCCTCACTTCTAACTATCTTTGAGGCAAATGGTTCAAGATAACAATTCAGTCTCTTACAACTGAGCTTGCTCTCTTCCTTGCAGTTGAGCAAGATAGTGTGCTGAGTGTTCAACTCTGTGTCTTCATAGTTGAGGTGATAGCACTTCTGCAATACAGTAGAAGTGAACTTTTGAGATTTCCTACCTCTCAAGTGTAAGGACTCCAGATGGTCCTTACTTCCTTCCACTCTCCATAGAAGAGCAGTGTCATCAGTGAGTTGCCTATGATTTATAACTTTCCTCCACCCATCTCGATAACCGCAGAATAGTTTTTGCTTTGAACATAGTGTTACCCATTAATTCATTCATAATCAGGGAACTAGTATTTATAAACATAATTAAACACAGCAGTCTTATACTTAATAATAAATAAAGTTCATTAGGAGTTGATTATTTTTAGACTTTATAGAAGAAAAGCTTCCCCTCCTCCCGCAACAACAACTTGATGCCAAATATATTCTTTATTTGGTAGTAAAAGTTCTCAACATAGGTACAGTTGGTACACAGAGAAGGTTTGAGTCACCTGGGAAATCTCTGTACTTTGGGAAATGTGGGGACTAGCCTTGGTGTGAAATCTTTCTTATTGACCAGGGATGGCTGGCACTATATTACCCTAGCCAGCCAAACTGGTCCCATGCTGGCAGAGAAACCAGACCTCACTTTCCATTTCCTGGAGCTGCAGAACCCATTTTGTTTCATTCCCTGTTATGCTGCAGCCATGGAAAAGAGACTTTCTTTCTGTTAGCCCTTATAATTGTCACATTATTCAGGCTTTAGATAACATACTGTGGGTGAACAAGCCCACAATTCATTCTTCTTCCACACCAACTTTAGATATATAGTAAATGAAGAATTTAAGTTACCATTTTCACACTTCATTTTTTTTTCCCCTGTGAAATTACCCCATGTTAGGTACAAAAGCTTGTACAAAGAACTCCTTTCATGTTGAAAACCCATGTAATTTCCTACAGATTACTTTTCTGACTATGTGTGACTTTTAATGTCAGTGTTCTCTTAGGTGAAATAAAATGATTGTCATTTGACTTTGCTTTGCTAAGTTTGGGGGGAATCCTGAATGATCTGTTCCTGGATCCTGTGGCATACTAAAGTTGTAGGATTTACCAGCTTAGCTCTCTCTACATTATAGTTCTTTCCCTCATTTTTCCCTCCTCCATGTATATTATTCTAACTCTTCCTCTTGAGCCTTATCAGTATTTCTTCAGATCCTTTTTGTCCCTCTTTTGCTTCCAGCATTAATTTTCATGGTTGTGCTATGCTAAATTTTCTGCTTCTTATATTTATTCACCTCCACTCCTCCTCCTTTCACTCTTCAGCAGAACGACATGGCCACTTTTTCTCCACACCGAAATTTGCTTTCCTTGTTGACAGACTTGTCTCTGGCTAAATGTGAACATGGCTTTTCTTTTTGTTGAACACCTCTATAATATCTTTTTACCTGACTTGTGAATATGAGCTGGAATATCAACTCTGATGTTTTAACTTAGGCCACACATTGGATCTCAGTTTTGAAGTTCAAATGGTAATGTTTTTCTCATGTAGTCCTTTCCTCCTTCCACTTCAGTCTGGATTTTGCCAACTTTCCTGAATGTTTTTCTGAATGTTAGGTCTTGTCAGCATGTGGGTGGGGGAACTCCAAGTTTATTGGGCAAAGCAATGCTTGTCCCACAAAGTATTATAGGTCTGTAAGGATCCTGCTACATGTCTCACATGGTAAGGAGGAGTGTTGTGCTTCCTGTCGTCTGGCGTAAATAAGGATCAGTTGCAAAACCTAATCTGAAAGGCAAAGCTGTGGTATGGCACCAGCAGGATGCACAAGAATGGCATCAGTAGTTAGCCAGGTCTTTAGCTGAGATCTATTAGCAGTGCTAAGGTTAAATCAGTGGAGCTGGAATTAAGTTGAAAATATAGTCATTTATTTACCTTAGAAAATAAGATCTGTATTCTGAACACCTGGATGACTGTGCAAGATTTGAAAGGAACAGATGGAAAACTTTGATTTTTTCTTTGCATTGAGTATTTGTCCTGTGTTTATTTTGCAGATCCACATCCTCACTCTGCTGACAGATGGAGAGGAAGAGGACAAAAGAGAAATGAGCAACTCTGTTGATAGTTTCCACTGGGATAGGCCTAGATACAGTTCGTAGGACCAGATACTTCTGGAGGGCAATTGTGACTGTTAGTCACTCCTACCCTAGACGCTCCAAATTAGACAATTAACTCATGTTGTGGTCCTAAAAGGCTCACTTACTGCTGAAGCACTTCAGAATTTGATCTGGTAATTGGCAACTTTTAGCCAGCACTGACATCAAACCTTGTCATGGAGTAGGGAATAGGGGAGTGCTGTACTGTGCCACACTAGTCACAAAACCCAAACCTTCCTACTGTAAGTCATTAAACATCCCTTGACAATGTTCAATGCAGTGATGGCAAAACCACTACCTTGGGCACAGGTCAATTTGAATCACTCTGTTCTGCCTGTCAGTTACCCCTTTAATTTTATATGGATATTGAGTGTATCTTCATTTATGGGATTACTGTATGCTCTTAAACACCTGCTGAGATCCAGCCACCAGCTGATGGTAAAGCAATCCTTGTAAAGTCTATCTATTGTCAAATGTCTAGGTTTTCAGATGAAATGTCCTGTTGTAGGTGTTGAATCTTACCATAAAGATCAAATTTTCCAAGCTATGTGGTTTTTAGTCACTAGTCAGCATACAGCATGAGCTCTGAGAAAGAAGCTGTTCTAAACATACAGAAAAGAAAGAGCGCCAGTGCTGAGGACTATGCAATTTAAGGTGTTCTTAGGGCTTTCTGAAGTGCTGGCCATGTTGACAGGATTACTTGCAGGACAGTAATATTTCTCATAAAAATCAGAGATGTGATTGTACTAAAGCAGATTCAAGGTAGTTCTGTCCTCTGACTTGCAAAACATGGGTACAGCTCACTTACTTAGGCTGCAACAGTGTGTACAAAGCTATGCTTGTGCGGGTGGGTGCAGGCAGATGCATTACCCATTTCCCTGTGATCTGAAGGAGCTGCACCTCAGACATCTCTGATATGGAAGCTGTATCATTGTATTAGAGAAGTTCCCTGCTTTGCAGCTAGTAAGACCTGCTCAGAACAGGATGGATTGGTCTGATTACAGTACAAAGATAGTGCAGAGATACAACTTCTCAACTCAGGCTGCCTCATATTTGATCAGCCCACGTGGGGCGCGCAGAGGAGCTCTGAGCCATCATTGTTTCCCTGTGTACTCCTAAATACCCTAAGTCTGTACAGACGGTCCAAGGCAGTGTATGTCAAAGTCTGTCCCAGGCGCTCCCAAAGATCCTGAAATCTTTATTTACCTGTTTATCTCCAGCTTAATGCTCAGGAAGACAAGCTGTTTGACTAGTCAGGAATAGGCAAGTTATTTTTTTTATATTGACACACACATTTCAATTTAAACATAATGATGTACAAATTAGCAAAATTCTATTTTTGTTGTGAGATTTTTTCCGTGTTAGGTCATTTAATGTCAAAACCAGCCACTTAAAATACATTTTTTAGCGTAACAGATCTAACAAGAGCACCCTCTATTATGACATGACATTTCATTGCTTCATATTACCTTTTATAATATTGTGCCCTTGTCCTGGTTTTGGCTGGGTTAATTTTCTTTCTAGTAGCAGGTATAGTGTTAGGGGTTGGATTTAGGATGAGAATAAAGTTGATAACACACTGATGTTTTCAGTTGTTGCTAAGTAGTTATACTAAGTCAAGGATTATACTAAGTCAAGTTATACTAAGTAGTTATACTAAGTCAAGGATTTTTCAGCTTCTCATGCCCAACCAGTGAGAAGGCTGGATGGACACAAGAAGCTGGGAGGGGACACAGCCAGGGCAGCTGACTCAAACTGGCCAAAGGAATATTCCATACGGTGTGATGTCATACCCAACATATAAACTGTGGGGAGTTGGCCAGGGGGTCTATTCCTGCTTGGGACCTAAGTGGGCATCAGTCAGCGAATGGTGAGCAATTCCATTGTGCATCATTTTATATATTCCAATTATTTTATTATTATTATTATTGTCATATTATTATCACTGTGTTATTATTACTGCATTATTATTACTACTACTATATTATTATCAGTTATTATTATTTTTTTTTTCTTCCTTTCTGTCCCATTAAACTTTCTTTATTTCAACCCATGAGTTTCACTTTTTCCCTGATTCTCTCCCCCATCCCACTGGGTGGGGGGGAGTAAGCAAGCAGCTACATAGTGTTTAGTTGCTGGCTGGGGTTAGACCACAACAGCCATTACATGCACTAAAGCCACCATTTTGAACTGTAAGAACTCTTGGTCTAAATATAAGAGCACAGAAGTTCATGGTAAGCACTTTGAAAATATATCTTTCTCTAACTTTATCAATTTGAAAACGTACAAAACACCCCTCTCAAACTCATACAAAATTCTTTAAAGAAATCTACTTTTTTTCCACAAACTTTCAGGTTGTAGGGACCCAAAAAAAAGCAATAAAACACAGCATCTAACAAACACAATAAATCCATAAAACACAGTGACTACCATAACTTGTTTAACTCTCTGTCTGAACATACAGAAATGAGATTCATAAGAAAAAGTCTATTTAGGAATCTAATGCAATAATTTATGCTTCTATCTCCTGTGGTCAAAGTCAGAAAGTATAAGCCTTTGTTCCAGACAGCTGCAAGCGAGTGACACCTGAGGCACCTGAGCCTCCTCCTCTTCTGCTGTATGAACTGTTTCTTTTTGGAACAGGAGTGTGGACTAGAGAACTTCTAGCCCAAGGTTATATGTTCCACATCTATTTTTTAAAAAAATAAGTCAGTTATTTACAGTTGTAGTCTTATGCATTTTTATCACACTGTAATAAGCTGGAATCTTGTCTTTAGATGACCTGAATGGGGGTTTTAATGAGAAGATACTGCAATGCATTTAGTCCTTGTCACGAGTAAACAAGCACCTGAAAAGGCCATCCTTTTTAAAAACAGTGTAAATCTGGTTCAGATGTGCTGTTTGTATGTGAACGCAGAATTTTCCAAATAGAAATGATATCTTTAATAAAAACAGTTTATAATGTTATAATGTTATAACTTAAACAACATGCATTATTGGACATGAGCCTCAGAGGCATCATCTGGTAGCCTTAAGGACTGCTTCAGTCACATTCGTGCACAAGTAGTGATCCTCGTGTTTAAGAGAGGATGTTATTTAGCCTCCAAAGGCTATGAGGGATTACCACACACAAAGCACTAACAAAAGAATTAACAGGGAAGGATGAAAGAAAACCACTTTGGCAAAAGGTCATTAGGGGTTGGAAGGGAAGGAGGAAAGCTTTCTCTGCAGCTGTTACAGGACATGCCTATATAGAGATCATCTACTCACATTGAATCACTATGGAGAATATTTTCTTAAAGGTCTTCATATTCAAGAGTTTAAAAATACTGTGTTATCTCTTCTGAATCTTTACTATACAAGCTAAGACTGCTCTGGGTAACTGTGACCTATCACAGTTCACAGTTTGGATACCGTTGACTGAAAAACGTGTGTGAACTTGGGAAAGTGAATAGTCTTGTCAAAGCACATGCCTGTCTTTTCTGTTTGAAGAACCTGCATATTTTAGGACTCAAGAACATGTATTTTGTACTCATTTGCTCTTCAGCTATGTATTTTGGACAATGCAATAGTCTCTTACAAACCTGACCATGCACTTCACGCAAATACTTGTTTCCCTACAGTTCATAAGACTGACACAGTCCTTGCAGCAGATCCATAAAAAGGGAGTTCAAGATAACAGCTGAGACATTATCAGCAATGCTGCTGGGTATAGGTGTGTGCCTCATCAGCTGAGCTGCAACACAAATGGTTTTCATAGCAGGGAAAAGAATCAAGAGGTAGATGAGAGCGGGTTGAAGGATGACTATTATATTTTCAGCAGCTTTCCACCACTTCCAGTTGGTTTTAATTTATGTATTGGTCTAAACCAAGACTTTACATGTTTGGGTTTTTTTCCCTATATAGTGCTGTGCTGAAAAGTTAATCTTTTGACTGAAAAGGTTGTGGGTTTTATTTTTGTGGTCTCTTTCTTTAGCTGAAAACTGCACTGAAATCAATATGGGTCTGTAAAATGTTCCAGCTTCTGTGAAATACTTATTTTAATGAAAACATACTTAGCTGTAAATGTTCCAATGAGCTCTAATGAGAACCACATAAAACATTTCTGAACCAGTGAGACCATTAGGTTGATTTAAGCTAGATGATCTTTTCCCCTTTATTTTTACATTCATGTTTCTAAGATTTAGCATTACATGTCATTAGACAGTGAGATTTTAAGTGACAGGTTTTAGCCTAGCTTTTGCTCCCTAAATTCAGGATTCTTATTTTCTCTATTTCGGTATGTAGAAGCTTTGTTTGCCTGGAGCTTTTTTTGTTCAGTGTTCTGTGCTGCTTTTTCTTTTTTCTTGATAGCTTTGACATCTTGGCTGCTGAATTTGCCTTGCTTCTTGTAGTAAGACAGAAATTAATTAATCTACTTTCCTAATTGCACAATCAAAATAAATGATGTCCACAAATTGGAAGGCACAGAAATCACATGTGCATTTTGCATGCCTATATAATGCCCAACAATAAATAGTTTTCATATAAATTGCATGCTTAATTAATTACTTTAAAATGTCCACATAGTCTTGTGCAAATACTTCTATGCTTGCAATTCATAAAAAGGAAAGACAAATTAAATTGCCCTTCCACATATGAAAATAACACCCTTGATGTATCCTGGCTGTGCTTGGTCATCTGCCCTCTCCCCAGTCATGGTGATAAATTTGGATGAGATCCTTATTCTCTAAATTGCCACTGGGAATCCAACAGATTTCATTTTCTCCTGACATGTGAGGTTGTGTTGTTTGGTTAACTTGAACACATTGTAATATGACTGATACATAAATATCTTTTGGCTTTGAAGAAAAATTGTCCCAACAAGAAGTAAAGAATAAAATAAACAGGCTACTGAGGGAATGAGGAAATTTTGTCGATTTTGATCTGACTGCATGTTAGGGTAAATTAGTGATTTGAATTATTCATTGGTAGTTAAACTCTACAACTGTGTAATTTACAAATATCCCTAAACCAAGATTACACATTAATCTGTCTCAATGGACAGAAGTTAGTTTATAAGGATGACCATGAAGAAAATGTTCTATCTTTTTAATTAAAAAAAGAAAATAAAATCAGTAGGTCAACTGATATAAAATCTCCTGCTAACATAGTCATTTGGTTTTGACTTTATTTCCTGAAAGAAGTGGACTGAAACTAGAAACAAAACTACAACATATTTTGGATTGATGAGTTTTCTTGTAACCCCAAACTGCCTTTTTTATTGTTGTTTGTTTGGAAGTTTTTTGGTGGGTTTTTTGTTCGGTTGGTTGGTTGGTTGGTTTTTTTATATGAACCTATGTAATCTTAAGGAACTGAAGGATATCAGTACTTGAGTTGTTCTACAGAGATAATCAGTAAACTTTCCAGACTACTTAAATTTCTGGATTTAATGGGGGGTCTTTGGGTTTAGGAAAAGGAAGAATATGTCCAAAGATGCCATGTTTAAAATTGCCTTATCTTTCTGGATAATGTGTGTAACTCTTACTGTAGAGCATTATGTTTACTCAGCTCAGAAAGGGAAACAGATTCTGTACTCTTCATTTAGGAGCAGGCTTTAAAAGGATCAGGGTTTTTAGATTAAATAGACATATGGAACATGAAATACATTGTCAGATTTTCAACTGACTTCTTTCCCATGCCCTCTATATTCTTTTTCCATACCACTACTCATCCATCTCACTAAACAGGAAAAGATCAGCTTGCAGATTTCTGCTAAAACAACAGAAGCTTCTTTTGCAGCTTGACTGGCTCCTTCCATATCTATTGCTTCTGCAGCTGCTGCTGAATAAGCAGCTGCTTCCTTCACATGCTCTGCTGCTGAAGCTGCTCCTCAAGCCTTGCTGGCGGCTCAGGTGGTGGCACAGCTCCTTAGCACGTCAGAAGCGGGCTTATGGCTGTGGTCCCTTCTGAAATGGTTGCATGCAAGGTCACCAGAGACCCATGTGGAATAGGGGTTTCTGAGGACAGTGGACTGGTAGGTTTTGGGCACAGAAATGTGTTCTCCAGCACTGCAAGTACTGGCAAAGGGAAAGGGTAGAAAGGCATGAAAAGTGGAGAAATTGGGCTGTAGGTAGGACTCTGCTCTGTCTTAATCCTGGCAAAGTCCTTTCTTGATGTCTGGTATCAATGGAAGTGGCTGACAGCTGGGATCACCTGTATGTTGTAACTTACCTTATGTTTAAATTGAGCTGAGCCAGCCCACCTTGAGGAGATTTGTGGCTAGGATGTCTTTGGGGTTTGAGCTGTAAACTACAAAGTCCTGCAGCCTGAAGTCCTTTACTTAAGTCTTGTACTCCAATAGTGAAAACTCAATTTAACTATTTAAGGAAGGGATGATTTTGGGCTCATGCTTGGGCCAACTGGCTTCAAGCATTCCTCACAGTATTTCAAGATGGACATAAAAGATCAGCAGCCATGGAGGAATGAACGAGGGCGAGAGAAGCATTGAGAGGGAGATGCTGACAGCAAGACTCATGCCCACATTAGCAGATTAGGAGTGTGAAAGGCATTGTTTTTATGCAAGCTAGAATAAGGTCAGAACACATGGTCACCACAAGAAGAATAACTTGACAGCATTAATGCCCAGGTATCTGTGATCAGACAGTAACAGGGAGGAATGTGGACATATTATGAAGTACTGGTCAGTTTCACATTAATGTGTACTGTCCAACCCAGAACTTCAAATGCTGTAGGAAATTCACATTACATTTTGAGAACTATAAAAAATATACCAGTTAGCTTTCCTGTAAAAACTGACAGAGTAACCTGGCCTGGGTGTACATTATGTGAGAGGTCTCTGGTTTATTCAGTGAATTTGAGACAGATTTCCTATGTCTTCAGGTTTCTGCTGGTTTGGAACTCTGATATTTGAGGAAAAATCTTCCAGACAGTATATTTCAAATGGTTAATGTGTTATTAAACAAAATACAAATTCAAAACGAAATTTGTAAAATGGACGTATGGATAAAAATTAAATGAGAATAAAGTTTATTTAACAATAAATCATCAAATTAATGCTAGATGAGCTCATGGAACCCCTCTTCTAGTTTGGTTTCATCCAGAGGAAATCTAGTTCATGTGGTCAGAGGATGTTCTGAGATGTCAATTGAAGTGTGGTAAGTGGGAACAACCTGAAGTCACTTCACAAAAGCATTCCTGATTTGAACTAAGATGCTAATGCTGATGCACTATTAATTGTTATTCACCATTGGCATCAATGCCTAGTGCATTCATTGCCAGGTGAATACCTGAAATAAGTAATTCCCGCTTTGAGACTACTCTACAGAGACCAGTTAAGAAATCTGCTTAAATGACTGGCTGCTAGGTAATAGTCATTCCTCCCCCCACCTCCATTTCCCTTTAACCCTAACATTAGATTGAGTTTAAACATTCCAATGTAATTTAAAAAAAGGCTGCTTTTTACCTCTGAGGTTATAATGATAAATGTAAGTGAAGATAACAATTTCTTTCGCTTAATCATGCACATCCTAACCCATAAAATTAAGTGCATGTGAGGCATTACAAGCAAGGTTATTTAACTTCCATCTTTTCTAGGAATTTAAGGAGCCACTGTCAGACAATGTCAAGAGTTTTCTCTGCAGGCATTTCTTCATTTGCCCATAGCTAAGCACTTGCTGGAATTAAAAACAGTTACAAACCTCCTAGGTACAACTTATACCTTATACGATAAAAAAAATGGAAGCAAAAACTATTCCTTGAATTTGATACTTTAGGGGAAGATAAATGTGATTTTTAAGGCTTCATCCATCTCCAGAAAGCCAGTACTGGATTTGAAAAATTGAATTAGCCATTTTCATTTAAGGTATTTTACAGTATCGCCAGTGTTGGTGGCCTGGAGGTGTTTACTTCTAATGACAAAGTTAAGATGTTGCATTTTGCTGGATACTTTTGGACTGGCTCCTGAAAAGGAGATCAGGAGCTGTGCAGACCTTGTCAGGCCTGGTGATACTTCTTGGCTCAGTGTTGACACCCCCTGCAGCACTAAGCAGAAAAAGCAACCGTAAAGGCTACTGTTCTGCCTTCAGTTTTGAGGACAGTGATCTTATTGATTACTGCTCCTTGGAGCATGCCACCCTTAGCGAAATGTACTGAGCAGCTTATGCATTTGGCTTGTAAACACCATTTCATCAGTTTCTTACATGGGTTCTGCACCATCCACAGTGGTTTGTGTTGCCACAGCTGTGCTGCAGGCTGTACCTAAGCTCTCTGCTTAAGAACTAGTTTGAGTTTGCCTGCCACAGCTTCAGTGTTTGCAACGTAGATATAGCTTGGCAATTTACAGCTGAATTTTCCCCCTGCTATCAGAGCTCAGGCATAATGCAGGCCCAGCACTGCTGAAAAGACTCTTCACTTGCGGAAAAAACCCAGATGATTTGGCAGATGTCTGTGCTTGTTAATAAGAATGTTTATTTTTTTCTTAGACGTATCACCACATTTAACTCCTTAGGTAAAACAGGGAATAACAATAAAGAATGTGTCATTAAATGCCTGTGTTTTTACTTTCCCAAAGGAGGGGAGGAGGGAAATCTGCATTTTTTTTTTTTACCCAATTAATAAGGTTATGTGGGCTTCCGTTGTAAACAATCTGTAATGAGTAAATTTTCTCTTTGCTTTTTCCATGTGTTAACAATGCTTTCAAATTAGCCCAGATTCAGCCCATAATAGACCACATCTCTGTAACTGTGCTTCTAAAGTAATCTAACCTAATTTTAAGAGTGAATCTGTTAGGGTGAGCATTTATGGAAGGAGTCCTTCTTTGCAAGAAGTGTTGACAACAAGGACCAGTTGTTCTCTGATTCCCCTTTGTTGCAATCTTTTGCAAGTCAGAGGTTTAAAGTAATCTCAGAACAGTGTAGGAGTGTTGACTTTCAGAGTAAACTGTTAGTTTGCTTTTACTAATGCACTTATTCAGATAGTAATTTAAGACTCGCATCACAAACAGAATAAGTTTGCATAGCTGCATACAGGGAAAAACAATCACTGTGGCCTTGAGCCTGAAAATATGTATGCCCATCTGAGAGTTTGTGATTTTGACTTCAGTGGGACTAAGCACTTACTCAATGCTGAATGTGTTGCATAAATGTTGCCAAAAACAGATGTCTATCTTCTTTTCTAGAAGAGCAGGAGGGTCCCCAAGGCAGAAAAGAATGAGAGAAGGAGGACAGGGAAATCAGCTAGTTTGATTTTGTGATATTTTATTACAATATTTAACTTTTTCAGTGGAAAGACTGTCAAAAGTGCCACTTTCCCTGTTGAAAGTCTTTCTGGATCATCTGGTCCAGCCGTCTGGCACTGTGGGGAAACCTGTTACACAATCCTCTTCATTAAATGGCCAACAACCTTTTCAAAGTAGCTAAGCAGCCTGTAGCCTTTTTCCACTCTTTTGGAGAGTTGTTTTATTGCTTTCATGGGTAGAAATCCATGACTAGCTAAATATTTGGCCTCCTTCAGGTCAGACTAGCAGCTCTGCTGTTCCCTGAATTATCTTTCCATTCTAAATTCTGCTCTTTCTCTCTCTCTCTTTTTTTTTTTTTTTTTTTTTAATTTTCTTTACTTTGAGTAGGAGGAAGAGAGGCCAGAAAGGTTTAACAGAGGTTTTAAATAAAATCACTTAGTCCTGATACAGTAGTCACTCATACTACCCCAGCATCTTCAATGGCTACAGCAGAAGTGCTGTGAGACACCTCCTTACTTATTCCATTTACTCTGTTCTTAATCCTGTTGTCCATGAGTGAATTTGCCATCCTTCTGAACCTGCTGTTATACCTGTCTCTGCCTCATTCTGTGGCCACAAGCTCCAGAGGTTCACTGTTTGTTGTGAAAAATGCATTCTTTAACCAGTTCTAAACTGCTCTTCTAGTAGTTTCAGCAAGTGCCTCTCATGGTTTATTTCTGAATGACTTTATGAAGGAATTCACAGACTTGAACAAAGAGGTAGTACTGCCAGGAAACAGCTAGATAATAGAGGGAAAATGCTTCTGAGACATAACTATATGGAAACTAACTTATTTAAAATTTTTAGAAATTTCTAGGGAACTTGCCTTCTAGTTTTTCCCTGGCCCATGCAGCTTCTTCGCCATCAGTTTTATTTACATGCATACACAAATCAAAATGTGGTAAGCACCAAGGCTGTTTGGTTGTGAAGTCCTGGTAATAATTTCTGTAATCACTCTGGTGATGACCTGAAAAGGTTATAAAAAAGTGGCACAATTGAATTTTTGTGCTCCTTTTTGTAATGGCCTAATATTACAGTGACATGAAAAGTCAGAAGGGAAAAGAGGTCTGTTATGAGATACTGAGCATTCCCTCCTTCCTTTCCTCTTACTTCTTCTCTTCAGACTCCAGATGTACCTAGTCTGGAGGATAATATAGTTTTTAGGAGTTATCAGGAGTATTAAGAGAAATATAAAACATGAAAACTGTAACAGAAACAAAATTTAAAAGGACTTCAGCACAAATACATTTGCTTTCCATTACTCTCTCTTCTGAATTTAGCAAGACTCAGTTTTACACAGATTTTGGAAGGAAGACTAAAAGGATGTCTTGAAGACAAAAAAAAAGAGTGAATTTATTTACACGGTAATACAAATTATGTTTATATTGATGTTTTCTGGGTTTGTTGTAAAAATACCTAAGAACTGGAAGGCATTTGATCAAATCAAACATGATAGGGCGTTCAAGGAAAAGAATTTTAATTTCTTCTTTTTTTAGCAGGGAAAAATTAGGAATACTAACTGAAGATCAAGGTTTAATTTTATTTAAGTCTATGCTGCAGCCACAACCTGGTGTGTCTAGAACTCAGAGAATGCAAGAATAAAAGGAAATGATGTCATATCAATTAAAGACTTTCTATGAAGTGAGGCACCCCACTGTGAGCTCTGGGAAGGGCAGGGCAGGGCAGGGCAGGGTAGATGGGGGTCACTAGGCTTGTTTCTTCCCAAGTCAAAGTAGTTTTAGAGTTGTCTCTGCTGAGTGCAAATCCGATTTCCTTAACAATGAAAAATGGCTTTGGGGAAAAATAGCCTCAGGAATGCTTATTTTTATAAAATGTCTGGAAGAAATTACCAGAACTGTAGGAAAACAGCTCTACATTTAGAAATGTTGGTGAATGAGGATGAAGTCCTAGGGGGACTTCTCATAAAAAGCTTAAATAGATGCCTAGACACTGTTGTCATGACAGACACCCCCCCCCCCCCCCCCCCCCATCTTTTCCTATTCAGACTTTCCTCAGTAGACTTTGGTTCACCTTACACTTATTAGTGATACAACTGTATCTTCACAGAAGACAATATATTGAATAGGTTTTTTTAGCCTTCTACTTAGCTTTCAAGGTAAAACTTCCATCTTCTGGGAGCTTCTTACAGGTTTGGTTAATGCACCTGTCAATCTCACAGTTCCTTCTCTGTCAGCTAACTCTTTCACTGTATTCTTTTTAAGAGGACACTTGTTGTATTTAGATATCATTGAATTTGAAAAAGAACTAACTGAAGATGACTGCAGCACACCAAAAATTTTGAGTTTTATTAAAGCATGTGTGAAAAAACCTGAGGAAAATGTGTATGTGATTGAAGTGTTATAAAAATACTTCATTCTGGATAAACAAGACTATTAGTAATTCACATTAGAAAGCATTTTTTTTTCTGCTTTTTTTTTTGTTTCATTTTGCTTTGCTTAATGCCTTCATTCAAGACAAGTACAGAAATGTGTCTCCCATACTTGCAATATTTCTTTCTTACAGAATTATTATGGTTAAAGTCTGCACTTCTAAGTTACTGCCCAACATAGTGAAAAAACCCTTACAAACCTCTTTCTAGATCAGATAAGATGTCTTGATCTCATAGATCACTCAGTCACTGGCAAATGTGCTGCTTTTTGGTCTAAGCTCAGTTGGAAACCTTCCCCCCCCCCTTCTGAATATAAGTTAAAAGTGAATCTCGTTTTTCTGTGGTGTTTGATGGTTGTGTTTGAACTGTGATTGACCCATCATCCCCACAAATTAGTTTTGTGGGCTTGCTTTTCCTTCAATCTATTTCTCAAAACCTAGTTTTATTTATTTCCATATAAAAAGTTGTAGGTGATTTATTAATCTGTCTAATGACTGTAGATAGTTTAAAATTATGAAGTAAATTTCTTTTCTTAATTTGGAGGAGGACATGAGAAGAGGAAGGAAGGAAAAAAAAAGACCCCAGTTAATTATTTTGTAATCCAGCATTGTCAATTGGTGTGATTAAATTCTGTGCTGTCCAAAGCCTGGGCATATGCAGTTTTTGCATTGTGCCTGGGGCCTGGAGTCTATGCCAATAAACATTTAGAAAGGCCCTATCTAAAAAACCACATTTAAAGGATTTTTATGAAGACCTCATGTAAATAAGAAATAAGAAGTGTATTTAAAACTATTTTGAAATGGTTGCAGTCATATAAAAACACTAGTCACAGCTGTAATGTGTATATTAATTTTTTTAGCAGGGAGGCATGAAAATACCTGATAACTTGCATTGATTAAGATATAAACTACAATCCAATTTTATTTGTATTCCTGTAAAGAGAAGAGTAACTGTTTACATTGCTTTAGAGGAGTTGTGCTTGGATAGCTAAGGTTCACCTTTTGACTTACAGTCCCTAATGAAAGACATGCTACCTGATAGCCCATATTGATTCCAAGAGAAACCATGCAGTATATTAGGAAAATAATGTAGGCTTTAATGAGCTAACGTGCTCTCTGAACTAAAAAATTGAAAGAGAATTAAGAGATGGCAATCACGGAGACTGAAAAGGCAGATGTTTGAGAAGATCAGATGTAATAAGCTTATCTCAACAATTATTCTCAAAATAATCAAAGTGGAGACAGTTGCTTGTTCTGTAATGTGCTGACCCAGATCTTCAACTGACATCAATTGTTTTAGCCTGGATAGTTTCAAGGAGCTGTCCTCACAGCTTAGCTGAGATTTACAGAAGCTGGCTGGGCTCCAAGCACTTATTTTCATCCCATTTTATTATAATATATTATTATAGACAATGCAATCACAACAGCTGAGTTTCATGTGTAGAAATCTCATGGTCAAGTAACATAAAGAGACACTCAAATATGCCCCACATGGGTCCAGTCAGCAGCAGCTTGGAACTGCCTAGCTGCAACTTCTGTGCTCTCTTCTGAAATAGCAGGAGTGAAAGAATTAAGGTGCTTCAGAGTGGTACACAGTCTATGCAACAACATCTTGTGACAGGCCCACTATCCTCTTCCGGCAACCTATGTGCTGAATAACGTAACTAATGTAAAGTCCTACCAATCTGTTGTACCTATGTTACAAAACAGATTGCTTTAACTCCTGCCAGCTTGTTACACTCTAAATCATTTTACAGGAAAAAGGCACACAACTTACACGCAAAGCCAATAATGCATTGTTAGTCAAATTAAAATCTTAACAGTTTAACTGAAGAATTTTAGTAGCCCAGCTGCAATGGTACTAACATGATACCAATGCTTACAGATCAAACCACATATAGTTAAAATGGTATAGACACAAACTTCCTGAAGTCTACCCTTTTCTCTGGTGATGCGCTCAGCCTTGCACTACGCCTCTGGACCTTAAGGTTGATGGTAGTTTCACTGCGAGGACTGTCGTGTATGGCCAGTCACCAGTATCCTGAGCCATTTGCAGGGAGAAAGATGAAGCTGATAATAATGGTTTCTTTCTTTTCCACTTAGGATATACTAGTGGCCAATTTTGTGTGCTTGGCAACAGGCTCTGCACCTTGTTCTTCCTTCACTGGTCTGCAAGTCCATGTTACACTATATAAGGTGTGTTTTGCACTTGTTTGGATGCTTGTTCTTTGTTCTCTTTAATACCATTAACACTGTTTTTTTCCCAGCTCCCAGGGTTGCACTCCTTCAGTAACCAGGAATGATTGGTTAGCTCTCTGTAGCCCAGGGCCCCTGCTATTGCTCTGTGCTTGGGCTTTGAAGGCCCCTGCTGCCATCTGATTCCTCTGCTTATCCATGCTGCATTTCTTTCTAAGTCACAGCTCCCTCATTCCACATAGACTAACTAGTTGTTATTGCTGCTTTTAGCTACTAAATGCTTATCTCAGTATAGCGATAACTATTTTAACAGTTTACTTGCAAAGCTGAACAAAACATAAACCAATAGTTACCTGGTCATTAGACAATTGCTTTAACTGCTGAACTAAACCAAATCTCCAGGGAGGCCAAGAGAAATTCAGACAAACATTTTCAGGTACTGAGCCCTGAATTGTCAGTTTAAGGCAAAGCCTGTGGCCTGATTTGAGGAGTAGCAACACCATCACTATGGGGTTACATGGCCACAAAGATTTACCCTGTATAATGTATAATCAACAGAGTGATAAGCTTCTGACTGTATTTTCATTCAGCAACTATACCCACATTGCTAAAAACTCTTGCTGAATATCTATATATTCTCATGTGCTGGCATCAATGTTTACTGGAAGTGTGAAACCTTTTGCATTAACTGAATTTAACTCCAAAGCTATTTAGCTTAAAAGGTCTAGTTGCCTTATAACCAAGAAAAGGTTATAACAGATGCCTTTGCACTGAGGTTAAGGATGTATTTTTCTGGATACTGTTAGAGACCTCAGTCAGTGATCCAAACATCTTTGTGCTGCCTGCTCTATTTAGTATGATGAAAAGACATTCCTTTGCCTAAATAATTTATAACCCATATGCTATGTTTTGAGAGTCCCCCTGAAACTTTCTCTGCTTTTGGCACTGAGTAGCTATCTTCTCTAAAGCCTCCGTTCAGTTCTTGAGGAAAGCTTTTGTGCAATTAGGCTAACTTCAACTTCACACCTCTGTGAATACGTAACTACAGTTGCATCCTTTCTAGCAGCTGACCCTGTTAATGTGAACATGTTCATATGGTTAAGATTAATGAGTCAATTATTTTTACACAAGCTATCTGTCACGTAGGCTGTTTTCCTTGACTTGATTATTTTAATTAAAAAAAAAAAAGTGTTCAATTCTCTTTTTTATTGATGTTCTTGTGTTAATCAGGAACAATTATTAATAAGACATTGGTGGATGGTTGCTTCCAAGCTCTTTAACTGAAAATACAATACTTAAAGTAGAATTGAGTGTTGGAAGAAGCTGGTTTTTTTTTCCCTGAAGACTTTTGAGCAAATTCTGGTTGTTTCCACTGTGGACAAGATGGATTGTCACTTAAAGTATGGACACATCCAAATCAATGCTTATGATCTGAAAATGAATTACTCTGGAGCAAATATTAGCAGTTACACTTCACACTTACATCTCAACCAGAAGCTAATCCTGTCAAGTTAAAATCTTGCTGACTCATTTAGGTGACAAATCTTGAACATACTAAGTACCGTCAGCTTCACTGAGTTATTGAGTATTACACGCATTTCCAGCTTTAAGAAAGAGCTTGGATCTTGACATTTGTCAGATTTAAAATTAAGGTTTATACCACAACACATTAGCAATAGGCTGCTTATTGTTTTGGCTTATGTCACTCACTCCAGGGGTGCTGGGACCCTATTTATGAATAGTTAATCGAGCTAATAGAATGATTTCATTAATTTAAGTGTTTAATATCATTCAGTCACCAGGTGGCACTATTACATACAGTCTTTATCTTCAAAGATAGCAGTTAAATCTTGGGATAATATTTACAAAGTGTCTTATACTCCTTTCTAGATTATGAACAAATCACTAATAAAGCCTCTCTTTCCCAAATCTCTTCTATGTTGCTCTAGTCTCTTTAATTTGAGACATTTTTGGATGCTTCTGCTGCTTAAAGTTTACAAAGATAAGAACAGAAAAATATGTTGCCCAAACTTCCAGAGTAAAAAAACTTCTGGTTTAGACACTCTGTGTTGTAGCACCTTTGAAAATCACATTGACTAAGTACAGTGAGGACATTCAGTGAAAATACCCCACAGTTCATCTTGGTTGGCTCTGTGACTGTTCAGATGCTAGCACCTGTGAACATTGTGGCTTTCTAGGTCTGAATGTCATCAGACCTAACTTGAGATGTGCTCCTAAGCTATATGTCACCCAGGTCTTGTGGAAATGCAGTGAACAGTTTCGCTATGTATTGCTTACCTCCTCTTATTGTTGAACCTATGGTGATTTAACAGTGACTAGTCAGTAGGTATTGTGGGTCTTTTATCTTAAACTTGTAAGACTTTGTTACTGTAAATTTCATAATAAAGGAGCCAAACTGTACTTTTAACTACAATATTACTGATGCAATTAAAGTTATTAGTAAGGGGTAGTATGACTGTTATTAGTGGCAACATTTCATCCAGAAAAGGAAAGAAGGTTTAAAGTGAGACAAGTCTTCAATGGTTTTGTAAGGGGCTCACACAAAAAAACCTAGTAGGTATTTTTTCTTTTGATTGTATAGTTACACGTTATGGTTCAGCTTTACCACACTTTGTTACACAAATAGCTAGCAATTTACACAACTCCTACTGCCTTAAGTTACAGTTAAAAAGACAATCCCTGCTCACACATTTATGCTGTTGCAGCATTAAGGAAAATAGAGCCCTCAATATAAGTGGTATATTATGTCCTGCTCAACTGCATATCAACCAGAATACGCTTTCTTCTGTAAGCAAATTCAGAAGAACAGTTGAGATGACACAGACATGTTTGCGCGTATACTGTTGTTCTGTTCTTTTCTTGCAGAATGCTTTATTTTTCAAAATCACAGCTTTAACTTCTTTTCAGTTCCTTTCGCACAGTTCCTTCCTGCTAGTCCATCCCAGCCAATTTTACCTAGTTCCCCCTTCCCTTCCCTTCCCTTCCCTTCCCTTCCCTTCCCTTCCCTTCCCTTCCCTTCCCTTCCCTTCCCTTCCCTTCCCTTCCCTTCCCTTCCCTTCCCTTCCCTTCCCCTCCCCTCCCCCTTCTCCCCTCCCCTCCCCCTTCTCCCCTCCCCTCCCCCTTCTCCCCTCCCCTCCCCTCCACCTTCCCTCCCCTCCACCTCCCCTCCCTTCCTCTTCCCCCTTTTTCCCTTTCCCCTTCCCCTTCCTCATTCCCTTTCCCCTTTTTAAAAAATCCTGTTTCATATGAAGAATTGCATTGAAGCATAAACAAAATTCATAAATACTTTTATACTAATTAGGATCTGGCTGGATCTGTGTAAGTTGAATCTCACCTTGAATACATCAAATAAGATCAACTAAACAATAGCAGTTTACTTTAATTGTGTTTCTTTGTTTTGTTTATAATCAATGTTACACTTGTAGGATGTCCTAAAAGGAATGTGCACACTGGAAAATGACATATGTAGACTAACATTGTGCCTAACTCCTTTTAGGTGAGAATGGTTTAACTGGAACCAGCTGATGCCAGTGTAAGCATAACATTTTGTATTTCCATTTAAAAAAAGGCCAAATCTAAGAGTTATTTCGTCAACACACATTCTTAAACTCAGTAATTGTGAGTGTAGACTGCATATTCCAGGAAAAAAATCCGAATGGAGGCAGGCTAAAGTCTTGCACCTGGACAAACCTGTGCTGCTGCTGTTCTGATAAACCATTTGTGTTTTTTTAATGTTTTGTTGGAAGCTATATATCAGTATAAAACCTATAATCAGCTCCAGTGGAATTCAGTTACTGCCCTTTTATGCTTTGTTTTTTTTTTTCATCTCAGGAACGTGTAGGCTCTCTCTGGCCCAATTTGCCATGAATAGACTGTTACACAGTAGTTCATGTGTATTGGATTTAGTTGTAAATGTGTTGAAGTTGTAAAAGTAACACTCATATAAATTATTCAAGCAGCCCCTTGATTCAACTTGAGTTTTGCTGGTGGTTGGTTTATAGAGCTCAGTTGTCAAGGCAGGCATTTGAAGGCAGTCATTTACTGAGCATCAGGAACACCACAGAGGCTGAAAGAAGAGCTAACAAGGACAGGCAGATATTTAGAGCACTGACTCTGTGTCTGGGTATTCTCTTAAATGTGTATATGCAGCAAATGTCACTGAGTGCAGTCAAACATGCAGCTCTCTGCTCCTCCAGCTCTTTCCCCTTCAGTAACAAGCGTCTTAAGAGTTACAACAGAGAAGCCAGGCTAAAATATACTATATCCTTCTGGAGAGGCTTTACTGCTATTATCAAATCCTTAAAGATTAAAAAACAGAGAAGATGACTGGCTGTGCTTCTCAAGCAAGTGAATATAGATACCCAGTTATGATTATGATGATGGGAGTGGTTATTGATGGCTGCCCTTCAATATAGAAAACATTTTCAAGTGAGGTACATCAGGAATCTATTGTGGTTGCAGGCCTGTTCATTTCATCGGCCTTTTAACTGAACAGCAGATGATGGGCTAGACAGTATTTGTCTAAAGTGTATAGTGGCACCAAGCTGGGAGAGGTTTCAAGGACGGTGAAGGAAGGGTTCAGAATCCACCATGACACTCTGCAGTGGAAGAGTTTTAATAAAGGCAGTTGAAAAACATCTGATTATCATGATCAGATTATATTTGACAAAGAGCTGTAAAGGCAATCGGTACAAAGTTGCTGACCTATGAACAGTGTTGTACAACTTACTGTTTAAAATGACACTGAGACCAGAAGTGTCAAATCTGGCAAATATGCAACTGGTTCTTAGGAAGGGATTCACAGCAGGTCTGGGTACAGCAGGTGAGTATGTTTGACTTCTGTACTGGAAAAACTGGAAGAAGCCATAATACAAAGACAGTAATATATATGAATGAGTATGACATAGTGGGAAACATTCGGTTTGGCTTCTGCAGAATAAGGTCATGCTCTGAAAGCATATTAGAATTCCTTACAGGTGCCAGTGATTATATGGATGAACAAGATCCTGTGGCTGTTCTGTGCTTGGGCTTTCAGAGTGCTTTTGATGATCTCTTACCAAAGACTCTCAGAGATCCTAAACTGACATGGGGCAAGAGGAAGCACAACTATTACTGGGTATCATAAAAAAACAAAAAGAAGAAATAACTGTCAGGTGTTACTATGTTCACTAGTAGAGTTCATTAAGTGTCTGGGCTGAGGTGTGTGTTCATCCACATATTCACCAAAATCCTGGGAAAGTGGATAGATATAGAGAGAGGTAAAAATATTTGCTGATAAAATAAAATTATTCAGATCAGTTAAATGAAAGCTGACTGCAAAGTGCTGCAGGAGGATGTTACAATACTGAGTAACTTGGTAATAAAGTGAAAGATAAATTCAGTGCTGTAAAGTAATGCATCTGGGAAAAAACACTATCTGTATGTACACATTGTCTATATATACCCAGTGACGGGCTCTAAATGAACTATTACTATTCAGAAGGAAGATTGTAGAGGCATTGTGGCTATTTCTATAAAAACATCAGCTTAATACCCAGAGACAGTTAAAAGGGAAAATCAACTGTTAGGAATTACTATGAAAGAAAATTAGAGCAAACCAGAAAACATTATTATGCCCCAAGTCCAAGATGTGCTTGTATCATTAATACTAAGCACAGCTCTCATTACAGCATCTCAAAAAGGACACAATAAAACTAGAAAGGGAGAAAGATGACAATGATGTTCCATTTGTTTCCACATGAGGATAGATTAAACAGACTAGGCTTCTTTAGTCTGGGAGGAAAAATGACTGGAGGTACTAGATAAATCCAAGAATGATGAGGAGAAAGTGAACAGGGACTGATTAGTCACACTTTCCTGCAATAGAATGAAGATGGAGAAAATGACATTATTTGGCAGTATGTTTACAACAAATGAGGTTTTTCCTTCCCCACACAATACATAATGACACCATAGGATTTATTGTGAGAAGAGATGTGTTCAGAAAGTAACTGAAAATGTTCAAAAAATAAAAGTCCACGAAACACTCTTACTTTCAAGTATGGCAACTGCATTTCTAGATGCTAAAGGTTATGAAACCATGTTAGTGGAAGTATTGGGTTATTTTTGCCCCATTATAATTTGCTTTAAGGACTACCTTGAAACTGGCAGCATTTGGAGAGATGATACTGAGCTGTATGGGCCTATGAAAAACAAAAAACCCAGTTGGATGGTGGGGCTCGGAGGGCCATGGTTAGTGGGCCATGTCCTACCTGGAGGTGGGTAGCAACCAGGGTCCTGCAGGGTCTGTCCTGGGAACTGTTCTGTTTGACATCTCTATCAGTGACCTAGAGGAGGGGATGGAGGATACATGCATCAAGGTTGCAGATGACACCGAGGGTGACCCATTGATTCACTGAAGGGCTGGCCTGCCATCCAGGGGGAGCTGGAGCAGGGGGAGAAAGGGGCTGAGAGGGATGCCATAAAATTCAGCATGGGCAGAGGCCAAACTCTGTCCCAGGAAGGCAGAGCCCTGCAGGGATGCAGGCTAGGACAACAGGGCTGGGGAGAAGCTCTAGGGAGATGGCACCAGGCCCTGGTGGGCAGCAAGCTGAACCGGGGCTAGGAGACCTCCTCAGGTCCAAGCCAGCCTGAATTATCCTATGAATTTATGACTGTGACCTGTGATTTGATCCTACTTGGCTACCTGTATGTTCTTTTCTGCTTTCTGTTTTTATATATGAATCTAGCTGGGTACTCATTATTCTGCAGTTCTTGACTTTTGTGCAGAAACCTGTTTATGTGCAAGATATTTCTTGTTCTTCAATAGCCTAATCAGGAAGCCTAACAAATTCTAATTTTCTGTCTGATTTTGTGTTTGTGTTACTCAGGTAACCAGACTCCTCCTCTATGCAGGAACTAGGAAGAAGAAAAATATTGAAAGCTATTTTACCACTGAAGAGAATGGGGGTGGGTGGTGTCTGGTGTGTTAACAGATTAAAGAAGGAGACAGAAGTGTGCTCAAAATCCATCAGATCACGGGACAGTAAAGTTAACCAACTTTGGAGGCTGCATTATAGACATTGTCAAAGCCTCTCAAAAGTGGGGCTGCCTTGGGAGACCATTCCTCCTAATCAGCCCTGCGGCCAAAGCAACTGAGTGGCATAATCTGTTGGATTTTCTGGATTCTTCTGCTTGCAATAACTCATATCTGTACATAGAAATAAGTGGGCTTAAAAGCTGCTACTGGAAGAAGCCTGCTGCCCTTTCTTTTTGGAGACTTTGTGACTTTTTATCTCTTAGAGGAGATAATTATAGGAGAGCAACGTGGAAGAATGCTGTTATTGGCTTTTGAGGAATATTTTTCATGTATAAATCCTTCCTTACTTCTCAAGGAGGCTAGGCATTGAGAGTGATTTTGGACTACAAAGCTCTATGATTCATAGCTCTTTATAATTTGTACTTCTGTATCATTTATACTTCTAGAATATTTTAATCTCATTTGTTAATTTTTTTAACCTTATATCCACCTTCCTTTTCATATCTAAAATCAGTTGGCTGTGGATTAGGCACCAGAATTGAAATCTGCTACAGAAAGATGAGAAATGTCTAGGGTCCAGTGCCAAT
Source organism: Haliaeetus albicilla (assembly GCF_947461875.1). Classification (NCBI taxonomy): domain Eukaryota; kingdom Metazoa; phylum Chordata; class Aves; order Accipitriformes; family Accipitridae; genus Haliaeetus; species Haliaeetus albicilla. Next base: position 19,320,170 of record NC_091516.1, read on the forward strand.
TCATACTAATCTATGTCTTTTTTTTTGACAGTCCTTTATGCTTCCAAAGCAGAATAAAAATAAGAATTAGGTTTCTGGCTTGCCAAGAGTCCTGAAATGCAGCAATTTCCTTTTACTTAACTGAGACTGTCTTGAATGTATAGGTTTAAAAAACAACTCCTCTCAGTAACCTTTCCTGTTATATCATTATAATGGCATAACAGACTAAAAATGTGCTGATACTTTTCCCTGGTCTTAATCTTTTCCTTATGGAATGACTGAACGGTAAGACAGGAACAGAAAGGGAAAAGTTTATTTAGAAAACATCTCTAGTCAGTATTAAGACTCAGTATTTAAACAGATGATCTTTCTGTTTATCATTTTATGTATCCAGTAACTGACAATTTAAAAAATTATTTGTTGCAAAGGAGTTAGCTAACAGCAGAGAGGCTCAAAAACCTATGAATTGGTTGCAGTTTCACTATTCAAATAGGTGGATTTATTTTTGTTGATATAAGGTATGAGAGAGTGTGATGTAAAAGTGACATAAAACAAAGGGACTGAATTTAGTCAAATGACATGGTTAATATTTGTCATTAAACACAGCACTCTCCCAAATATGTGCAGTATACATTAGGAGAGGGTTGCTTCATTTTAAAGCTAGCTGGAGTCTGTTTGAATATGTGTTCCAGATTTGTGAACATTTGCTCATTTGTTAGTAGATGAGTCTACAGTGGAGCCAGATGCTTAGCTATAGGGGACACTCTGAGCAGCATTTGCTGAGACACATTCACCTCCAGCAAGGGCCAAGAATTGTAAATAACTATCTTGGGTTAGGGACCAAGTTGCTCTGAAAGTCTAGTAAGTCTAAAGAATTTGCCTTCTTCATTTGATTTGCTCAGTAAATCCCTTTGCAGCCTTTATATTATTTCAGAATCTTACATGGAACTCTCTATTTTTTCTCAACCTCTCTTCTTAGAATATGGCTCCAGGTGCTTTTGATGTTCTTTGGGATTACAAGGGTGTTAGCTTTTGTTCTTCTGTACCACACGATAAAAATAAAGACAGGATGAGCATACTGCGTTGAGAGGAAGTTCTGGAGAACCTCTAAGCAGCAGATACGAGTGACACTCCACGTTCACAGATTGAACGTACAGAGCTGTGTCCAGGTTCTTAAAACAAGTGGTATTCAGAATACATACATATATATTTATATAAAAATCTGATCAAAAATAGGACAATAGAGCTAATGAACTCTCATCACTTTTGAAAATGTAATCCCAGCTGTGGGAGCTGGGCACTTGAAAACCTGCCCCGAGAAGTCAAGAATATACCAATTACAGTATATAAATCTGTTTCTCCAAATAGTATTGTCCTGAAAACAAAATGATCTGGTTGCATATCTGAATGAATCACGTGGATGCTGAGGCTACCTCTGCAAACCTTTCATTAAGGTTGTGAATGAAAGTAATATAGGTTGGAGCCTAAATCCTGTAACTCCTTGAGACAGAGTGATTGCAGAGGCATTGCCATCATAAAACTCAGGTGCAAATTTACTTGGAAAGAAGAGAGTGGGAACCTTTGCTAGCTTTCTTTCTGTATCAGTGCTTGATTTATTTCTCATATCTGTGAATTTTGATTACACTTGTGTCTTTAACCATGAGATTTCCTCTTATTTCTTCCCAGTTTCATACCCTGGCTTTCGTGCATCAATGTATTGCTGCTGTTGCACAGGACTGTTATTTTTACGTTTCTTTCTAGAAATTAGATGATGGTTGGGGTTTTTAATGTTGTACCTGACCTTTGAGTTCCAGAGCTCAAATAAACATTGCAATTTCTATGGTTCATGGTTTACTAATCAGAGTGATAAAGAGCCAGGAATACTGGGATTCCTATCACGAGACTGTGGGAGAATGCTCAAACTAAATCAGAAACATTCTCTATTTTAAATGAAATACCAATATATTGTTGTCAAAGTTCAGCAAATCATAACGTTGGGCCTATGATTACAGTGGTTAGTCACCTACATGTGGAGCTAACTTGTTTTTTCAACAACACTGTGCAAGTGTCCAGACTGCTGAAAGGCCAGCCTTTCCAACACTTGTTTTTGCTCTCCAATGTTGACTTGAAATAAAATGGTCACAGTAAAACAAGCTTTCAAAAAATGAAATCCCATAAGGGACAAGATTTGGTTTTCTGTTCAGATAGGAGTCTCTTGTGATTGACTCCCCATCCTTTAGGAGGAAGAAGTTTGCAGCAATTGGTGTGCACTACAACAATAAAAACTATTCTTACCTAATTTCCTAAAGCTCCTTTAAAGTCTTTTTCCAATTAGTCTGCAACTGTTATAGAGATTTTTAATCTAAATTAAAAAAAGTAATCAAGGCAGTATGACTCTGCTCAGCCCTTAGGGAAGATTATCCATATTCAGCCCCTTCTAATGGCCTATTGCAACCTGATATATTGGCAGTCATTCAGACTGTGTAGCAGTCCTAACAGAGGCTCAGGCCTTGAGCCCTCACAAGAACTTTTCTTTAAAAGAAAAGTTTTGTTTGACATATTTCCTTTTTCTTTTCTCCCTGCCCCCCCCCTTATATCCTTACTTGGAGTGATTTTTACCCTGAGCCCTTAAAAGGACTTTTGTGTTAAATTAAAACAGCATGGGTTTTTTTGACATGTTCCTTTTCTTTCCTTTTTTTCTTACATCCTTACTTGGACTGATTTCTACCTTGCTGTGATTGCTGCCAAAACCCAAGCTCAAAACTCAGTCAGGGAAAAGGGAGGTGTTCAGCAACATTACAGGCAGTTTACACTCCTGTGCAACAAATATTCCCTACCTTTCTTCAATCCATCCTGTTAACATCCGTGTCCAGTTTATAGACTGCATGAAGTCCAGGAAGTGTGGATGACTAGGATCAATCTCTGTTGTGTGCAAAGTGACAAATACATCTTGTATCCAGAGGTATGTCACTGACAGATGAAGAGAAACTAGAAATATCTAGAAAAACAGGATCTAGCCATCTTGGATGTACTGTGGGTTCAAACCTTTAGGTACATCATTCCAGTGGGAGCTGTGGGGAGTCGTTTATGCCTCTGGTAGATAAAGATTTCTCAGAGTGATTTCAGCAATTCCTATGAAGTCAGATTTTCTTTCCTGTGTACAGGAGTCTCAGACGTTCATGAGAAGTGAATAAGGCTGTGGAAATTAAACTTTCTTATTTGCTCATCAATCCACAGAAGGGATTAATTGTGTTGGTTTTAAAACAGCATAAGAAAGGACTATCTCCTTGTACCACTAGGGATTTTGGGGCAGTCTAGCTCCTGAAGGGTAGGGAATAAAGTAAGCATATGTAGACAAGGTTTATTGATTAGGCTTTTGGGATTTTTGTCTGCACAGCTTGCTGGCCAGATTCGCAGCTCTCCTAGGAATGCTAGCAGATGAGCTTAAGTAACATTGAGAAAAAGACATCCCTGGATGGAGAAAATGTAGCTGTCTGCCCTGTGCTCACATATATTTGCATACTGGGAAAGAATCTGCCCCTCTGTCGTGATATTTCAGATTCTGGAGTTTGTGACAGCTGTTCATGTTTGCCTTCTTACTGTGGGCTTATCAAATCATCACTGCGGTCATTTGGGGGCGATAATTACATGCACATTTACTCCCATCTCTCCTTCCAGGCTTCCTCAGAGCATTTCTTTCCCCCCCTGCATTTATTTCATGGAACCAATGCTCACACTGACACCAGAATAATGCTACCAGAATTCACCTTCTGTCATTTCTCACAAACACTGCTCTTAGAGAGAGACTGATCCTGAAAAGTGATCAGGATCTGGTTAGTTCAGGGTGTTGTTTGCAGATAAATTGAATACATTTATTTGTTTTTTCTTCTCCTCATGCTGCATTTCCTAATCACATGAGCAAGCTTTCAGGTCACCAACATAGATACTGTCCACAAAATCTGCTTTGGAGCAACAGTAAGTAATACTGCACCATGGCTCAGAAAAAGAAAGGAAACAAAGGACTTTCAGTGAAAGTTAAAATGAAGTACATACATCTATTCCCTGGTCTGGGGAGATAAGTGTTCATGTACTGATGGAATTTCTGATAGTTTTCTCGTCTGATTATTTTTCTGCACAATTCAGGAAATGGTTCATTTGTCTAGCTAGTGCCCATTAAGTGAAGCATATAGTATGGGTAGGATTTCTCTTGATTAAACTCAGCATATACACCTAAGTCAACAAAAATACAACTCCTCTAAAAATATACATGTTTCTCACATGTCATCATTGCTTGGGATGCCAGGAAAATGCGATTCGTATGCAAGTGTAATAAAGTGGAAAAATCATCAGTGTTCTTGTAAGTATTTTTGTTTTTCCTCACTTTCTAGAGATTCCAGCAATTTTTAAAAATATGCACTGTCTTGGCAATTTTGCTGCCAAAAAGAATAGCTAGTTCATTCTGTAATATAACCCTGTAATGTGGCTGCCTTATATTCAGCTTTTATATTACTCAATACTGTTTGAAGTGTTTCCAAGGTGACATCTAGCACACCCTGGCTTAGTAAAGTATTCAATTAGTATAATGACTAACCAATATGATGAGGGGAAAAAATTCTCTCCAGGTCAAGTCAGGAGAAAAACTTACCCTGAACTATAACTGAACTGTTTTAAGAAAACTGCTCTTTTATTAGAGGCACTGTTTTTTATCATTAAGTACTTGACCTTTTTCTGTATCTTAATTTTTTCCCTTTCCTTATTTTCTAAAGAAAAAAAAGATATTTGAAGATATATTTGTTAGGGAGACACCATTTATTATAGTCTTTATAATGTTTTTTTTTCTCTCTGAATACATAACAGTCCTGAGTTCAGTTGGTGAGATGCTGCTTGTCTTTTTGTTATATGCAGATACATCATAAGAAATGGTATGTAAGCTTTTGTTTCCTCTGTAGATGATGACAAATAATGCCAGGGACTCAATAGGTGGCACTCTTACCTCTGAGCTGGACTCATGTAACGTTGTTATGTGGAGAGAGCTAGAATAAAAAAAAAGCCCAAACAAAAAAGAGGTAGATATTAAAAAGTGAATGGTGTAGAGCAGGACTGATTTGATTCTGAAATTAGCTGCTGTTGTCTCTTCATTTGTGGTACTCTTAGCTCTCTTGAAAGGTGTTATTCAGTGACCATTTTATAAGTGAGAAGCCAGGATAAAACATATGAATACATCTATCACTAACAATACAAAAAATGCTCATGTTTGTATTCAAAGATAATACAGAAAAAAGCATCTCTCATGGCCTTCAGCCTCCCAGGGCAACAACTGCCTACCTATAGCACCCAGAGTGGAGCTGGCCATGCCAGGCATGGGGACACGAATGCTCTCAAGAACTCTGTTATTTCCTCTGACCAGTGCTTAGACAAGTAATTCCAAAACCCTGCAAGAGAGACAATTATTAGATTACTTTCTGGCAGAGTGGCAGGAAGTGGCAAAACCTATTCCAGTTTTGTAGCATTTGGGTTGACTAAGGCTCAGGAAAATCTTCAGACTTCCAGTGTGTTTATTCTAGTAGAAAAATTCCCATTAACATTAATGCATTTTGGATCATGCCCTAGCTTTCTGGTTGTTATATGATATCTCAGGAGAGATTTTGTAAGGTTTGGAGGTTAGTAAACTTCGGCTAGCCATTGGCAATGCTCTGTGTTAATATTTAGAACCAGGAGTCAGGAGATCTGCTTTCTCTCGAGATTGTAGCACAAGCTTGGCAGGTTATTCAACTTCCCTATCTCGGTATCTATATTAGCAAAATGGGGATAATAATCCCATTACCATCTTCTGTTCTTACACACCTTGCTAAGGTGCTGTGAGAATTCATTTATTTTTGAAATGCTTAGAGGCCCTCAGAGACTGCTATGTGAGTGCAAAGCCTTGTTTTATTTTATTATTCAGTGCATACTATCTGAGGCTCAGGAGACATTTGGTTTCCATTTTGGAACTTGCCATAGGAGGAATTATTACTGAGAGCTTCAGAGAAGTATTAAATCACACAGAGCTTTTAAGAAAAAGAAGAAAAAAAAGAAGGGGAGGAAAAAAAGACACCCCCCTTGAACTGAAACCTTCCATCTAAACAGAGAAAATTTTTGTATTTTTTACTTCTGCAAAAAGCCCGCAGACATCTTTACTGAAATTTATACATAAAGAACATCAGAGAGATCCCTACTTCATGTAACAGGTCTCTGGGATTCAGTCTTTTTTACTGTATTTTGGGATTGCTTTTCATTAATATAGTGCAAGGGTTAGTAGTCCTGTTAGGAGATATGAGCCAAAGCTCAATGTACATTGCACATTGTGGATGAAATACATCATGATGTGTTTAAATAAATAAACAGATGGAGACCTGTCTGCTGATTTCATGGCAGTTGACATACTGCACGTTTGTCCTCTAGCAGACTTTTTTCCCCAAAATTTATTAATTTCAACTGCAACACATACTGCACACACTGTTTTTTCAACAATAACCCCCACAGTAGCTTGGGAAGAAGGAACAGTATGCAGTTCTCAGGAGGCTGTAGTGCACTACACACTTGCCTTGCCAATTTCTTATATGGGATGTTTTTCTAAAACCTTTGAACTGCAACTTCATTCTAACAAGAGGGAAAATATCCTGTTTAATCAATAAGACATGGCAGGGATTGAATAAGTGCATATTTATGATCAAAGCTGCTTGTCGTAAATGAACATCCTCTAGTACAATTCAAACAGTAGAATGTCTGAATAGAATGCGTTTTTGTTATAAAATGTTACTTTTTGTCAAAGAATGTGCATAATCTTAATGAAATGAACAGGCTAATAAGCTCTGAGTGTTGAATTCTGCTGTTTTACACTCTAGCCAATTAGATCATTCAGTTTTTCAGGCATTCTTCATTGTGCACACTAAATAGCTGTATAATGTTAGGTTGATTTTTTTCCATTTTAGCAGAAATACAGAACTAGCAGTAAACAGAAAATTAAATAATTGTCTGAAAATTAAAGGAAATATTTCCTTGCCAACCCTAATAATTAAAACAACATCAAAATAACTAGATTACATGACATAAGAAACACTGCCCAAACAAGAAATTTTACTGCTGATGAAAAGACTTGTTTCTGCATCCCTGGCAAACATTTAAGCCCTGATTGATAGATATTTTGGGTGTCCTAAAATGTGGTATCAACTACTAAATGCTGAGGCAGAAATGTGCAGAAGTGATATCTTCCTTTTCTGCATTAGGGCTCTTGAGATGTTTTTTGTTCCTCCTCTGTGAGTGCTCATGTGTTTGTCTTCTGTAGCTGTGTAACAAATCTCTGCTGGTAAACCCAGAACAGGACTGAAGATGACTATTGAGAGCCATCTCCAACTATCTGGTAGAATGTAGGAGCTGGAAAGGGGAATTAGACGAGAGCAAAGAGAGAACTGGGATCTCATCAGTTCCTCTCTCTGAAAGTGCAATATGGGCTACTCAAGGAGTACTGAGAGTGTGCTGTGAAATTTTGCTGTTTAGAAATATTTTGTGATTGGGGGCAAAAGTACTTCATCTATTCATGAAAAATTACAGGAAATGCAGGAATTTTCTGAATCCAAAAAGGAAAAGGAAGGGTGCACCATAAAACAGGCTGTATAAACACCAGTAGTTAATCCACACTCATGAGATGGACAGCTCTGTTCTACTGCAAGTGTCTAGTGTGCTTAAATTAGGCAGTGTAGAGTACTCTTGTCTGTGGATATGCTCTGAGGATGCACATCTGAAAAAGGTAACTGTGCCTTTTCAGTGTTCCTGAATGTCAGTAGAGAAATGACGTGTCTGGGGCATGGATGTGAGTCAGTGAGAAAGGAGTTTAGCAAAACTCTGAAGACCTGATCCTCTGCAACTCTGAAGTAAAGTTGTCCCTTCTTAACTTACCTTTCACAGTGTATGTCTGATCCAGAAAGCCACAAAGACCTTTTCTGGCAGCTTCTCTTCTTCATTAGACCCCAAACATACTTGTGCTTAGTGAAAAATCAGGGACCTAGCGAGCAGAAAGGAGGATTCTCATTCTTCTTGACTCATAGGAAAAAAAAATAGATGGAGAGTTTTCAAAGAACACCTTCCTACTACTGATTAAATGTGCTGTTTTGTTGAAATCTGTTTTGCTTCATAAGTAATATTTTTAATGAAGTCTTCACCATTGGCACTCTTCATCCAGGCCCCAAACAAGGAAAATAAAAACATAAAAGACAATCCTTGAGCTGTAGGAAGAGCTAATCCAGCCCTCAAGGGGAAATTTTTACCCCTGTTTCTTTATTGAATTTATGAGATAAAAGTATTTTGCAAACGAACAATACAGTGAAGAAAACCCTGTGGATGTGCACAAGGGCCTCTCAGCTACAACTGAATATATACACAAGACACTTTAAAACCTAAGAAACTCTGTGCCCACCACACAGGAATTGTGCTTCCTTCTCACATTCTAGTCTTGTTACCATACGTGCTTCTCAGTATATTCACTCTACTATTTCTGTGTTTGTTACAAGCACATATACCTAGGGACAAGATGCAGCTTTGGGAGCTGTTTTAAATGTAGCTTCTAACACTTTTTCCAATTGCTTAACTTCCTCCACCATTCTATAAGAGAAGAGGTTAAAAAAAAAACCTCTTTTACTGTCTCACCATGACAGTCTTTCATCAAGAAGTCATCTTTGCTTTTTCAGCATTTAAATATATTCTTACTTTCAACAGACACAAAGAAAGCCACTGGACCCTTCAGAATTATTTTTTGTAGAATTATTCTTAAGCCTATTGTATTGTAGAACCTACTCCTGTAAGATACTGCTCTACTTTATTATTTGTCCAACGCACATCTGTTGAGTGCTTAATTTTCTTGCCCATAAAAATGGTATTATTTGAAATACCATTTATAAAATCGTATTTCAGCAATTTTTTTTCTTTCAGGTCTTTTTCCTTCTGTCTATATCTGCCACACATATATAGTATCACTTCTGGTCCATGCACAAACATGTATTCATTCAGAAGGTTTTATGCCATTACAGCTCGAGATCCATTGGTGATTTTGCCTTCCAAGATACAGACACCTTTATGGTCGAGTTAAATGAAAGGCAGAATATCCTTGTATTTATGACTATATTTTAGTCAGGAATACAGAAATAAATTGTTTTAAGAGGCCCATGGCTTCAACAGGTGCTCATCAGTTAGGCTCCAGTGTACTGTAATGTTACAGCAAGTGCCTGCAGGCACAGATTTTGGAAAGCAGTGTTTAAATAACAAACTATTTGATTCTACCCACCTTGCCCTACATACTGCCTTTTTTGTAATGAACTAATCGTGTAAATCATTAAAAAAACCCACACCAAGGAAACTGGGGAGTAACAATTGCATGTAAGTTGCAGCCATGTTTGGAAAGGAGTGCCTTACTAAAGAGCTAGATTCAAGGATATACTTAGGAATTGTTAGCAGAATTAAACTAAAATCACTTGAACAATGACTTCTTTTAAAGTATGTGCTGTTCTGGTATAACGGTAATTGCCCACCGGATTAGAAAGTGAAGTCACTATCATTACCACAAGGGGTAGGTGTTATAAACAACAGGCGAGGCCCTTCCTTAACTATTTGGTCCTCAACCTCATGAGTTCCACTTTCTGTGCATATTCCTTTGGGAAAGAAAGAGGGACAGAATCTCCCTTTATAATATCCTCATGATATGAGATAGCAACTATCTTTTCAGCTTTGTAATTATACCATTCCTCACTGTTATCTCTAATACCTGAACCATCACTGGCATTATGGATGGTTTTACTGCTCTTTAACATGTATCTTTATCTCTTTTGTTTCCATTTTATTGAACTTCCCGTTGAGATTTCTGTTTGTTATCCAAACATTTTAGAAAACATATAAAATTAAATACACACTACAGGTGGTTTCCTCACCTTTGTCTGCAGTTAGGGTATTTCTCCCATTTAGGAGCATTTAGAATGAGAAAGAGCTTGAACCAAAACCTGTTGATAACAACTGAAAAACAAATGTGCACCATGGAAGCAAGCTGAACCCTTGGATGCTTTTATTTTTAAGTGTCCCTGATGTTTTATTTGTGTTCTTAAAGCAGGAAAAACTGGAATATGTTTTAATGTTTCGGAATAAAGCAGCTTTTAAAACGCATAGGATCATCACTCTTTTGGGAACATATTATTGCAATAGGCAAATTGTTTCCACCTTTCTGCAATGCATCCCAGAGGATTCAGGAAGAAAAGCATGTATAGTTTCAGTGCCTGCTCCCAGTAATCAGCTGGTGGTAGCTGCTCTCTTGTTATTTGTTTCATGTTGTTTTGTAGTCCAGAAAATTACTTACTGTACATGCTCAGGTATCTTTTACATAAGATTGCAGAAGATTTCTTTGACATTACTGACTCCCTGCAGTGAAATCCTTTAATGTGAAGGTATCAGTTGTCTTGACACTATGCTTATGGAGAAGACAGAGCTTAGAAGAGACCACTCAGAAGACAAGTTGTTCCGCAAGATTATTAGCCCTGACACCCTACCTTTCTGACATGAATGAAATCTTTATTTGTTGTACTTGCTGTTTCTATATTTCACAGCTGTTGTGATCACTGTCATTTCAAACTTATATTTTCTCTAAGAAGAGAGTTGTTCATTGTTGTGTATTCTTTCTTGCTATTCTTTCCTGTCTCATATTCTGCAGTTACCAGTTTATGGTTATATCACTTTATATGTTTTCTCCTGGGAATGCATTAGATTTTCTAAAGCAGTCCAAAGATTTTGGGTGTGTAGCATGAGTTCAAAGTTATATCTACACCTATATGACTTTCAACTACCTGCTTTTAGGCTTTCTTAGCACTGCAAATGTAACAAAGCTAAAATAAGTGAATTCAAAATTCTGTAACTTTTTTTCCCCATCATCCGGACTGCCACGTTCAAATGCTACACTGGTACACAGTCTCTCTCTAGTGATGGTCAGCAGTCCAGGCTGATCAAGTGCCTGAGCAACGTGATCTCATTAGACCTGCTTTGAGCAGAAGGTTGGTCTAGATGACCTCTGAAGTTCCCTTCCAGTCTAAATTATTCTGTGATTTATTCTTGGTACAACAAAAGTGTGCGTTAGCTGAAGACAATAGTTTTCTAGGTTTTTACTTGCCCTCTAGTGATAAAGGACCAAGAGTGAAATTAAGTTTTTTGAACTTGTGTTTAGAAGAGGCTGGATCCAAAAATACAGCAACTCTCTGTCTAAAAAGTTGTGGTTTATCTTACACTGTGGAACATGTGGTGCAGACACAGCTGAGCTGAAACTGATCTGACCTGGCAAGTTCAGTCTACAAGGTATAGTGCAACACAATGAAGAGATCTCAGTCCTTGAAATGGTAGTTTCAAGGAACTGTCTTGTTCCTTGATAGAAGGACTGCCTTAGTGTCTTTAGTGGTACACACCATCCTGCTGATATGACTGTTTTGTTCTGTGATCTGTCTTGCAGTCTGGGTAGCTCTTAGGAGCTGTGTGGCACTTCAAATTTTCTTACCACAGAAACTCAGAGGTTAGATTAACATGTCACAACAAAGTCTGCTTGGGATTTGGTGTGTTAGGACTCTCTATGTTGAGCTCCTCTGAGAGTCCTGTTGTGATAGGCATCTTCAGGCTGCAGCTTTCATAAAGCAGATGTTGCCATGTTAAGCTCAAAACAGAACAGCCAGTACATTTTCCTACCAAACTAGGAAAGGATTTCATACCTGCATATAAACCAGACAGCTAAACTGTTCCCTCTACAGGCTAAATACTGAGATCCTGCATATACTCCTCCGAATAAAGGGGTTCTTGTTCACAGCTTACAGTTCACTGGAGGGTTTCTTAATCATGCAGCTCCTGGGAATACAAGGCTGGTGCTTTCCAGCCCTGTCCAGCTGCAGGCAGAAGTACAACACATATGTGGGGCACAGAGAGAGCAGATAAGAGTGAGCAGGATGGAAAATCCAGTGATGAGGATAACTCCCTTGGAAGATGGAGATCAGGAAAACAGATCTTGTTTTTCAGGGCTGTCTAAGCAGGCCACAATGAAGAGAGCTACTGGGGGAAAAGAAAACTGATACATAACCCAGACTGCGCCTAAAATGTCATTTTTCATCAGATATTAGATTATCAATCTAATCTAAAAAAATAATTTAAACTTTGGAAGATCTTGCCCTGGAAGACACCTTTGAGTCTTACTGGCTACTTAGAAGTTCTCAGCCAGTGCAAGACACCTCAGAAGGTGCCCCAAACCAGCAGCCGCTACTGGATTCATAGGTCACTAATCAACCACAATTTATTTCCCTGCCATGCTAATGTCTTCTATTCTCTTCTCACACTCAGTTTCCCCCTGTGAAAAGCAGGGGGGGTGGTTTGGAAAACTCTGCTCAGGATCCACAGTTTCCTGTCAATCCCAAGAAACATTCCTCAATAAAGCAACTGTTTACAAACTGGTTCTTAAAAGCTCTAGCTGCAACTAGATAAGCTCAAATAACAACTCTCACAGCTATTATACCACTGGTAATAATTGTTGTACTTGCAAGGGCCTGAAAATTGTGCCTGGGGCTTGCCGGTCCTGTTTTCCAAGCTTCTTGATTATCTTATTGGCAACATGGAGACATCTTTGTTAAAAAGCAACTGAATGAACAAAACCAACTTTCCATGGCTATTGTGACACTAAGGGAGGACTCAGTGAAACAGAAGAAGAGAAGAAAGACAGAGGGAGGTGAGGTATCAGGAAAGAACATAAAACTCCACAGCTTTTTTAAGTCCTCCTCCTCAAGAAATATTGGCTGAAGCCACATGGAAGATTTCTGCTTAACCACATTTTTAAAAGCTTTCATAAATATCACAATAAAGTGAAATTCATTGCTAGTTAAACTCTAACACTGGCATAAGCTTATTTCTTATTCAGATGACTAAGCTGCAGCAGAGAAGCAGCACTGGGATAGCACAGGATTTATACTGCAAAATCTGAAATATCTTTCTTCATGAAGTAATAAAGGACACTCTCCATATTCTATTCTAATGGCCAATAAAGTATAAGACCAGCTAGAAAAATAAGGCTGGCAGAAACATGGCATACATTAGGAAATTATATTTACACTATAGTCAATTACCACAGCAGCATTTTACTTTATAATACAAACTTTTCTTGTAAGCTGCACTGTGCCAAAAATCTTCCAATGAGGGAATAGGTTGTCAAATCTCATTCCAAACTACAAAAAAATATTTCCATTACCCACCACCATTTCCACATTTAATAAGTTGGATACTAGGCTTTGGCTGGAGACCGCAAATGTATGCTGGGAAAGGGAGCATAAAAACGCCTTAAAGGCCTTTGTGTCCATAGCTTGCCTGCCAGCAGAATTCAAGGCAACTTTTAGGCTGCTTTAATTTGTGCTCCTTGGCAAAATGCAGATAGGGTTTGATGCTGAACTGGTATATCTGATTTCCTCACAAACACTTCTCATGGTGGCCTACTTGAGCTTGAAGCCATGGCTGGACATCAGAAAAACTCCAATAGCATGTTTGGTTTTTCTGCCTTTTTTTTTTTATGCACAAGGGAATGGCATTCATCACAATGCCTGGCCATCTACTGATTGGCATAGGCACAATTCAACTGCTTCTGTGCTTGTTGGCAGGAGCAATATCTGAGTCCAATAGTAAGAGGATTTTCACGCAAGGATAAACATATTTCACAATGGATGGTATGATCACTCTCTTGGATTCCATCTAGTTATCAAAATTGGTTTCCAACAGATTTTTGGAAGACAATTAAGATACTGATTTTGACCACTGAAACCCTAAAGAGGTGGCTACATTTTAATAGCAGCAGATTTGTCTGAGAGATGTCATAAGAACTGAGGTTAACTGAGGTACTCAGGCTGTTATCCTTTCCATTTAAACAGAAAATGGTTGTAGGGTCAGGGCCCTTGACCTGATATTTCAGCATTGCCCAAAATACTTGCTTTCTTGCTATTCCATTGGTTGGGTTGACTCACCTGTGGAAATACTTCTTCTTGTGAGTTTTTTCATATCTCTGCAATCAATTGAAGGAAAGCTTTTTTCAATAATGTGACTTTCGCCCCTAAATTTCCTAGTGTTTTCAGGCTAACAGACATTGAAGATGTTATTCACAGTGCTATAAAAGTCTTTAAAAAATACAGTTAAGAAAACATCCCTTTCAAAATCACATGGCAGTGAGTATATGCCATGTCTGTGGCATACTGTCATTTTTGGCTTCTGTGGTGAAATATGAAGGAAAAGAGAACCCAGAGAAGGAAGCAGTAAATGTGTGTTGGACTTCAGATTTCAAAGTGCACACCACACAGTTGCCTTGGCCATTTGTGGGTATACTTGATATCTTAATCAAAATGTTCAAATAAGACCCATATGCTGGATATTACAATTTACCAGATATGTCATGAGCTACCAAAAAGATGCAGCTGTGCAAACTTTCAGATTACGTAGGACTTCATTCCTGCATGGACATCAGCATTTGGTAACTGTTCACCCCAGCTGGACCAGCCATGTCTAATAAAATATCCTACAGTAGCTTTCATGGGTAGTATGATATCATATTTGTTTTATTCATTCTTAAATTAAGAAACAGTTTCCAAAGTCCTTGCCAAAACCACCAGAGGTTAGACTGAAAATCTTAGAACACTTGCTTTTTCCTCAACAAAATCTGAAGCTGCTCAGATGAGGTAAATTACACTACCACATTTCTTAGCCTGGATTCTTTTTTTTCTGTTTCTCCAAGTCTTGAATCTAAAACAGCTTTTGGGGGGGAGTTTCTACTAAGACTTACTGCTGAACTGTGCTTAAGTATATGCTCTGCTGATGTTTGCAGTTAAAGCAGTTGTTTAGCACAGCCTGAAAATACCTTATGCATGATAGACTTCATTTGGGCTTTATTTTCCTTTGCTGCGTGTCAGAACTGGAATAACTTTAATTGTCATAGCATCTCATTCTGCATCACAATTTCAGAGATCAATGAGTGGATTTCTGCCAGTTACAATGCCAGCTATTGTTGTCCTGAGAAGTCACTTGAAACAAACAGACCCATATCCTGCTATCATTTGTAGCATCATCTCTCCTTCAGCTGTTACCCCTCCTGCTGGCAGCAACTTATGTAAGAAATAGATGGGGCAACAAGAGAGAGGAAAGCAATGTCACTTTTCAAAGTGGATCTCAAGGAAAACAGGTTTTACTCCCAAGTTTTTCAAAATTAATCTAAAAATAGGTGGGTGACATGACATTTGTGCTAATTAAATACTGTGTTGAGATGTCTCACTCTGCAAAATGTTATCAGTGTAATTTCATGTGGGGGTATTTTTTTTCCCTTCTCAAGTTTCACCAGTCAAGGTTTTCACATGGAGGGAGATTGGTTAAATGTCCGTCGCTGCATCCCCTAAGAGAGTTTGTTCAGGGTTAATTAAATAATCTAACAAAGCAATTAGTGGCTGGCTCAGCAGTGTACTAAGCTAGTCCCTTGAGGGTGAAGGACACTGAATACCTTTTGAAATTAGGCCTTTTGAACAAAAAGCAAACTAACTTTTCAGTTCTCTTGAGTTGCAAAGATAGACATCTTCCTATGCTTGATCACGTTTAACTAGTTTGACTATACAGAGCGTATCTTACCCATCACCCAGACAGAATCTTCTTCACAGGGTTGACAAAGAATGTTAACTGTCCAGCTTTCAGAAATATTTTCCATTTTCCTACTCTGTATAAAAATATTTAGGTCCTCAGCCTCCTGTATTCCCACTTTCACAAACCTTAACAAGGAAAGATTTATTAACTTACCAAAACTCTTTTTTTTTTTTTTTTTAAGTCTGAACTTTGCATTCTCAGCTCTAAATGTTGCTGAGAAATATCTAGGACTTCCAAAAGTCAGGGCTATACATTTTTCTTCACTCTATTTTATTCACAGGAAACTGTGCAAAACCTCCTGAAGTAGGGATTGATAGATAGCTGAAAACCCAGAGGTCATTTAAGCAGAGACCTGCCACTGACTTGTTCTTACTTCTAACTCCCTTGTTCCTGTTTTCATTAACTTGCTTCTATACCATGCCTAGAGAATAAAGCCCAGTTTTATTTGCACAATCTGGCTGACAAATACCAGTCCTTTACATGGCATACAGTATATCCAGAATAAAACTATTAACTTCTGACAACCACTTTTTTAGATCATTTTTTTTAGGAATAATACCTCATTGTGTGGCATAAACATGACCAAATACCTTACTCTGAAGAGAATACTAAGTTGATGGTCTTCCAAGTCTGGAAGAAGCTTAAATCGTGTTCTTTTAGTAGCATAGCTAAATATCTTTGTGTCCTTCAGACATGTTTTTTATGGAGATCTTTCAGTGATGATGACAAGAACAGCTATATTCGTTTAATACGAAACACAACAGCAGGCCTTTCCTTTAATGTAACGATTCCTATGAGTGAACTGAAATAGTGAGTGTTTAACTGATGGCACCAGAGCTCCAAAAGCAGCATGAGCATGCTAAGTTATGAGCCTCCATTGACAAATCAAACCAAACATTATTTTTGATTCTTTTCCCTGTGTATAAAATCATACAAATGAAGAATACCATAGGTCCAACCGGAAAACTTTGTTTTCTAATGGCTGGCTGTTTTATGTCCTTTCCAGAGACTTTAATACTCTCAAGATCAAAACAAATGCTTGTGATATTTTCCTTTGCCTCATCCTTTATTTTACAGGGATACAGCCAAAAATATTTTTTAGCCCTTAGTTGGCATTTGCCCCTTTCAGTTCTGAAAGAGCTATCACTGGGATTCACCAGAGAGGTTTTGTTTCCTTCAGTGTTTTCTCTAGCTGAGAAAATATTTATCTTCTTGTTCGTATAGCTGTAAAAAAGTGGACACTGACTACTAAAACTGCCATGAATCTGCAGAAAGTTGCTATCTGAGATTTTCTTAAAATGTTTTAAAATGGTAAGTATATGTTTTCATAAATGTATTGTCTTCTTGCCTGTATAAATTACTCGAGTTTTGTAAGAGTCAAATTGATCCTAAAGTGACCACATTTTCTGAAGAAAACATAAAAAAACAGATCTGAAAAATCACCATTTCCTGTCCTGGAAAAATAATTAGGAGAAAGCATCTGCATTAACAAAAATAATTCAGGTTAGAGCACCTTGGGGATGCTTTGCCTTCAAAAGTATCTCATGATGGCCTTAGTAAAGTAATAGAAATAGAGGAAAATACTCCAGATTCCCTCCAAACTTCTGCTGAACTAGAAACTATTTGATCTGAACACTGTTTTTATTGTATTTTTGATTGCCCAATAAGTCAAAATTATCTTCATACTTTTTTTTCAATAAAGAATATAGCTTAGCAAGTAAGTTGCCTTGAAGCTGAGGCATTTCTAAACTCTTTGGAGGCCAATGGAACATGGAGCCATCAAAACAAAAGATATTCCTCCATCAGACGAAAGACTTTATCAAAAACTACCACATATCTTGTCTACGTGTGTAAAGAGTATTTTTTTTTAAGCTAAATTATTCTTTCTGCCAGCAAAGTCTACATAATTGTAACAATATCACTTACGATCTGTTTGTCATTTAATGTTGCCTTTCTGGTTTTGAGTTTTTAAGCATTGGGCTAAGAGCAAATGAAAAGCAGACAAAAGAGGGAGTTCCCAAGTGGTGACAGGATGCTTAGAAGAGAAGAATAACTCCTCTCTGGAACTGTCATTTGTTGCTTTCACAGCTAATCTGGAATCAGATGATCCACAAATGGGTCAATGTAAATATTCAAGAAAGCTTTCTTCCAACTGAACTCAAGCATATCATAAGATTCTGCTTCATAATTTTTGATTGGAGTTTTGATACTGAAAAGCCAGTCGAAGAAACCCTCTCAGACTCATTTTGGAGTTTTAGAAAGCAAGCATTCTTTATTGCAGCGCTGGATGCACAGGGGATAGTTCCACCTAGCGTGCCAAATACCACAGCTTTAGCACTAACAGGTTATATAGAATAACTAATTGATATTAATCAGATTAGTATACATACACATAAAAATAATTGCAACTGATTATCATAGTACTGCCTACATCTGATCATGCACAATAAAGGATCCATTTGAGTCGAAGGGCTGCTTTCGTGACCACCGACCCATTGGAAGTTCTTGCTGGCTGTCCTTGAAGTCTTTATTGTTGTCCTTGAAGTCTTTATTCTTGTCCTTGTTCTTTGATCTTGAAGCTTAATGCAGTTTCAATCACATGTGGTCAGTTGCAACATTGTTCTCATCTAGCGTACAGGAACACCTAGTCATAAGAGCAAAGAATGGCAAAACTTATGAATAATTACTAGTTTATCACTTGACTAGACTTGGTAATTATCTCCCCCGTTACCCTTTGTCTATTGTTTTAACCATAGTGTTAATATATATCATTTATCAAATCTCACTTGCACAGTCACCTAGCAGCAAACCAGTTTTCGTAGAAGGTACAAAATATTAAAACCATAGAAGTTTGAGCAAATCACATTAAATGTATGGACATATGCTATCAGTTTAAACCATAAAAACTCTCTGAATTTTAGAATGATCTTTGCAGTATTTTCTTAAAGCGGTGAGATTTCTTTGAACTGCTAGCTTCCAGGTATATCTGCTAGAGTATTCTTGGGAGCAACACCAAAAGGAAGCAAAGCCATTAAAAGACATTAAAAAAAAAAAGTCTTTTATTTGGTTGGTAATTTTGGGGTTTTTTTTAATTATTTTTTTTTTCAGGAATCTGTTTTTCACATGTGGAGGTGTTACATGTTTTCATTGTTGAGTAGTTGCTACATTCATGCCTTAATACCAAGGAGAAGAAATGAATCTAGTGCTTGCTTTTTGCTGTCAGAGCCACTCACTGCTGGTGGCATGACTTGGTAAAACTTAACTCTGTAGTTTAACTCTGGTTATGTGTTAGGGATATTAGTTATCACAGCACCCTTACAGTAAGATTAATCAACAAGAAAAAACAAATGGAAAGGAGTATATGGCACGTACTAGATTTTCTTCTGATTCTTGGGATGTACCTCCCATTTACTTGGATTTGAGAGCTAGTGGATAATTCTGTTGTGCTATTTTCCCTTTGGTGGCATGCCTACAGCAGAGTGGTTTGTTTAAAATCCAATTATCCAGTTTTGATCTGTTTTGTGAGATTTGAGTTTTACTGCCGTCTGAAATCATCAAACTGCAAGCTTTAGAACTGAAGTAAAAGGAAACATGAAAGCCCTCTATTAAGATGACTAATATTCCAGATGAAGCTAATTAGTATGATAACCTATGCATGTAACAGAATTGTAGAATTAGTGAGATCAGCCTTGCAATACCATTAACTACATTATAACTCTTCACATGATTTTCTCCCCCCACTAACAAAAGGTCTTAGAAATGTGAGATTTCAATTTGCTTTATCATCTGGTGGAGCTCATCAGCACCACATGCTACAGTGAATATTGTGGTTTTCACAGCAGGGCCTTTTTCATCTCTGCAAATTCGTAAATTAAAATAATTTCACCTGGGGAAATCCTGCACCACAGAAATGTTGGTGACCTTGACAACACTTTCGTATTTCTTCTTTTTATCCTCATTTTTTTCCATAGCAAAGCACAATGGCAAACAAATGATAGAAAGTGGCCCTGCGGTATGCATCACTTTTATGACATTCGTTTCTGTGCTGAGTGTTGCTCTAAGGTTACATAGTCGGATTTACATGCTATCTTGATGTGGAAACCTGCCTTGGGAAAAAGAAAAGGAAAAAAAAAAACCCCAAATAAAAGAAAGTGTCAGACTAATGGAAAAATTGCATGTGACTTGTTCCACTGAAGCAGGGGGGAAATGGGGGAAAATGGTTGGGAGCATGCAATACGGGTAACAGCTAGTTAATTGTCCTTGTGAAGAGCCTATGCTTAGTGATGAGCAAATATCTTGCATCTGTCTGTTTATACTCTTATGTCCACTTAGATCTTGATTTATCAGAACTTTAGTAGCTTCTCTCTTCTCTTTCTTCCCTCTTTCTCATGCTCTCTAAGCTAAAATCTTTGTGTTTTAAGTGAGAAATTTTCAAAAAATGAAAAGTGGTATTGGAAATGATTTTACAGAAACCTTTTACTGTTAACATATGGGCCTGATTTTCTATTCAACCTATAACAGCAACTGGGTCTAAATAGTGTCTGCTGGAGAGAAGGATGTCTTGTACAAAGGAATGGGGAGTGAAAGTTACTACATGAAGAACCTAACCAGCTATGAGCATACAAAGATTTTCTGTGTCTATTATAGTGGCATAAATAACAAATATAGCATGAGTGCAAATAATTTACATAAATTTAAAAGTAATAATAAATCTGTTCTATTGCAATCTCTTGGTTTGTTTAAAATCCTTACTCCAAAAATATGTAAGTCAGCAATAGGAATAGTTGTCACAATGTCTCATTTCGGTCTCAGAGTGAAGGCTGTTAACATTAAGCAATAAAGTCTTTGACCCTTTCTAAATTGTGTGTGCTTACTTCCTGGATTATCGGCATGAGTGTGGCACTTAGCACTGTGCTTGCTCCAGAGGCTTGAATTCATGAGTTAATTCTCTCCTTCATTCCCACTATCAGAAAATGACAGAACTGTAAAAGACTGGAGCAAGATTCGACGTACTGAGGATGAAAAAGGCAAGTAATACCTATACTGATCAAAACTGTAATTGTTTATGAAAAAATTGGCCCCAATATTGTTCTCTATGGGAGAAAGTCAGACCTCTAAGAAATTTTAATATGTATTTGTTTATTTCAGGGAGACAAATTAGTGTCTAATCAGGTTCTTCACCCTGTGCAATACTGTAAAACTGATGGGGAAAATTATTATAATCACAGAATCTAAGGTGCATTTAATTTAATTTAATGAAACACCCACTATATAACCTGGGGACACTTAGAGGGGAATGTCAGTGCTTTCTGATGGGAAGAAAATTTAACTCTGATGGTGGAAGAAGCTGACACAGCAGCTAGAAGCATCTGTGCATGTGGTCAAAGGCCAGGAACCCACAGTGCTCTTTACCTGGACTGCACTGCGGAAGAGGCTGGCTGCAGCCAGCATGGGCAATGCGTACTCCAAAGGCTTGAGTGGCACAAGGCCCAGTAACAGTTGTGAGCAACCAAAATACAGGAACTGTGGAGGCAAGTCTGAGGGATACATTGCCCTTAATTCCTCACACCTTTGTACTTTTCCTTTGTTTCTTACAACTATGAGAGTTAAAGATAAAATGTCAGCCTCAGCTTTTGACTACAACCTGAAAATTGAAAATAAGAAGCATTGTGACATTTTAGTTCTGAGACCTTTATTTTCTGGCTGGGGGAAAAATAGACCTGGCTGCATTTAAGCTTGTTCTCATCACCCTGAAGCCAGGGGAAAGTCACACAGCCAAAATATCATCTGAGAGCTTTTTTCCCCCCATTATATTTCTAGGGCTTATTTTATTGCTCTTTGACTGTAACAGGCAAGAAGCCAGGGTTACCCATGATTAGTCTTTCACCTCAGGAAAAGGTGAAGGGTAAAAACAGTGCTGCACCTGTTCTTCCTGGTTCATGGAAATCCTACAGCCCACTACTGTCAGTGACTGTGACGGTGAGTCTGGTCCATGAAAAACTGCTACAGATTAGTACAGAGATACTTAACAAAGAAACCATGTGAGGTCCTCATTACACTCCTTCAGCACCTCTAAATCCACCACAGTGATTCCCTGCCATATTGGGTCTTACTATGCTAGACTGCTAGCACAGACCAACTGAAGGTATATTATCACATTGGTGCATTGCCAGTGCTTATGCTGCAGGCTCAAGCAATACCAGAAACTTGCTTTTGCTTACAACAAAACCAAGAGGACTGACTTCTCGGGGACTAAAGTTGTGTTCACAAATTTTGGTAACTTTCTGCTTAGAGATAGTTTTTACTTATCTTTGCATCTAGATGGTGATCCAACACAGACCCTAGATCTATGCTTAAGCCTGTGCTGCTCCCCCCTCCCCCTCCTTTTTATTATTTTTTTTTTTTTTAATTTTAATTTTTAGGATGATAACAGGATGGTTCTCTAGGGCTTTTCTGTATCTCCAGTATTTCATCTCTGATAAGGCTTCCTCCTTTTGTCCCTGTAAAAGCTCAGTCTCATAATTCTAAAGAAAGTTGAATTTTCAGGCACACTGGATATATGGGCCTGGCTTTCTAGAGGTCTTATCATTCACTGCTCACCCTGCACCCACCCAGTGAGAGAAAAGGCCATGAGACATCAGGAAAACATTTTCTAATAATTCTCCCCTCTGCTCTAACTTCACCTCCCATTTCCAATAATGCTTGGCAGCTGCAGAAAGAAAAGGACCCCTTTCAAATGTGCTGTTTTATTTCTGTGCATCTTGAACTGTACAGACAGTTCAAGTCATATTCCTAATTCAAGAAGGGCCTCGGGATTCTTTATTCTTTTGTAGTTCCTGCCTTTAGGTTCTTGATATCAATAAGTAAATACAAATAGTAATCTAGCTGGTGAGTTACTGCACTACTTTTAACTGTACTTAAGGACTCATTTCCTAATGCACTACAGCTGATTCTTAAGGATTGCTGAGGACTGTTAAGGCTGACCAAAGATTTAAACAGCAGGAAGGATATTTCAAATTAGAAAAGAGAAGCACTGGCAGAGCTCCATGTACCATATGTCAGGCTCTGCCCATGGTTCCTCAATTTTCTGAGTACAGAAAGGTAAAAAAATCAAGTAAGGGAAGGATTATTCAGGGACTCATTTGTTAGGAGGGAGAGTAGGTCCAGATTCTAGGGTCCACTCTGTTGCTATACAGAGACTATAGGAGACAGGATTTAACCAATAACCTTAGTAAAACCTGCTTACATGAATTCCCAACTGAACCACTCTTCCTTGGGATATATTGTTATTCAGAAGTATTTGATGAATCTTCCTGGCAAACTTTAAAAGCAGCAGATGCAGTACGAAGAGCTCTCTGTGAAAGTGATCATTCAAAATACCAAGAAATTGAACACATAAATCACAAAATAGTGGCTTTGTCCCTTCAAAGAGAGGAATAGCATTTCTAATGTGATGGTAGTTTGAGTTTAATTCTCTCAATATAGATACTTATAGCTATATAACTAACTTCTGGCAAACAGTGACAAAACTGCAGGATTTAAATAGTGGAGGTAAGTGAAGGCAGAATGTGATTCATCCAACAAAAAGAAACCCTGAAAATTTTAAGGTAATTAATTTATAATTTTTGTAGTATTCATAAAAAGGTATTCTATAAAAATAAGTTATTTGTCAATAAAATTGATCTGCCAAAATAAATAACCATCTTTCTGTTATCTGCATCTAGGACCCTAGGTTTTCAAACACATTGATAGGTATTTTTCCTGGATATCTAGCAATACTGTTTACTGCATCATTTTTGAAAGCTCCTGGTCATCCCCACGGGGAAAAGAGGCCTGCACCTGGCACTCAGAGAATCTGCTTACTTTGCAGCAGCCGGATACGGTGATTGTTCTAAACCCTTTATTTATTTTGCATAATTGTTGACCTTTCTGCCTGTATTCTCTGGTGAGGAATTCAGACCCTTTACAGTACTGCAGAAGAACAGGTGATTCTGTCTAACAGAGATCAGGAGGTTTGGTAGTTTTGGTAGTTTCCTTTTAAATCACTGTATTCAGAAGTTTGAATACCCTAGTTGTCCGTCCCCCCCCCTCACCCCCCCTGCCCCCAGCTTCAATTAAACTGTTAAAATGTGCAACTTATAGATCGGCTAACCAAATAAAAGTTTACAAAGCTGTGTGATGTTGTGGTTCTTTAATATGAGGCAGATTGGGATATACACCAAAACATTTAATTTAGGCATAATATTACCATTTGCTAAGATCTGACAAAAGAACCTGTTGCTCTATCTTGGTGAAAGGGTAGTGGTTTATTTGTACAAAACTCCTTTTAATCCCAATTTTAATAGTTCATTTGGTTGAATTAATAAAAAAATTACTTAAGCATAATTTTTGTACTGAACAACATTAATCAATAACCAAATTATTTATTGATTTTGTTTCTTTTATCTATGGAGTTAGTTGTTTGAAGAAAAATGCTCAAATTCATAAGGAAAACTATATCAGAAAAATAAATTTCAACTGCTATCTCAGTTTAGTACAGGAAAGACAGTTTTCTGACTAACGGTTGTATCCAGTATAAGAACTGTTATAATACAAATAGTAATCATCAGTATTAACAAGAAGAAAATAACTTACTGCATCCTTTGGTCTTTTCTGAGTGAATAACAACTTTAATCTCTTTCCCTGTTATGGCCAGGAAATTCCTAGGTAGGCTAACATTTTTATTGATAGGAAAGCCATAGTGATCTTAGACTCTTATTTAATTTGTTTATATCTCTTTCTGTCTCTAAAACATTTTTACTTCAAGCAATTTCAGAGGAAGCTCCTGGCTTTAGGATAAGAAGCGATAAGAAGGTCTCCAGGTAGTGAATGCAGCCTGCCTTAGCTTCTGACACTGGAGACCTAGGTGTAAATCTTCTCAGAGGCCAGCTGAAATAATTTCCCCAGAACAGTGCTCCAGAGGCAGCCTCATTCGAATTCCCTCAAAACAGATTTCATTTCATTAAACTCTAGACTTGACTCTCTTGCAAAGAGGTCAGGAAAAATGCTATGTGCGGCTCACTCTGCCTTCAGTAATGTCACCATTTCTCTGATTTATAGCAGCTGCATCTTTATGTGCCACAGAAAGGCCATACAGATAGAGTCCTGTTTCCTGCAAAATTAAGAAAGTCTGATGAGGGCTTAATATGTATTTCTGAGTAAAATACCAGAAAGCCACACTCCATTGCAATATAACTGCAACAGCATATGTTTGTCCAATAAACATTTCAGTTAAAAAAGAAGAAGAAAAAAAAAAAGAAATGGCACCATTTCTTTTACTAATTTCCAACACAGGAACATTATTATTATTATTATTATTATTATTATTATTAATATATTTGTCTGAAGTTAATCATCACACACTATTAACCACATCAGACCATCACACAGTGTAACCACATCAGACCAGGTCAGGCTTCTTAGAAAGATACTCTGGGTAACTCTGTTACATAAAGAACTAGGTAAAATGGCAAGTTATTGTTAACATGTTACCAATATTGTTAACAATGTTACCCTTGAAGTTGAAACTCAGAGTGCTTTCTCTAGTGTTTAAATGTTGACTTTATTATGTTAAGCAAATAGTTTCCCGGTCACAATCGTACTATCCTTATGTTTTGATCTCACATCCATTGTCTGCCATTCACCTTTGGGCAGCCTGTTCTTTGGTGTTCCTGGGTGTCAAAGGGCTGCTTTTTTCCTACAGACAGCTGGTTTTAGGGTCACGTGTATATACTTGTAATAATGGACTATTTCCTTACAAGGTTGTCTTTGCTGAGACAGAATATTCATTTATCTTGTTTCTCATACAGCAAACAGCTGGTCAGACTCCCTGGCTAAAATGGGATTTATGCTTAGACTTTAATCAAAGTTATGTATTACAAGGGAGTGTCAATAGCTTTGATATAAAGAAGTTTCTGGTAATAGATGCATTTGCTTCCATTTTCCTAAAGTCTGGCATATTGAACATGCCTGAGGTGCAAGTAACTTAAATAATCAAGAAGGTGGATAGCGTCCCACCACCCTGGCAGTTATGTCTTTTATCTATGACATCTACGTGTGCGGCACAGATGTGCTATATCTATTACATGTACTTTGCTGTTTCCTGCTTTGCCACTTATGGGCTTTTGCAGAGGGGAAGGAGACCACAGCATCCTGGGGGCTAACGGTCCCTGGAAAAGAACTGTTTCTCAGAAAGAAGGCACTAAACTTCTTTCTGAGAAAAGGAAGAAGAAAGTATCTCCAGGGAGAAATGTATAAAAGCTCATGAATGGTGTACCCTGTGCTGAAAACAGTTATATGTTAGTTCAATACACATTTTATTGTGAACTTTACTGGAATCTGTGCAATAGAGAGAGTTATGGGTGTAACAGCTTGGTAGAGCTGCATGTGAAGTGTTTTTCTGAGTCACAAGTATTTTGAGATTGTAAAGAGTTATTTCAGGTTTTTTTCTTTCTCCATGTCCTTTCTGTCTTCCATTTTGGCTGAGTGCAAACATCCATTGGTAGGTCTTTGATGTGTGTGTCTCCTTTGCCCTAGCCTTTAGTGACTGAAAGATGCTTTACTTCTAAATGTAAAATATTAGAAACTGTCATGCCAATAAAAAAATGTAATCACAACCAAAGCATCAGGTAGTCGTATTCTTGCTTTTGCCTACATAATAACAACAACAAAAGAAAATCTACTATAAGCTCCCAACAAAACAGGAACTGTAGATAGGAGTTAGAATCATAGAACAATTTAGGTTGGAAAAGACCCTTAAGATCATTGAGTCCACTTACCTATACTAACTTGGAAAAGGACTCTGAAGTCACAAATCTCCTTGAACGACCCTCTCACTTCAGTTTCAGCTGATGTCTTTCTCTTCCAAATTATTATAATTAAGACCACACACATTAAAAAATTTTCCATTTGTTAGATGGATGATGCTACTTCATAATGTGGCCAAATAATGTGCCCATTATGAATTTCAAGTCTGGTGCCAACAAAATGTCCGCAGCTCTTCTTAAACAGCACTTGAAACCTCAGAAGGACGGTCATTGAAAGACAGATTGGGAAGAAAGCCATGTGAGTTTAACTGGTAACTGCCCATGTTTGGATGTCATTGGGTTTCTCTCTGATGTTTTCTTAGTGATTAGAGTTCATAAATACAGTGGAGGTAAACCAGGGAGATATTATTAATGGATTTGAGCAAGCCAAGCATGTTGACCCCATGTGTGTAAACATCAGATACAGTCATATCCAAATGAAGGCTGGAATGGTTTGAAAGGCAGAAAGAATCAAAACAGTTGTGTCTGTACCTGCATTTTCCAAAGCAATGCTTTTAAATAACTTAATTAAACATTGGTGTTCTTAGTAAAGCCAGTGTTTCTGCTTTGGAAGTCACCCTATTTTGTAAGCATAGAATTCTCTTTCCTGCTTTTGTGCCAGTTCTTTATTTTCACCTGCTTGTGGAAATCTCAGATCTTCCCATCACACATTCATGTTACATTTGGTTTTAATTTTGTTTTATTTTATCTTGCCCCCCCCCCCCCCCCAATTTCTATCAGAATTTAAATGCCACCATGGTTGTTTTAAATACCTTGTGGAAGTTCAGAGTTTAAAAAAAAATTCTTTATAATAGGGCTAATTTCCAAGCATTATCTGGGTATTGCAAGATACTTATCACACTCCAGATGTTGACTGTGGGGGGATAGATTAAAGTTGCATAATTATTTATTCTGTCTTTTTATGTTGAGCCAAAGAAGTCCTCTGTGACCTGGGACAAAGCTTTCTGATAATATCAGAGGAAAATTTTAGGACATCAAAATATGAATCTAACAAGCCATTCAAGCCGAGCAGCACCAGAATTAGAAGAAAAGTAGCAACTATTATCAAGTCTACTGTCATGATGCATGAGTAGGAAAAGAGTTGAAAGCAATTGTATTCTGTAAATCAAAATATATTTGATTGATGACAAGTGGAAATGATTCTGTCCACTGGTAGCTACGCATAAGCTATGAGACTCATTCCAATACATGAGGTGATTTTTTTTGTTTATAATGTGGGTTTCTCATAATATGGGCAAGTTTCTGGGTTTTCTTGGCTGAGACAGATGAAGAATGCCATTTACTTTTTCTCCAGTAACACCAATAAAATTTTTGTTTCATTCTAAAATCCCAAACCATACATCTATAAAATGTAAACATATAACTGTACTAAAAGATGTTACCAAAAATTATTGTCTTAATTTTTAAAAAATAAACATAAGAAAAATGTGAGCAAGATAAACATTTCAACAACAAACCAAGATAACCTATTACTGAGGTATTATTAAAAGAACATTTGATATTGCTCTATTATTGACCTATTTCTCTCTTTCTCAGTTTACACTGCCAGTTTGCTGTATCTTCTTATAATATGGCATTTATAATTACAATATCATGCTTATGATTACAAATTAGCATAGCTACAAAACCTAGTGAGGATGGGTCAATCTCTGACTAAACACAAAAAGAGGAGACATTGACAAAACAGCTCAGACTCCTGTCTGAATCAGACTGAGCAATTTTTGAGAGTTGAAGGCAGTTTGTGGAACTGTTTGTTCAGAAGCAGAATTTCTGAGATCACAGACTTGAAGCTATTTGCACAGTGGTTTTGGCATGCCTTTGAGCTACAGAAGTAAGTGAAATTTTGGTCCAGTTACATATTTTTGATTTTTTGAAAGATTTCTGAGGCAAAAAGTCATGAATCATCAGTTTGATGGAAGTGAAAAACCTGTGAGAGATTCATACAAGTGGCTTGGAAAGAAAGCCCTTGTTCTTTTTATATCTGATCTTAAAGATGTCAGTGCCAGTATGTTCTGAGGTTTTGCCCATAATTAGCAGTGACTTATGTGCTTTAAGGACATGCTATAAGGAGCTGAGAGCAGAATATCCCTTATGTGTTCAATTTTAATGAATTGTTGCTGGGAAAAAAAAAAAAGGCTATATTTAAGAGGAGTTGTGAGTCTGAGGACAAGATCATTTAATGGAGTTTTTGTGATAGCATAACACTGCATGCTAAGCATCCCTTGCTACTCTATTCTTCTGTAATGATGGAATTTACCTCAATGTGACAGTCTATAGGCATCATGATCCTGTATCAGACTATCCTATGATCAATTTAACTGCAATAATTTGCTCCTAAGATGAATATGTAGATACTACTGCTTTTTTAAAGTCACCAAATGTCCGTGAAAAATTTAGTAGGTTGTGTGTTATCTATCTTTATAGCATGACTCCTGCATATTTTCTGTAGGCTTATGCAGTTATAGTTAACATTTTTAGTATTAAAGATTTGTCTTGGTTTCCTTCAATTAACAGCTTTTGCAGCAGCTGATAAACAAGAAAATGAGTTATTCAGGGTTGGGAGTACTTTTGAAGAGAGTGCTACATTTCTCTTACTGCAAAACTGACTATCTAAACCATGAAAAAATATTTCCTTGTTTCTGCTTTTCAGAAAACAAGGACTCCCCCCCCCCCCCCCCCCCCCCAATTTGCCATTTCCCTTTTACCTGGGAAACATTTATCTCCTACTTCTGATTCAAACCCACAAAATAACCCCAGATGATCTATAAGGAAGTATTTTCACAAAAGGTTTGCTCAAGTAAATGTGGCATAAATATGCACATGATTTCAATTTCCTGAGCAGCTCTGACATTTTTACTCAATTTCCTCTTAATCCTGCATCACTCACAACTCCCTTGCTTCTGGATTCCTTTCTCAGCAGCCAGAGGTGGGGTTAAAAAAACATTGAAATGGAAGAGAGCTCAACCAGCTCATTCTGTGTAATAAAATCCATTCCACTGTGGTCCTAATTTCATCAACTAATACAAGTCAACATCGAACGTTAATGAGGAAAAGTTTCCAATTAGATACAGTCTGACACTGACCCAGCTTTTCAGTCACCTTCAATTGTCAGCGATAAAAAGGACGGTTCAATATGATATGGATCATTCACTCCAAATCTCCACAACTCATTTATGACAAACACAACTAACAGAGCATAGGGAACTGCTGAATTGTTTTTCATTATGCTGGCACATTGGCTTTAGTCTACAGTGGTAATGATCTTTAGAGGTTTTCCATACAGAGTGCCACTAATGAGCAAACCAGGATGGGGTGATGAGGTGATGGCAACCCACATTTTCAAGTGACAATACCAGCAACATGATGATGCTTAAAATTCCCTATTATTTCTGGAAAGTCATTCACTACGAGAGAGAAGAGAGAGTTAGGAGGCTAAGCTATTAAATAAAATAAGTACAGAAAGCAAAGAACCCATTAAAAATGAAAAGCTCTTGCAAAATACACCAGCCTTTCCTTTACCAGTCACTGTAAAATGTGTTTCTGTCTGTCTTTCTGCAGGAAGTTACTTAGAGCAGTATTGTTGTAAGCTAGAAGATCTAGGGATGTGTTAAAGTCCTGCAGAAGTGCAGTTGCCAGTGTGATATTCCTCCACCTTCAAACTCAGAGCACATATGGGGAATAAAGATGGATAAAAATAGATGTTAAATTCGCTCCTGATCTTGGTCAGGGGCTTGCTACTGCCCAGGCTAATATAGGGCACCTCCAAGAATATTCTAAACCCACTGGGTTGTAATGACCACTTGCACTTTGTTACAATGTTAAGCATGGCAAGACAGAAAATTATAGCACTGCTACAGTTACTTCAATATAGGTACAAGGTAACTTAATAATAACAACACATAAAATCTAGCTAGAGACTATAAAATATAAAAGCCATAGCTGATATACTTTGAGACTGAGTAAAACTTTTACATCAGTTATTGTGCTTGTTCCTTTCAAAATCTCCCCGAAACCTTTTTATTTCAGAACAGAGTGAATTCCCTTTTATCGTTTTAGAACCACAAAAATCCATAGAGATTTCTAAAGCCACATAGGATTTGAAAACTTGATTTAATTTCTGTCCATATAAACTATTTGCTGGAAAATGCATTCCAACGATCAGAGTACTTGGGAAGAAAAGAAGGCTAGGACAGCAAAAGAAAATGTGCTGAGGTTTGTTATTAGCAGAAACTGAAACTTGAAGGTTTCCATCAGAGAGTATGTTGCAAGATGAAATGAGTTTTAACCATATCAAATGTTTTCAGCAGAAATGAGCTCAGTAAATATCAGCTTAGCAAAATATGGAAATTACTACTTTTTCTAGCTAAGATTTGACTGTCAAGCAGAGTAGACTGGTCAAATAAAAATCTTGTGTTGCTATTTCACTAGAAAATCTGCCTATTTTAATTGTATGTCAAACAAGAGAGGGAAAAGCCCATATGAGGTATGTCAAACTGCTTTTTTAGATTGTATGGGAATTGTCGAATTTGAATTATTAAAGTCTATTTTGCACATAATTTTCCATTTTTGTCCTTTGCAGGATAGCCATGCAACTGTTCTTCATACTGGAAAGAGTCATTAACCCCATGGAAACACATTAAGAGACTTATTAATAACTTCTGTGTTTTATCTTTGTTGTTTATAGTCCCCAGTCAAATGATATAGAAAGAAACTTGCTAGTGTAAGTTTATGTGGGTTTCATAAAGCCATGCCAGCAGTTCTGATACACAGATTTCACATGTCCTTGGTTTTGTCTGACATTGCAACCTTGCCTGAAATTGTGTGGACTAGTGACTTCCCAGGATGATTAATTGTTCCTTATTTACTGATTGATTTAGAAGTCATATAGTAAAAAGCATATAATAATTCAACCACATTCTTCCTAGAAAGTCCTGCACCATCTAGGTCTGCCTGTGAGCCTCCTTTGTCTTTCTTGCATCAATGGAAACAAAAACTTTCATCGAGTGGCATTTGTACAGTCATATTATCAGGCAGATGCACCCTGTTATCAATGGATCAGGAGACCATAGCATGTTTCATTTTGAATGCCTTCAATAGCTGAAAGCCTGGTCATTTTCAGTATATAAGATGTAATGGTGGAAATCTGTCAAGCTTATGTCAATCAGAATGTCTATATTCTCATTTTGTAGAGAGAGAGTTTTGGATGGTTCGCATGCAAACATTGATAAACCTGTCCTTTCTAATCTTGGGCTTTTGTATACAAGTAATTGTTGTATAGGTCTAGCTGTGTAAACTACAGACACACTGTCAGCATAGAATACCATCTGAAAACAGCAGGAAACAAAGAAAAAAGAAAAATAGTAAAGGTCTCCAGAAATTGGAGTGCTTGTATGCTGGTGCATATAAATTTTGAGTTTTGTGGTAGGAAGTCTCTTTTAGGAAGGGCGAAGGAAGAGGATGCTGTCTACGAATGTGGGCTGGCCCAGTGAGACGTGTGTTGATTTTTCTGTAACATAAGGCCAGCAGACTCTGAAGGCTGGTTTTCTTTGGTTTGTGCATGGAAGAGATAGGCTCCTGAAGAGTCTAGTTCAGAACAGGAGTATACATATCTTACATTTGGGATTGTTATTACTATACAGACAGGTGTTTGACCCAGGTGGCTCCTTGTCATGACATGGCAGTGTGGGTATACTTTGGGCATGCCAAGTGATCAGGCTGATCCTTGCCCTGGCAAAAAGGTGAACAGGTTTGTGCTGGAGTCCCTACACTTCCTTTGCCTGGTCTGGCCCCACTGTTTTCATGGGTGAATACATAAGAGGAGCCACCATGCAGAGGGGCCTTGTTGCAGTCCAGAGCAGTAAAAGCCACTTCTGGTCGATATGACTGAAGTCCTATTACGTAAGTGGGTCAAGGCATGGGTCAGACAAAGAGCTCACCTTGGTTCACTATGGTACATAGATGCACCCTGAGGTTCTCTGCAAATTTTCAGTTCTGGGCTTTTTACAAATCATATCTGAGACTTCCTCAGACCAAGGAGACTGAAAGGGTGTATTGGTTTTATGTGGCAAGGTTTTGGTAGCGGGGGGGGTTACAGGGGTGGCTCCTGTAAGAAGCTGCTGGAAGCTTCCCCTGTGTTTGAGAGAGAGCGAGCCCATACCAGCCGGCTCTAAGACGGACCCGCCGCCGGCCAAGGCCGAGCCAATCAGTGATAGTGGTAACGCCTCTGTGATAACATTTTTAAGAAGGAAAAAAAAAGTTGGGACGGGGAGAAAATAGCCACCGGAGAGAGGAGTGAGAACATGTAAGAGAAACAAGCCTGCGGA
Source organism: Haliaeetus albicilla (assembly GCF_947461875.1). Taxonomy (NCBI): domain Eukaryota; kingdom Metazoa; phylum Chordata; class Aves; order Accipitriformes; family Accipitridae; genus Haliaeetus; species Haliaeetus albicilla. Next base: position 19,353,036 of record NC_091516.1, read on the forward strand.
CACCAAGGTCAGTGAAGAAGGAGGGGGAGGAGATGCTCCAGGCGCCGGAGCGAAGATTCCCCTGCAGCGCGTGGTGAAGACCCTGGTGAGGCAGGCTGTCCCCCTGCAGTCCAGGGAGGTCCACGGTGGGGCAGATATCCACCTGCAGCCCGTGGAGGACCCCACGCCGGAGCAGGTGGGTTCCCGAAGGAGGCTGTGACCCCGTGGGAACCCTGCACTGGCGCAGGTTCCTGGCAGGACCTGCGGATCTGTGGAGAGAGGAGCCCACAGAGCAGGGTTTCTGGCAGGACTTGTGACCCCGTGGGGGACCCACGCTGGAGCAGTGTGCTCCTGAAGGACTGCACACTGTGGAAAGGACCCATGCTGGAGCAGTTTGTGAAGAACTGCAGCCCGTGGGAATGGCCCACGTTGGAGAAAGTTCGTGGAGGACTGTCTCCCGTGGGTGGGACCCCACGCTGGAGCAGGGGAAGAGTGTGATGAGCCCTCGCCCTGAGGAGGTGAAGCGGCAGAAAATAACATGTGATGACCGTAAACCCCATCCCTGTCCCCCTTGTGCCGCTGGGGGGGCTTGGTGGAGAAATCCGGGAGTGAAGTTGTGCCCGGGAAGAAGGGAGGGGTGGAGGGAAGGTGTTCTGAGATTTCGTTTTATTTCTCATTTACCTTACTCTGGCTGATTTGTAATAAAGTGAGCTAATTTTCCCTAAGCTGAGTCTGTTTTGCCCGTGATGGTAATTAGTGAATGATCTCTCCTGTCCTTATCTCGACCCGCAAGTTTTTTGTTATATTTTTCTCTCCCCTGTCCAGCTGAGGATGGGGGAGTGATAGAACGGCTTTGGTGGGCACCTGGTGTCCAGCCAGGGTCAACCCATCACAAAGGGTCTCCTTGGGCCCTTGTGTGGTGACCGCCATTAGTTGATAGGAAAGGTTGGCTTGTGTGATAGCATGAAATTACTCACATGGTAGGAATTTATTGCTTCCTCCCCACCCCCCCACCCCCACCCCCCCCCCCCCGCCTTGGTGCTGTTCTGCCCAGTATAGGAGTTGACTGTCCAGTGCTGTAGCTTAAACCAATGTGCTTTTGTGGAGGATATATCCATTAAATTTCTTCCATGAGAGAAACATTTCTTACTCTGAAATGTGTTTATTCTAAGCATCTTCAGGATTCAGGATCCCAAGCTAGGATTTACTTTCTGTAGTGGATTCCCAACTCCAGTTTGAAGACACTGTGAAACCTACCCCTGTGCTATTGCATGGCTACGATTTGTACAGGGATTTACTAATCAATGTTGTCTCCTGACACACACAATGGGAGAACTGCTAAATATTCTTTTAGGGACTGAGCCTGTGAATGTCTTGACTTAAGTTGTGAATTTCTGTGGCTTGTGCTAAAATATTGATTCAGCTTGGAGGCAGCAGAAACTCTACAATTTACTACACAGTATTGTGGTGCATTGTCACAACAATGCCCTTGGGAAACTTATTACCTAAGAAAACAATTTGCAATTTCAGTTAGTCTATTTACCTCTCATTTTACTATTATTATTATTGTTATTTTTTTTTTAAATCCCAGTTCCAAACTACTTGTCCCACAGCTGCTAACTTTGCATAATGAATCTTCACCATCCTCTTGATTTCAGTCTTCCAGAAAGGAATGAAAAAATGAACCTAAGTATAGGTCACTACCCTGTCAATTTATCTGTGTGTTGTAAAAGTGACAACAGAAGTCATATTTGGCAAGTATTTTCCACTTATGTTAGACAGATGTGACTTGTAACAGATAAATAAGTTTGCAGATTGCTTCAGGATGTGCAAAGTGCTTCACCTAATTGTTGAAATCTCTCTTTTGCTCTTAATTGTTCTGGAAGGTTATGTGCTTTTCCAATGGCAGGGGAAATTAAGCAGAAATCTGATTTAGAATTTCCTATATCCAGCTTTTCTGTATAAAAGCATAGACTTCTGGGGAAATTTCAGGATTTTTGGAAGATTTTAAGTGCTTTCCAGCTCTAAATCAGGTCAAACATATTCAGAGAATGGTCTTTCCTGTTTTGTTTCTAATGTTTTGTTCTTAGTGGCTGTTGAAAACAAATGTGAAAAAAGCAAGCCAGAGAAAAGTTAATGGAATTCTTCTAAGCATAAAGTTGCATTCTCTGCAATTCAGACTTTTGGCAGAGTTTCAAAATGTTTTGCTTGAACTGTCACATCTATCAGAAGTTAGAGTTAGCTTGGCAAGAGAATAAGTGTTCATCATACCTAGATAGGAAGTGCATTAATTTCATAATATGCAACTGATAAAAATGAGGCTACGTTTCTTAAGCAGCATGACTTTATAGTCAACACAGCTGAATATGTAGTAAAACTCTTAGGTTTCTCAAACTGTTAATCAAATTATTAGTGGATGAATAATATGTTCTATCAAACCAATATAGGAACACATGGACCTGATTCTCCCCTCATTTTAATGGGGTGATTTAATTGTTGTCAGTGGTGTTATGCTGATAAAAAAAAAAGAGTGCAGATGTGAGAAGAAATTCAGGCCATATATTGCCTAAGGGCTTCAGTTTACAAAGGGATTAATAGACTTAATAGACAAATGTCCTGTAAACTGAGTGGATTTTTTTTGCAGTCTATATTTTTAGAATGAAAAGTGCGGTTCCTCAGAAATTTTGGGGTCTTCCTTTAACACAGCGATTACATTTTTTTTGAAAAGAAGAAAAATCTTTCCTACACAGCCCTCGTGCAGAGGACCATGACAGAAGAAGATGGATTTGTTCTGCCACTCCTTATATTGCTAATAAGAAATATGATAGGACCAATGAGTTTGAAATCAGAAATCAGAATAAGAAGAATTGATACCCCTGTCTAAAATATTTTAAAAAAATCAATTGGCAGAAATCTTGCTATATCATGTCAAAAGAGCTCTTTAGCGCCTTACCTGGCAGCTGGGAGGAAATCAGGTACTTTGACGAACTTGGGCTGGCTGCCATTCACAGCTTCACAGGCCTCAGGGGGTTGTGTGTTGTGCCTGCATTTGCCTAGAAATCACTGGAATTTTGTACACAGGTCTTTCTGACTTCTTAGTGTAACATTTCAATCATTATTAAACTTAGGACATTATCAATTATTTCATATGTAATGGTTTGAGTACTTTTGATGTTCAGCTCCCTGAAAACATCTTCTTCCCTAAGAAAGCAATGATAATTGGCAAAGTTCCTTGTGGATTTCTCTCCCAGCTGAAGGACAAATTTAACTCAAGTATACCATGATTACAAGATGAGCTTATGCTTTATTAAACATCTGATACTCCACCTGGAAGAAAGGAGGGAAAGAGTGTCACAATGAGAGAGAGAGGTTATGAATACTCTGTGGAAAATGAGCTTCAGTCTGCATTGCCACTTTATTAGATGCTAGAGACTCTACCACAGTGAGTACTGCCAGCATGAGCACATCTTGAACATATATTCTCTGGTGTATGATAAATCGCATAAACTCACTGAAGATTTTGCCGCAGTCAAGGAACACTCAGTGGTGCTGTCTGCTGTGGGTTCTCCTGTGGCTAATAAGAGCAGAGCTCCTGTCGTAACCCCTGGTTACATTGACCAGAGTGTCAGTCTGCCATGAGGAACAAACACATTGGAGACCAGGCATCACTGATTGTGGTGCTCTTGTGGGTACATTATTTGATGTTGAAAAAGGTTAAAAAACATGCTGTGCTCTTTCCCTTGATGATGGCAATATATGTGTCTGTCTTTTCTAGTTATCTGATTTTCATGAAATTCACAGGGGTTTAATATCTTTGAGAGAGCTCCTTCTGCACATTTTAATTGAAATTGGCCTTGATTGAAAATTTATGGGGAAGAGACAGTTAGCAGAAAGATACAGCATGATTGCCTAAGTTTAGGAAATCAGGCTAGTACTCCTCCCTCTTGCTCCTCTCCAAGAGGAGAGCAGGGAATATGGGAGGGTCTGGAAAGATGACTGCAATGTTTGAAATGTACAGCACCTCAGAAGAAAAAAGGCAAAGTGTTTTGTGCCTGCTTTTCCTAAAACATGCCTGGAAAGCATATCCAAAGAGTGCCCTGTGATTGTCAGTGTAAGTTAGCATAAGTTGGTTGGTTATTTCACACTATCTCATCAAACGCTGTTAGTAATTGCATACTGTTTCACACAGTATCTCGACTTTTGCTTGGAAGTGAAAGAAACTTATGTTTGACATTTATGGGTTGCTCTTTGAGAGGCACAGCAGGCACTGAGCTTTATTCATAAACTGAGTTTCCTTCATTGCAGAAAAAGCAAAGTCTTACAATGTTTCCATTTTAACCTTTCATTTTTATGCTTTTTCCTAAATGTTGTATATGTAAGGATTTTTTTTCCAAATATTTAACAACTTCTTGGTGATTAAATTTATTTGTTTGCTCGAGCATAAATAATTATTCCATTTCAATGAAGGGAAGGCTAGAAAAATATTTTTATATAAATTTATGGAAGATTATTTCCTTCAAAAACACCTCTGCTGTTCATTTTGGTAAACAATAATTTGGTTGGAAATTGCCTCAAACAGGCACATATTCCTGTACTTATGTATGAGAAAACTGGTTTTGCTTTGACCTGCGTGGGTATTTTGGGGTATTGGATATTGAATATGCACAGTAAATTCTGTCAGCAAGCTCAAAAATTGTGCAGATAAGACTGCTGGGCTGGTGAAGTTCAAAGTTCAGACTCTGTTCTGTAAACTGCCTAGGCTCTGTGGAAAAAGAATTTGCATCTAGCCAGATGCTGCATGTCTGTTGATTGATAAAAATCCCATAGAAGCATAACTAGAACAATGATTTTGTGATTGTCTTTAAAAAATGATGTAAATAAGGACACTGAGGGAAAATTTGTATGAAAGACCATGTGCTATAATGTACGTGCATGTATATCACAGGATTGGTGTCTGCAGTGATGGCTTAGAATTGCAATCTGTTGAAGAAAAGTGCTCTGGTCCCTACGGTTCCTACAGTCCTCTGAGCTTTGAAATTCCCCAAAGAGATCCAGTCATGATAGCCAGAATGTGAGATAATTTCACAGGCATTCCTGAGATGGTGTAAATAAAGATGAGTCATTGCTTTTACCTTCATGAGTCAATGGTACTGATTGGCTGCCTTTGAGCCAATGACATAGAGGTAGAAATGCCTTACATTTCATCACTGCTTTCCATCTGGTTCCTGTCTTTCACACTGTCCCAAGTTCCAGATGATATCCTTTGAGTCATAATATTTACAATAATGTGAACAACCTTCCCTTTATCTCCTCTTTTCCATCCAGTTTCTCCTGTCCATCACACAATGGATATATGAAAAGTGTGTTTGACTGGGAGGACACACAAATACAGGCCTTCCCATAACAATGTAACATGTTACCTGACGGAGTAACTGATTGCTAGGATTTTGAACACATACATAATTGAACTGAAATTGAGTGAAATCTCATGGTTATTACTCATCTACTTTCTCTCACATGAGTGGCACACCTTGGTAAGTGTTTATTTAGTATTTCTAGTAACACAGCAGATGGAAACCTTTCTCACAGAGCTTAAGGTGTATTCCTCCAAACTCCAGCAGCAACATCAGGAAGAAGTTCATATAGACTCATAGACTTTTGGTGTCCTAGCTGAAATGTTGTAATAAATTTTAAACAAGCAAAGGCTGCTGTTGTTATTTTTGCTGTTCTTATTTTTTGGTGTTGAACTAGTAATAATTATTACTGTTGTCATAAGTAATAGATTATGATGGTTTCTGTAGCATGACTTCCACTGTTCAAATGATCAGTGAAACTGATAGAAGATCTATATTGAATTCAACCACACATATTCAAGCTTTATATGAATTATCATTCTCAGCTGCACTGTTATTTATTGTTGTTTTGCAGCCTGAAGGTATTGTACTCACACAGCTTCCATTGCATAAAGGAATGATTATACTTTTTAATATATATACATATACATATATATATATATATATATATACTTATTTGATCCTCTCTTCAAAGTAGAGTGCAAAAGTGTAACTTTAGTAAATTAAATTATTAGCACCAACACATGAATTTTCCATTTTACATGAGATTTGTAGTAGTGGTGGTTAGCATTTGGCAATTACTTATGGCAATTGCTGGTAATTAAATACTACTTCATTTCCTGTACTCAGCAATATATTTAGTTTTATATTTATGGATGACATCTTTCCCTGGAAATATGTTGGTTCTGTAATTAAAATTAATAAATATTTGTGGCAGTTACTTGGTGAATTGTAAGTAATTCTTAGGAAACATAAGGAAAAAATAAGTGATTTATATTATGTAGTAACAAACACATCATTACACTTATATAGTGTGCCAGGTCACAATTAAGAGCTGCTTAGGTATTAAAGCTTCCAAAGGCTGACTGGTTTCTGCAATTTAACTGTGCCACTTACTGTCACTAACATTGCACCCAACCCAGCAGGGCTTTGCGAGGCACCTGTTTTTGCAAATGTTGTCTTTTGGATGATAGTTTATGTGCAGACCCAGTATCTTAGCAACTTGTGGTCATTACAGATCCTAATTCTGCTTGAGAGATAAGTATCTTAACCATTGTTTGAGATAGCTCATTTTACCCACTCTGAACTTCCATCCATGGCTGGCTGGAATCTCCTTACTCCCTTGTGAGGCTGCACCATGGAGCAGCTGTTGCTCTCCACAGGGTGCTGAACAATCTGTTCTTCAAAATCTTCTCTGAGATTTGCTGGAACAAAGCAGTTTGATAAATGTGTCTTGCTTGACCACTTCCAGAGAGCAAGCACACGATCTTCTGTGTTTTTACAGGGAAGTCAGATTCAGATTTAGAAATGCTGAGGATGAAATTCTGCTGAGAACCTCTGTCATGAGAGCTCAGGTGAATACTGTGCATGCCTTAGATCTGTGTCTCCTCCAAAGGAAGAGAATGGGTGACTTTTACCCAAACACTTGGGTGAATCAGGAGAGAGTTTTGATAAGTTTACTTCTGAGTGTGGGGTTTTAATTATGGGCAGATGGGGCATGGGGCTGATCCAGTTAGACTGTCACAGCAAAAAGGCCTATTACCTCTATTTAGATTAGCAAAGCACACATTCGTTTGTGAACTTTGTATCAAATTGTGTTCTTTACTACGTAAGAACATGAATGTGATATTTTGGTCACCTTAGGGTGGGTTGACCTTGGCTGGGTGCCAGGTACCCACCAAAGCCCCTCTATCCCTCCTCCTCCTCAACTGGACAGGGGAGAGAAAACATGGCAAAAAGCTCATGGGTCGAGATAAGGACAGGGAGATCAGGGAGAGCAATTACCATCATAGGCAAAACAGACTCAACTTGGGGAAAATTAATTTAATTTATTACCAATCAAATCAGAGTAGGATAATGAGAACTAAAACCAAATCTTAAAACACCTTGCCCCACCCCTTCCTTCTTCACAGGCTCAACTTCACTCCCAAATTCTCCCTGAGCGGCACAGGGAGATGGGAAATGGGGGCTGTGGTCAGTTCAACACATGTTGTCTCTGCCACTCCTTCCTCCTCACATGTTTCCCCTGCTCCAGTGTGAGGTCCCTCCTTCAGGAGACAGTCCTCCACAAACTTCTCCAATGTGGGTCTTTCCCATGGGCTGCAGTTCTTCACAAACTGCTCCAGAGTGCGTTCTTTCCTCGGGGTACAGTCCTTCAGGCACAGACTGCTCCAGCGTGGGTACTTTGCAGGGTCACAAGTCCTGCCAGAAAACCTGCTCCAGCACGGGCTCCTCTCTCCATGAGGCCACAGGTCCTGCCAGGAGCCTGCTCCAGCATGGGCTTCTCATTGGGTCATAACCTCCTTCATGCATCCACCTGCTCCGGTGTGGGGTCCTCCACGGGCTGCAGGTGGATATTTGCTCCACCATGGACCTTCATGGGCTGCAGGGGGACAACCTGCCTCACCATGGTCTTCCCCACGGGCTGCAGGGGAATCTCTGCTCCAGCACCTGGAGCATCTCCTCCCCCTCCTTCTTCACTGACCTTGGGGTCTGCAGAGTTGTCTCTCTCACATGTTCACACTCCTCTCTCTGGCTGCAGTTGCTGTTGTGCAGCAGGTTTTTCCCCTTCTTGAATACGTTATCCCAGAGGCACTACCACCGCCTCTGATGGGCTCAGCCTTGGCCAGCGTCGGGTCCATCTTGGAGGCAGCTGGCATTGGTTCTTTTGGACATGGGGGAAGCTTCTAGCAGCTTCTCACAGAAGCCACCCCTGTAGCCCTCCGACTATGAAAACCTTTGCCATGCAAACCCAACGCACACCCTCTTCGTTCCTGATGTCTGGTGTCCAAATAGTCCAGAAACAGGCAAGGTTATGACAGACTCAGCTCTTTCCAATTTTTATGACCAGGGTGATTTTGTAGCCTAGTCTGTTGGGTGATGGCTGTGTCTAGTGAGTTTGAGTTTTGGAGGGGATCCTTTCTTGTGAAAATTTGCTTTTTGTCTTTCCTGTGTTACACAACTAAGTGCACAGCCTGTACAATCAAAATTATTCCTGCTGCAAGTAAGACAGATAACAGGGAACTGCCCAGAGCACCCCACTTGCAATGTGGATGCAAGGTTGCTCAGCACTTAGCGTACAGGCCTGCATGGTATGCACAGATGACTGGATACCAGTCCAAAGCTAACTGCTGGTTAAGAGATTATGTAAACATGCAGTCCTGGAAATGTTGCAGACTGCAGCAAATCAAATCACAGTACTCCTACATTACTCAGTAATGTAGGCACACCCTACATAAGCTCTGTGGCCAAACGGCGAAGGCTGTAGAAACTGTTAAGCCTTATATCTCTCCTCTGTGGTATGCCTTTTTGGAATGAATAATGCCTGCATTGATTTTTATTTTTTTTTTTTAGTTTTCTGTGTTGTGTTCCTTTAATAACACTGAGTCAGGAAAATTAAAAGAGGGAGTGGTCTCATGAAAAATTATTTAACCTGTTCAGGAACAGAAGATTTTGGAAAACACTGGGTGCAGTAAGCAAAAGGAAATGAGAAAGCCACAGCAGGAGCCAAAAGCCTGCAGCTCAAACACAGAGCTGGAAAAACAACTAAATACAGCAAGAAGCAGCTAGTCAAGCTGCAGGAGAGGCAGGACAAACCCATGTATCATGCAGGTCTTGCTTCAATTTGAAGTGAGTGAGCTGGAAAGGACTCTTCTTTTCTGTCTCCTGTAAACTTTCTCATAAAGTTAAATTTCTAGTTTTTATTCAAGTACATCATTGCTTTTTGGCTTTGAAGCCCTTCGGCCTCTTGCGACGCTCACTTAAGACCATGGATAGGCACATCTACCTCAAATCTCTGAGGAGGCAACCTTAACATATCCTCCTAGAAAGCAGATTAGGACTTTACAGCTATGGTGTTACTTTTTGCCACAGATGCTGTGTTTTGCAGTCCAGTTATTGATTTGTAAAGCTGAGAATTGATGGCGTGTTACAGGATTAATCTGTTGTGTGTTTGCTATTTTGTGGACAGGTAGATTTATTAAGTCTGCACTTTTCTTGCTGATAAGTAGCTGGAAAAAATGGTAGCAGGCACCAATCCAAACTGTTTCTAGGTGTAAAAAACAGAAGTAGTAAAACTGCAAAAATGATTGTAATTATTGGTGCTATAGGAAATTAACAGTATACTTTAATGTCAGGTCTGGTGTGGCAACTGTGGCAAGATAGCTATTTTCCTGTCTGCCCCTTCTTGGCTTTCTCTCTTATACTTCCAGTTCTTTAAATTTCTGGTGCAGCCACTGGTGCACAGTAGCTATCTTGCCTGTATTGAGCTCTGGGAAAAGAAGAAATGAAGCAACTCAGACTGGCATCAGGCCAAACTATCTGCAGTTTGGCTTTTCATCAGACAAATCAGCATACAAATAACATCCCTTCTTTTTTGCCAATGTAGATTACTGAAAAAATCAAAACATCTTGTCTTTATTTTAAATTTTAAAGAGGCAAATTAATTTTGTTAGTTAAACAACTCTAAGGTTGGAAGGAAGCAGAGCTAGGCCTTGGCTCTGGGGCTGTCCTCTCATGCATTACAGTATGAAGTCTAAGTCTTGCTACTGACTTGTCCCTAAACTCCACTGAAACCTAAAGTAATAAAGCAAACTTATCATTTGAAATTTAGTGACACGACTCCAAAGAATTGAAGAGGGAGAGCAGGAGGAACAAGAGCAGCTGCTTCTGCCTTATGAGATTGTTCTCAAGAGGAAGCTTTTTCTGTAGTGAGCTGCACACTGGAACAGATGCAAACTGTAGCAAGGGCATTAGTAGTTATTATTATAGGGACAGTGTTGGAAATTTTGCTGGGACCCAGCCTTCTATATAATAATTGCATCTTTTTTTCCAGAGCCCTTAGATGCTTGGAAATCTCTAATCTAAGAGGGGATTAGTGAACTCAGCTTCATTAATTTTCAGCAAATGTCATCTTTTCTTTCTCTCTTTGTCTGGTGACAGTGATGCAATTGTAAACTTTAAGCAATACCTATATGCCACAATGTGTGATATCCACCCAACTCCCATCCAACTCCTATCAAACTGGCTTGAGCATTGGAGCCAAAATAGTCACACTAATTTGGTCCTTTACCTGAGCTAGGCTGTGTTTCAGATCTTGCTAGTCCTGTGCAGCTGTTGTGCCCTTGGGAGCTATACTGTCATTCAGCCTGGATATTCTGACTGTGCTATTGCTGTTATTACAGTGTACCATCTTTCCTGTTATAAATTATAGAGTAAATCTTCCATCCTAAATTTAGCTTTTTGTCTCCTTTACGCTTCACACTTTATCCCAAAACTCATTTCCTTAAGTTTCCATCACATCTGCTATTTTAGTGAAGCCTTTTTTGTTTTGTCTTTTTTTTTTTTTTTTTTTAAATTTTATTGAGCTTATTTTAGATACTGTCATTCAATCTATAGTACTATATAGGATGGGAGTCTGGAGACGTGGATTCTGTTCCTGTTATTTAGCTTTACAAGTAACCCTTGCCACATCAGCCAGTCTACCTTTCACAAAAGCATCCACTAATTTGGGATACAGGGTTCTGAAGTCTTCAACCTGATACATTTGCAACATGATTTTCTTGTTGATGAGCACCTGCAGCTACCAGCCATTCTAATTGAAGTTGCAGATGCTTGGAGCCTGTGTAAAATCAGATCCCTTGTGTTTTTTCCAGAACCCCCAAATGAGCCAACTCTTAAAATTTTGGCTTAAACTCTCTCCATATTCATTTCCCAAATGCAAAATTAGGATAATGATCCCTATCTTTTGTAAAGAGCTTTAGCTGTGCAGCTGAGACATACTATATAAATGCTAAGTAATACCATTATTATAGGTGTGGAGTCAGAGAGTTCTCCATACTTTGCAACTGCTTTTGTCACAATATTGTACTAGCAGATTATCATCTTTCTGGACAGCTGGTAGGGCATTGTTGCATCTGCATTTTTTCTATTTTTTATGCATTCTACCAAGCACGGAGAGACCCAGCCACGGCAATCCTTCCTCTATCTAGTCTGTCACTGCTTCTCTCTTTGGAAGCCATAAATACAGCTCTTGTCTGTTGTTGTTACTGTTGCTACAGCCCATCCCTTGAGATCTGCACAGGGATACCTTAAGGTTAGATATGGCCCATGTTTTCCAATAATACTGCCTGCAGCTTTCCAAGCTGAAGGATGGTGTCTGGGTACAAAAAAAACCCAAATATGATCAGCTGCCTCAAGAAGCATTAGCGTGGTCTTTGAGTGGAAAAGAGAGGTGTGGAGTGATCTAAAATGGGAGTCTCCCTCTGGTGTTTGAATGCAGCCTTGAAATACTAGTCACTTTCTTGTCCCAAGAGCTCATTGCTTTATCTCACCTCTAAATAACAATGAATTTTCAGTGCCAGTCTAAGTTATTTACCACTCTCCCCTTTCCTGATGGTCTACCCTGGTGTTGTCACTGGCGTTACATATCCCTTTTATTTCACAGACAGAGACAATAACATTACAATCAACATGGAACAGTTTTGCAGAGCTTCTTGTAATTGGGGTGGATGTCAGCCCTCCATAAATGCTGACAGTTTGAAAGAACACAGTTGCTTCTTTGTTGGGACTAATATTAGCTTTATCCTTTTCCAGTATGGACACACTTCCTTCGCAGTATGTAAGGTCTACTCTTCCTTTGTATTGTTTTTACTTTCTTAATGCTAAAATAGAAAAGTGCGAGATTATGCTTATAAAATTAGACCACTGTGTTTCAGATATTCTTAATTCTACAGGCATGTAAGTCTGGAGTAAAGTAGCTAGATCTGTATAAGAATTGCAGTAAAACTCTGCTCCAGTAGATTCTGGTTCAAGTCTTCAGGCAACTGGATAGACGGTTCTGCCTATCCTAAATCCTACACTAATGCTTAGATGCTAATAAACTGCAGTTGAATATTCTTTGCAAATAGTAATAATGATACCAAAATTAGTCACATGTAGAATAACACAGTTTACCGGAGGCAACCTGTTCTGTTTTAGCAAATCATTGAATGAGCAATAACTTTTTAGGTTCATTTTGTGAATGTCTGGCTTTGGCTTCTTACTATTTCCTCTACATGACGTATGCCTCCATAACTTACCTCTGACATCATTTGCTTGGGCTTTCCTATTAGAGAACTGAAGTCTTTTAAATTGTGACTAGCAAATAGTTGTTAAGGGTGATGGATAACTTCTGATGCCATGCGAGCTGAATTGGGCATCAACATGGTGATACCAGGATGCTTGATCTGTCTTTTGGCTGCTCCCCTGCTTGTCAGAAAAATCACCCTGACCACCACTACTCTGGTCCTCCTGAACATGGAAGTGGATTGATTTTCAGGATATAGTCAAGGAAGTGGGTTTGGTTTGTTGTCTTCCTCCAGCTGCAGTGGCCAAGCTCAGGGCTTCCTGATAGGTAAACCCAGGCAGCACCACTCTCATGATTTGCACAACTTATTCTCCCTTTTCTTTTTTCTTTGACCTTCTTGGACCTCCGCTGTACCTTCCTTTCCCACACTAGTCTCCTTCCAAGTAAACAATCCTGCATTACTCTTCTCAACTGGTCACAGTTTGGATACATCTTTATCCAAATTTGGTATTTCTGGTACCATTATTCAGGCAATCTTAGTTTTATATGTTATTACTGATACAGTTACACTTGTGCTGTTGGTCTGTCAAGATGGTACCCACTAGAAAGTCCCAAGTGTTCCGCTCCAGATACCTCTGGAGTCTGGTGGGTTAACTTCCCATTAACCACCTGTGAGATCTTGCTATCCTTCATGGCACTGGCTGTAACTTTTGTCAGCTTCTCACACTGAGACTTAATATGTTCAGCATTTTCTTATGTCACATCCTGTAGTTTTCAGTGTTCTGTTCAGTTAGTGCAGTCTCATGCTGTGTCCTAGTCAAAGGACTACTCACTTGCCTGCAGCTCTAACGTATTCTAATATGAATTTTCAGACTTCAAAAGATACCATAATAGTGGTGGCAATGAAGCTATCATTCTAGAGAGAATTTAGGCTGGATTCACAAATATGTTTGTGAATATCAAATGTTTATCAAAATGCTTACAAAATAAGAAATCCCACAAAATGAATTTAATCCATTAGTCACAAATATTTTAATAATTATTCTGCAGGCCATTCAAATCTTCATTCCCATGGGAATGTTTCTACTATAATTGGACTGTATAACACAGTTAGTTATTCTAACTCTTAGAATAATATTAAACCACTCTGAAACCATTACTAAGAAGTACTTTGCTATGTTTAAACATTCATTTGTGTTGTAGGCTCCAGTGTTGCAAACAGATAGACTTATTCATAGGCTTTTGGCAATGTTCTTAATTAAAATGTCTAAAAGACCTCATGCAGATGAAGGGGTCAACTATTGTAGGTATCATGTGAGGTATAGTCCTTTGCTAACTTTTTTTTTGGTGGTGAATTTTCCAAAACCATACTGAAAGGCTGTTGGCAGAACTTTAGCTTATAATATCCATAAAATCCCCATCAAGTGTCATTGCCTGAATGAACATGATTCAGTTGCCTAAATGTAGGTGTCTGTGGACATTTCAGATGCATCAGGGTGTGCCTCTGGTTACAGCTGGCTCTTCAGAATGATGTGGATCTGCCAAAGATGACAAGCCATATCTTGCAGACCAATGTGGATGTCCCAGGCACCATAGAGGACATACATTTTGCTAAGCATATGTTCCTGCTATCTTTGCATAGCAATGTGTATACAGCGGTCTATCATTCCTGTAGGCTTTCTCAGTCATGGATGTTCATATGTTTATAATCCATGTACACATGGACACAGTTATATTTAATCCCTTCTTTAAAAAGTTAGAATATAACTCTTGTGGGGCTTCTCATCTGTGTGAGTGTTTGGTGATTAAAATATTCAGTATGCCTTCATAAAACTTCAGTTTTATATAACTTCATTCTGAAACATTAAGAATTCTTCCATACCTACATGCTTCTATGCAATTTCCTTATAAATAGGTCTGAATTAATTTAAACTTCATAGAAAGGCATATTTTTCAGATTCTGCTATAATGTGAGTTAATAATGTGCAAGCTTTCATCTCTTGTTTTCTGTGCCATTCAGATTTGGCCTGTGTAGTTGCTAATTTTCCCTTGACCGGTGACTGTCATTTCTGCCAGCTAGATATGCTTTGTGATGTGCACAAATAGCCATTAGCATGGAGGTCAACAAACTTATCTCCTTTTGTATGACCTGAGTCAGAAATTTAGCAATTGGTCTGTAGAACTCACAACCTTGTGCCCTAGTTCATCCTCCAGTCTGACAAAACCTTCTGATTACGAATATGCTCCCACACAACAATCATTATGTAGTTACCACACAATAATGTAAAGGACAGAAAAGAGACTTTTTGTTTCTCCCTGGTTTTGACTTATCTGTTTATTTTTTATTTTTCTTTTATGTTTGGAAGGGTTTTTGGAGCTGCTGTCCCCCTTTCTGGCACATTTTGTTTCCAGCAAGTTGTTCCTATATGTGTTGCCATAGAAGACCTCTACTGCGCTTTGTGATCATGTGGGCCTCATTTGCTTGAGGGCATGGCTCCAGGTGGAATACCTGGTTAAAGGTGTTGAAAATGCAAAATAGCGCTGTGATATCAATTACTGCTTTATCCTCAATATTAGCACAACTTCTGAAATAAGAAGTGTATTACCTCTGCTTGAGAGACCTATGATACCATTTTTATTATATAAAACCAGTTTGTCATCTCCAAGAGTGCAAACATATTCCTTTTGAGATACAGATACAGGAACTGTTTGCATGAAAATAAATTTACTCATAGTAAAAAATAGCGATTGGACAGCCAGACCTACAGTGTGCACAATTCAGACACATGTCTCAGTCACTGGTATGGTGGAAACATTGCCTCTTACACCTACAGCATAATATAACCTTTAGGGCTGTTCAGCCCTCATGTCTGCAAATTTTTGCAGTGGTGATACAACTGTTCACAACCAGACTGAGATCTGCTGGCTCATTTCATACAGTCTACTGAATAACATTCAGATGGTAATGCATTTTGATCTTTAGTGTTGCATTTAAAGTGCCAATACTCACAGTAAGGGATATGAACTCATTTCCAGCCCTTTCAGCTACCTGTTTCCATCAGCCCTATATTCCTGATATCAAAGTTACAAGTATGCATTAATGTTGTGATCTGTTTTAGACATAACAATCTGTTTTTATTTCCATTTCTTTAGTACACTTGCAAACTGATATTAACATTTACAAACTAAGCAATCTTCTAGAACCATTCAGCAGTGTTAAGTGCAAAAATACTTCTCATATTTAGAACATGAATGAGATTAGTGCATATACTGCTGCTGCTTAAACTTCATATTGATTAACACATCTCTGGAAGGTAAACTCAGTTTTTTGCTGTTAGTAGGCCTATTGCTTTTGAGAAGACATCAGTGTAGTGACTAATTGGCTATCTCCAAGTCACTCCTTATTTTAAGAAATACTGGTGTTGTCTAGCAAGACTTGTGCAAAGCATTTGACACTGCCGTGCACAACATCCTGGTCTCTAAATTGGAGACACATGGATTTGATGGATGGACCATTCAGTGGATAAGGAACTGGCTGGATGGTTGCACTCAAAAAGTTGTGGTCAATGGCTTGATGTCCAAGTGGAAAGCAGTGACAAGTAGTGTTCCTTAGGGGTCAGTATTGGGACCAGCACTGTTTAACATCTTTGTCGGCAACATGGCCAGTGGGATTGAGTGCACCCTCAGCAAGTTTGCCAACGACACCAAGCTGTGTGGTGCGGTCAATGCACTGGAAGGAAGGGATGCCATTCAGAGGGACCTTGATAGGCTTGAGAGGTGAGCCCATGTGAACTTCATGAAGTTCAGCAAGGCCAAGTGTAAGGTCCTGCACATGGATCGGGGCAATCTGAAGCACAAATACAGGCTGGGTGATGAGTGGATTGAGAGAAACCCTGAGGAGAAGGACTTGTGGGTATTGGTTCATGAGAAAGTCAATGTGACCTGGCAATGTGCAGTTGCAGCCTGGAAAGCCAGCTGTATCCTGGGCTGCATCAGAAGAAGTGTAACCATCAGGTTGAAGGAGGTGATTCTCCCCCTCCACTCTGCTCTCATGAGACCCCACCTGGAGTACTGCATTCAGCTCTGGGGCCCCCAACATAAGAAAGACATGGACCCATTGGAGCAAGCCCAGAGAAGGGCCACGAAGATGATCAGAGGGCTGGAGCATCTCTCCTATGAAGACAGGCTGAGAGACTTGGGGTTGTTCAGCCTCAAGAACAGAAGGCTCTGGGAAGACCTTATAGCAGCCTTCCAGTACCTAAAGGGAGCCGACAAGAAAGCTGGCGATGCACTTTTTACGAGAGCATGTAGTGATAGGGCAAGGCATAATGGCTTTCAACTGAAAGAGGGTAGATTTAGATTAGATGTAAGGAAGAAGTTCTTCACTGGGAGGGTGGTGAGGCGCTGGGACAGGTTGCCCAGAGAGGTTGTGGATGCCCCATCCCTGGAAGTGTTCTGGGCCAGGTTGGATGGGGCTTTGAGCAACCTAATCTAGTGGAAGGTGTCCCTGCCCATGGCAGGAGGGTTGGAACTAGGTGGTGTTTAAGGTCCCTTCTAACCCAAACCATTCTGTGATTCTACGGTTCTATGAGATAATCAACAGTATGTGCAGTTAAATCACAACAACCTGGTCTGACTCTTAAATGTGAATCATGTGATGCTTTCAGCCAAGTGATCTCCATTTATAGAACTTCTGTAAAATAGGATTGTGGGAAAAGAGGATGAGAAAAAATTTTCATTGTCTCACTAATCCATAAACATCCACAGATACATTAACTTGATTTTATACTGAAATTCACACTTTCTACATGCTTCTATTAGTTAAGTTGGGTTTTTATTATTTATTTGTTTATAGTCTTTCCATTAAACTTTGGTTTGTAAACTACTCCTATTTAGACCTTTTTGTCCTTTTTGTTTGTGTCCTTTTTGGTCTCATACTGTATCTTAATTAGGCCAAACATTCCTTATACATGTGGTGGGTTGACCCTGGATGGACACCAGGTGCCCACCAAAGCCACTCTATCACTCCCTTCCTCAGCTGGACAGGGGAGAGAAATTATAATGAAAAACTCATGGGTTGAGATAAGGACAGGGAGATCACTCAGCAATTACCACCATGGGCAAAACAGACTTGACTTGGGGAAAATTAATTTAATTTATTACCAATCAAATCAGAGTAGGATAATGAGAACTAAAACTAATCTTCTCCCTACCCCTCCTTTCTTAGTGGGCTCAGCTTCACTCCTGACTTTCTCTACTTTGTCCCCCCAAACCGCACAGGGATGGGAAATGGGGGTAGTGGTCAGTTCAACACATGTTGTCTCTGCTGTTCCTTCCTCCTCAGGCGGAGGACACCTCATGTGCTTCCCCTGCTCCAGTGTGAGGTCCCTCCTTCAGGAGACAGTCCTCCACAAACTTCTCCAATGTGGGTCTTTCCCATGGGCTGCAGTTCTTCACAAACTGCTCCAGAGTGGGTTCTTTCCTCGGGGTACAGTCCTTCGGGCACAGACTGCTCCAGCGTGGGTACTCTGCGGGGTCACAAGTCCTGCCAGAAAACCTGCTCCAACACGGGCTCCTCTCTCCATGAGGCCACAGGTCCTGCCAGGAGCCTGCTCCAGCATGGGCTTCTCATTGGGTCATAACCTCCTTCATGCATCCACCTGCTCCGGTGTGGGGTCCTCCACGGGCTGCAGGTGGATATTTGCTCCACCATGGACCTTCATGGGCTGCAGGGGGACAACCTGCCTCACCATGGTCTTCCCCACGGGCTGCAGGGGAAACTCTGCTCCAGCACCTGGAGCATCTCCTCCCCCTCCTTCTTCACTGACCTTGGGGTCTGCAGAGTTGTCTCTCTCACATGTTCACACTCCTCTCTCTGGCTGCAGTTGCTGTTGTGCAGCAGGTTTTTCCCCTTCTTGAATACGTTATCCCAGAGGCACTACCACCGCCTCTGATGGGCTCAGCCTTGGCCAGCGTCGGGTCCATCTTGGAGGCAGCTGGCATTGGTTCTTTTGGACATGGGGGAAGCTTCTAGCAGCTTCTCACAGAAGCCACCCCTGTAGCCCTCCGACTATGAAAACCTTTGCCATGCAAACCCAATACAATACATCATTTTATAATGAGGAATTTTAAGGACAGTATTGAATATGTTCCAGAACTTAATTTTACTTGGACAGGGCTCTATGTATCACTGCCCTATAACTAAGGTATACCATTAATTATGTCAGCTATATTGGTCAAAGCGATTGCATACACTAAAAGAAAAGAAAGCTTCATTAACATACTAAACCTGCTACTTTATGACACTGATATGCCCCGAAAGAACTTGCCAATCTATGTGGATACACAGCTATGTGTGTGTGTATGAGTCTATGGACGTAGCAAGATACTCGTTGTTTATTAGTCCTTTCACCATTCTTTATCTTAATGCAGTTGTATTTTTCAGCAAGTATGATATTGCATTTTGCCCTATAATCCACAGGTTAAGATAACTATAGTTAACAGGAAAATCTTCAATGTGACACTCATTATTTCTGGGGTTAACCATATTTTCTGCATAAAATATGAATAGTATGATGTGTTTGTCATGGTTCATGTTGCTCAGTGCAGGTGTTCCTGCAGCGCATCTTCTGGGAATATGTGTTTGCATACAGGTGCTTTCCCCTTCCTCCTTTCTTTCCCCTTCCCCTTTCCCTTCCTCTTCCCTTTTCTCTTCCCTTTCACCTTCCCCTTCCCTTTCCCTTTCTCCTTCCCATTCCCCTTCCCCTTCCCTTTCCCTTTCCCCTTCTCCTTCCCCTTCCCCTTCCCTTTCCTCTTCCTCTTTCTCTTCCCCTTCCCTTCTTTTCACAGCAAGCTCCTCTACAAAGAAAAGAAGTGCCTGAGACTAAAAATGATGATCAGTCTGTATTTTGGTTGGATAGCTGCAGTTTTACCTACGCAAATATTGAAAAATATTGAAAACATGAACCACAAGAAGTTGTAAGAACACCCTAAAATCCTTAAGTTTTCGAAAAAACTATACATTTGAGGGAGTTTGTGCTTTTTGTAATTGTTACTGAATCTCTGATATCCCTACAAGTAAGGGTATCTTACTAGTTACCACTATCCCTAGTAAAGGTCTGATTCTTAAATGCCCTGTTTATGTTCAGGTCTTCTGGCAGCATTGTATTTTATCTAAAATAGTTTTCCACTCTACAATGTACTCCTTCTTCTTCTTCAGTTTTGTTAGTTCTTCTGTCTTTCATACCACACTCAGGCACTCATCCTAGCTGAAACTGAGGCAAACTGTCAGTTTAGCTTTTGAAACTTGTCTATATTACCCTTAATTTTAACCTCTTCTTACCTGAAGGTTCTATGCCTTCTCTATAAGCAATCTTCTTCTGTTTTAATCTCCTTCTTAGACTGTATCAACTTGACTTTTAGCTATTCTCTGGGCTTTCTGATGACTAAAATGTAGTGTTTCTTTGTTAAACAATCCTTTATGTCAATCTTTATAGTCATTCTACTTGCATTTAATATCTTTTTTGAAGTGATTATTTAGCTAATTAGGTCTAAAAACCCTCCACAGAAGTTTTTCCCCTTGGCTGGGGTATAAATTTCAGATTGTTTTTGTACTTTTGTCAGTGCAGCTGTCTTTACCAACCAGTACTCTTAATTTCTCATAATCTATCCTTTTGAAATTGAGAACCTTAGGGCACAGTCATACATTCATTTTTGAAATAGATGTAACAATTTAAGATGTCATTACCCTATGGCTATTCATTAATACCCTTCAGTTTGAAATTGTTGGAGCCTCAGCTATGGGGACCAATAACTGATGACACGAGCATTTCTAGTCCATTTCAGAGAAAAGTGGAACAGGTTTGCTTAAACTACCCTTTGTACTGAAATGCACTTCTACAATGAATTACTGTCTCTCAGCTGAAGGGATGGTTACAACTGGAGTAATAGCACATAGGCATCAACATCATGGAACTGGAGGAACTTTGGGAAGCCACTTCCTCCAGTCTCCCTCTGCAGGCAGGATGGTAACCTACCCAAGATCAAGTCAGTCACAACTGTATCTTGACAAGGCTGGAACATGTTCAAAAAAGGAGATTTTACACCAGTATGTGGCTGCCTGTTTAGTTCCAGACACACTTATGTTTGTCATCACATGTCAATGAAACTATATGAGTCTGAGAAATTATAATTACAATGGTAATCCATGGCACATCTTTGTGATCCTGTCTTCTGTAGCTGCTTACTCGCTTTAAAAACAAAGTAATCTCTCTGTATAGTATCTCTAGTTTATGCTAGATAGAAGTGACCACCTGCAATGTCAGCATTTGGTAGGCAATTGTCAGAGTTTTCTTCAGCATGGAAATTTTCCTAATCTTCACTTCTTTTTCAGAGTGATTTTGACAGAATAGCTGGGTTTTTTTTTCTCATAGCTTTTCCCTGAAGGTCAGGGTTGGAGGAAAATGTTGTCACACCAGTTCAACACACACAGGACTTTCCTGGGAAGACCTTTTAGCTTCAGAAACACTTAAAATAGGAATTACAAACTGAAACTGATTATCATTAAACATTAGAATCCAGAGAAGAATCAGCTTTGGACAAGTAAGAAATCCACTATTCTACGCACTCTCCTGAAAAATTAAAGACGGAAACATGTATCTGCTTTAGCCACATATATTCTGCTATGTACATTTTTTTCCAAAGCTGAAAGGCAGGATTATAACTGAAGGGCACATAACAGAGTGTCATGAAATACTGTTCTTCGTAACAATAAAGAAAGGGATGAGCAGGCAGGGAAATTTGGAGCTGTTACCAAGGATGAAAAGAATGTAATGAAAATGAACTGCATTGTAATTTGTTGTTTTGGACAGATTATGTACCTATTTGTGCTGTAGAATGGATTCAAATTTTTAAAAGTCACTATGTAAGCATTCTCATGCTTCTGTAACTTTTAAATACAGGCATTTTTGCTCTCCTAATTATAGAAACACACACTGAAGTGCTCAGAGAACTACAGTTTCTTCCATTAAAGTTGGTGGAAGCAGATTATTTTGCAATGGACAAAAATATTTGCTATTCTCTCTGTTCTTTTATTGGCTTGCATCAGTTTCCTGTCCTCTTATGGGAAAGTAGAAACAATAGCCCCATGTTCCATGTAACCAACTGAAATGCTTGGAACAGATGGAGGCACCACTATGTGAACAATTCAGCAGCCAAAATTTGTTTGCATAATCTGTTCAGGATATGCCCATGGATGGTTAATATCTATTTATAATTACTCATGAACCTTTCCCAACTTATGTATATATAATTGGGGTGGATTCATGAGTGATTTATGAACAAAGAAGTGAATTGTACTTGTCAGATGAATTATCTACAGTAGATATTTGACCTACTCATTAAAGGTCTCATGTTTTGAGTTTAAATGTTATTTGAGTCCACTTTGGTATTGGAGTTTTTAACAAATACTTATTCAAAAAAAGTGATTTATTATTTTTTTTTCTTCAAGTCATATTGATTCATATTACGCTACTTATGTCAAAATATTCTTCAAAGCAATAAGCTAATTAGAAGGACATTTACTCTATGGAAATTCTAAATAAACCAGTCAGAGAATGGTTTTTCTGTTATAGAATCTTTTCATTCAAATGATGAGAATTTAAAAAATACTTCAGCATGAAAACAGTTAAAAGTATCACTAGATGTCCATCAGATTCTCTGAATAGGTCATTGCCAAGCTAGTGAATTTCTTGGTTGGTTGGTCACACATCCTCATTTTCATTTCAAGATGCCACAGAAAGCATTCACTGCCAGGCAGCAATTAGTACTTAATCAAGTCTTATGGCTGAAATATTTGTCAGCAGCAATGCAGAGGAATCATTTGCTTCATTTCTGAAGTTCAGCACTGTCCTCTATGTAAAGCAAGGCTCATTAGCATTCAGGACCATTTCATGGACAGCCTTTCCAGTGCTTTATCTCAGATGGCTCTTTTTGTCACTAGGAATGATTAGTGTCCTTACAAAAAGGCTCTTCAGAATTTTTTCTCAAGAATAAACTCCCTGTTACTGTTTATGGAACATTTGTTTCTAGTTTGTTTAGCTGTAGATAGGATTTTTAGATTAAAAAAAAAAAATCACAATATTCTTCTTTCTTTTTTTGGTAACTCATTTTAACTTTGAGATGGAACTGTGCCTCTGGGATCCAAAACAGCTCCCCATGCAACTCAGAAATGCACACAGACTGATTGAATATTACAAACCAGTCCATTTCCTTTTGCTATCAGGAAAAAAAAAGATTGATGTTTTCTCCATTTCTGTGGAACAGGGAAAGGAAGCTAAGTGTAGAATAGAAGCAAAACAAAAGAACATGCCCCACACCCCTCTTTCCATGAGACACACGGAGCAGTTTCAGAGAGAAGGAAGAAAATCAAGCAAACAGTTGTGTTGTAGAAACTCAGATGGTGCCTATGCTTGTTTCCTCTGTTATAGATGTTAAAAGCAATAGCTGAGTAAAACAACTGAAAGGCACAGCTGCTTTATTCCACATCCTTACTGATTCTGACTATTTTACAGAGCTCCAGCAGCTGGTCTGTGCTTACAAAGACCATTTTACTAGATATTTCTAATTTCTATTGGCAGTGTATCAGTGGATTTTGAATGCCCACAAGTAAGTATTCAGAGAGGAAAGAGAGGTGAACACAATCCTTTCTTTACTTATCTGTGAGACTAAACCATATTATTATATTTTATATTTACATTACTCTTTACAAGAATTCTACATCCTCACAATTCAATTAATAAATGACAATACTTTAAAAAGTGAGAATAGATCAAAATGTAGAGTAAGATTATTATTTTTTTGAGTTGTCAAAAATACTTTTTAAAAACCTCTTTGATTTCTTTCTTTGACTGTTGGAATTCAGGGTGCACCATAAAGATCAGCAAGCATAGCTTGTTCATTGAAAGGGTTTGCCTAATTTTGAAGTAGTCTAGATAAATATGTGCATTGGAAACAACCATGTCAATGGGTCAGCTCTGGTTAGAGTTTTCTGGCTTACTATCCTCAGTAACAGTCTTTGGAGAAGAGGAGTGGTAATCTTTTAAACTATCAGAAATTTTCAAATGTTCACAGTCCATGCCTGAGGTCTGACTAACGTAAATGTCCCACATCTGGGAAACCTACTCTTCTGGACAGAGTGGCTGTAGCTGCATTATTGTATGTGAAACCTGTGGCTTCATGGACTGCAGTAGAGAGAGGAAAAAGCCTTGTAAACAATGTGAGGGAGTGTGGGTTAGGTGATGGTGAGACCCTAAGCTGTGAGGACTCAAAATTCTGCTATTGGGCATTTGTAACTGTAGGACTTACATACCTGTCTTGAGCAAATTTTGCTTCTGACATTAATTAGGAGACTACTTCAGGAGATGTGATACTGTAATCAGAAAATGTAAGACTGGAAAGGCAGGAAACTATAGGCACATCCAAATCTTTGAAGAAAGCTCCATTTATGTTTGAATTGTCACCTGAGTCCCCAATAAGAGCTAAGTTTCACTGTAGAAAATCTAAGGATTTTGCTTTGTCAGCATAAAACTGTCTCATGAGGATTTGATTTGGTCCATCATTGGGCAGCACTGTGTGGAGCATATGGGGACAGAAGGAGTGTTTGTATCCAGAGGTTCTAATGACTGTATTGTACAGTTTAATGCTGCCCTGCTCTTTTCTACCCAGTGATGAGTTACTCATTCTTTCTCAGAGTCATCTGCACCAGTTTCAGAATTATTTAGTCATGGATGCTGAAGGAAATAAGCAGGATAACAGAAAAGCCAAACACTTCAGTAGTTAATGTTAAAATTTTAGAAAAAATGCATGGGAGAAAGTGTTTTTCCATTTTGGGGTAGATTATTAGAGGTTTTGGGTTTTTTTTGGGGGGGGAGGGTTTTTTTTTTAATGGAGAGTGAAAACTTAATGTTTTTTAATCTCTCTTTTAAACAGAAAATTGAATAATGGAAAAGTGGCAAATTTACCACACAGAAACATTAGAGTAAAAAAAGAATTCTTAGATCACTGAAGCCACTCCCCTGCTACCATATGCAACAGTATAATGTATTTGTCAAACTTTATTTCTTCTCTACTGTAGTTTTGGTAAATCCTTCTGGAGTGTATGCATCAAAGTGTGATCAGAAGCTGTTTATTCTTTAGCTTAGGATGGGACAGCTGAGCCAAAATATGCAAAAAGATACAATTGGTTTGATTTTTCCTCATATTTCCACTGTCATTAGCAGCTGAACAATGCTTTCTGTGGTGTAAAATATGAGTAAAAAAGACCTTTCAGTGAATTATAAATATTCCTTTAAAAATAAGTTTACTTTTTTAAATTAGAAGGTGAGTTTTTTAATACATTTCAGAAAGCTCTTTTTGCCTTTTCTTCTTGCAAGATTTATCATGGTTGCGTACAAAACTGACTAGTAATAAATGATTATTGAACATAAAGTCTCTGAATTCCCATTTGTGTAGCATCATTCTAAGGGCAAAGAAATACATCTTATATTACTGAATTCATTATTCTTGTGAAGGCTTAGAACATGGACATTAGAGGCAATATTAAAAGACTTACATTTTCATCACAGTAGATTTTAGGAAGGAATTGCTTGAATACTAAATCCATACTGGTGAGTTCATACTTTCCATATTTGCATTACAAAGGAAAGTGAATAATCACGGAGACCCTGTTAATCAAGGTGTCATGCAAATGAAAAGGGGAAGGTTTTTTCCTTCAAGATCAATGGCTGTAATGTTTTAAGGTTAAGTGCTACCAATTCAAAGCAGAGTGGAAAAGTTAATTCATTTATCTTGCATTCTGTACTCCTATTTATACATTCCACCTTAATGTTTACATTACCTGAGAGCAGGTCTTTGCTAACTAGAGTTCAACTTACAGTCATATATAATCTATCAGTTTCTTTTCTGAAGAATTGCTTCTCAGACAGTTTGCTCATCTCTAAGGGACTACCACAAACTTCTAATGAATTAAATCTTAGTTTTATGTTGTTTCTCTAAGCTGTCAACATCTTTTGGAATTGCAATTCTAATCTTTCAGCCTTGCTTATTTTCCTTTTGAATACAGAATGTAAGTATATTTACACAGAATATATTACATGTAAATATATTTACATTCTATGTCAATATGTTTTCATATGTAATATGACATCCTCTTGTCTTGTATTCATCTGTGAGATAGGAAGTAGGTGCAGGCCCAAATCAAGTCTCCACAGAATCACATTAAATAAGTCTATCCATTGTTTCAGTGAAACATTAATGACTTTTCACTGAATGTGGAAGTACTGAATTTGTGCTCGTGTTAAAAGATTTTCATTATGTTCCTGTTGCTTTAATTTGTTTATGAGAATGTCACAGGAAATAACTTCTTGTGTAAGAAAACTACCTTCATTTAGCTTTCTTTTTTTTAAAACTAACTCTACTTCTGCTGTAACTCATCTCAATGTTGCTTGTTTCATTTGCCTACTAATAGCTTATTTACTCTCCAATGTTTCCAGGTATTCCAGTTAAGTTAATTATCTAAGTTCTGTCTCCTTTTAAAGGAAGACAGCATATTTGCCTTTTCCTAGTCTTCTCATTCATTCCCTAGGAAATCTCAGAGTGACTCTCTGGTGTTTGTATCAGTTTAATAGACCATTTTTAGTATTCTAAGGTGAAACTTATCTTCCTGAAGTTATTTCAAAGTATCTGAATGTTTTAAATATGCTCTTATCTGGTCCTTTCCTCCTACTAGTTTAGGTCTTTTCCTTTTTGTTTTACCTACAGTGATTAATGGGAATAATGGGACTAACAATAAATATGCATTTTTAATTACTTGTGAGTTCTATTATTTTGGAATATGAGGTTAGTAGAACCATGTCCTGCCAAAGCCAAATACTTAATGAAAATGGCATGCATTAGTAGTAACAATTACTGCTAGTGATAGTACTCTCTGACACATTTTTTTCTACTTCTCCTTAGAAAGAAAAGAAAGGACAAGAGCACTTGGGCAGTACAGAAATGTGAGAGGCACTAACTGAGACCATTTCATCTCTCAATGCTCTGCTGTTGGGATGATTTACCATAGTTATGCTTAGTTGCATTCTTTTGTTCTTTTCTGTAATGAAATTTAAAGGGACCTGATTAAGCCAAAGGGGAAGCAGGAGAAAAAACCTTTCAAACCAGAAAAGTGCAAAACACATGAAAAAGAATCTAAATGGATGATAAATGAATTTCAAGTCCTCTGTGAGGAGTTGCTTCCTAAGAAAATACTCTAAGCATCTCTCCAACTGTCTTCTGGAAAATGTTGTCTTTGTTCATAGCAGTAGATCACAAAGGTAGAGACAAGCGGGCCTTGCTGAATAGCAGAAGAAGAAAGGAGGGGTTCTGTATATCATCACAGGACTTTGCCCCAGCAGCACAGAAAGGAATACTAGAGATTTATTTTTAACAATTTGGTAGCAGTGTAAATACATAATATAAAAGTAGTTAATAACTTTCAGAGATGATTTCTCTTCTGTTTCTTATCAACTGAGTCTTTGTTTGACAAAGGCTCCGTATGCAAGAAAGCTGAATGAGTTATCTTACAACAGACTGGTAAAACAGGCTTCAGAAACCACAACTTAATTTCTGAATTGCATTACTCTAAAGCGTAGTACAAACAATAACAGCACTTGGACTTTTTCCAGATTTGTAATATCAGTCTTCTAAGGACTTTTTACATATTTTGTGCCTGATGAAGATAGAAGTTCTTTCCATCCTGCAGACTGAGAAAAAAAAAAAATTAAGGAAAACCTCTCTTTACTCATTGTAAGAATACAATCTAGCCCTTTCTTCATAAAATAGAATACTTTGGATTTGCTGAGTGTTACTTCTCAGACAGCTCATCAAAGAACTCCTCTCAGAAATGCAATGAGTAATATGGCTAACAAGGGGCAAACACTCTCTGTCTTTTTGCCTTCTCCCACTGAACAGAAGTGTGAGTGCAGGGTTACTATGCATTTAGATCCACCTTTTATTTAGAATGCAGCATGATGAGATTTTTGATTGCCCTTACTTTTGAAAGAAAACTAATTTGTAGTTTGGAAACCTCCTCTTCCCCATCTGCCATTCCTTCTTGCACCAGCACATGGAGTTCAGTTTCCTACTTCCCTGTTCAGGTGCCTCAAAGTACAAACTGCATTATCTGAGGACTTGCTCATTCCAAAAATTTGCAGTAAGGTAGATAGGTAAATATAAATAAAAGGACAACAACCCCATTCCACAACAGATCGTATTGGAATAGAAAATTTGACAATCTACGAAGTGAAACTTTTCATACAATATTTGCTTTCCTCTAAAATTTTTACTTTTCTGTTAAAAAACTTTTAATTTATTTGATGACATGCATTTTGACAAAAGTGAAATTTTCCTCTGTTTTTTGAATGTAATTTGTAACATTTAATGGGACAAGCCTAACCATTCCTACTCCACCTCACATGTATATACCTATGTACTATATTGCACTTTCTTAAATATTAACCATGTTTCTCTCAGTGGGATCTCAGAGCTTTTCCATCAGTTGTGTGCTGTGTAATAATTGTAAGTCTTGAAAGTTAGAAGTTTGCTTCTTCAGATTATGATTTGCCAGTATGGATAGATATGAAGATTAAATGCAGTATTACATCTGAGGACTTCAGACTCTTTGCAGACCTGTAACAAAGTCGCAGTTATACCTTTTGCATGCATACAAGTACTTGAAGTCATCTCACAATGACATCACAGTGGCACAGGAGTACTGATGTATATAAACTGAAGGTCAAATGGAGATGGAAAGAACAGGTTGTAGTAAACAATTCATCTGAAAACAAGAAGAATGTTTTAAATCATTCTTCTTTGCTATAGGAATGCTCACATATGATAAATTATACAAAGTAATTAGTCTGAAAGTGGTTCAAAATAACTACTTGTCATGGTCTTATATTCCTAAATTGTAGAATTCATTGATGAAGTATGCTGCATGTTTTCTTTTGAGTCTTAATTCTGACTGTTAGATCATCTTTATCAGTCACTTATCAGAATGGTTTTAATCCATAGAATGAGGCACTGAAGACAGTAAGATAGGGTAGCTCAAGATAAAGATATGAGATCACAAACCCAAATCTCCTAGGAAATGATTTGTCATCTTTGTCATGAAAGGCTCAAGAAGAAATAAAATGTAAGCGCAAACTATATTTCTAATGCTGAAATGGTTTATCATGTTGTACTTCTAACTTGCCCTCAAGGACATCGAAGTCAGATATGGTGATCTCTGTGTTAGTGAAGGTTTGGTTTAGCAATGTCACAGCTCATCTGAGCAAAGAATAAGCTGGAAGGAGTTGCAGAATACTACAGTATGGATCTTATTGTCAGAAACCTATTATTTCTATTTTTGAAACCTATCTGTCTGTCTTAAGTTTTTTACTTCTGTCATCTCTAGGCAATCCCAAAGTGTTTACCCAAAGCTGTGCATTTGTTGCTGGTATAGCAACAAAATGCATAAAATTCCTGGTAAAAGACTGACCTATTATTCTGTTCTTTTAATAGGCCACCTGCATTAATTTAGAGTTTGCGTGGCAGTAGCTTCTGCACCACATTCAGTGCTGAAATTCAGGACAACAGAGTTTGATCAAATAACTGTTTAAGCCTTTTATGTATTCAGTATTTGCTTCTGTCTTGGGACTATAGATAGTTTAAGAGCATTTAGAACTTGCAGCTGCAAAAGTCGATGAACTAGAAAGTTTAACATGGCATGAGAGTTTAGTCCTAAAAGTACTGATCAAGTAGTTTTGTGTGTGTGTGTGTTCATCTGTCTGTCTTCTGTCTGGGGATATTTCCTCCCCTGGATATTCAAGGATTCCTAGTTTTGATTAAGTGTGTAGGTAGTGGACTAAAAGTAAATAAGGAAGCAAATAAATAAATAAATAAATATAAAATAAAACAAAAATCTTATTTGAAGGCAGTGGTGATCAGGGTTCTCAGTGACACAAATTAGGAATTTCATTAGATTTCAATAATCATAAAATCCAATGTCTAGGATACATGTTAGGACCGTGTAACCATCCTATCTGTTAGGATATAAAAGTGCCCTTTGAAGTGAGACATGATGTTATTTTAAGAGAGCAAACTTAACTTGCCTAGGGACAGTCACAGGAGCATCTTTCCATCAGGTGTCATAAAGCTAGAGCTTAGTAAACTACATAATAATAATGAGAATATTTGTTTGAAAGCTGATCCTGAAGTAAACTTAAAACAGATATCAAGGAAACTTAGAATACCAGCTGTGGCTTTCTCAGTAGTGAAAATTGGCAGTGACCTTTGGAGAACATCACTGAAGCTAGTGGAAGCCTATGGTTGGAATTAGGGTTTAATAAAGTGGAAGCTGTGAACTGACAGCAACAGCGCCATGGGAAAGCAGATTACAGAAGGAAATTCTTCATTAGAAATTGATGAATAATGTCCCAGATGGGCTTACCTTTAGTGATTAGAAGTTTTTTACACTAAAAATAAATTTTTAAGAAGTGGACTTAGAGTTAGAACATTGGTGTGCCATTTGATTGTCATTTTGTCTAGGAATACGGTAAGGATTATGACTTAGATGAACTGAAGCTATGGAAACACAGTGAAAACATACTGTGAAACACAGTGAAAACATACAAGCTACATTTAAGACCATGATTGTTGGATTTTTCAAAGATAAAATGAGGAACAGAATTCTCTAGGGTATTACTGAGTTCAGCCTAAAGCAAGAATTAAGATTAGGGCTTTATAAACTAGGATCTACAAAAGGTCAAGAACAACAAATTTCAGACAAGGCCAAAAATGAGTTCAGAATAGTGGGGATTTCAGTGAAAATTTAGCAGTGCCACTAAACTTATTTAAGGTTGAATAAACTAGAAGTTGTGGCTGTGCAATAAGAAGGTCATAGAAAAACAGATAACGAAAAAATATTGAGACATCTGGCATTGAGCATCTTGGTAATAAAGTGATAAAATTCCTTGGACTGACAGTGAATGCTCAGCGGTGAAGCAAAACCACTGAAAAGAAGAAAGCATCTAAGTGTGTCTAGAGTCTTGTGGAAATTTAGAGTTAGGGTTCAGTTGGGGTTTAAGTTTATTAAATTAGAAAATCAAGACATGAGAATAAGAAGGACTTTGAAAAGATTACCCTAGTGAAAATAGGATTTTAGTTTTTAGGGTTCTCAGTGACAAAAGGAAGGAAAATGGTATAAGGCACTTCTGAGCCTGAGGGAAGCCCGGGTTTAGTGAGAGACTGCAAGTCTGCAACTAAGATGAGAGTTTAGACTATCAATGCCATAAGAAAGAGTATGATTCCTAGAGCAACCAAAACATGCCGACAGAAGGCTGACCCTAGAAAAAAGTTAGGACAGGTTTAGGAGTAGCATTGTAAGGGTACCCCAGAATTGTGGAAAGTTGTCATGAGGTTTCTAAGGAATAAATGAGAAATGACAATCTGAGGAACACTGCGTGCTGAACCAAGGGTAAAGTATGAACCAAGGGTAAAGGCTAGGCAAGATGTGGATTATTGCATGCAAAATGACTGAGGTAAGGGAGAGCTTGCAGTTAAATGTAATATGATGTGAATGAGAAATTTGGGACACTTGTGAATATGCTGAAGGAAAACTTCAGAGTAAGCCATTTGGTTTTTCAGTGAGAAACTGATGAAAGGTTCAAAACAGATCACCACTAAGGTAGACAGAAAAATATTCTTAAGACAGTGCCCAGAACATTTTTAGGGGAAACAATTATTTATGGTGTGTACTTCTTAACTCAGATTCTAGATGGGACACTTTGGGGTGATGTCCTAGATATGTCATTCATGAATGACGGAACTGGTAGTGGAAATTATGATCAGTGGCAGCTTTGGCTGTAGTGAACATGAAACAATGGATTTCAAGATCCTAACAGGAGTGAGGAAGGCAAGTAGAAGAGTAGATATCCTTGGACTCCAGGAGAACAAGTTTTAGCTCTTCAGGAAACTGTGGTACAGCTCTGAAGGGCAAAGGATCTCAATTCTTTAGGACAGCATCCTCCAAGTTCAAGATAGGCCCATGCTAACATTCAGGACAATACCTGAACATATCAGGAGACTGGTGTGGCTAAACAGGGAACTTATGACTGAGCTGCAATGCAAAAAGATGTATACAGAAGGTAGAAGTGAGGACAGACTATAATTCAAGTTTATAGAAACATTTCCTGGCCATGCAGAGATATTCTTATGAAAGCAAAACCTCAGCTATAGCTGAAACTGTCAAGGGACATGAAATGCAGCATGAAGAGCTTCTACCCCTGAACTAACAGTAAAAGAACAAACAAAGGAAAATGTGCTCTTGCGGCTGAGTGGAGCAGATGATTTACTGACAGGAGAGGTATATAAAGCTTTCTTTGTCTCATACTTCACTAGCAAGGCCACTCTGAAGTTCTTGCACCTAGAAAGAAGGTTCAAGAAGTCAAGGATCTACCAGCAATGGAGGAGAATTGAGTCAGGGATGTCTTGATAAACCTTGCCCCATACAAGTCTAGACCCAATGGGATGCATCTGCAGATGCTAAAAGAACTGACTGATGTCATTGTGAGGCTGCTCTTGACCATCTTTGAAAAGCTGACAAAATCTATTATGACTGGAGAAAGGGAAATTTAGCAACTATCTTCAAAATTTGCAAGAAGGACAATCCAGGGAACTACAGGCTGGACAGTCTCACTCTTGTGCCTGGGAAAATGGTAGAACAAGAAGCCATTTCTGGATGCATGAAACAAAAGTGGGTGACTGGAAATAGCCAGCATGAATTTACCAGGAATAAGTCATGTAAGTGGATGAGAGGGAAGCAGTTTTCTACTTTGCAGGATGTCTACCTTGACTTTAGCAAGTGTTTTGACCCAGTCCCCTGTAGGATTCCTGTAATCAGGATGGCATGTTAAAATCTACATGGTTGGCCTACCATCTAGGTGAAAAACTGGCTAAATGATCAAGAATGAAGTATAGTGCTTAATATGTCATACTCTACATGAGGCTGGTTAAAAGCAGAGCTCTTCAGGTGTCTTCTGGAACCTGTTCTGTTTAGCATGTTTATCAGTGGCCTAGATGGCAAGATAAAATACACCTTCACCAAGTTTTGAATGACAGAGGGATGGGGGTACAGTCAATACTGTCAAGAGCAGAACTACACAGGTGGGAGGACTAGACTGACAGGAGTCTCCTGAAATTCAGCATGGACAAATACAAAGTCCTGCATCACATCTGCAATAGCACACACTGTCTGCCCTGGCAGCAGGTCTGCAGAGAATGTTCTGCGGGTCCTAAAATCATTTTCATAGAATCATTTTCATTTCAGTCAGAAAAGACCTTTAAGGTCGAGTCCAACCATAAACCTAACACTACCAAGTCCACTAAACCATGTCTCTAAGTGCCACATCTACATGTCCTGATGAGTAAGTCAGCTAAACTGAGCCTGCAGTGAACCTTGGCAGTGATGAAGGCAAACAGCACCCTGGGCTACCTCAAGAGGAACATATTCAGCAGATCAAGGAAAATGATTATTCCCCTTCAGTTGGCACTTTGGTTATATTACAACTGGAATATGATGTGCAATCAAGTGGAGGCTACCAAAATGGTGGGATTGGAACTTATGTCCTGTGGGAAGATGCTGTGGGACTAGGGCTAGTTCATCTAGAAGTCATGGCTTCAGTGGCACCTGACAGCAACCCTGTCACTGATGGGAGGGGATCAAGGGATGCACTTAGGCTCTTCACACTGATGTGTGGCAGGAGGGCAAGAGGCTGTGGGCAGAAGCTGAAACACGGAAGGCTCAGGCTGGATATAAGGAAAAAACACTCATGATGAGGATAATTAAGCAGTGGAATGGGCAGCCCCAAGAGACTGGAATCTCTACCCCTGCAGGTTTCCAGACCTGACTGGACAAAGCTCTGAGCAACCTGTCCTGAATGCACTGTTGGCCCTGCTTTGGGTGGGAGGCTGGATAGAGACCTCCCATGGTCTACTCCAGCCTGTATGACCCAGTGGTTCTAGGTGTTTCACGAGGTGTCAGTGAGCACAGTCTGAGGCTTTTGTTACATTTTAGTAAATGAGAAACTACTGAGAAAACAAATGCAGCAGTTGAAAGTAGACTTCAAATTAGGTTTAAGATGGTAGTAATTGAATTCCTGTCTGGGCCTGTAATTCATATGATTGAACTTTGTGTGAGCCTAGGTTAAAGACTGGAAAACGAGAAGCTCTGGAGTGATGGTAAGTGTGTCATTGGTCATTAAATTTCTTAGTGAAAAAATTAAGACTGTCACTGCTCTGAATAAATAGATCTAGTCAAGCATTTGCCTAGTGCTAGATTTTGGGGATGTGTATTCTGCAGTGTGATAGTATCAGCACAATTAAACTGCATGCCACAAAATAATTTTTGAACAGGAACCATTTGGTTTCTCAGTGTGAAAGTTAAGAGTGATGTTCCACATAATACCAATGAACCTGATTTAATGTTTGGGTTATGGCTGGGATTTAGTAGACTCTCTAGAGTAAAAATGACAATTTAAACCAGAGCCCAAAAGGAAACAGCACAATAGCCAACAGTATTTTCATGGTTGAAGCAAGAGAATTTATTCCCTGTTACTACTATGCATTGTGTAAAGTCACAGCTCTCCTTTACTGTAGTAGAAGACATGACTGTCACTGAGAGTGTCAACCCACTTCAGTTGTCCAAAGGTGTCTATCTTCACCTACAATACTCTGTGTTCTGCTTCTTGGCCTCCAGCTGTCTCTCCAGAGGGGCAAAGATTTTCTCTCAAATCTTGGTTGTAGGTTGTATCTGCCAGTGAACAGTAGTTGTGATCATAGGTTTAGAGCTGGCTTTGCATTTAGGGCTCAATAAAACAGACCATGTGGAACAACAATAAGAGTGCTATAGGCCTCATTACAGAAGGTATTAAGAAAGTTAGCTATTAAGGCTCTAAAGGATACTGTGAGTTGGGCTTCTGTCAGATTTTGCTACACATCTGCTAATCTAGTGCTAAGATTTCATAAGTTTGAAGATAATGGATTCTGAGTCCCACTAACAATCAAATCCCAAAGTGGGTTTAGAACAGCAGTGATTAATTTTCAAGTTTGGCTGTTATACAACCCAGGAATTTATTCAGGATAAGGATAGAGTCTGTGGTAAGGTTTAGATAAAACACTGAATTACAGTAATTTTGGGGCCTGCTGCCATAACTTGATAAATCATGATGGTTTATTTCCCTGTGGATATTTCTGGTCATGTGCTGGTAACATTGTTCAAAGGTGTAAGACAGAGAGAGGGTTGGACTGAAAATTATTTGCATCGGTAGAGGCTGAACAGAGAGGGAATCTCCATTTGTTTTTCACTCCAGATTTGCCTGTATTTCCCTCCTTCTCTCACCATTCCTTTTCCTGCTGGCAGCTGAATCGCACAAGGCTATAAGCAGAGGAGGAGAAAGACATATGCTTCTTTCGTCAAGGTGGCAGTAAGGGACTGTCTGGAGAGAATTGGGATGCCTAATTTTGACTTAAAGATATGGAGGGTGTTCTACATTAGCTTTAAGCCTAGTCTGGGAACAGGATTTTGTTTGTTCCAGTACTTATCAATAAGTAGGTTTATTAATGGATCTAACAAAGGCCATAGAGCTCAATCAAGTCTGGTGTCACATAGGTATGATTAGTACAGAGGCAGAGACAAAAAGGAGTATATTGGATATAGTCATGGCAAGGATTTTTAAAATTTGCTGAGATGCAGCAAGGCCGAGATACCCAGCCATCCAATGCTAGAGCTGTTAGGAAGCTTAGGACTCAGGTTAGCAGGGGACAATGAGCTAGCGACACTGCCAGTCAAGAAAGGACAGGTGGATTCAGATTAGAGTTGAACTTGACCAGTCTTGTGCTGTTGAGGTTGGGGTTAAGATATGAGTTTAGTCTAGCAGTAGTCAGTGAACTGGATTTATTGCCTCATCCAACTTATCTTATTGAGTTATGGTTAGGGCTGTATTCATGATTGGTCTCCTGCATAAACTCAGGGGCTGCCTAGTATCATTGAGTTTAAACTGATGGCAGAACAAGTATCAGTAAAATTTAGTGTGCTATGCTTACTAACAGGGCTGGCAGAGGGAGCAGGGATTGTGCAAAGGTCAGAACTCAGAACTCAAGGAACAAAGGTAGGTTTATTGCTGTGTACTCAGGTGTCAGTCAAACTAGATAGGGTTCTTGCTTTTACATGCTATATGATTAATATTTTTTGTGGGTGAGTAAATATTACTGGACTAGGGAGAGCTGATGAGCTGGGTTTGGGAGATGGCAGGTTTACTGGCAAACACCAGGTTTCATTGTGGCGTGACATTCCTAGGTTCAACTTTGTTTTTATGTACTAAGCTCATGGGAGCAATGGAGAAGATGTTGCTGTCATGTGCAGTGCATGCTGCTGCTGTAGCATTTTTTTCTGGTGAAAAAATATAGTGAGGATGAGAAGGAAAGGAACAGGCCTTGTGTCACTGCTCATAATCACAGGAAGACATTTGCATAGCGGTGGCCCAAGAATTAGTCACTGTATGCAAGACAGGAATGTCTGTTGGTGTTTTCCTTGATGCTGATTCTGCTGATCACCTTCAGTGAGGAAAGTGCTAAAAAGAATTATTATCTTTGTAACACCAACCAGATTGCCTGATCATCATTTTAGTGCAATATGCATAACAATTTTCTAGTCTCTGTCAGAGGAGAAGTTTTACTTACTGCTCTTAATGATGTGACAAGACACTCCCACCAGTGGCAAAGGTGTAGTTAGAGCACACTAAAAGCATGTCCATCAAGGAGCTAATAAAAAGCACCCAACTGCTCTGGTAGGAAGAACAAGCACAGGAGGAGGAAGCATCGTTGCCCAAAATGCTTTTCAGGAACATTCTAAATGGACACTTAATAAAAACTCTCTCTGTTGAACTCCTAACTGCAAATCTTCAGTAAGAGAACATCAGGATGAGGCAATGATACAACTTTTTCAACAGAAGTTGTGTATTCTTTAGCAGGAAAAGTTGGCATAGTGAAGGAGTGACACAGCAGAAACAAACCAGCATATTGCCTAAGTAGCACTGTGAATTATACTGTAAAACAACTGTCTGCTCATACACTCTTCTATGCACTCTCCTAAGCCATACCCCTAGTACCACATTGCTACCCTCAGGTGTGAAAATTCACAGTGACGATGAACAGGCTATTCTTCCCCAAAACCTCTGGGTAGATGTTGCATTCCCTTGTGGTGTCCTGAAAGATGGGGGCTGCTTATCTGAGTAGCAAGGGTTCACTAGACATACTCTAGGCCTGCTAGACGGGATTTTAATAAAATGTTTGTTGTAGGCGACAAAAGAAGCTCTGGTGTAAGAACTATTGAAGTGAAAGATACACCATATTTTCATTTGATAGATGCCAGTTAAACATTTGTCCCTTAAATAAAGAAAAATAGTTCAGAAAAAGTTATTGAGAAAGAAAAAAACAATCTCTGCAAGACTTTATGGAAACTTATGTAAGATTAACTCCAAAAGGGTTAGTTATAATTAAGATAATCTGGTTTATAAACAAAATTAATATAAAACACCTTTTTTCAGGAGATACTACCTTCAGACTTATTCAAAGTGATTGGAAGGAAAACCAGCCGTGAGATACTATTGCTCTAAAAAAACCAACTATTTTTCAGAAGTAATTCAAAATTGCTGTCATGAAATCAGAAAGAGATGCAGGAAAACCAATTAGCCAAATAACAACAGGACCAGAAAAGAATAATATGAACACCTTGTAGGTGAAATAGATGTTTTGATGTCTTCCTTGTACTCAGCATAGTCCCCAAGAAAGCAAACTGGTAAATACATGCATTCTACTTGGTAGAAACCTAGCCAGATGGCTTTCTCTTACCACTGCAGAGATTAAACTCTGTAGTTGCACATTTCCAATGCTCATAAGGAAAACAAAAAGACAAAAAACCTCTTTGGAAACCTGATTATGATTAGTGGAGCCATGTGATAAATTGTGCATGCATTTTTTAAGATTGCTTAAGAGAAGGAGATAAGCAGAGAGATTATGGAACATCTCAGTAAACATGAAATCACAAATTCTCAGTAGAAACATTTAGATCAAAAAAATGAAAACAAAATGAGAACAAAACAACCCCTTCAGACTCTAGGACTTTGCTTGGATCTTTGCTAGTATAGCACACTGGCAATAAGTCAAACTTTTCCAGAAATGATAAATTCACCATATGTTATAGATACTCTGTTTTTTCTTTCATAGTTTAAGCAAGGGCTTGCTGATTTCACTGATGCAGAAGAAAATAGGCTGTGCTAAGAGTAACATAATTTGTGTGATTGTACTAGTGGCAAAGCAAAGGCATTGTGCAGAAGCTTGAAGTTACGGCACCTTTTGTATTGCAGAGATATGCCTGAAAGGAAAAGAATAGCAGCTAGTACATTCATGCAATTAGCTCTTGCACATTTGATGGACTCCAGAGGATGAGACCACATTGCTTTCTTTGGCTAAGTGAATGGGTAAGCAAAAGACATAATTTCTTAAGATCTATACCAGAATAGTTAAAATAATTAAAAATAACTTCAAAGACTTCAATCTTCTTGGTGGAACAGTTGTTTTTAACAGTTGTGTCATAAAATAATTTTAAAGATAAGGTTCTAGTCCATTCTCCAGCTCAAAGGAGGTCAGTGAGATGTTTTCCATTCCTTGGAGATTTTCATCCAGTGAATCTAGAAGATAGCTAATGATGGAGATTCTACAATCATCACTTGCAGTGTCTTCCAGTGCTGTTCTGTCTTTACTGTAAGGCAACTTTCTCTGTCTCCCTAGAGTTATTCTTGATTTTAACAACTTGGATGAGAAAAATAGTAGCCCTTTTCTGTTCTTTTTTTCACCCTGTTCTTTAAACCTTCATCGTGGGTCAATATACATATATATATATATAATGTATATATGCATGCATATGTGTGTGTGCAAATATACAGCTATGAATTTATCTACCTATGTAGCCATAGAAAGTTTCACATCTTTTTTTTTTTTTTTAAAGCAGAGAACCAAGAACTGGTCATAGAAGTCTAACTGAGGCCTTACAACTGCTTAGGATTATTTGACATCTGTTGTGAGTTTATTATGCATGGCTTATCCTTGGATGTTGTTAAGAAGGGAAGGGACCTCCTAAATAGCATTTCAGTGCTACATGTAAAGTTACCACAAAATTTCTTCTACTTAGCAATAAACACTTGATGTTCTGTTGCAGTCCTTTATAATGGCCACAGCTATT
Organism: Haliaeetus albicilla; assembly: GCF_947461875.1. Taxonomy (NCBI): domain Eukaryota; kingdom Metazoa; phylum Chordata; class Aves; order Accipitriformes; family Accipitridae; genus Haliaeetus; species Haliaeetus albicilla. The sequence goes on from NC_091516.1 coordinate 19,392,025, forward strand.
TTGGCAATAGTAGTACCTGAAGCATTGTGGTTTAAGAAAGAATCACTTAAAGAAAGAAACTTCAGCTAACGAAAAGACTCAGATGTGAAGTCTTGAGGAATAGAATTGTATTATGAGCATAGAAGGAACTTATCATGGGCAAGCTTCCACATTTTATTACTTGAAAATACCTACGTTATTAAGGCATGTGTGCATCAATGCCAAATGTTCTTTGACCTGTGTTCACTAAAAGAGAGTTGTGATCTGTAATTCATTTCACCAAGCACCCTCTATCTCAGCACAAAAACTTTCGGGGGGCGGGGGGGGGGGGGTGAGGGTGTGTGTGTGCATGTGTGCGTGTGCATTGTATGTAAGACAGTGCATATGCTCAGTTTAGGCACATTCAAATGGTACAGGAGTGGAAGTTCTTTTTGAGCTGGAAAAATTTAAGAGCTCAAGTTTTGCTTTGGGGAAGATACAGAGCGAGACAAAGAAAAGGCAAAAGTTATACCCCATTTATTTTCATTAGACTAAGATCAGGGAAAGTAGAAATAGATGAAAAGCTGCTTACAGAGATTGATGAAACATTATTCTAACAGTAAAAATACCCTACAAGCACTAAGCATGTAGTAAGCAACTGTTTTTTAGGAGGCAATGGAAATTGATTCTCATCAAAAAAGGAGGAAATTTTCCAGAATTTTTGGATTTCAGTTCAGTGAAAGTGATAGCTTAAACTGGCTGCTGTGACTTCAGGAAGCCTGGGAAAATGGCCAGTAAACATACAAAGGTGGCCTGTGTAATGACTTTCCCTGTAACTTACAAGGTCAGTGTTATACAGTTCACTGTGGGTGCATGACAACTGCATTGTCTTCAGGGCACGCTGGATGGGTGGCACGGGAAGGACATGCTTCCTCTGCACAGTCTCATGGAGGCCAGCGCATCCAGGATGTGTCAGACTAGCCTTAATGTGAAGGTTGCATGTGCCCATGCACTGCATGTTTATACAGATGGATGCAGCACATCCAGGCTGATCACATCCACTGGACATGCTCTGCACAGCACTTCCACTCTTGTTTTCATCTGGGATATCCTCAGTGGAAATTTCAGAAGCTTTTGCAGGACAGGCTCATCTGTGAGAAAGAGAGGGAAAGAACATCCTCAGGAGGTGCTCCGGCATGTTTTATGGAAGACAGAGTTAATTGCTATGGGGGTTAGAGCAGCAGAGAAATGATGAGTTCACTAACAAGGCCCTGGCCTGAGTCCTGGCATCGTCATCCTGAGGCAAGAATGAGATGTTCTTAGAAACACATGCATAACAGTCTTGGGGAAGGCGAACAGCCTTTTTAGTTTAGGGACATAAAATTTTGAAATCTGAACATTTTTTGAACCCCAATTTATTTTTAGGTTTCCTGATTTTCTATGTTGAATTGATATCCACTGCGTTTTAACACTGCCTGATTCATGTTGAACTTTGAAATGATACCCTGGATGAAAACCTTCTAGAGGTAATTGTAAGTGGTTTTAGTTATCTAACCCTTCATTGATGGCTTTAATACAAAAAAAAAGTAACATGCTAGTATTTATATTCAAACCATGAAGTACATGTCTTTCTGATGCAAGACACAAGGTGATCATAGTCTCCATGTACAAAAAGTTTACATCATTCTTTCCTAGTGTGATCTTTAAGCTTCTGATGATAGCTTTCATAAAGTATGATATGTTTCATAAAGTATGAGATATTTCTGTGAGATTGTTAAGGCTTACCCCTGTCAGAGGCTGATGGAGTTAATGTCTCCAACATTGTGGTGGGGCAAGTTCTCCATAATGGCTCACTCTGCATAACAAGGAACCTGCGTAGCAAGGAACCAAACTGCAGGTGAGATGTTGGTCAGGAACAGGATGCGGAAGCCGTGCTGTCAGGAGGGTGTGCAGTTCCCCGTTCTGACAGGCTGAGCGGGTCAGCTCACCGTCTATGGCCAAGGGTCAAAGAATGGTCATACCTACAGGGACAGAGAAATTAATCCCCAAACAACCCCCAAGCTTGCTGACCCATCTCCCAGAGATTCTGGAAGAACAAAATGTGTGTGACACCTAATTAGCCCAATGAGTTCGAGTGCCCACCCGAAGGAGTGGCAAGGAGATAATAAAAGGACACAAACTGAAGCCCCATGTGCGCCCTCCAGAACAGGACCCTTAAGCTGTCTGGACCAATGCTGGACCCAGGGCCGGTGAAAACTTTCTGTTTTCTCTCTCTGTCTCTCACTTTCTTTTTTTCCCATAATTCCTACATCTCATCCCTTTAGACATAAACTACTGACCAAGTCTGGGACTGAGAGCAGATCCAGCCACCACTAGGCTCCTCTCTGAGAGGGAGTCTAGAAAGCAAGGGGGTCCACTCTGAACCTTGTGACTCAGTGGGAGGGTTCTCCTTATTTTCTTCCCTGAACTGATCCTCAAATAAGCAAGGCTCATAGTATATGTTTGGTGGTGTACGGTTAGCATGTTACACAGTTACTGACGTAGTTTCATGCCAATTCTTGTTGTGAACGAATAAAAGTTGAGTTTTGTGAGTTAAATGATCCCTGGTGTTGTTTCACCTTAGTCCTGGTGTTGTTTCACCTCAGTCCTGACCTGGGAATCAGCAAACCTGAGTCGTCATCCTGAGAAATTGGGATATGACAACCGCTACTGTGAATTTTCTTTTAACTCCCACTGTAATTAAAAGCATTCAAATTGTGTACACTCAGTTATGTTTTAACTATATTTACACTGCTCCAGTTAACTCATATAATGCAATGAAAGAATGTCAACCACCTCTCAGAATTTTATTGAGCTGATAATGTAGCTGGATTCTGCTGGTAATTGTAAAAGTATAAGGCGCATATTCAATACACATCGATGTAGATGTTGACATAGAATTTGGCTGAAAGATCATTGTAGAATGATTTAAAATCTTCTAACTAAAATAATATGAAGAACAGAAGTTCTCTAAATACTGCTATCTTAAGCACGTAGTAACATATGATTATAATGTATTAGCTGGTGGTGACTCTTCAGCAGGCTTTATTTCATTGAAATAAATTTCAAACCCTCCTTAAATTCTCCATTTTTTTTACTTATTTCTTTTATCTAATGTGGCCCTACTGTATACTTAAGGTGACATAAATTTAGCCTCAAGGATGAAAACCAGTTTTCCTCAGTAATAATATATAGTTTTGTACAAAGGACTGGAAAATTCAGTCTTCATTTTCTGAACCTCCAGCCTAAACAAAAGGAGGTTCTTGTTTGTGACAGCCTGGTTCAGGTTAACCTGGATTATCTTGCATAGGAGCCGACTACGAGCATTCAAAATGTATGTTACAGTGATTCACATGAAGGGAGGTAAGATCCAGCTAAAGGATAAAATAAATTTTAAATCCTTATCGCTTTTTCTGAAGTTATCATGTGATGCTATAAGTGCTGAGTTTTATTTTTGTAGTTCCTTTCTTCTTGAAAATTCCAGAGATTTTTACAAGCATAAAGGACTTAAGTGTATGTGCTATGCACAGTACAGCACAGCAATCTCTTTGGACTTCTATGAAATACAGCAGCTGCTTCACAGTGCAGTATTTCTTGAAAAGTGTTTTGCCAAAGAGCTCTTTGTAACGCAAGCTGTAATATACATGTCGTATAGAAGATAGGAACATTGCTTGAGCCCCGTATGTTGATACCTTAGTTATTAATTAGGCCTTTAGATATATCTAAGTATATATAGTCATAGGGGTATGACCAGCATCACCTCTGCAGAAGCAGGCAGAAGCTTTTCAGATTTTTTTCAGCATCTTTAATAAGATGCCCAGAAAATGAGATATCTGGATTCTGTGTGAAACTAAATTTGAGAAAATTGTACTTTATAAAACTCACTTTATTAATACAGCCTGTGGATTATGCTAAGCAAGTGACACTGCTACATCTGCTGCTGGAGTGGTGACATTGTAGAGAGGGATGAGACAGAGCAGAATTTGGGGAATGTTAAACCTGTGATACAACACAAGTCGTGAGCTCTGGTGTGGCTTTTACAGCCCTGGGTAAACCCTGATGGCAGGGCTGCAGAGTACTTCCTGGCCCGCACCCTGAAATGTTTGTTTTACTTATCTGTCAGTGAGAATAGGTGCGCAGCCCGACACTGAAGAGTGAACATCAGGTTATTTTTATTTTTTCTGTTTTAACAGACATCCGATCTGTCCCTGGGAACCAGAGACTCAAAGTGAGCTAAAGTCCCCCCAGGTATGTTGATCACCAAGGACGCCTTAGGAAAGTGGAGAGGCTGAGCTGCCCAAAGTTGAGCTCTGCATTTCCTTATCTGACTCCAGGGGCAGTATCTGGACTTCAGCCCAACACCAGCACACTGGAGAAGCCCTGCTTTGGCTCTGGAAAGCTGCTGTGTGGGGAGGAAGGATGGAGTTCATGGGATCCAGTTTCAGATCTGGCTGCAGACAGTGCCTTGTTTAGATAATGTGTATGCCTGAAGGGCTTCAACAGCGGAGCCCGTGGGAGCCCAGATTAGCACCTGGCCATCAGGGTAAACCAGCTCCCTGCAGCCAAGTGAGGAGATGGAGATGTAAAAATGGAGGCTGTTTTCCATTTGTGTGTAACAGTGGCTGGGTGAAATGCATTACCAGGGACCAACACTCCATCTTCTCTCTGCAAAATGGAGAGCTACTATTTAATACCAGCACTTTTCAGATAGGTCTCAGTTTTGCATTTAGTGTTATGTAACAGAGGAAATATTATTTGATAACAACTGGAGACAGAATAAGATAAGAACTGTTAGTTAAGCTAATTTAGTTTTGGCTAGAGTAAATAGGATTTATCACATCAGAAAACACTGGAGGTGAGAGGCTGAGATGAATTAAAGTATTCCACAGGCAAACAGTGTGAAATAGTAGCTTGAAAACAGAACAGAAACATAGAACTATAGAACCAGAGAGTATCCTGAGCTGGAAGGGACCCATGAGGACCATCAAGTCCAGCTCTTGACTGCACACAGGGCAGCCCCAAAGATAAACCACATATCTAAAAGCATTGTCCAAACACTTCTTGAACACCAACAGGTTTGAGGCTGTGACTGCTTCCCTGGCAAGTTTGTTCCAGTGCTTGACCACCCTCTCAGTTAAGAACTTTTTCCTAATAGCTGATCTGAACTTGGCCTAACACAGCTTAAAGTTATTGCCTCACATCCTATCACCAGACTCCAGAGAGAAGAGATCAGCACCTCCCTCTCTGTTTCCTCCCTCTCTGCTTCCCCTCATGAGGAAGTTGTAGACAGCAATGAGGTTGCCCCTCAGCCTCCTCTTCTCTAAGCTGAACAAATGTATCCTCAACTGCTCCTCATAAGTCATCACCTCTAGTCCTTTCACCATCTTTGTTGCTTGGGACACATTCTTATATTTCTATATCCTTCTTATATTGTGGAGCCCAAAGCTGTACACAGTACTTGAGGTGAGGCTTCTCTAATGCTGAGTATAATGGGACAACCACTTCTTTTGACTGGTTAGCTATATTGTACTTAATGCATGCCAGGATATGGTTGGCCCTTTTGGCCACCAGGACATACTGTTGACATATTGAGCTTACCATCAACCAAACCCCCCAGATCCCTTTCTGCAGGGCTGCACTCCAGCCTCTCATCCCTCAGTCTATACAACACCCAGGATAACACCATCCCAGCTGCAAAATCTGGAATTTGTCCTTGTTAAATTTCATACAATTGGTGACTGCCCAGTGCTCTAATCTTTTAAGATGTCTCTGTAAGACCTCTCTGCCCTCAAGGCAATCAATAGCTCCTCCTAATTTAATATCATCAGCAAACTGACTTACTGTGCACTCAACACCTGTGTCCAGGTCATTGATGAAAACATTGTAGAGAACTGACCTTAAAATTGAGCCCTGGGGAACAGACTAGTGCCTAGTAGCCAGCCAGATGTTACCCCATTTACTACAACTCTTTGAGCCTGACCCTTCAGCTGATCAAGAAGGTAGAATACTTATGTTTGGAAGGGATCCCTGAAGTTCATTTAGCCTTTGTGCTCAAGTCAAATCTAACTTAAGGCATGTTCGGATTGCTCAGGAACTTGTACTGTCAAATATCTCTGAGGAAATTCCACAGTCTCTTTGGACACCTCTTGCAGGTCATATGTAGCTACCTTACGTAACTTGAGATATCTTATATTATTCATTAAGATAATAAAAGATGGGCATGGCATCCCGGCTGTGTATCTTGCCCTTTATTTTATATTCACAGAGTTTCTCACTTGCAAGTACTCAAAATACTCTTGAAACTTACCTGTGGAACTTAGATATCTTATGCAAAATTTTGTCCCAATAAGTAATTTGTCTCCTGGTGTTCATTTAGGGTAATCCATACTTTTATTTTTGAAAAATTATCTGTTTATTTTTACTTTTAAAATTTTCATTCTTTATTCACATAATCATCTCTTTCATACATTTTATACTATAGTAGTACAAAAATATGTGATGTCCTATCTGTATTGCTGTATTCTTTAGCACATTTACTGCATGATTAAGTGCTTATGTAAAACTGTTTTTTATTTTTTTTTTACTGGGCTTAAAACATTGTTCTCCTGAGTCAGGTTCCCTGAACTATCATGGCTGTACAGAGATGTCTAGGGAGAAAGACTGGACAGGCAAAGGAAGACTCACAAAGTCTGGTTTTCTTCTGGTTTATTTTCATTTGCTTTCCGTGAACCTTTGGCTTCTCCACACTTCGCCTTTAACCATAACAGTTAAGTTCCTATCCTAGCTGCACAGGGAATGCATATTAAAATTTCATTTAAGTGAGGTTTAAATGTACTGTGGGACCTTGTGTAGGCTTGTTACCCCAGACTGAGTCTTCTCCTGTAAACGGGTTTATCTGAATTGCTTTTCTCACCCCAGACAAGTCTTTGCATCTCAAACCCAGTATGTCTTGTATTGGCACAAGGGTGTTGCTCTGATTCATTGCCATAAAGGACTTGCTGACTGATGACTCCTGATGGAGTAAAAATTGAAGACCACTGGCAAATCCCATGTTTCTGCAGCCAAGATGTCTAATCTGAGATGTAATGGACTGCCTTTCCACAGTATTGAGCAGCAGCAAAATTACTATTGAGACTCACTGGTATGGCACTTCTGTTTTGATTACTTTTTTGTTTTGAAAATTTTCAAGAAAAGGCATAGATACACCTTATGGCATAGATCCAACTCCCTTTTACTGATGTGATGCTTTAAAATGATGATATGTATCATTGTTGTGGTTTAACCCCAGCCAGCAGCTAAGCACCACACAGCCGCTTGCTCACTCCTTCCTGCTCACAGTGGAATGGGCAGGACAATCTGAAAAAAAAGTAAAACTCATGGGTTAAGAACTAAACTAAAATGTAACAACAACAACAACAACAATAAAATAATAATTGTAATGAAAAGGAATAAAACAAAAGGAGAGAAAAATAAACCCTAAGAAAAGACAAGTGATGCACAATGCAATTGCTTACCACCTGCTGACAGATGCCCAGTTAGTTCCCAAGCAGTGATCTGCCGCCCAGCCCAACTCCCCCCAGTTTATATCCTAGGCATGACATCACATGGTATGGACTATTTCTTTGGCCTGTTTGGGTCAGCTGTCCTGGCTGTGTTCCCTCCCAACTTCTTGTGCCCCTCCAGCCTTTTTGCTGGCTGGGGATGAGAAGCTGAAAAATCCTTGACTTAGTATAAACACTGCTTAGTAACAACTGAAAACATCAGTGTGTTATCCATGTTATTCTCATACTAAATCCAAAACATTACACTATACCAGCTACTAGAAAGAAAATTAACTCTATCCCAGCCAAAACCAGGACAATCATACATGAAGAAAATGCACCACTGGGCCTCTTGGTCAAGCAACTTTTTAGGCAAGTTTTTCCTTAGTTGCCTGTACAAGCCTAAAGGCAATAAAAGCAACAATCTCTTTTCTCAGCAAGATTTGTTACTAATCCACTGTTAAAAGTAAAATTATATTCAAATGACTTTCTACACAGATTTCTGACTGTTTAGCATACTCATTATTTTCAGGTAAAATCCTGTCACTCAGACCAGCATCCACCTAACATTTTTTTTCCTTTGGTCTTTCCTCATGTAAGACATCTTAAAAAGAAAAACAGAATATGTCAAGAATTTCTAATAATAGAAAAAAATATTTTTTTAAGCTGGTTAAACCTAGCACAGTAGGAGAAAGTCTAGACTTTATTTTAATTTCTATAATCTTTGAAAAATGTTCAAATACTTTGATGAAGTGAAAAGAAGTGAATATTAAGAAAAGATCCTCTCTGTGATGTGTCTCTGTAAACCCAGTAACTCTTAAGCTAAAAAAGGAGACTTCTTGTCATATTTTTAAACATTGACAGAGATTTTGGGTATTTAATTTTTTTTTTCATACTTGGGTAACTTCCAGAAGCAGCATTGAATACCTGTTCCTCAAAATCATGTGGTCTGGATGATATTAAATATTTCTACAGGACACAGTTGCAAACTCGAAGCTTGAAACAGCATATTTGTCCAAATAATTTGAAATGTACAATGTACAATGGGCAATGTCTTTCTTCACATACTTGTTGAGGTGTATGCAATCATAACCAAAAATCTGGCATCTGTGAAAAACTTTCATAGGAAATACTGGATGTGCAGAAGAAACGAGTGTGTAAGAATAAGAATCTCTGTCCTGAGTAACTAAGATGACTTAAACAGTCCTAAACCCTAGGTTTCAAATCTATTTTCAGCTAATCCCACATTTGATCTATTTATGCTACTAGCTGTCAGCTAATTTCAATGATATTGTAAAGTCATTTGTGTAAGTATTTGTTAGAGGATGTATGATTAATGAAATTCTCACCACAACCTTCAAAACACTGGAGGCGGTAAAAAGATTATTTAAACCAAAGAGTGTGCTGCGTAAAGAACACAATAGGATTCTAAACTCAGAGAAATCCTCAGGGAAAGGGGAAGTGACTCTGTTTACTATATTTATAGTGGGCCCAACTCTAAGGAACGGAGGAAGGAACTGTAAGATGTCACTGCCACAATGGATTAAGAAAGTCACTTCTTGCAAATGTTAAGAACAGGCAGTAGTAGGTTTACAGGTCTGTTAGATTGCTAATAAATTGAAAAGCAAATGGCTGCACAAATCTTGTTAGACCTTGTTCTCTGTGGTTTCCAAAGGATTATTTTATCAATTTATGTCTGTAGCTCAGTTAACTTCCGGAGAGGAGAAATTGAAGGACCAGATAAGTTCTGGAGTTTCAGCTCAGGTTGATGTAGGGTTACTTTGTAGAGAAATTCATACGTTAGTGAAAACAGAAGAAGGTTCTTGAAACACTCTTGAGATCTGAAAGACAATCGTAAAATCTTCCCCTTTTTTTTTTTTTTTTATGTTCTATATAATAACAATATAAGTAGCGGCCAAACCAGTTCAGAATATAGTTTGTCAAGTCTCATTCCACTGGGAATAACACTTTCTGCCTCAGGCTGTTGCTGTTGCTTCCTCAGCTCCAGGGCACAGCAAATAAACTGAAGGACAAGACAGAAGTCATGGTGTTTAAATGGCATGTGTGGTTCCTGGGGAATCCTATGGGAACAGCAAATGTGAACAGCATGGACAGATAGGCACAGCTCATGCTCTTAGTCTGGGGATGTTTGTGAGAATTTGGATATGTGCTTTCCACCATGCTGCCTGGGCTGAATTAGGAGCTGGACTCACTGCACGTGCTTCCCACAGAGATAAAACCTTCTCTTGTGTTTGAAAGTGTCTCAATGAGACATATCTGAGAAAGACTGCTTCTAAGTCTGAGAATATTTCTGCTTGTGACAGCCTCTTGTTAATGTAGTGTAATTTAATACAGCCATTTTTGAAAGAGAATGTTGCTTCATGTTTACAGATGTACATATTATCTTGAATCCCGAGATCTAAATGAAATTAATTGGGTCATTTCTGGTTTATGTCCTTAATTAAATTGTATCTTTCAAATATTTCTCATATAAAGAAATATGGTTTAAAAATGCTGTAACACACATAGTCAAAAACGAAAACCATGTTGGAAACAAGAGTTCTTTCCATGGGCCAAAGTCCAAGTTAACTCACAACCCTGGCCAATACTGCTAAAGTTAATGGGGTTGAAAAGGGTGTAAGTTAACTCAGACTTGGCCTTGTATGTTTCCAGATTTGTCCCTTGTGACTTATCATATAAGGAAATTATTTGATTTTTTAAAAAACAAATTCTGACAGCTTGAGGTGGAAGTTAATGCCTCTTTTTCTGCCAAAATTCATATAATTTGGGGTGGAAAAAATATACTTTATAGGCTATGATGAAACTAAGTGCTCACTGGATGTTATACTGAAATGGAATTGTATTCTCCAGATTGCTTTACAGTTAGCATAATGATATATAACTGCACATTTTTTCCCTGTTATGTATTTCCCTGTACTCTGGCTGTTACATAAACACAAAGTTTATTGTCTTACAATGTGTAAATCCATGTACTCTGATTGTCTTACAAACATTGTTAGCCATCCAGAGGAAAGGAACTTTTATAATTGCTGCACAGTCTTACTGACTACACTGTGAATATGCAAATGTCCATATTCAAGTAGTTAGTGTAGCTCTTGAGCTAAATGTGTGAAGTACACTAAATATCTGGAGGTCCCTTTGAAGTCAATGGAAACTACTTCCAAGCTCAGCACCTTTAAAACCCGTGCCATCTGGCCTGGCTGGTTCTTACACTTGAGGTGTAAGTGACAGACCTGTTTGCCAGCAACAAACATGTGGCTTCTGCTTCTTTCTTTTCTGATATCTGGACAAACATTAAAGGCAAGGGGTGACAAGGAGAAGTTCAGATACAGCTATGAAATAATGGAAAAGTCATCTGTTTTTAAATGTATACAACAAAAGAAGACTAGTATTTGCCACTATATTATTATTCTCTCAGTCTTTCCAGTCATTCCTATACATTGGCAAATCTTGTGTTCCCAGAACAATAAGCATGCATAAGTGTAGACATTTATCCTTTTAAATCAATCTCTTGGCAAGAAGGAGGCTATCTGGCTATTTATGGAAACTCATCTTGGTATCTCAGTTTGGTGGAGGAGGATAGAGGAAGGGACGACTGGGAAAAAAGGGAAGAAAGCACCGAGGACAGAAATAGAATAGAAAGCCAGATAATGGCACTCAGAAGTGAAGTTTTTAAACCCTTTTATTCCTTTTGAGCAATTTGGCAAGCACTTTTGTTTGTTTGAACATTCATATTTTTTTTTACTAGAAATTTAAATATTTAATTAAGTACTTTGGTATAATGAGGGAAACCTCAGGGAAACATTTTTTTAATTTGTTCATAGCCATATCCTTATCTGAACAAACACCTTCTGTAGATTTTAGCCTCCAAATATATGAGGCCTATGGTCTATTTTTGTTTTATAAACAGGAAGTTCTCTTGAGTTATCATTTGTTTTAAAAGTATTAAAAACTGGAACTGATAGCTAACGATTTCAGTGTCACTTCAACTCTTCCAAATTTTTGCAACATATGTTAATTTAATTATATACCTCTGTGGAATTGCAGTTACATATGTTTTTGTGAATAATCTAAGACATGTATAATGTGTGTTTGAATGTACTATCCTGCTCTTTTAAGTCTTATAGCACTTTTTTGTGCTTAACAAGGGTGTTTTGATATTTCACATACATGTGTGAAAATAGCATACTCTATTCTCATTATGGTGAGACAATCGACAGTTCGGGCTACTAAGCTAACTGTCAGAAAAATAAACAGATATCTTGATTATAAAAACCAAAATAAAATGTCACACTCCATAGGTTGTTTTCATGATTCTCCCATGGCCTAGCTATATAATACTAGATATTTACTAAGACATAGTTTTTAAGGATTTTTAATTACATCTCATTGTTTCATATAGACTTTTCTCAATGAATTAAACCCTTGTGAGTATCTGTGGTCATGTTTAGGAACAACGTAGTATCAAAAAAGTCAGATTGTTAGGAGAGTAGATTTAGAATGACAGCAATTTGTACAGTGTGTAGAAGGATGGTGCCTCAACTCTCACTGGGAAGCTGGAGAGTTCAAAGAAGGCTATTCAAAAAATAATGAGCTCCTCTGACTCTTTATTCTTCCCAGAATTTCTAAAGAAGTCACCACCACTTTTGGATGGGCAAGTGAACAGGAAATGTTAAGTATAAAGAGAATCTTTTCAGCATGGTAGCTGTTCTTGTCCTCTCTGGAGGAATTAACACCAGAATAGTTTTAAACTTTTAAAAGCAGACTGTGCAGAAATCTGCATGAGCAGATGTATGACAGGGCCTACAGAAGATCTGTGCCCTTCCAGAGAAGCAGGTAGGATCCACATAACACGCACTGGGACATAAAAAATGGTATCTTGTGCCTGTTTTAACCATGAGATCCAACATTCTCTTTCCTCTGCACCAAAATTGAGAAACTCTGATTCAAAATAAATATTTTTCAGGGATGGGAAAGAAATGGATTTTCTTACTTGTTTTCAAAAGTAATAAAGAGGTGAACAGAATGATCTGAAATGTAGTTTTTTCAGCTTTAATTACAGCAGTTTCCTGGGATTCCACAAAGTACCTGTAGGCAAACCTGAAAATTGAAAACAAATCCATTCATTGTAAACTGTGTACTTCAGTGTTTCCAAGCTTGTGAGCCAAAATGTCTTTAAATGGATCTAACTCTGATTTATAAGTGCTTATCTCAGGAAACAGAGCTTGGCCATGCATTTGATGCCTGTGTGGGAGTGAGTGTGCAAGCATGTCTGTGTATATGTGCAGACGTTATTGAGGTAAAACCCTCCAGGGCTCATTGGGAAGAGAGGGAGAAGAAGGCTGGTTAGTTGTTTCTGTTTCTTGGCTTTTAACCTGTCCATCAGAAATAAATTAGAAGACAATACTTAATTATTTCATTATAATTCACTGCAATGTATTAATCTACTGTAAATGATGGCAAAGACTATTCCCATCTTAGTCAGAGGGACAATTTCTGTTTATTTGTTCCTTTATAAAAATCCCAAAAGGAAATAGGTACTTCTGTGGTAATGGAAGTAGTATCATCCTTGAAAAAAATGAGATCGTGCATGTCCTTCCTTTTTAGGTGTGAAACCTCACTGGCTAATGACAACATTAAGTCTACTGAAATGCTTTCCAAACCATTGAGCTGTTTAATTTAAACAAGGAAGGTACATCTATAGGGCTGTGCATACTGAGCTGTAAGCATATGGATTTCACTTGTATTTATTCTGCACATTTTGTGGGAACATGAGAGATCCAGAGTGGAACTGAAACTGCAGATTAGATTATCTGATTTTGATGCAATGAGGTTATCTTTACAAGGCTTTGAGCATGTCCAGTGATTTCTCCAGTTTCCCAAGCAAACTATCTGAGTACTAACGATGTTCATAAAAAGTGCTGCCTCATCACAGATGATAGACCTGATGCCCTATGCCATTGCTAACCATTACCATTATCTAGGTACAATCTTCATGGCTGAATCCAGCCTTCTAATGAGCTTTGCTATTAATCTTTGATCTACTTTGAAATGGTTGATCACAGTCATAAATTTAACAACTCTGGCAATTGCTGCCAATGGTTTTATAACACCCTGAAATGAAATAGACCATTTTTTAATAACACTTTCTAATAATTGTGTTAATGCAACTGTTAAGCACATTGAATTTCAATATAACTTCAGTTTGATCTGATAATCTGAACAAGATGTTGGTTGGAATGAATTTCTGATTGGTGCTTGGCTCACATTCCCAGAATATCCAATGAGCGCTCTAGCAGAAGTATAATTTTAAACCCTCTTTGAACTTCTGTGATATCCAGGTTAATATTCTGTTCTTTCTGAAAATGTACATGTGGTAGTTGATTCTGCTTCTCCTTCATACCTTGCAATTATCTTGAATCCTTTACCAATTATACTCAATCAGATGCTGTATTGACTGCAGAAGAGATTTCAAGATCTGGCTCACAGCTACTTCTCATTATCATAATCAAAAGAGCATGTTTTGTGATGAGCTCTGTGCTTGCAAATGGAATTTAGGAAAAAGGACTTCTCATTTGTAGATGAAATTCAGTCTCAAGAATTTCCAGTCTTTTAAAAATTCTGTTCACAAGTTGCCCCTGAATACATTTTGATTTTTCAGAATTTAAGATGTTCATTTTAAATGTGTGAAACGTCCTCAGTGAAATTACCCAGGCTACCTGTAGCTGATCTGAACTGGGAAACAAACTTTTACAAGAAGATTGAAACATCCACACCCACATGCTAGGAATATTTAATTGCCACTGGTTGCAATTTGTTTTTGTTCTAGCACTATATATTTTAATAGTAGATGCATATGTAATTTACTAAGCAGCACAGACAGAGACAGAGGAATTGGATTATTAGCATTTAACTCTGGCTGTATGACTGATAGCATATTTGCATACATTCTGTATGGTATGTCTAAATATTTTGATGGTTTTAATATTTTGTACCAGCTGTGGAAACTGGTTTGCTGCTAGGTGACTGTAAAAGTGAGATTTGGTAAATAATTATTAGAAATCTTATACTAACACAATGGTTGAAAAGATAGACAAAAGTGTAGCCAAGAAATTAACTAGTAGAGGTAGTTACTCGTAAGTTTTGCCTTCTTTGCTCTTATGACTAGGTGTTCCTGTACCCTAGATGAGAACAATGTTGCAACTGACCACATGTGATTGAAACTGCGTTAAGCTTCAAGGTCATAGAACAAGGACAAGAATAAAGACTTCAAGAACAGCCAACAGGAACTTCCAATGGGTCGGTGGTCACAAAAGCAGTCTTTCAGCTCAAATGGATCCTTCATTGCACATGATTGGATGTAGGTAGTACTAAGATAATCAGTTGCAATTACTTTTATGTATATGTATACTAATCTGATTAATATGCAATTAGTTATTCTATAGAACCTGTTTGTGCTAAAGCTGTGGCATGCACGCTAGGTGGAACTATCCCCCTTGCATCCAGTGCTGCAATAAAGAATGCCTGCTTTCTAAAACTCCAAAACGAGTCTTAGAGAGTTTCTTCGACCGGCTTTTCAGCATCATGACTTTTCAGCTTTTGCCTTCTGATAGTCATGACAACAAAGCTTCACTCCTGCTCTCAGAAGACATGCAGAAGTGTCCCAATCCAATATTGGGGAAGTTTTCGATACGATGCAAAGAGCGAGATTAAGACGCAAATGAGGTCAAATGCCGTATACCCACAACAGCTGTTATTATCAAAAGTAGAAAATAATAACAATAGGATAGAATGGAAGAAAAAGGCAGAAATCAAGCAAGCAGTCGGGATAGAGTTGCAAGAATAGTCACCACCATGGATCCAGTGGCATCCCATTGGTCCTCAGTCTTCAAATCTTCGGTGGTGGTTTCCCCCCACGGCTTGTCTCCACGTTTTTTTATAGGGCACAGTCCAATACACGCACATACACTGTTCACGTGCTGCAGATTTCATCTGTCACAGGACCTTTGCATCATCAACAAACCAGTACATTATCTCAAGGACTACAATTTCCATGACAATGGTAGTGTCTGTGTATTCCTGCATGCTTCAGGGCTCCAGACCCTCTCCTCCCTCAGATGCCTCAATGGCCTGGTAATCATCCTTATTCACCAGAGGGGTGTCCTGCTTAAACAAGCCATGCTCGAGACAAATGGGTCTAGATAAATAGTTCACAGTTCAGTCTCTCACAGCAAACAATCTTCGAGACAAATGGCTTGAGATGAATCAGTGTCTCACAAGAAGGCTCTGTGATATCAAATAATCAAGTTCGGGAGAGGATCTTGGGAAGATCATGTCTTTCATCTATTTAACCTACCTGAATGAACCTAGATCCATGTCATTCCTAATAGACATTTGTCCAGCCTGTTTTTAAAGATTCCTAGTGCCAGAGACATCACAACCTCCTGGGACAACTTATCCTAATAATTCACTGTTCTTGTAGACACAGGATCCTTCCTTGCTTTATTCGGAGCTATACCAACATAGTTAATTTATGCTTTTGCATGTTTTCTATAGAACTTCTATGTGTAGCTGCTTTATTCTGCAGTTGTGTCATGTAGTTCTCAACACCTTTCAAGCACAGAGTAGGAAAGTGCCAGCAGAGGCTTTGCTGAGTACACTGGAGGTAATTATTTACATAACAACCTATGTTCTTGCTAAAGCATCTCAGGGTAATATATGCTTTTGCTGAAGCACTTTGGCATGGCTTACTTGTATACAACTTCTGATCCACTGTTGTTCTTAAATCTTTTTCTCCCTACTATCTAATCAGTTATTGCAGATCTGCCTAAGTGTGTGTCAGGTAGTTAACTTAATGAATCATTAAGACTGTGCAATTCATGAAGTCACCTCAATAAATTCATTATGGATAGCTTCATGAATTGGTTTCTACTTTTCCAGACTAGTTCTCCAATTTTTCAGGATGACTTTATGTTTAAATTCCATTCTCCAGTATATCTGTACTGTTATCTGTGAATTTGTATTGGGTTTGCACGGCAAGGTTTTGGTAGCGGGGGAGGATTACAGGGGTGGTTTCTGTAAGAAGCTGCTGGAAGCTTCCCCTGTGTCTGACAGAGCCAATACCAGCCACCTCCAAGACAGACCTGCCGCTGGCCAAGGCCGAGCCCATCAGTGATGGTGGTAGGGCCTCTGGGATAACGTATTCAAGAAGGGGAAAAAACTGCAGCACAACAGCAATTGCAGCCAGGAGAGACAAGAGAGAAAATGTGAGAAAAACAACCCTGCAGACACCAAGGTCAGTGAAGAAGGAGAGGATGAAGGTGCTCCAGGCACCACAGCAGAGATTCCCCTGCAGCCCATGGTGAAGACCATGATGAGGCAGGCTGTCCTGCTCCAGCCCAGGGAGGTCCACGGTGGAGCAGATATCCACCTGCAGCCCATGGAGGACCCCACACCAGAGCAGGTGGATGCACCCAAAGGAGGCTGTGACTCTGTGGAGACCTCACACTGGAGCAGGCTCCTGGCAGGACCTGTGGACCCATAGAGAGAGAAGCCCATGTTGGAGCAGGTTTTCTGGCAGGACTTGTGACCCCATGGGGGACCCACGCTGGAGCAGTCTGTGCCTGAAGGACTGTACCCCAAGGAAGGGACCCATGTTGGAGCAGTTTGTGAAGAACTGCAGCCTGTGGGAAGAACCCATGTTGGAGAAGTTCATTGAGGACTTTATCCTGTGAGAGGCACCCCATGCTAGAGCAGGGGAAGCGTGTGAGGAGGAAGGAGCAGCAGAGACAATGTGTGATGAACTAACTGCAGCACCCATTCCCTGTCCCACTGTGCTGCTGGGGAGAGGAGGTGGTGAAAATTGGGAGTGAAGCTGAGCCTGTGGGGAGGGTTGGGGGGAAAGGTGTTTTAAGATTTGTTTTGTCATTATCCTACTCTTACTTTTGACTGGCAACAAATTAAATTAATTTGCCTGAGTCAAGTCTGTTTTGCTAGTGACAGTAGTTGGTGAGTGACGTCTCCTTGTCCTTATCTCAGCCCATGAACCTTTCATCATATTTTTCTCCCTGTCCAGATTAAGAGGGGGAGTGATAGAGCGGCTTGGTGGGCACCTGGGTTCCAGCCAAGGTCAACCCACCACAGAATTAAATAAGCATATCTTTGCTATTACACCACACATGCCATTCATAAAATACTGAGTAAGTACAGATTCAGGACAGGTAACCCATGCAGTATATCTTTTAATTTTGACATTGTTATGATTCTCCAGACATTTTTTTCAAACATGCAAGAATATTTGTAAACAGACCAAGCATTCTCAGGCTGTATGAGAAAATACCAAGGAAGATAGGGTCAAAAAAACCTTACTAAATTCAAGACATTTGTTACCAACTATTTATCCTATTTTTTTATGAAAAAGGCCTACTAGGCTTTGAGAAACTTATGTGGTTTTGAAAGCAAATCTGTATATGTCACTGTTCATCTGTTGTTTCAAGCATTTACCGCAAGATTTTTTTTTCAATTTCCCCCCATATTTTCTGGGTTCTGAATTCGGAACGATGCATCTGTAATTTTGTCACTTGCCATTACCTCTTTTGAAAGATAAGAACCACATTTGCTTCAGATTTCAACCTTTCAGTATTTACTCATTCTCAACATAATCTTTAATGGCTTTAATGAGCATCACTCAGTTCACTAAATATTGTATGATAAAATTTATCAATATTTCCTAATTATCTCAGGTTTTTACTCAATAAATTCTGCCAACTCTAGTTCATATGTCACAGAAGCAGCATATATATGCATATGCTTATCTTGAATTTCACAGGGATACCTCATGAAAAGTGTACTGTACAAAATAAGATAGAGATTCTACAGTTAAAAAAGTTTCAGTACAGATTCTTTTTAATGGAATGTTGACTGACAATAACATTGTGACCCTTTCTTCCTGCTTCATTCTCCAAAGTACTGATATATGTATAAAATCTACATAAAACTTTGACAGACATACATTAGAAGATAAATTCAACAATATCTTAGCTTGTCCAGTGATTTCCTATTAATTGGGTCATTATAACACATTCATTCTGCAGGAATATCGCAGATGCTTGTCATCAAGTTGACTAATAAAAGGGTACCAAAAATGTGGCATGAGGTGTATTCACAACTGGAGGAGAGCAGGATAACTTGGCTATGAAATACATAAGAAAGATAAAGGATAAAGCAAATGTTCACTGCCTAAAAAAATATATTTTACACATGTGCAAGTAGACAGCACATGTCCAGGTGTAAAATCCATGTAAGAAATTTCAGAACCACATGAAATAGTGTATTTATCATGTACCTTGGACTTGCTAACTTGTCCTCTGCTCACTAATCCAGCTCTTCTAGGATTCATTTTGAAATTCTAAGTCCCTAAGTATCCTCAAACAGCTGTCACTCTTTAAATAAAATTCCCAGAGGACTGTTTTCTTTCCTGCATCAAAATTACACTGGACTGCACCCACGTTGGACAATATTTAGTCCTGGACCAGAAACAGATTTGAGTTCCAATATTCGTGATTTCTCACGGCTAGTACAGGAGTTTTGTGTACTTGGAAAGCTAAGTATCACAGCTCTTCAAATAATATCAGTTTCATGAATAAATATAAACACCTAAAATATTACATTATGTTTTCAAATACAATCTTCACCTTTTTAGTCTTGCTTTTCTTAAGTAGCAAAATATGTACCCAGTTGGGGAAAAAAAAAAATTATTTGCAATGTATAGTTTTGATAGATAAATAGATATCATGACAGATTTCTCAAATCTAGATTCTTTAGTTAACTTTTTCCTTAGTTAATAAATAACAAATGAATTTACTTTTATTAATATCTTTGAGATCCTTGGACTACATGTACATTGAATTTATTGTCATGTGATGCCTTTCCTGTGTTTGGAAGACCAAGCTGTGGAATAAGTTTGAGAAAACATGCTCTGTTTGGATATGTTGAAAAAAATCTTTTCTGCCAAACTAGTTACACCTAAGGCAAGCAGATATGGAAGAATTATCCTTCAGTGTCTATATAGATCAGTATGTGGTGTAATAGTGCTCTTTTTGCACTATATATGAAGAATATGAGAATGTATTCGATTGGACTATTAGCCATCAGTTTTAAGCTAATGAAAGTAACTGTTTTATGTGTTTCAGTTCTGTGCCAAAATGAAAAGAAATGAAAAAAACCTGTCACAACCAAAAATGTCAACAACAGAAAAATAACTACCACAAGTCAATATAGCAGAGCCATGGCAGGCCTCTGTTTTAACTGAAAGGTGGTGCAACCTTTGCTAGTTGTGTGTACGGTAAAAGGAGAGGAAAAACATTAGCCAGCTAGTATACATAAAATAGGAGAGACCCTGTATTTACAGCTGCTGCTTCTCTGAGGAAATACCTGACTCAAACAGCAAAAGAATCACAATGTCATGGTGAAAGATACACAAGTCCCATTGACTTTGGAGTTGAAATATAAACTTTAGTTTGTAAATAAGTTTCACTGCTGCTTAACATTGCAAAGAATTGGTATGGTTCTGAACAACCTGTGCATAAAATCCACTGTGCACTGGAAAAATTACCTTTTGAATTCACTGATGTCTTAAACTAATTTCCCACACATTTAAGAACTGTGCTATAAGAAGACAAGAAAAGTCTGCTCCAGCCATGTTGTCATTTATATTAGTGTTATCTGTCCTATGTGGTCACAGCTATAGACCAATCATTGCCTAATATCATGCTAAGGAACGGGAAAACACAAAATTATATGAAGTCCCCAGCCCAGAAAGCTTGAATTCCATTTTTTTAAACACCATGCATATTTACAGGTTAAAGAAATAAATATTAACTTTTCCTCAGTGTCTCATTAATAACTTCTTTTTTCTCCCTCTTCTATTGGTAGATTTTTCTAGCTTTTAACAATGCACTGCCAAACAACAACCTTGGAAGATTATTTGCCTAACACAGAGCAGAAGTTTTACTGATATTCCATATGAATGCTTTCCAAACATCTACTTTCTGTCACCACGGTAAACTCCTACATAAATGGAATGCAAGGGAATTCAATATCACAAAGCATAAAATCCACATTGTTTTCTTCTTATTTGGATGTGTCCAAGAGCCTCCCCAAACCCAACTCTAGTATTCATTCAAAAGAATCATGGGTATCTGAAAATACTGAGATGAATAATTTTCTCTCAAGATATCAGGAAATCTATTCTGTTAAAAATAAATTGATATTTGTCTTGCAAGTTCTTGATTTTAAGACCTGAAGCTAGTGAAATGTTCATGTCCTTGGTATCTCACAGGATTATCTCACCAAAGCTTTTTTTCTGCTAGCTGTTTCCATGTTGCTGAATAAGACATCACCTGAGCAATGGAACCTTTACTTCAGCAGATTTGAGCTCCTTATTCAGGGGATGGGACTTTAAAGATTTGTGTTATAAGGTCTTCTGGATAAAAACATTGTGCAATTTTGCTGAAATTATGGGGTTTTCATTTAAAAATAATAAACTATTTTTTACTGTCCATCTCTTGGAGACCCTCCTAGTTCTTCTACTCCCTGTTTTGAACTCCTCTGTATGTCCACAGGAACCTTGTCTCTGACATAGTGATGACATCTGACTTAGCTGTTTAGAAATAGGGTAAGGATTTCACTGTGCTATGTTGAGTATTTTGAATTTGTATGCATCCTTATCTACTCAGATGGTGTGAAGAACAGTTTCTAAAATCAACAGATTGAATTTGTCTATTGAAAAACAACTAATGGAAGCCATAACAGAAATTATTAGCCCAGATTCAAAATTTACACCCCATACTGCTATGATAATAATGGTAATACAGAAATGAACTATATTTTACTTTCCTCAGATAGAATATATGTGTCCCTGATGAACAGGTGAACTGAATATTGAAAGGCTGTTTAACAACATTCATTAGCCCTATTTACATAGACAAATACTATACATCATTGAAAAATGGAAATTAAAAGTTAATTTTCAGTAACATGGATGAAATTAAATTATAATTTGTTCACACTAGTTGAAGTCTTTCTTTTGTTTAAGAATAGGACAGAAAATGAATCAAGCCACACTTGTATGTTCATATCTTAGCTAAGTCTCCCTCAGGAACTCTCATTAACCAGTGCAAGTGTGTGATTGATAAATTGGTAACTCTTGACTCCGTATCTCCTGAGCATGTATTTTCACACTCTGTAATTTCCTTCAGATTTCCTCAGAAGACAAAATTATTGTTGTATTCTCTCATCCTGTCAGTGTTAGGGTTCACTAAAGTAGATCACTTCATTTAGCACAGTGCTCTGAGATGCATGCCCAATATATTTGTACATTTGGGCACCGTATCTCCACTGTTTACAGCCAAACAGGATATAAAGATCTCACACCATCAAACTTGAGGTACTGAGTTTCCTTGTTTGTCACAATAACGCCAATTTTGACAGAATAATTTCAAATGCTGTTCCCATAGACACTGAAATATAACAAAATCTAAGAACCCCAGGCAAGCCTTGGGATATGGAGATTATCACAGTATAGATAGAAATTTTCCGTGGGTTTTAAGTAATTTATAATTGTAATTCCATTGCAGTAAATCAGTTGTATCTTGCATTTCCCCATATCATCATGTAAGGGCTTTCAGGGTTAATCACACTTTGCAGTTTAGTTTGCCATTGTTGCTTAGTCATTTCCTGAACAGCCTGTCTCTCAGCCTGCTATCCTCTGCTGACAGGAATTTGATCTGAGGAAAGTTTTAAGCAGATAGCTATACTTCAGCCAGCACATGTTTCTGAAACTTCCTTCTCATTGTCTCTTTCATGTGAAATCTCTCAGTTTCACTTCTCAAAACTTCTCAGTGAGTGCAGACAAATACAGGTGTTAAGACGAAAGCTTTAGATGCATAAATCACATGTCTCCAAGGCACGTGATAGCAGAGTTCACTTTAATCTGTGCCTTGGCACTCAATCCTGTGACAACTCCCCTTCCTGATTTACCATTCAATTGTGCTTCTTCCACCATACAGGAAACAAGTAGCAAGCAAGTCCAGGTGGCAGGCTGGAAACACACAAAAGGATCACCCTTTCTGACAGGAGGCAGTCAGACTGTAGACTTCACTGTCACAGAGTGTTTAGGTTACTCAAGACGTCTATAGGTGCAAAAAGCATTTAGACAAATTCCCAAATGAAAAAGCCAAAGAGGGTTGTCAAGCACTGTGCCATCATTTCCACTTCAAAAATCTCTGTGTTACAGATTACCAGAAGATGGGTAATGTTACTGGGACATCGTCAGTGCGTGTTGTCTTTGCTATCCCATTTGGCTTTAAGCATATGATATTGCCCAGTGTCAGAAACAGAATACTTTGTTAGCATCACATCTCCTGTCTAAGATATGATCTTCAGCTATGGAAGCTTAAAAATGTAGCTCTCTTTGGCTTTTTTATTATATCTAGATTTGCCCACCTAAACATAGGCATCTCCTTTGACTAGCTTTCACTGTGTCCTAAACTGGATTTTTCTTAGCCAGCTCCTTACAGTATTTTTCTTTAATACTAGTTTTTAAATTTTTTTTCATGATACCAGTTGTACATTTTACTAATGTAGGAATTTTTGTCCCACTGATTCGCAGCTCATGCATTATTGCTGATTCGGAAGTCAACACATGCAATATCCCATTATAAGCAAGTGGACTGCTGCTGATCAGACCCTGCAGTCTCTTCAGACTTCTTTCAGTTTAGAAGGATATTCACAGGAAAAAAAATATTAAATACACATGATCAGAGATGAAAAATATGTCTCTACCTGCTGGTTGTTTTTTTTTTTTTTCCACTTTAGCCACTTGTGGCTTATTCTCTACATAATACATCAGAAAACAGAGCTATCCTGTGCAACTGAGGCTTAAAGGTATCCTTGGCAAGAGCAGATCCTGGAACCAAATATTCAAAAACTAAAGTTTCATTTCTTCCTTAGTGGTGGTATGTTGACAAGTGCATTATGATCCATTTGGATAAAGGCTCTTCAAGTAGTTGTCAGTAAGATCTATGTTTAAACATTGCAATTAAACTCCCTAAGTAGATCAGATTACAAGAGCGAATTGTCAAAGAAAGGAAGTTACCAGGTAAGCACAAATCTTGCAGTGTCTTCAATGGTCACAGGGTACAGATACATCTGCAGGATTTCTGAAGCTGTAGTTTCTCAGTATAGAGAGAAAGAACAAATTATGTAAATGATGGACAATTCTTAATGCCAGATTTCTTAGGACCTAGGGAGCTGGTCCCTGAGGAAACATACAGCAATGCTTCAAATATAATACTGGTGAAGACTGAAATCTGAAGTTCTGCTGCTTTGCGTAATCAATGGGGGTAATGCTGACCATTTTGTCAGAAGCAGCATAGACATTTTTCAAACTTTGAAAGACTAAGAATCAAGAGCGTTGAAATGGTGCTTGTATTGCATACATGCGCTACACCAACTGGTGCTTGCACTCTCCAAGACTTTGTTGGTTCAAACTGACAGTCTATCTAGCTCTAGAGACACTTTTTAGATGGATTTATGTTTTAATTACTCTCCAGGTTTACCCTCACGCATTATCTAGTGTCACAGGTGCAGCACTCAATCTTGACTGTGTGTCTGTAGTTTGAATCAAATCCCATCTTGTCTCTCTCAGCTATGGCAAACTGACTCTGAGCCAATGCTCTATGGGCAAGTGCCAACTGCCAGTTCATCACCCCTCTAAATACTGAGTAATTTGCATGACTACTGGGATTGTGAAATAATCTCAGAGGTTGAGGAGCTGGCAGTGTGGGGTATTTATAGATGGGTGTGACAAAAGTTTTTAACAGGCTGTACATATGTCTCCCTAGAAGAAGCCTACCCAAAAGCCCTGCTCAGATAAGTGAGACTTTGATGACATCTGCCCAGCTGTAACATTATATGATTTTGATATGCGCAGAGAATACAAGGGAAAGTACAGACAATTGTCATGGGGAAGGTTCACCTAAAAGCTCTGGACTGCACTTGCCCTGTTGTAAAGGTTAGGTATGACAGGGGGAGAAGCAAAGAAGTACAGTTGAATATTAACAGCTTTACATTCTGGCAAGAAGTGACATCCTTGAACAACCACTAATTCACTTTAGTAATGCAGAAAGACAAAGAGGGTGGCCCAGGATGATGTGACCAATGAGGCCTTTGGTGACTCATGCAGATGATCTAAATTACAAAGAAAAAAATAAGGAAGACAGTGGTGCCTTAGGGTAACAAATCCATGAGTGCCCCACAGCAAGCAAAAGGCTGACTGCAAGGCTGAAGCAATGCATGAGGAAGCTGATATGCCAGCCTGAGCTTGGGAGTACCAAGTGACTGGGGTCAGGGCCTGAATTCCGTAAGTCCCTGGTGCTGGTTGTGGCTGAACTTCTAACATCAATAGTTGTGAATGGGCTTTGTACAGAGTATGTACGTGTGTGTGTCTTTCAATGGAAGAATAGAAATAACAACTGGCTTGCTATTCCAATCCTGCTTAGAGAATAGATTTTAGATTTTATGCCACTGAGATCTCTTCTTGCAGATTCTCTAGCCCAAGTTCCTCTGTGACAATATCTGTGACATTTGTATCTATAACAGCCTTTTAAAAATTGCTCCATTTTAGACAGCAGAAGGACATTACAAAGACAGATGAAAAATCAAGGACTGCCCTCTTCAGAATTACTCTTTATTTCCACTATTTTTAAAACTTATCCATTCCTTCCACCTAACCAATTGTATTAGTCCCTTTCACAAAAGTAAATATACATAGTGTTCTTTTCCCTCTCAGATAAAAGCTTATCTTTTTTTCTCTGCTTCCTTTCATACATCTCTTTCTACCATTCTAGTTACAGCTGAGTTTTTTCCTGGGTGGTCAATAGTCCTTTTACTTTCAGACAACTCTGATAGTGATAATAGCCAACTTACTTGGGGCTAGGGCATCCAAAATAGGACATACGTTGACAACAGAGAAATCTGCCAGGCGGAGTATGCAGGATGAGTCTCCTGCTCGAGTTTGCCCTTGGTCCCACGTGGGGGAAAAGCTCATAGCACCCGTGTCTTGGTGTCTGCCTCCTCATGATCTCACCGTATGAATTACCAAAGTGGGCTAAGGTAACTACAGCAGTTGGGCTAAGATGTCCAAGAATCCCCTGGGACTGTGCAGTCCCAGAGGCTTAACAAATGTGACTATTAGATACACTCAAAGAATTGAAGCATTTAATCCGAAAGTGTTCAGAGTCTACTCTTTCTCCCAGGCACATTCGAGCACTTTCTCCTATGCTTGAACTAGTCTTCTGGCACTAAAACTTTTTGTCTTTTCCTTAAAAAACATTTAGCTGTTCATCTTGACATCTGGAGAAAAGAAAAAAAGTGGTAGTACTAATCTAAATTAAATGTGACTGATAAGCAGCATCTGCTTCCTTTTTAAAGAGGCCAAAATAATATACCTCAGAAGAGTGAACTGTTTTATTGGTGATCAAAGCACAGAAGAAAGAATAACATGAATCAGATATAGCTGTGCTCACTCAAATGTTAGCAGAGCTGACAATGTCTCAGCCAAGACAAGACTTACCACATTTTTCCCTATCAAGTAAGAGCAAGTCATTTGTTCTTTATCCCATAGCAACGAGCCAAGTGTAAAAGTCTCAGTGTGATCAGCCCATTAGGCATGTGGGATTTTTTCAGATCTCACAGATGAAGTGCCAGGTTGAAAACATAACCCCTACAATATGTGTACCCTTTGCTTTTAATCTGTATCCAACTCACAGCCCTGATCGGGGATAAATCGGGGTGAGCAAGATGCACAGAGGTGGAGCCCTGTTACATCTCCAGAACAGGAATGGCAACTGCATCAGAAACACTTTAAGTGTCTTTAACTTGCCATTTTTACTTTTAGCTTGCATTTAGTGTGCATTGAGTCTAATTTTGTCACTGCATGTCAGTAGAGTTTATCCTGTGGGAAGCATGTGATTTGTAGAGCAGGCTATGGAGCGTACAACTCTGCGTGTGTCTGTTTGTTTCAGTCTGACTGCCCCTTTTCTCCTGGAACTCTGGACATAGTTTCCAGTTCTTTAGTTTCTTATATTCCTTATCAGTGTCCCAGTGTGTGTGCATGCTAGTCCATGAAACCTGTTATTACACCTGGTCTATACCTGTTACCTGTTTACTACTAGGCTTCCTCTGAGTTTTTTAGGAATATATCAGATACCTTTTGGGTCTTCTCCTCCCAGAGATGATTTTCTTACTGTCCTTGCTGACTCTGCCCTTTGACCATCCACTACCTAGTTTCAGCCTGAGGAGGGCTGTAATCACACCAGCATTTTGCAAATGTAGGGGGTGAACAAAATCAGTAGCACAGCCTGAAATGGGAAACTGTTCATACACTGCTGCAGGGCAATGATTTCATATTATGATGCAATGAGAGCAGCAAAATATCACAGTATTTATAGTTAATCTAATTGAAACATGAAGCAAAATATAAGTTTTAGAGATAGCAAAACTTTCCAGGGAAATGGAGAGTGAGCAACAGTAGATGGAAATATTTACAAAATAATAAGGAACACATCAGTGGATAAAGTAAGTGATGTAACAAGGAAGAAAGTAGAAAATAGTACACAAAATGTGATTGAATCCCACCCTTGCTAGAGATATCATCCCCAGTTCGTCTGAACCTTCAGCTTTATTTTTGTAGGAAATAGGCAAGGGGAATGATGACTTTTTTCAGGCAGACACACTGAATCCATTCCCTACCACATAAAGCAGCAATTCATTTATGTTACTGCTGTCATTGTGTTCCATTTTTTCTTTCTTATCACCTTGCTTAAACTTGAAGAAAGCAGAAAGTTCACCTATGTTGTTTGCTGGCAGCTGAAATTCTTTCTCAGTTTCTTAATGGAGGCAAGAATAGCTCCCAAGATCAAGCACTAAGTGTCCTGAGGCTTTTTTGGTTAGTAAAAGGAGATGACAAGACTGGAATGTATTAAACCTGCTGCTGTCTCCCGGGCACCATTTATAGATTCTCTGTCAACTCACAAGATCCTCTATTACTATGAACAGTGTAATTAGTTTATAATTAGAAGTTAATCACAAATCTATAAAAGAAGCTTCCAAATATTGACAACGGTTAAGAAAGTGAAATTACCATATATAGATAATTAATTGCTGGTTTGAAATTTGTGAAGGGAAAAGAATTCTTAAAGCACTTTATAATCCCAGTAGCAGAAATGGCTCTTTCCTACTCCCAGCTTCAGCAATTATTTCTATATCTCTAATATCCTGAAGGAGACTCCTCCTTCTTTTTCTTCCTTCTCTGCATGTGCGTGTGCATGTGTGTGCATGTGTACACATATCCATGCCTTTTTGTGTTTGGGGAGAGGGCATGTTTTTTGTTTTTAATAGAGAAGTCTCCATTTATATCAAGAAATGTCATGATACATGGAAAATGCATGGTAGAGAGAATTTCAAAGGTGTCAATCAGGAAAACAAATGAATAACTCCTATGGAATTGTACACAATGTTGTATTCCCTAATACCAAGTAAATTTTTCATGGTTAATGTTATTACAGTGACTGATCACTTGTACTGAAGTGCTAAGCAGTGGTATGGTCTGACATACAACTACTTAGAGAACTTTTTAGAAAGCTGGTCAAAATTAGGAAATGAAAGATATTCCTTATATTCCAGTGAACAATGTAGAGAAGAACTGCTGAAACTGTTTACAACTTGAAGGCGGCTCAGCAAGTAGCCCAGTTGGCATGCCTGCCTAAAAAATTGTTGAGGAATTAGGCAGAGGATAATGTCCTAAATGAGGGCTCCCACATTCTCTGTGGGGATAGGCCTTCACCAGCTGGCATCATATCTGCTCTCAGGCTGTCACAAAAAGTCCTGCTGAAGGACCACATATACTCCAAGGAAGCCACTATGGTGGCTCAGTCTAGTGCAGCATGGAAGGCAGCAAAACTCCTCAGTCCAGTGCAGGCCCATGAGGCCCTGCTGAACATGAGCACAACTCCTTCTTCAAGCACTCCAGGGCACAGACTAGGACTGCAACCCTTTATCCATCTTCCTGGGCTTCCTAAAAGAAGGCTGAGATTTGCCCTGATTAGAACAGAGGTTGTTCACCTAAAGCAATGTAGGTAAGCCAGAAATCTTAATCTTTCAGTCTTCACTGATTGATGTGACTTCCAAGAAGATGTTGGAAGCAATGGAAAATATGAAAATTGTCAGTACCACTATTTGGATCTCATTAATTACTTGTCAAAAGTCAATTCTAGCACTGCTAGCCTTCTCATAAGTACTTTGGATGGTTTATTTTGTTCGTTGGAATAATCATAGTTGCTAAGCCACTCTCCATCATATTTGAAAAATTATGGCAGTCAGATAAAGTCCCAAGCAACTGGAGAAAAGGGAATTTCACACCCATTTAAAAAAAAAAAGTAAAAAGGAGAACCCTGGGAATTATTGAACAGTCAGCCTCACCTCAGTACCTGATAAGATCATGGAACAAATCCTCTTGGAAGCTCTGTTGAAGCACACGGCAGATAGGGATGTGATTAGAGACAGTCAACATGGCTTTACCAATGGCAAATTGTGCCTGACTTATTTAGTGGCCTGCACAAATGGTGGACTGACTGCATCAGTGGACAAGGAAAGGGGAACTGATGTCATCTATCTGAACTTCTGTAAGGCACGGTTCTCCAAAACATTCTTGCCTCTTACTTGGAGAAAGATAGGTTTGATGGATGGACTATTAGATGGATAAGGAATTGGCTGGATAGCCTTAATGTCCAAGTAAAAACCAGTAACGAGTGGTGTCCCTTAAGGGTCCACACTGGGACCAGTACTGTTTAATATCTTCATTGATTACATAGATAGTGGGATTAAGTGCACGGTCAACAAGTTTGTGGATGACACCAAGCAGAGCGGTGCTGTTGATATGCTTAAGGGAAGGGATGCCATGCAGAGGAACCTTGACAGGCTTGAGGAATGGGCCCATGGGAACCCCATGGAGTTCAACAAGACCATGTGCAAGGTCCTGCACATGGGCCAGGACAATCCCCAGTATCAATGAAGACTGGGGGATGAATGGATTGAGAACAGCCCTGCAGAGAAGGACTTGGGGATACTAGTGGACAAAGAGTTGGATATGAGTTGGCATTATGTGCTTGTAGCCCAGAAAGCAAATTGTATCCTGGGCTGCATAAAAAGAAGTGTGGCTGGCATTTTGAGAGAGGTGATTCTCCCCCTCTGCTCTGCTTTCAGGAGATCCCACCTGGAGTATTGCATCCAGCTCTGGGGTCCCCAGTACAAGACATGGACCTGCTAGAGCAGGTCCAGAGGAGGGCCATGAAAATTATCAGAGGGCTGGAACTTCCCTCCTATGAAGAAAGGTGGAGAGAGCTGTGGAGTTACTTAGCTTGGAGAAGAGAAAGCTCCAGGGAGACCTTACTGCAGCCTTTCAATACTTAAAGTGGGATTATAAGAAAGAAGGATAAGGACCAGGGACTGTGACAGGACAAGGGGAAACAGTTTTAAACTGAAAGAGGGTAGATTTAGATTGGATATAAGGAAGAAATTTTTTATGATGAGAGTGGGGAGACACAGGAACCAGTTGCCCAGAGGAGTTGTGGATGCCCCATCATTGGAAGTGTTCAAGGTCAGGCTGGACACAGCTTTAAGCAAATTGATCTAGTGAAAGATGTCTCTGCCCATGGCAGTAGGGGTGGACTAGATGGTCTTTAAAGGTCCTTTCCAACCCAAATGATTCTATAATTCTATCATTGACACAATAGGATATATCCAGTGGCTCACAGCTGGGCGAGCTTCCTAGTAGTGTCCTTTTAGCCAGTGGGTAGACGTTTTGGATGACATTATGATAGGGTTCTTTGCTTGTTTTTCCCAGAAAAAAAAAAGTTTTGGAAAAAAATTTCTGTAGACAGTGTTGGATTTTCCCAGCTTTGATAGTCCTGAGTGCACATGTATAATGTAAAGTTATATACACAGTACAGATCACTGTGTAAATGTTTTTGATACCCAACTACAGTGCAAGATCACTGCAGTAAGGCTCTGTTGACCCTTAATCCATATGATTTACCTTCTATGAAGCTCCTATTAACTCCATGTTTTGCAGAGTAGTCTCTGAGCCTGAAGCAAATTGCATGTTGAGTGGCTGCAGTGTATTAGGCATTCAATAATTAGGTCATGGATCTAAATTTGCTGTACAATGTTTTATTTTCCTCATTGTTCCTCTTCCCTTTTCCTCAGTTCTACCCTTTCCCTTCCCTTGTGGGACTTTCTTAATGAACTCTGTTTATCAGCATACATATATTTACTCCCTGTTGCACTTTACAGTCAAACTTCACTAATACATCTCCTTA
This sequence comes from Haliaeetus albicilla, assembly GCF_947461875.1. Taxonomy (NCBI): domain Eukaryota; kingdom Metazoa; phylum Chordata; class Aves; order Accipitriformes; family Accipitridae; genus Haliaeetus; species Haliaeetus albicilla. Next base: position 19,423,022 of record NC_091516.1, read on the forward strand.
CCCTCCTTGCTTTTGGGGGGCTAAGGTGTTGCCAGGACCTGAATAAGTGCCCATCTTAACAAATCTAACATGTACTAGCAAGGAGGTGCCCCTTTTGATAGATCAGGCAAAACATTCTTACTAAGCCAGCCTGATTCATTCCCTCCTGCCGATCTTTACTCAGTGAAGTTGCTACCTCCTGACTCCTGAGAAAAATCTGTTCAACCATTCTCCCTTACTATGCATTCCTGTTTCCTTCAGGTTACGATCAAACAAAGAGTTTCCTGCCTTGCACGACACATGAAGGCAGACTGCCTCTTCAATCACTGATATATCTATACAGCTAATTTGAGAAGTACCAGCAATCACTGTTCTTTCCATTTCCCCAATCCTCTTCCTCAAAGTTTTTCCGCAGGGCAGGGAACTAGGCTGATTTTGAAAATGGCTTAGTTTAATGCATTTTTAAAACTGATTAAAATGTTCTCCACCCCTCCACTGGCACCATGCAGGCTGAGCAATGGACACCCCAAAATCCAGACTCCTCTCTATGGCTACAGGCAGACATGAAGCTAGGTGTTAGTTATGGGCTGACCTCCAGTCTTGCCAGAAAGAATAGATCAGCCAAAAATGAAGCTTTTAATAAATGATTCCATGAGTGAAGGAGGTGGGAAGCTCGAAGGAGGAGAGTTTTCTCTGTACTTGCCTTTCCCCAGAAAGTGTCCTGGATTTGCCCTTGCTTTGATTGATAATGTATTCCTCCAGCAGTACAACCCACCCTTCTGTTTCCCTTCACCATACAGCTGCACATTGTGCTGATGGCTTGGGGGCCTTTCCTCATACTGCTGCAAAGAGGGCTCTTGTTCAGAATGCTGAAGATCCTCTCCATTTGACAAATATTTCCTCGTTTTATTCTTTGCCCTAAAATATGCTGTGTTATTTGTCAGCGTTAAACTGCATGTGCTTTCTTGGTTCTGCTGTGCCTGACTGCACTGCTACTTTGTTTACGCTAGTACTGATTAGCCAAATTGGAAGTCTAGAGCTTATTTCTGAGACTCTTGCTAATAACATTTTCTCAGTCTGAAAGAAAGGTTTAGCTAGGTGTTGAAGGCAGAAAATCATCAACAACATGTGCTTCCTCTGCTTGCAGATATGCTGGGCTGCTGTCATCAGATCTCATATATAGAGCATGGTCACACCTGGTAATGACTTGGATAGGAAATGGCATCATGCATGAAAATTCAGCAAATGAAGGTAGTGTTAGAATCAGACGACATGCTTGTTCGCCTGAACCTTTACTGAACAGGTGCTTCAGCATTGTCTCAGGGTCCTGAGGGAAGTGTTTAAATTTAATTCAGGAATAAACCCAAGCTCCCAACTGCTTGAGATGATTAAAAATCCCAAGACTCTTTTTGTAAGACTAAGAGCATGACCCTGATATCTTGGCCAAATTCCAGACAGAGAAATTACATTCTGCCAATGTGAAATATACCTGTCATTTGAATTGCAAATCTATTCTGAATTCCCACTGAGAACTCCTGTTGAGTTTTACACGCTTTAAATGGTTGCCATGTCCACCACTTAGATACAGTATTTCTGGAGTGGGACCTGTAAGTAAGTCTATGTCCAAAGCACATTGGAAGAGAAGAAATAAAGACAAAATACCATCATTATTTCCTATGGTAGCACTATTATTTTCTCAAACTCTATCAAGCCACCAATTACTTTTTATTATTCTTTTCAGTGATGTTGGTTTGAGATTCCTCACAGGAAAGGAGATAATTGAAAGATAGATTAGAAAAGCAAGAGGTTGGGATAAAACTAAAACAGAAAATGGTATGCATGTTAGGCATGGCATGCTGGCACTTTAAATGCTTGGTCTCAGGAGGAAGAAGGCTATTGCATAAGAAATTTAATTTTTAAAATTTATTCTTTTTTAATGAGTTAAAATAATGAAACAGACATATGCAACCATACTGAAATCATCATACCTATCAATTACAGTATATCGTTATGTGTGACAGCTCTACCATTGCAGAGTGTGAACTGGAAGGAAGGATTCAATAGAATCTGTGCTGCCCTATTCCAGCAGCCCAAGCTCACTAGGTATGATATCTCCAGCCTCATCAGAGACCTACAGAACAAGAAAATTCTGGGTGGAGTTAAACCACAAATAACATTTAATATATTATGAACTGAACAAGAAAAACATAATTTTCTAATATGGCAGGGGTGTGATTTACACAGCCCTGGGAAAAGAAGCAGCATTCACATTGCCCCATCTAGTAACCAAGTGACCCCTTGCCAGAGAATTGGGGCTTAGGACATTTCTGTTCCACTGCTAAAAATGATCATGGCACCAATGATTTTGCCTCCATTCTTTCTGGACTTAAAGCCTAACTGGACATAAGATACTGTTTGAGGGCTATAACTAAGGACAATTTCCATTTACCAGACTCTTCATATACTACTGAAACTGTGTAGAACAGTGAGTATCATTAAAATCATAGCCAAAGGAACCTTGGTTATAAGCAGTTTGTTAGGAGCACTCATAGAAACTGTTAAGCCTCAAATAAATAAATATTGCATATGCTCTCTCCTTCCAGCAGTGTTTTAGTCACTACCGTCTGTCACTAGCAGACCTTCTGCCTTTGGGCTCAATTCTGGCAGCTGCTTTCGTTGCCCTTATCTTCTCATTCAAGCCCAAGTTTTTGTTTCCTTCTTTCTGCTTTTCTGCTAAGGGCTGAAAAGCCTCCCTGCTCTGTCATGGACTGCCATGGGGCAATGTGCTTAACCTGCTGCTCCCCTCCTTCCTTAGATGTTGTGAACATGAGCAGATCCCCACGGCTTTGGAAAACAACCCCATCTGACCTTACATTACCTCTTTCTGTGTGTGGATTCAGGCCAAAGACAGCATTGGATTTAGGCGTTAACAGTTACTTTCCATGCCTGGGAAACAGCAGGACTAGCATGGGCACAGGAAGTGGTAGAGACGTGCCAGGGATACTGCAGCTCATCTGTCTTGCTTCGGTGTGTGCTGAATAGTCTGCCTGCCTCTGGAGCTAGAGCTGCCATATGGGGGACACAGCCCTTTGAGGAGGGTGCTACGCTTAACTCTGCATGCATTTTCTTAGACAAGAGCTTGCACCATCCTGAGAGTCTTTTCTGAGAGAGAGCAGATGTTCTTCATTGTCCTAGATCTGCTTTTATAAGGCCCCTTACACTTGCTCTTTAAAAAGGCCTCTGTGGGCTTTCAAAGTGCTTGCTGAAATTGGGAGAAAAGGAAAAGGAGTGTGTCTCCTTTGATACAAGCATGGTCTTTGGTTGGGCCAACTGGAAGTGTTGGCCTGGTGCCGAATAAATATTTTTGATTTATGGGGTCCCACTGCTGTGCAGAATCTCCAGAAGTTAGTTATTCTTGACCATGACAGGCAAAAAGGTGTATTTTTCTGAGGTTTACAAAGTATTCATTTTAAATGGAATCCTAAATTTTCTTCAGAAGCCTTACTTTCCTGTTTACTATATGTCTTCCTTTCTCAGTTTCTCCCCATTCTCTTTCAAATGCTAGGCCACCACCTAAATTATTAAATGTAAAATCAAGTATACATAGGACTAGATAGAATAAAATCAATTGTGTTCATAATTTAATCTGAATGATATGGTTAGAATCATACCTCAAAGGCATAACGCAATTTTGTTTTCTGACTACACATATTTAGGAAGGGGGCTAGAAGTGATAGTAAGCATTTAGAACTCATGGGTTCTCCACTGCCAGTTCAGTTCTGTATTTCTTACTTGTATGATAGCTATACTCAGTGCAATGTGTTCTGTGTGAATATGTATCCCTTCTGAAATACTCAGCTACTTAAACCTGGAGATTTCTTAGTGTTTTTCAAATTGGCTTGAAATTAAACTATTCTCTCAGTTACAATTACATTGTAAAGAGATGGTATCAGTAGTTTCACTAGGTTGATTTCCCATGTCAGAAGACACACTTTTTTCCCCAGCCCACAGATTAGAAACTGAAAGCAAACATTATGAAACGCAACATTGTGCAACATGAAGGGAACTTGGGAGCAGAAGCACTCTTCTCATGTGACTCAAAACCTCATGGAAAATAACAGCTAGTAACAAATGCCATGCTGTCATCAGAGACCTGCATTTATAGAAGACAAAGAGCTTTGACAAAAGCTTTAGTCTTTAGCATTTATCATACATTTTTTAGTGCAAATATACTTGTGGGTCAAAAATTGGTTGTGCAGCTGTCAAACCTTGTTGACAACAAGGTTTTATTATTTACGACCAGGGGACCCTCTCTGAGGACTGAAGGTTGCCTGTAAGAGATGGGATCGATCTGGCCAAGCAGATCAAAAAGCATCTTTGCCAGCTGGCTGGCCAACCTGGTGAGGAAATCTTTGAATTGGTAATGGGGAATGGGGGGGAATGACCAGCAGTGATGTGAGGAAGTGGTGGACAAGGCTGGGGTGTGGGGTGATGTAAACAGGAGGGATGTAATCAACAAAGCAGAGCACAAGGGACACCCACCCAAACATATCCACATAAAAAAGGAAGTGCCTACCAGACGGAACTATGGTAAAATCTCCCATGACCTTTCTGGGAAATCAGCATGACTTGCTGCCTCTCTGCAGTAAAAAAACAGGAGGAATTAGAGTCTATGTGCAGTTAGAGAGTTATGATCTCATTGGAGTCATGCAACCATGGCAGGATAGCTCACGTGACTGGAGTGCTGTAATGGATGGATACAGGCTGTTAAGGAACAACTGGCTGGGACAGCAAGAGGGGACCCTTTACACAGGACAGCAGTAGGGTGCATGCCTACGGATGAACAATTAGCTGGTGATTGCTCATGTGTCAGGGTTAGTTGGCAGACCAACACGGGTGACATTGTGGTGGGTATCTGCTACAATCTGCCTGACTAGGAAGAAGAAGTAGATGAGGCCTTCTTGACACAGCTGGAAGAATCCTTATGTTCATAGGCCCTGTGTCTTATGAGAGACTTGAAGCCCCCCAAGTATGTGCTGGAAAGACATTACAGCAGTGCAGTGGAAACCCAAGAGGTTTTCAGAGTGCATTGGTGGCACCTTCCTGACACAGTTGATCAAGGAGCCAATGAGGGCAGATGCTCTGTTGGACCTCATACAAACAAGGAATAATTGGTTGGGGATGTAAAAGTCAGGGATGGGCTGTGGTGTCCATGAAATGGTGTTAAGGATCCTGAAAGAAGGGAGCAGAGCAAAAAGCAGGACCACAGCCTGGGCTTTTAGAAAGCACGCTTCAGCCTCTTCAGAAATCTGCTTGGAAGAATCCAATGGGATGCAGCCCTGGAGAGGTGTCCAGGAAAGCTGGTTGATTTTCAAGGATCCCCTCCTCCAAGCTCAAGAAGGGTCTGTTCTGACAAGTACAAGGCCTTCATGGATGAGGAAGGAGCTTCTAACTGACCTCAGACGTAAAGGAACTGTGCAAGAGGTGGAAGCAGAGAAAAAGTGGCCTAGGAGGAATAAAGAGACACTGTATGAGCGTGCAGGTATGGGGTTAGGGAAGCCAAAGCCCTTCTGAAGTTAAATCTGGTGAAACATGAGAAGGGCAACAAAGAAGGTTTCTACAGGCACATAAGCAGCAGAAGGAAGTTGAGGGAAAATATGGGACTGTTGCTGAATGAGGCAGGGGATCTGATCACAAAGGACATGGAAAAGGCCAAGGTACTCTTTTCTGCCTTCACCTTGGTCTTTATTGATAACACCTGCCTTCAGGAATCCCAGGGCAAGGAGTATCTGGTTAAGGAACACTTAAACTGGAGATACATAAGCCCCTGGGACCTGATGGAATGCTCTCACAAGTCCTGAGGGAGCTGACCTATGTCATTGCAAGAACAATCTTGATCAGCTTTGAAAGTCTGTGGCAGCTAAGGGAGGTTCCTGAGTATTGAAAGAAAGCAATCGTCACTCCTGTCTTCCTGAAAGGCATGAAGGAGGATCCCGGGAGACACAGGCCAGTCAGCCTTACCTTGATCCCATGGGAAGTGGTGGACTGAATCCTCTTCAAAAACATTTCCAAACACATGAAGGACAAGAATTTAATTTGGAGGAGTCATCAGGGATTTATGAAGGGGAATTCATGCCTGACTAACCTCACAAGACTTCTACGATGAGGTGACTGTCATGGTGAATGAGGGGAGAGCAGTGGATATTGTTCATCTTACCTTTAAGAAGGCTTTCAACTCCATCTCCTGCAACATTCTCACTGATAAACTGACGAAATGTGGGCTAGAAACATGGACAGTGAGGTGGACTGAAAGCTGGCTGAATGATCAGGCTTAAACGGTTGTGACCAGGCCAGAAGGTTCAGCTAGAAGCCAGTTACTAGTGATGTATCCCAGGGATCAAATCTGGGGCTAATACTGTTTAACACAGAATGACAGAATCATAGAACGGTTTGAGTTGGAGGGGACATTAAAGATAATCTGGTGCCACCCCCCTGCCATGGACAGGGACACCTTCCACTAGATTAGGTTGCTCAAAGCCCCATCCAACCTGGCCCAGAACACTTCCAGGGATGGGGCATCCACAACCTCTCTGGGCAACCTGTCCCAGCGCCTCACCACCCTCCCAGTGAAGAACTTCTTCCTTACATCTAATCTAAATCTACCCTCTTTCAGTTGAAAGCCATTATGCCTTGCCCTATCACTACATGCTCTCGTAAAAAGTGCATCGCCAGCTTTCTTGTCGGCTCCCTTTAGGTACTGGAAGGCTGCTATAAGGTCTTCCCAGAGCCTTCTGTTCTTGAGGCTGAACAACCCCAAGTCTCTCAGCCTGTCTTCATAGGAGAGATGCTCCAGCCCTCTGATCATCTTCGTGGCCCTTCTCTGGGCTTGCTCCAATGGGTCCATGTCTTTCTTATGTTGGGGGCCCCAGAGCTGAATGCAGTACTCCAGGTGGGGTCTCATGAGAGCAGAGTGGAGGGGGAGAATCACCTCCTTCAACCTGATGGTTACACTTCTTCTGATGCAGCCCAGGATACAGCTGGCTTTCCAGGCTGCAACTGCACATTGCCAGGTCACATTGACTTTCTCATGAACCAATACCCACAAGTCCTTCTCCTCAGGGTTTCTCTCAATCCACTCATCACCCAGCCTGTATTTGTGCTTCAGATTGCCCCGATCCATGTGCAGGACCTTACACTTGGCCTTGCTGAACTTCATGAAGTTCACATGGGCTCACCTCTCAAGCCTATCAAGGTCCCTCTGAATGGCATCCCTTCCTTCCAGTGCATTGACCGCACCACACAGCTTGGTGTCGTTGGCAAACTTGCTGAGGGTGCACTCAATCCCACTGGCCATGTTGCCGACAAAGATGTTAAACAGTGCCGGTCCCAATACTGAACCCTGAGGAATGCCACTTGTCACTGCTCTCCACTTGGACATCGAGGTGTTGACCACAAGTCTTTGAGTGTAACCATCCATCCAGCTGTAGCTGACCCTGCTTGAGCAGGAAGGTTGGGCTAGATGATCTGTTGAGGTACCTCCCAACATCAACAATTTTACTACTGTGTTATACTTAAAAACTGAGTGATAATTCTTCTCAGCCTAATTTAGGCAGCCACTTAAGATGTGTTTGGGCAAGTGTTAGACAAAACAAGCAAGAATAACCTCTACAAAAACAGGATTTTAAATAAACTATAGGACTTTGCATCAAAATATTTATCATGTTAAATAGAAAAAAATTGAGGCTGGAAGTAACATGTTATGCAGGGCTGGTGCCGGTTTGAAATCTGACTGTTATGTTCTAAATAAATTGCAACAAATACAGGTGACCTCATTGTCGTGATTTCAGCCCAGCCAGTAACAAAGGACCACGCGGCCGCTCGCTCACTCCTCCCGCCCCCCTCCGGTGGGATAGGGGGGAGACGGAGGAGAGAAAAGAAAAAAACCCTGGAACCTCGAGGGTTGAGATAAAGGCAGTTTACTGGAACAACACAAAGAAATTACAACAACAACGACGGTACTAATGAAAGAGTATACAAAAAGAGTGATGCACAGTGCAACTGCTCACCACCCGCGACCCGACACTCCGCCACTTCCCCCACCGAAAGTCAAGACCACCCCCCAGCCCACTCCCCATATATATACTGAGTATGATGTCACATGGTATGGAATAGCTCCTTGGCTAGTTCAGGTCAGCTGCCCCGGCTATGCCCCCCCATCTCCCAGGTTCCTGTAAAAATTAACTCTATCCCAGCTGAACCCAGGACATTATCCACCCCTTATTCTATACCATCTACATCATGCCCAGATCTTACCTTTTCCAATCAACCACTACCACTTTCCTTGTCTTATATATATATAAGTATATGGACTCGCCCCCCCCCCCCCCGCGCACACACACACACACACAAATGGTATTCCTTTAGCCTATGGGCTGTCCCTCTAATGTGTCCATCGATTTTATTTAGTCCATGACTTTGGGGCTCCATCTGTTGTAACAGTTCTTCAGGATAAGAGAGATGGTGTGAGATGGTGGGTTGTTGTATGCTGCCTCTGGAACTTGTGGCTAGTACATTTGGTGCAACTCACGCCTTTGGTCTGCAGGTCGAAGATGTTGATCTTGAGGAAATTGCTGGGTGCCAGTTCAAGTTCTATCGCTGTTGTACTTGGCTCAGTTTCAAAGTCCATCCCGCAGTCATTTGGGTAATTCTTACAGTAATACCCTTGATATGGCATATAGACACTATAGATAACAATGACATGCATTGGTAGGTTATTTAGCAGTTAAATATCATACAGCCCAATTCACTGGCTATTCTCTCCCAAGATCAAATCTCCCTGAGGTACACATTGAACTTCCCCATCCTTCTGCATCACCCACCAGGTGTACCCAGGTCCCTGAGCAAAAACAACCCCTTGAATGGGTTTGCCTCTGCTTGAGGGAGGACTAACCCAGACTGTCTTTCCTAACATACTCCTCATGCGCCCTACAGGGACTTTATCCCCTTCTACAGTCTGTGGAAGTCTTGGTTGGGCGGGGCCAGCCCGATTGGTGGATCCTCTAGTATTAACTAACCAGGTGGCTTCTGTTAAATGTGTATCCCAATGTTTGAAAGTCCCACCCCCCATCGGTCTCGATGTAGTTTTCAGCAGTCCATTGTATCGTTAGATTTTTCCGGAGGCAGGTGCGTGATAAGGGATGTGATATACCCACTCAGTGCCATGTTCTTTGGCCCAGGTGTCTACGAGGTTGTTTCGGAAGTGAGTCCCGTTGTCCAACTCAATTCTCTTTGGGGTGCCGTGTTGCCATAAAATTTTCTCTTCAAGGCCCAGGATAGTGTTCTGGGCAGTGGCATGGGACACAGGGTATGTTTCCAGCCATCCAGTGGTTGCTTCCACCATTGTAAGCACATGGCACTTGCCTTGGCGTGTTCGTGGGAGTGTGATATAGTCAATCTGCCAGGCCTCCCACTGTTTATATTTCAGCCATCGCCCCCCATGCGACAGGGTTTTTTGCCGCTTGGCTTGCTTAATTGCAGCACATGTTTCACATTCGTGGATGACCTGTGCAATAGCGTCCATGGTCAAGTCCACCCCTCAATCTCGAGCCCATCTATATGTTGCATCTCTCCCCTGATGGCCTGAGGTATCGTGGGCCCACTGAGCCATAAATAGCTCACCTTTATGTTGCCAGTCCAGGTCCACCTGAGACACTTCAATCTTGGCGGCCTGATCTGCCTGCTGATTGTTTTAATGTTCTTCAGTGGCCCGACTCTTGGGTACATGAGCATCTACGTGACATACTTTTACCACTAGCTTCTCTATCCGAACAGCGATATCTTGCCACAGTGCGGCAGCCCAAATGGGTTTACCTCTGCGCTGCCAGTTGCCCTTCTTCCATTGCTGTAGCCACCCCCATAGGGCATTTGCCACCATCCATGAGTCAGTATAGAGATAGAGCACTGGCCACTTTTCTCTTTCAGCAATATCTAATGCTAGCTGGATGGCTTTCACCTCTGCAAACTGACTCGATTCACCTTCTCCTTCAGCAGTTTCTGCGACTAGTCGTGTAGGACTCCATACAGCAGCCTTCCAGCTCCGATGTTTGCCCACGATGCGACAGGACCCATCAGTGAACAGGGCATATTGCCTTTCATTTTCTGGCAGTTTATTATACAGCGGGGCCTCTTCAGCCCGTGTCACCTCCTCCTCTGGCAACATTCCAAAATCTTTGCCTTCTGGCCAGTCCGTGATCACTTCTAAAATTCCTGGGCGACTGGGGTTTCCTATGCAAGCCCGTTGTGTAATCAGTGCAATCCACTTACTCCACGTGGCGTCAGTCGCGTGATGTGTAGAGGAAACTTTCCCTTTGAACATCCAGCCCAGCACTGGCAGTCGGGGTGCTAAGAAGAGCTGTGCTTCAGTACCAACCACTTCTGAAGCAGCTCGAACTCCTTTATATGCTGCCAATATCTCTTTTTCAGTTGGAGTGTAGCGAGCTTCGGATCCTTGATATCCCCGACTCCAAAACCCCAGGGGTCAGCCTCGGGTCTCTCCAGGTGCTTTCTGCCAGAGGCTCCAGGTAGGGCCATTCTCCCCAGCTGCAGTGTAGAGCACATTTTTAACATCTGGTCCTGTCTCGACTGGCCCAAGAGCTACGGCATGAACAATCTCCCGTTTAATTTGTTCAAAGGCTTGTCGTTGCTCAGGCCCCCATTTAAAACCGTTCTTCTTCCGGGTAACTTGGTAGAGAGGACTTACAATTTGACTGTAATTTGGAATATGCATTCTCCAAAAGCCCACAACACCTAAGAAGGCCTGTGTGTCCTTTTTATTAGTCGGTGAGGACATAGCTGCTATTTTGTTGATCACGTCCACAGGGATCTGACGACGCCCGTCTTGCCATTTTACACCTAAGAACTGGATCTCCTGTGCAGGTCCCTTGACCTTACTTTCTTTTATGGCAAAACCAGCCTTCAAAAGGATTTGGATTATTTTCTTCCCTTTCTCAAAAACTTCTTCTGCCGTCTTGCCCCACATGATGATGTCATCATTATATTGCAGGTGCTCTGGAGCTTCACCTTTTTCTAGTGCGGTCTGGATCAGTCCATGGCAAATGGTGGGGCTGTGTTTCCACCCCTGGGGCAGTCGATTCCAGGTGTACCGGACGCCCCTCCAAGTGAAAGCAAACTGTGGCCTGCACTCCACTGCCAAAGGAATGGAGAAAAATGCATTAGCAATGTCAATTGTGGCATACCACTTAGCTGCCTTTGATTCCAGTTCATATTGAAGCTCTAACATATCGGGCACAGCAGCGCTCAGCGGTGGCGTGACTTCATTCAGCCCACGATAATCTACTGTTAGTCTCCATTCCCCATTAGATTTCCGCATGGGCCATATGGGACTATTAAACGGTGAGTAAGTCTTGCTGATCACTCCTTGGCTCTCTAATTGGCAAATCAGCTTATGGTTGGAGATCAGGGAGTCTCGGTTGGTGCGATATTGCCGCCGGTGCACCGTTGTGGTAGCAATTGGCACCTGTTGTTCTTCAACCTTCAGCAACCCCACAACTGAAGGGTCTTTGGAGATACCACGTAGGGTAGACAGCTGCTCAATCTCCTCCGTCTCCAATGCAGCTATACCAAAGGCCCAACAGTACCCTTTTGGGTCTTTGAAATACCCCTTCCTGAGATAATCTATACCAAGGATGCATGGGGCCTCTGGGCCAGTTGCAATGGGGTGTTTATGCCACTCATTCCCGGTTAGACTCATTTCAGCTTCTAATACGGTTAGCTCTTGGGATCCCCCTGTCACACCAGAGATACAGATGGGTTCTGCCCCTTTATAACTTGGTGGCATTAGGGTACATTGTGCACCAGTGTCTACTAGAGCCTTATATTCCTGTGGGTCTGACGTGCCAGGCCATCGAATCCACACTGTCCAGTAGACTCGGTTGTCCCTCTCCTCCACCTGGCTGGAGGCAGGGCCCCTCTAATCCTGGTTAGAATATCTGTTACTCACTTTTTGCACAAGTGAATCAGAAGTCCCTACAAGAGGATCAGAAATGAGATCGGCCCATCTACTGCGTCTGGGGGACTGCTCACGGGAAACTGGAGCAGCAGTTTTCCAAGAAGAATCCTCTTTTCTGGTTGCTTTTTCTCGCAACTCCCGTACCCGTGCATCCAAGACTGAGGTAGGTTTTCCAACCCACTTCCTCTCGTCCTCCCCATGGTCACGCAGGTAAAACCACAGGTTAGCCCGTCATGTGTACTTTCTCTCTTCTCTCTCTTGGGCAGAGGAACGCTTACTCCCAATAACTGCGATGCGGGCCTGTACAGGTGAGGAGGAGGACATATCCACTTTGAATTGCTGGAACTCTCGGGACAATTCCTCTACAGCTGAGACACAGGCCCATAGGGAGGAAGAGAGACTTCCTTCGTATTGCTGGAGTTGGACAGCCAATTCATCCACCGTTTGTCCATAGCCTTCTTTCCAGGACATTACTGCCAATGAGTTGGCATAGGTTGGTGGTGCACTTCGTAGAAACTTCCGCCACATCGGTTGTGTGCATTGGACTTCATCTGGATCTGTGGGTGACTGCGCATTTTCTGGATCATTATAAATCGCCTCCAGCATGGCTAATTCCCTCAGGTACTGGATACCTCTCTCCATGGTGGTCCACTTGCCTTGGTGACATGTAACTTCATCCCTGAAGGGGTATCTTTCCTTTACACCTAACAGAAGTCACCTCCAGAGGCTAAGGATTTGTGTTTTTCTCCCAATCGCCTTGTCAATGCCCCCTTCCCTAGACAGAGATCCCAACTGCTTGGCTTCCTTACCCTCTAATTCCACACTACTAGCCCCATTATCCCAGCATCGGAGCAGCCAGGTAACAATGTGCTCACCTGGGTGGCGGCTAAAATCTTTTCGCATGTCACGCAACTCACTCAGGGATAGAGATCGGGTAATTATTTCAGGTTCTGCCTCTTCCTCCTGTTCTCGCGATGACCCTGGTTCATCTTCATCTCTCACTAAGCGAACTGATTTCTTTGTGTGTTTCTTTTTCTGTACAGGGGCAACTGATACTGGCACAGGTTGGTTTTCTGGTTTAGCTGCAGTATCTGTCACCAGGATAGGGGTAGCCACGGTACCTGTTGTCAAGGTAGGGGCAGCCACGGTGCTTGTCGTCGGGGTTGGGGTAGCCACAGTGACTGTCGTCAGGGTTGGGGTAGCCACGGTGCCTGTCGTCAGGGTTGGGGTAGCCACGGTGCCTGTCGTCGGGGTTGGGGTAGCCACGGTGCATGTTGTCCTGTTTTCCATCTTTTCCCCCTTTTCCCCCTGAGGATGCTGCCTAATATCAAGCAGTGTTTGGTAGATACTGGCCAGGGCCCAGCACAGTGCAGCAAGTTGTATGTCTTTGGAATAGCCACAGCATTTTTCTTTCAAATATTCTACCACTTCATGAGGGTTCTGTAGTTGTTCGGGAGTGAACTTCCAAGCCACTGGAGGTGAGAAGTCCTGTAGATACCTGCCCATATCTTCCCACATGCCGTGCCACCCATGAATATCCAGCTTTGGGGCAGATCTCTGGGTGGTACTCTTAAAGAGCCTTTTTGTAGCCCTAAACAAGACCTGAAACATATTCAGGAGGCATAGCACTAACAGCACAATGGCTTGCGCATCCCAAGGATATTCAAAATTCTCAAAAGCTGTTGTAATTAGTCGGAAGGAGAAAAGGGAGGCAAATGGACGGGGGGAAGTATCCCCCCCTAACTTCTTCATGGATTGGGTGTAATTACCAATAAAATCCGACAGAAGGTGCCCAAAGTATGGAAATTATATCACTGCCTCATACAGATAACAGCTTAACCTCATGACCAATGATGTAATCATTTCACAAGTTGACATTGCCCAGTACAGCAAAATGATAATCCCAATCACTCTCCCAGAGATGAGATACGCAACTACAGGCAATACATAGAGCATATAAGAGCTTACAAAACGCCACCATGTAAACAACTGAATCAACATTGTGACTAACATCTATTTATCTAGTATAAGAAATGCATATGACAAATTTGTTTCAACACGCTCTGGCCAAATCTGTTGTTATCTCAACCCTTCGTGCCCCACGTTGGGCGCCAAAAAGGACTGTCGTGATTTCAGCCCAGCTGGTAACAAAGGACCACGCGGCCGCTCGCTCACTCCTCCCGCCCCCCTCCGGTGGGATAGGGGGGAGACGGAGGAGAGAAAAGAAAAAAACCTGGAACCTCGAGGGTTGAGATAAAGGCAGTTTACTGGAACAACACAAAGAAATTACAACAACAACGACGACGGTACTAATGAAAGAGTATACAAAAAGAGTGATGCACAGTGCAACTGCTCACCACCCGCGACCCGACACTCCGCCACTTCCCCCACCGAAAGTCAAGACCACCCCCTGGCCCACTCCCCATATATATACTGAGCATGATGTCAAATGGTATGGAATAGCTCCTTGGCTAGTTCGGGTCAGCTGCCCCGGCTATGCCCCCCATCTCCCAGGTTCCTGTAAAAATTAACTCTATCCCAGCTGAACCCAGGACACTCGTAAAGCCTCAGAAAGTAAATTACTTCCAATAATTAATCTGTGAAGTAAACATGAGTGTCAGAACTTCCATATCTCATCTTCTTACCATGTTGCCTTTTACCTTCCTTCTTCTCTTTGGGATGTTCAATCAACTGGAGTTTTTAACACACCAAGAATTTGTAAATGATAAAATGGAACTTTGTCAAAGATAATGTCAAGTGTCAGGACTACTCTGACACTCAACAGTGCATTGAAATGGAACAAAAGTAACATCAAATCAAAGTGCCTGCAGGGAAGGGAGTGGATATGTAACAATGTAACATAGAAAAGGACCTTTGATTTAATGAGGTTCAATTTCATAAAAGTGCAGGTCATCAAATGGGAATGTCATTGAAGTAATCAGGCAGTCCTGCAACTTCCATCTTATTGTTAAAGGAGACATCTAATTAAGTGTGGGTACCATCCTGAATAACAACAGAAAACACAACTTAATGTGATCAAGTTCAAAACTGGGCCCAGAACTGAGCCATAAGTCTATTGCCCTGCTTGCTGCTTAACACACAGAGCAAATCTTTGTGTGGTCATACTAAACAGAGGTTATCTTGCTCTTTGCTTGCTGTTAAAAGTTGTGCAGCAAAACTTGTTATTGATACTTATTTTGAATCATAGATGATTCTTCTAACACAGATGAGTTTTTTGACTGGAGTAGGAATGAGGCAATTAATATACACCATCTATAAAGTGTCATATAGAAAATAATAATTTGTGTCTTTCCTCTTGTTTAAAAGGATTAGAAAGACCTGTCATTCTCCAAAATTTGCTTTAATTGCTTCAGCTGTATTAGCACTAGTAAACATATGAAAAACATTAAATGTCTTTCCTGTTCCTAAAGGACAAATGGGAGAGTGAGATGAAGAAAATGAGTAAAAGGGCAAGAATTTTTTGCAAAAAACTCCTTTTTGACAGTGGCATCAGGGAAACTGACTGCAAGGGAACTTGTAGGTGTTGTAGGTTTCTTAATGGGAAGTAAAAAGTTGAAGATGTTAGCAGGTCTGTGTAGCAGGGGTGTTTCAGGAAAATTGAGAAGCTACCACTGTGCTAATTGACTGTCCAGCATTGAGGTTGTTATGATGCACTGAAACTTCTCCCTCACATGCAGTTGCCTGAAGCAATTTTGTCTGCTAGTGTCCACTGGAGTCAAGATATTTCTGGGAATTGCTGTTAGCATGGCCTCTCCTCAATTCTCTGCCCTGCTTGTGTTTTCCAAAACTGTGTGAGGGCTTTTAGAAGCTTCATGCAGTTTATTCCACAGCCTTCCACAGTTCTATCAAGAACATGCTTATTAAATGCTTTCTTTCTGGAACATTTGTCTAGATCAAACATCCAAGAGGTTTTCTGTTCCTCACTAAACATTTTTCCATGTAAATCCATTTCAGGCCAAGGCAAATCCCAGGGGACAGATCTTCCTACATCTCCAGAGCACTTAGCAACAAATACATGAATGTCTCCTTAAAATGTGGATAAACACAGCAAGATTTTCCTTGGGCAAGAATGTGCATGTCTTTCTTGACTTCTACAGGAGTTATCAACTCATGTGGGTGAAGAGTCCCTTGAGTTTGTTGGTTTGGATTAGACAACTTTTGAAAATAGAGTTATCTGTTTCAGATGAAGACTTTGTTTTAAAATTCCCATGAATAGCCTTATGTTCTTTGCAGTGCTCCTTGGAGTCACTCAGGACAACATCACTATGAGAAGAGTCTGTTTTGCCCTTTGTTCTTAGCCAAATCTAAGTACAGAAAAAAAATTCAGAGGAAAAATAGTTAACCAAGAATTTGTAAAAAAGCACAAACTTTACTCAGAAGAAAGCATATAATCCAGTCATTACTAGTTCAAAAGACTCCACAGTTTATGTGGTGTAGTTTATGTCTATGTGTTCATTACAAGGCCCAGGCAAATGATTTGTGTGTATTCATTGAATTGAACTAAGATGTTCCTGGAACTCAGCTGGGCACACAGTGCAGTTACCTTTTAAGTTTGCTACACGCCACAACACTGTGCCAGCACCCCATGCTGTGGAAACACACCTCAGAGTGAATGAAGGAAGGGGAATCCCACTTACGTATCCACAGTTACCTAAAGGGTAAAACCTGGTGAATCAAGAGCTTCTCTCTGAACCTCACTATAACTGGACTGCATAATGAAGTGCTAAACCTGCTGTGTGTTCCTATGTTCATTCTGCATGCCTTCAGGTCTGCATTTGGCTTTTTGGGCAGGTGCTAGCGGTGGCTGAAGGCCTCCCTGCAGAGCATTCTGGTTTATAAACAGCAGTGGAAGCATACAAGCATGAACTCCCAGAAGAGCTACGGGCAGCATTCAAACAATTCATGGAGCCAGGGTACAAATCCTGACTGCTAACACATGCTGAAGCACATGCCATCTCATCTTCACTCTTATTGTCACACCCAAATGCTGACACGTGCTACCATCACATCTTCACTTTGATGTGTGCACATAGCTTCGGACATGCAAAGAACTGCCAGGGACACAGTCAGAGCAGGTCTTATCAAAAGCAAGAGTTAGTCATCTCCCTGCCTTATCAGACCCAATATCTCTGTATTTTTCTTTTTAATGTAGTTTTGTTTGTTCTTTTTCAAAAATGCAAGTACTGTTCAATGTGTAATAGTTTTCTCTGGGGAAAAGTAGCCAAAACCACATGCAGATGGAAAGTTAACATGGTTCAGAAGGTGCAAATACAATTTATGATCAGTTGACGTGAGGACAGAAGCAGACTGTGGCAATTCCTTTTCTATTGGTTGGTGTGATTGCTATGGATGTAGACTGAAATGACAAAATAGTTACTGAAATGGTCTGTATGCCTTGAATAAAACAACATACACTTTGCATAAGAAAATACGTTTTTTCACAAGGTGAACGATAGGCTTTCCCCCTATGTTCTAATGCATGTGCCAGATTAAATCTTACCACGGTCTCTGTACACAAGCCATTAAAGCCATAAATATGGAAGGCTAACCATGGAAATATTCAGAGCCCATTTTAGAGGTGAAGAAACTGAAGCACAGAAAAAGAAAATTACTTGTTCTTTGTCCAAGAGGGAGCCAGTAGAATATCTGTGAAGAGTAACCTGCTTTTGAATCCCTGTCCAACTCAGTAACTACAAAGCTATGATTTCCAGCTAGAAATGATATTCATTCTCAAGGGATGTGGGGTTGCAATGTTTGCAGCAGCCTCATGCTTGGCCTCTACATTGACCGGAGCAGCAACTGAGGCACACAGACCAGGGCACTTTCCTTAAATTCAGAAGCTTTGCTGTCTTCTACTCTGCTCAAAAGGGTTTGTGCATGCTGTGTGTAAACGCCTTCACAAATACTGTTAGGTTTTCATGGACAATCTGTTTGTGGTGCTTGCCAAATGACTAAGCTATTGTGTAGCTTAGGTAAGACAGGGTGAATAGGAAGATATAGGGAGCAAAGTTTAAGAAGATTTTTTTCATTTGTGTCGTGATGTCTCTGCTGGATAGGGAGAGCTTTCGACAGCTTTCTGACAGGAAGTGGTATTTCACTTGGCAGTGTGACCTTTTGGTGAAAATGTGACCAAAAAGACCATGTGGTGAATTTGAGATGCTCTTGGAAATACAGCACAGGTTTGCTTATGATGGAAAGACTATTCAAAAAATTACTGAGAAAACTGAGGTAATAGCTGCATTAAGAAGTCAGTAAAAGCGATATGAAGGAAGAGCTCATGTGTACTACAGCTTGTTGTAGTGGGATAGCATATTTTTTCAAGTAAAAGAACAAATAGGGTTTGGTAACAGAGCATGAGTGCCTAAGGGATAGGAGGCAGCAGATACTGGTATAGTGGGATCAGTGTTGAGAAGACTTACTGCAAAGGTAGGAGGGTTGTAAAAATACATCTAAAATGTAGGAGTGGAAACTGGTCATGAAGCATGTTTTAGAACCTCTTTTGTATAAATTGGGGGAGAATAAGAAATAATGTGAATAAAGAAAATTTAAAACTAGTATGAGAACAGCTAAGGGGAAAAAAAAGGAGAAAAAAAAGGTAGTATCAATAGGAGGATTCTTTGCACTGAAAGACAGCCCACCCTCTTGCAGTTATACCAAGACAAATTCTGCTCTCAGTGCAACTGATGTAAAGCCTGACTAATTCCATCTGTCACTTAGACTAGTGCACATCTAAAAGAACTTGCAGAAAACACTGGAATTAATTGGGATTTACTTTGATCTATCTAAAAAGCAAGATTTTACCCTGTCTTATATCTGGCAGGCTCTTCTCTTTTATCTTCCATTTTAGAGCAGTAATTCATTTACTCCATTCATTTTGGTTTCTTTGTTTTGCTTTTACACCCCCCCCTGCCCGTTCCCTCCCCCTTTTCTTTTTCTGTTTTGCAGTGGCAGCTTACTGGAGCTCATGCAAAAGAAACCAGGCTCTTCCTCCATCTAGACTCTCTCTTTAAAGTGTCATGTGAAATGTTCCTGCAGCACTTTCCTAAGACTCTGATAGCTGCTGTTTATGTTGATATGATCCACTCTATAATAGGAGCTTAATATAAGTGCGCCCTTATGTTATGCTTCAAATCACACAGGTTTCAATTCACACTCCCCCAAAAAGCAAAAATGAGATTAGCATCTAAATTGAAATTGAAGCTAAAGAAATCTGTGGAAAAAGAAGTCTAAAAGAATCTGAGTATCAGTTTTAGGTTTCTTTTTACTCTCTATCTTGGTCATTTCCCAGAAAATAAGCTCTCAGTAATAAGCACTAAACTGTGCCTGGTCTTGCACAGGTGTGTTGAGGGATGAAAAAGGGAGAAATTTAACTCCATTTAGTTAATGCCATTAACTTCAATGAACCTGCGGCTCTGTCAAAAGAGCCTCAAGCTCAGCCTGAGGGAGGATGCAAGAGCTGCAACCGCACCATCTTTCCCTAGTTGGAGGTGCAGCTAAAGCATATTTCCTGGGCAGTCACTGTTTCCATGGCCAGTGGCAACCCCTCCCACCCCCCGGCACGCTCCTCGGAGGTTCAGGAACAATTTGGACATTCAGACATGTTTTCTTTTGGCACCCTATTGTCCTGGGAGTCTGTCTGACACAGAGATGGCAAGCAGTTTGAATAAAGGAAACTCTTTTAAAATATTGTTCTATATCCTTAGTTTACCACCAGTTCCATGTGTATTCTTAAAACACTGTACAGAGTAAAGCCAATGGAAAAACCAAAATGTTACTCCCCCCACCAAAACCACCCAGTATGGTTTCCAGCTTACTTTGCACATGCTCATTGGTGATAGAAAGTAAGGAGATCTGAGTCGCTCGTGGCCCCTCATTTCTCATTACCTTCAGTGTGCGGGGAAGACATCTGGAGGTTTGCCACAAACTTCTGGTGACATCTGGAGGTTTGTCACAAACTTCCGGTGATGGTAGATTGCCCCTTAATCAGCTCCTGAATGGGTCCATCTCCACACTTGCAAGTTAAGGAGTCAGAATCCATGTGAGAAATCCTAACAAAAATAAATGACTGTGAGAGACCGAAGGAGTTAATGTCTCAAACGTTGTGGTGGGGCAAGTTCTGCTTTAAGGACTAACTCTGCCTAGCAAAGAACCACAGGTGAAAAGAAGCCCATCAGCACCCATCAGCAACGGGAGGGGGAGGGCATGCTGGAGGGTGCACGGCTCCCTGTTCTCTTGTGCTGCTCTGATGTGCTGAGCAGGGCAGCTCACCATGTATGGCAAAAGATCACATCGGCAGGAAAGGGCAAACTACTCCCCAAACGACACCCCCCAAGCCCACGGCCCAAAGGCTATCTAGTAAGCCTAATGAGTTCGAGCGCCAGCCCGAAGGAAGGGCAAGCAGATTATAAAAGGACATGAACTGAAGCCCCATGTGCACAAGCCCACCGGGACAGGACCCCTCGGCTGACTGAACCAACGCTGGATCCAGGACTGGTGAAATCTTTCTCTTCTCTCTCTCTTCCCTTTTCCTCTTCTGTAATCCCTACACCTCATCCCTTTAGACATAAACTGTTGACCAAGTTTGAGACCAGGAATGGATCCAGCCGCCCCCAGGCTCCTCACTGAGGAGGAGTCTAGAAATCAAGGGGGTCCGCTCTGAACCTCGTGACTCAGCGGGAGGGATCCCCTGATTGTCTTCCCTGAACTGACTCCCAAACAGGCAAGGCCTGTAGTATATGTTTGGTGATGCATGGTTAGCACATGTTACACAGTGCACTGACACAGTTTCATGCCAATTTTTGTTGCGAGCATACCAATTTTGGTGGTGAGCATGCCAGTTCTTCTTGTGAGCGAATAAAAATTGAGTTTTGTGAGTTAAAGGATCCCTGGTGTCGTTTCACCTTAATGCTGACCTGGGAATCAGCAAACCTGAGTCATCATCCTGAGAAATCGGGATGTGACAATGACCAAAAAAGAACTGAAAATAAGAGGTGATGAAAGCAAAGGGGAATGGGATGAGGAAGTGTAATGGCATCATCACTTTTTCACAATTTTGAGCACAGGCATCCGATGGTGGAAATCTCAGCATTGCGTAGTAATTCATTCTGACACTAATGGAACTATTTAAAAGGCATGATAATATCTTTCTGAGGAATAATGCATGGTACTTGAAAGCAAACTTGGCATGATGAGGAGGAAGAGAAGACACATACTCCACTGTGGTATCCCCTCACATGTTTCTAAATGAGAAGAACTATTGTTTCAAAGCGCTTCAAAGAACTATTGCTTGTTTCATTTATGACAAATAGTGCTTCTGTCACTGGAGGGGCAAGAGTTGTTTATGTGACATTGACCTTCATAACAGTACAGCAAAAACCAAGCAGTATGTGAAGGAAAAGAGTGTGTTGATATCTTCTACATGCAAAAACCAACCAAACAACACACCTAAATTCTTGAAAGATGTTGGTTCAGCCACTTGCTCCACCTAGTACAGTCATCATCTAGCCAAATTCACAATAATTTCCACAGGGTTTCACTTGAACAGAAATAAGTCAAGTAAAATTATCAGGATTTGGCCCATAAATATATAAATATGCTGTTACCAGATTTAGTTACTGTTATCAGTTTAAACCAGAAGGCTACCTGACACAATTTGGGGAACCTGATCCCACCCTCCCTATTTAATACATCAAGATAGGCTTTTACAGGCAGGTCACAATGAGTTTGAAGTTTGAATTCCCATGGGCTGCATCTAGCACAGGAGCAAGCACTATTTTCATTTCACTTACAATGGACTTGATTTCCATAAATCTGTGCATTTATAACACTTAAAGATACCATGACTCTATATGAAATCACAGCAATTGCACTGGCAGAAATTGAAAACGGGCATTTATACTGACTTATTAAAAGTCTGGGTCAGCAATAAATAAGTTAAAATATGTCTTAAAAATCCAAGGAGTTATGTGCTGTATTTTAGATCAATAAAAATAATGACAGTGTTTGAAGCTGTATTACAGCCAGTTTTATAGCCAAACATTCAGAGAAGTGTTGTAAGACTGACCGAACTGCACATTTGGGCTTCTGCCTAAGAATTACTATGCTAGGCAGAACACCATCTAGAAAACTGGGAAAATTCGGTTAGAAACACATCTCCTTAGAGTTGTGTTAGTTACTTTCAGTGTTACTATCCAGATGACAGTTCCGGATCCTGTCCGGAATCACTCTTCTTAATTCTCTCTACAATAGCCAGCATATGCATATACATGTATACACTCAGGTCGTCCAGGCTGAGAAGTGTAACTAGCCATTTTAAGCTATTCTTATGCTAAACAGGGCTTAGAGTGTAAAATCTTTTGTTATTTTATCTACTTGCATTTGTACAGTTAGCATTTTGCTTGAAGAACTTACGATAGTTCATGTTTAATGTGGTATAGGGAAGAAACAGAACATGGATTTCTCACCTGACTGACAAACTTTTAGACCTGAATATTCAATAAAAAGCATGTCCTTTATTCAGGCAAGGTCAGTAGGTCAAATATATGAACCCTAAACATATCTTTTTTTCTTTTTTTCCCTTCTTTTTTCTTTTTCCCTTCTTTTTTTCTCTTTTCCTCCTTCTTTTTTCTTTTTTCCCTCCTTTTTTCTTTTTCCCTCCTCCTTTTTTCTTTTTCCCTCCTCCTTTTTTCTTTTTCCCTCCTCCTTTTTTCTTTTTCCCTCCTTCTTTTTTCTTTTTCCCTCCTTCCTTTTTCTTTTTCCCTCCTTCTTTTTTCTTTTTCCTTCCTTCCTTCTTCCTCTCTGCTTTTTTCTTTTTTTGATTTTTGCTTTTATTTTCTCTCCCTGTGTCATTCCTATCTGCCTCCTTCTCCAGCTTGTCCAAGTTCCTCTGAATCAGAAGCATTTTCCTGCATTCTAGATATACAGATTTACCTGAACAGCCCATCTATCGAACTTTCATCTTAGACATAATGTCAAGTTCATGTTGTCATATTGCCATGCAGAAAGTCTGTGCCTTTCTTAAAGCAAGATAACAGTAGTAACAGATGAACCACTATCAAACTTCCCAAAACATCTCTAGGGTTTACATTAGCTACTTCTCCAAAAAGAAATTTTCTTAATTTGCTTAAAAACAGTAACTATTTCTTCTGCCCTCTAACAATTGTGAGAAGTTACCTAAATTAACATTGTCCAAAAAGATGGATATGTATGTTTAGACTCACTGACAATTCCAAAGAATTTACTAAAAATATATACAGAATATTCATTGAAATAAACAACTACTTGGACAACACAATTTGACAAATATCTGCATACATCAAAAATAAAACAAATGTTATGTAGTCTGAAGAATTCGGTCAATTCACAGGTTTAATTGGTCAGCTGCCTTCAGCAAACATGTCTGCAAGACGATATCTAACATGGAAGAGATAGGAAAGAGAAAAGACATTTGTAACAGGAAGCTTAAGAGACAAGATGGACAAAAAAAATCTGAACAGTTTATTCTGAATCTCTCAGAATGTGAATCATCTGACTAAATGGAGATGTTTAATCTGAGTTAGTCACTGTGGATTTCCTGTCTAATCTATGACAATCTAATCAAAATAGTTGGTGGTGTCCAGGACATGATTAATCTCATCTGAAATTAGATGTCTAAAATAAACCAGATCAATCAAGCCTGAAAAGTGCCTATGAAGGCACTTCTAAGTGAAGAGAACTTCACTAATTGAAAAGGGAGTTTAGGAGAATAGCTCAGACACTTATGTCTATACTGTAGATGTATACAGCTAGATGAGATAAGTCCTGCCCTTGGGCTCTTCAACTTACATTCAGCAGCAATTTGAAACTTGATTTGTGGATCACTGGGTCAGATTCTGCCAGTGGAAAGCAGAAAAGAGACCAGAATGGAAAATCAAATCATTCTTTCTTAAGTGTAAGAAACAAGGAAAAATTCCTACATTATTTTTCTCTGACTCATCAGTTTTGAAATTACATCATTAAATGTATAATTAATGCCATACCAATATGGCATATTTAGAAAGCTGCTGTGTCAATTTTTCTAGAATACAGTGATGTAGTCACTTTCAGCTACTTTATTGTGCAATGCTAATGAGTTAAAGCAACTGGGATAGCACTTCAGATTTTCCAGTTCTGGAATCATGTATCTGTGAAGCCTGGGCTTCTGTTAAAATAAAAAGGTCATCCAGTGGGATAAGCAGAAGGTGGTGGTGGGGGAAGAAATATTATGTGGAAGACCATTAATTTGAATAAACATTTGCCTCTGGGCAGTCTAAATTCTAAAAAAAACCTTGAGTTGACAGCTCAAAAGGCTCAAGGGTTAAAAGAGGATGTTTAGAAGACTGGGTGGGTTTTACACAGGTAATCTAATGAAGCAGAATAGAAATAAAGGCAGTGAGCTAAGGAGAACTGATTGGTGAACTATGGCTGTTACACACATCCTAAAGAAGGAAGGTAAACAAAACCATACACTCAAAAAGATTTCAAAAGCTCTTGGAGGGCACAGTTCTGCTTAGGAAGTTATAGTGTACCTTCATAGTAGTTCATAGTATCTGTAGTCTACCTCACAGTAGAGATTCTTTAAAGCTAGCCCAAATAGCAGAGTTAACGTGACCTTAGCACTACAAGGGTCTGCAATACCAAAACCCAGTGCCACTGTTTGGAACCATCCTAGGATCACATTGATGGCTCATATATCTTTAGGCTATGAGGTAACTCCCAGCGATGGCAAACCCTTAGAAACCACTTGTGTGACTGTTTTCTTTTGTTATCTCTATGTCAGGAGTCAGAGGGAGTTGCAAACTGCTACCATTCTCTAGATCCAGATAATCTCAACATTTAAATGTCAGCACCACCCTAGCAGTTCCTCCCATGGTATTCACATCAGCTCATACCATGTAGTGCTTTTACTTTTCACATTTTGGTACTCTTTCTGTAAATCTCCAGGGGAAAAACACAGTGGTAAAACCAAGTGGTTTATCTCACTGACATTTGAGGCACGGAAACTCTGAGTCTTTTGTGAATGTACAAGGATGTAGTAACTCCCTGCCAGCTTCCCAGACCTGGTAGTGGCATAGGGAGGGATCTGGGGGCCTCTGGGGGAATGAAAGGAACTGAGTGGCCCATGGAGAAATTAGGCAACATGAGGAGAAAAGAAAAAGGTTAGGATGTTTATTTTAAAGTTGAGCTTCACTCAGATAACGTGAACCTCTAGGGCCTATCAGCTTGTCTGGATGTAAGATTTGTGGCACTTTCTGTTGGGCCATTAAATGAATTACACAAACTGCTCATAAAAATACATCTTCCCAGTCATGGATTTTTTGCTGCTCTTAATGTTGTGCCTGAAAAGAAATATAAAGGAGAATATACACATATGCACACATATTTATGGATACGTGTATGTATATATGTGTGTGCATGTATCCTTCCATTTCTATTGAAGCAAACAATAACTTATTTTTACATATTTGAAGCATCTTTTTTTCCTCAATAGCTAACAGAAATGAAATCTCATTTCTTCTAAAGAAGACTCTTGTATTTGCCTAGGGAGACTTGTAATTATCCTGCTAAGAAAGTTAGTAACAATAACTATTTCATCAAAGTTCACAATCAGTTTAGGAGTGGGGAAGAAAGTGAAGAATATGACTTAGGGATAGGATATTGTCATGATATGACAAAAAGCTCCTTGAAACCTGGTAAATTTCTTTTTAAAAATCATACTGTGCCAGGGCCTAAGTTGCCAAATTAAAAATGAATATCAGTAAGGTATGCTTTCAGTTTTAAGAACATGTGAAGTATTAGTTAATATATTTAGAAATCTACCCTTTTACTTCAATTTTATACAGCCTATTTTCAACAAGTTGAAATATGTATGTGTGTTGCAGGCATAACGTTACTTAACAGAAGTAATTTCTTGCTGAGAATTAACTTTTGGCTACTTTTATTTTCTGACTATTAAAGTTGTTCTGAATACTTAACTCAGCTAAGCAAGAACTGAAACATTCCCAGTTTGAGTAAGAATCACCTTAGTTTTTCCTTAATGGAAAAAACCTGGAATTATAAAAACCACTTTGGGTCCGTAGTGCCAACCATGCTTGAGATCAATGTACAGCAATCCTTACTCCTGACCTTGGAGGAACTACCAGATTTTCCTCTCAGATTCTTACTAGAGATGAGAAATGCACACAGGTGAAGTGGGTCTCTTGACTAATACCCTTCAGCCAAGCTCACATTATCCTCTTGGGGCTTTAGAGATAGCCATAGATCAGCATCCAGACCTATCAAGAAAATGGAGGACAAGTACCATACCTTCATGGACCAAGACTGTTTTTACTATGCCTTGTTTTTCTTTTAAGTGCAGTTAAATCAAGGCAACATGATCTGTATAAGAGAATATCCCCATGGCAGTTCTCAGACAAACAGTGGGAGGAAAGCATAAGCCCTGGCATGCTAGGGAACATTTTTGAATAGG
This sequence comes from Haliaeetus albicilla, assembly GCF_947461875.1. Lineage (NCBI taxonomy): Eukaryota > Metazoa > Chordata > Aves > Accipitriformes > Accipitridae > Haliaeetus > Haliaeetus albicilla. The sequence continues at coordinate 19,449,535 of NC_091516.1, forward strand.
TGAGTGCCACTGCTGCTCACCAAAACTAACAAAATTACTTTAACACCTCTTGCTTTTTCTTCCTGAACTTTTGCCTTGTTCCACTATGGTCTGAGGCTTGTGGTCATTGCTAGCATGAAGATCTGTATGTCCCCAGCAAGCTGCTACTTTCAACCAGCTACAGATATGCAAACATAATTTTATTAAAAATAAATCAACAAGTTATTACAGTAGCCACCTGCAGCATCTCTGAGCTGCAGGAGCATGGGCAGAGACAGGTCAATGTCAGGAAAAGCACAAAGATACAGGATTTCACTATAAAATAAACACTTGAGATGAGGGTTCCTGATTTTTCCTGGTCTCTGGAAGAATAGGAAGGAGGGCAGCAGCAATGGAGGCAAGGAGGAATAAAAGAGAAGGTCACATGACCAAAGCACCTGGGAATGAGAGACTTTTCAGGAAGGAGACTGTGTACTGTCAATGGAAGGACCTCAGGCACTGACAAACACCAAGCAGAACTACCAATAAACACTCAGGGTCAGAAAGCTTTACAAGCACTTTTTTTTATGATGATAAGGAGTTTAAGTGAACTTGGATGATCAGTTTAAGGTCTCATGAGAACTGTTCAGCAGCCAAGAATAAACTCAAGAGTAGTCTCTTGACTCTTTTGAGATCAATGGAAGATCTACCATTGACTTTGTGGCACTAGAACTTCCTTGCAGCTGTTGGAGTCTGAGCCTGGGACTGCCATATTATTCTTGTGTGTTTTACCCAGAAGCAAAAGGATTTGAGGCTGAGAGAAGTAGATCTCTATTTGTGCTAATTTACAACGCCAAATAGATTTGTGTTTGATTGCTGACATTTACAATTGCTTTTCTTGCTGTTTTCTGTATGTATAGAATTCTATTTCTACCCTTTCCTACTCCTGGCTCTGCTGTAATGCCCTTTTGCCTGGAGGGAGGAAGAGGAACAGATGGCATGCAGCGAGGCAATTGAAAAGCATAGAAAAGCAGTAAAGTTCCACAATTAACTTCTCAGGCTGTCTCCTCAAGTCATTCCCCTTGTGTCTACCATGCAAAGTTAATGATTATAAAACTATTTCCATCTATCTATCTACTGTCTTAACTGATATTAAAGTGACCAAAGCAATTTTGATTGACATTTGCTAAGTCTCATAAACTAGTTAATTCTGATCAATCGTAATTACCCATACTGCTATAAGCTTTATGTATCTCAGCCACCAAAATGGGCCATTCACCAGCTCCCAAATGTGAACTACTAAATGCTCAGGCCTCAGAAGTCTGGAAACCTAGTTACAAAGCAGTATGGGCAGAACTCAAAAGAGAAAAATGAAAGGGAAAGAAATTAACAAGAACAAATAAAGTGTTCAAAATAAAAAGGATCAAGCTGCTTGCATTGTAAATGGAACATCCTCTGAAACCTCACTGCAGCTAAGTTGATGCTTGCTAACATTCTCTCCACAAAAAGGAAATGAAGGAAAGATGTTGATTTTCTGGAGTAAATGGTTATCCACTGTGTTAGTGTTAGAGAACAGATTGAAGAAATTATAAAACTAGTGTAAATAATTTTAAGTGTGCAACAGCATACAGCATCAATTTAGATGACCTGGTAATTTGGCATGAACCCAAGGAATCATTCACTGACCTATATTTATGTTGTCTGTTTTCAAAAAGCAGCCAAAATCCAGGGTGTTGTGAGATGTTTGGAAGTAATTTCCGTTCCATTGAAAAAGACCACTAGGTTGTTCTGCTTTTAAAGGGCGGAATTACCAGTTCCAGTAAGATATTTTCTAATCCTGAAGTGTTTCAGGCTTAATCTTAGTTTTCCAGCTGGTTCTGAAGAGTGTAACACACCACCTTGTAAAGGCATGTAAAAAAGATACCCAACTGTATTATTAAAAACAGCTATTGGAGCAGAACAGGTCCAGTCTTACTTTGCACTTCTTGCCTTTTAAAAATTTAATTAAAGAATGCTGGAATTCATAGGGCTATCAGATTTTTGTGTTTTCTTTCTTTTTTTCAGTGGCCAGGCTCAAATTCACACACAGGTGTACATGTTAATGTCATACCCTGAAATGATCTAGGTAAATGCCAAATATTATATCTGAGTTTGTGCTGTAGGTTCTATTGACAGCTCTGTCAGCCTTTGAGAGATTCATGCCTTCACATTTTCAGACCCTGCATTCTGTATGACATTTTATAGCTGAAACTCAGGTGGGGCCACAGCACAAAATGCTAAATGCGTTGTGTTCTCAGGAGTTCAGAAGCTGCAGAGGATTTCTGTGTCTTTCACCAGTGTGGCTGTGCAATGGAGGCATTCAGCCTGCTCCAGGAGCACAAGAGTCTAGTCAGCTGTGGGCCCATTAGCCACATATCGTGTTCTCACTCACAGGTCACAGAGCCTTTTTTAGCTCCTAAAGCTGTTATCAGAGACTTAAAGGGCAGAAAGGACACAATGACATTCTCATCTGATCTCCTGTAGTGTGAGATTTTTTCCAAAGGTATGTCTTCCAGAAAGATAGCCAAAGTAGAACCCACATGGGTGTGCATTTATTACTTCCACTGTTAGCTGTTTTACTTACCCTCATTGCTAAGAAGCTGGAAGTCCTTTTCTAAACATTTCTTTCTAACACTCTGAAGATAAGTTCTATTCCTTTTCCTGCGTACATTTCCGGAAGTATTTCTTCATAGCCAGCTGTATGAAAAGGATTCAGTTACAGTATGCACACTTAGTCAGGAAGGTCAGATGTTTACTAGTAACCTATCCTCATTCTTTACCACTTCTTTTTTTTTTTTTTTTTTTTTAATATGTAAGCCTAAGTGGCAAAGGTTTTATGGAGCCACTGCATGAATGTAGTGTTCAAACACATCTGAAAATTGGGAAGAAAAAAAATGTTGAAAGATTTGGCTCAGAACCTGTGAAGATTATCTGCTGCTACAAAAGAGGGACTACCGAACACATCTAGTATTAAGCACACTGAATAGCCAGCTGACTGCAGTTCACTAAGGAAGCTTCCAGTTCATCATGAGCCAAAATATGTGATGGGATATAGAGGAATTCAAGGAGAAATTACTTTGATTTACAATCAGTGAAGGTATTTGCAGACAGCCTGAGCAAAGATGAATCATGTCAGTCAGAATTCCAAGTTATTTGAATCTCAGGACAAAAAGACAAATATGTATGTAGTCTGAGAGTAGAAAATGGGATGGAGACCAGGAGACCAGTGTAAAGAAAACCTAGAAACAAGCAGACTCCTACTTGTATTTGTTGTATGAAAAGTATGGGTTTGTCTTACATGCTACTCCAGTTTTCCTGGATTAGACTGTTTCTAAAAAGCATTGGGCTGGTTTTGGACTGATTCTAGCCCTGTACTCAAAAATAAAAAAGCATAACAGAAGCATCTACAAACCAAAAGGTGTTGCCTGGGGAAGACTGACTGGGAGAATGATATTAAAAATACAGGTGTTTGTCAGTGCTTTGGGAGCAAAGGTTGCAATCTGGATGTCCTTCTTCATTGTTATGTTTATCACAAAACATGGCTAAGCAGTACCAGAAATAAAGATCTTTCTGTAAGAGACTGACCTTCTCACCACTGGAGGAAATATTTTATAGCTACGAGAGAAGGAATAGAAATAAGACACAGAACAGCCTCCTCCTTCTCATGATGTGGGGAACAATGATTTTTTTCTTTCCACTAGCAATTGTGCTTGGACCAAGCTCACGGTTATAAAATAATGAACATAACAGGAAAAAATATTATAAGTTGCCTTTCCTTCCACTCATCCATGTATAAATTTAAACCAAATAATAATAAAACAAACTGGCAGCTGGTGTTTTAAGTTGCCAGCTTGAAAGGCCTCGTAAAATAAAACTTTCTTTCTATGCTTTCTTCTCCTGAGTAGTTATTAATTTTTGTTTTGTGCATTTTTCAGTTATATGTTCTTGCTAACAGACCAATGAAAAACAACAGCAGCAGTGAATGGAGCTGAGCAGCAACTGACAACACACCTGGAGTTACAAAGACTTTCATTTTCAAAGCTTTTTCCTTTTTCTCTCCTGTTCTCATCAATATCTGCATGTAATGGATGATGTGGCAAACAAAACAAAACAAAGCAAAACAAAAACTTCAAAGAGAAAGTAAGATAAAAAAATAATTGATGCTAAAAGCTGAATACAAAAGAACATGGTCATCATATCAAAAGTGCCGTTATCACAACCAGATTGCAGCATAGTCTGGTCTTTGCAATCCAGAACACAGACACAGAAAATTTAGGAATCTTGAAAAAACATCAAAACGCATCTTGCCCAATCTAATGGCCAGCAAGTCCAAATACACAAGGTAAAAATGTGGGTGAAAAAAATGTATTGTCATATTTCCCAATTTATAAACAGGGAAAAGGGTGATGGGGGAACAGTTTTCAGAATGGCTAAATGGTAATTGGATGCCTAATTGCTGTTCAGAAAATGGAAAAATCTCCCATAGGGGTATGTCTGGTTTATTCTTTTATATGTGTAGTTGTATGACATGTCAGACTTGGCAGGAAAACTGGCTCAGATGTACCTGCCAAAAGGGGGGTTATTGTTTACTGGGATCATTTTGTTGTTCTGGTTAACATTGTAGCCTAATAAGCAAATGCATTGGCATGGCTGATAGAACAACAACTTTTATCCATGGTAAAAAAAAAAAAAAAAAAGGAAGGAATTTTTGTGGCAAGCTTTGCTGGCAAAACAAATGCATTATGTAACTTCAGGGCAAGTCTCTCAACCTCCAAATCCTCCATCCCCCTCTCTGATACTTTCTGGTTTATCTGCTGTAAGTTTTATGACTATTGCCTGAAAGAAAACAAATCATTTAAGAATGTATTGTTTAAAAAAAATAATCAGCAACCATCTCATAGTGTGTGACAGCCCTTGCTCAGCTGAGGCTATGAAGAACTGGAATCTGGAGAGTCCCAAGCAAGCCAAGATGTGTGATGAAGTCTTGGTGTGTACATGAGATAATGATAACAGTAGAAGAGCATAGATAGTGTGATGAAAAGGGGCTATATTTGAAACCTATCTAGCTGACACCCTGTTGCAACATGAGTCTATTTTATGTCAAAAATCTTTCAAGATATCTTGATGGTAGCAGATACTAAAACCTGAAAACAACATCCTTTCCTAAAATTCTCCAGTCCTTGACTTTTCATAATTCTGTCATTTACATTCCTCTGTGACACTTATTCAGCAGTAGAAAATGCCTACTTTGAGTCTCAAGAAACTAAACAATCTTCTTCACTCAGTAAATAAAGATACATTTACCTCCCTAGCAAACACATGTACATGGTTTGATATTGTATCACTTGTATGCAAAATTATGAAAACCACAGTTTCATTTCCCTGCTTATCCCAATATCACATAAGAACAGACTTGAGATCAATCAAAATAACTGTATGTTTCCTCCTGAAAGATAGCTTAATTCTGCTTTGGTTAACTGACTTTGCTAACAAGTAGTTAAAAAGTGTCTCAAGTGGCGATATCCAAGTATCTTCAGCTCTTGAGATTCAACATAATAACATGTATTTTTCTACTAATATAGTAATAATCAAATGCCAGTGAGTGTGATACAAATGATTTGGACCTAGGTGATTGTGAAAGCCTTACAAATCACTATGTAGAAGTGTGTCTGTAAATTTGAATTCCCTGTGGACCAAAGTATTGTACTACATTTTACTATATACAGTACTTAACATGCACATATGTAGATACCATATGCTGTGAAGAGGATTAAATTAGCATATTTCCCCACTTACAGAATGTGTTTGCCATGGCTGTTTCATTTTCATTGTACTGAAAATGTGTCATACAGTAATTTTTTAAAAGATTTTTATGTTATTCCATACACTGCCTGTTTAACCTAAAATGTTGCTGTAGTTCGTAATAATGAGACAACAGTGCATTGAATTAGCTGTAGTAGAAATTGATAAAAAGGGAAATTTCAAATGTATCTGTTGAAAAATCATCTCTGAGATTAAAGAAGGTTGGAGGGGCATGAAAATGTGTGCTAAATGCTATGAATATCCTTCTTCCCAACCCTTCATGGCATAGATTACCACCCCAGTTTTCCTATTAGCAATACAATGGCTGCAACTCTCCATGCTAGCACCATCCTATCCTCCACTTAAGTAAGTGACTGACCCTTACACATAGAGTTTCCTTCATGTGCACCTCCCCTTCCTTACTTTGACACTGTTCACTAGGACAACTTTGGGAAAGTTTTCAGAATGTATCACAACATTTCAGTATGTTAGTTAATAAGAAACACTATGTAACACACAGACGTGTATACACATATATACCCCACCACATTGCATATATATATATATATATATATGTAGGTATACATCCATGTATATATATAAGCATACATGTGTATATAAGTATCCATATACACAGAGCATCTCTATCTATTGATAGATTGATCAGTAAATCAATCAGTAGTTTCTATCTGTAATGAAATAAATCAGTACACTGCACTGAGAAAGCCTAAATTTAAATTCCTAATTGGTTTAGAAATTCTCAAAGGAATTTTTTCCCTAGCTCTGCCTTTTCACTGACTCAAACATGAAAAGATAAACAAGAGGTTGCTGATAGGCCTAGAAGGTGGAAGTAGGGTATTCGTATTTATCTTTGCTCTTCCAGAAAACAAAAAAAGTAAATGCTCTTCAAATAGATGCTAACCAACATGGCAAAACTCAGTTACTAGAGAAGCTATAGCTTTTTTGATTTCCTGGTTTTCATTATCACTTTCACAATATAATTATTCATTTTTGGAATATGGGTGTGGGTGTGTGCATATGTGTCTTCCCTAACTACCACTATTAGGTAGGTGCATTCAACGTAGTGTGATTCTAACTGCCTATGCAATGTGAATTAAAACCCACACTTTTCAGTCTAAAAAGTGAGGTACAGAACATCTAAAAGAAAACACTAACATTTCTGTTACATCATTGGTACATATCAGTAATTTCTGGGTAATTCAGAAAGGTTACCCTGGGTTTGGTCACAGTTACATGACCCCAGATGAGATTTTTAATGACATTGATGTGTTTAGCTTTGATCTTGCTCCTGTCCTCCCCACCGGCCTGCTGCCAGTTGTCTCTGGTAGATGATTTAAACACTTGGCATCAGAAGTCCGCACACTAAAAAAAGAACTGGATCTTCCTTAGCAGCTTCAGATTTATTGGAGTGCTCTTTGCTCTTGTGGCCCTCACTCCAAATCCCATTGCTATACACAAAGTTAAAAAAGAAGTTACATTCCCTAGGTCTTGTCTTTTCAGTTGTGTTTTCACCTTCATTTACATGCAGTTGTGACTATGTGTTAGGAAGAAGGTGTAAATATGTCCACCACCCATGTTCATTTCAGCACTTTTTTCTTCATATGACTATTTTATTCACTTAGGGTACTAAGAAGGCTAAATTCTGAATTTCCCTATTACTTGGCTATTATATTCAAACATGCACATCAGGCTGTTTAAAACAGGATTGGAACAGGACTTTCCATCAGAGCAGGGCTTTTTTTAGACCTGTCTGGGATATGCTGCTCTACAGCTACCACATAAAAAAATCCCAGAACCCCCTGTGCTTCTACAGGTGACTTGGCTGTCAGAGTTTTATATACAAGAAAGGTTTATGCATTGTGAATTATGATTGGGATGTACTAAGTTCTCTGTGGAAGTTTATGAAACATTTCTCTAGAAACTGTTAACTGGGGAGAAATGTCATTATTTTTAAAAAATTTAAAATGCTAATTACTAACACAAATATGAAAGGGGGAAAGAAAGTTCTAAATTGCAATAATTGAATGTGTAGTCAGGTATTGTTGAAAGGCTGAATGTCCTTCTGTTGCCTGTTGATCCATTGACTTACTGGTATTAACTTACAGTTGCCAAGTTGACTTGCAGAATGCTAATGTTGCCTCTCCTGCTGCTCTCTCCATCTGTTGACTGCCCAGTGTTGCCCTTTTGTTTCATAATCTCCACTTTATTAAATGTTATCATACTGGGTTATAGATGACTGAACCATACTGTATGTGTTCACTTGTTTTCCACAGCTTGTTTGGTTCAATACGGCTTTGCTTTTGGGGTTATTCTAATAGATTTTAAAGATGTTTAGAATACAAAACATGAAGGATATTGTATATGTATGTGTATATACAGTTCTTTGAAGAGCTAGGAAAAAAGGAAAGAAGGAAGGAAGGAAGAAAGGAAGGAAAGAAGGAAAGAAGGAAAGGAGTGTGGGAGAGAAGGAAGGATGAAGGAAGGAGGAAGGAAGGAAGACAAACAAATAATGGAAGAAATGTCCAAGAAAGGAGGGAGGGAGGTAAAGACTGAAGGAAGAAAGGTCAGAAGGAAGGAGGGAAAATGATTAAACAGTTCAGCAGCCTAGCACTCAAAAAATCAGGTCGATTTCCAAACATGAAACCTTTTGCCTACATTCAAAGACTGTTAGCTAAAATGTCAGTCACTGCAATAGTTTGAACAGATTGTCACATATTGTAGTATTCCCTTGTGGCTCACAAATCAGTGCTGTTTCACACTGGGAGGTAAATCCATTCTACATCTGAGGCCTCTCCTGTATCTTTAAAACTACGTGAAAACCCTCTTTTGCTATGACTATGGAAGAACAGCATGAAGAAAGAAATGTTCTGCTGATAAGAAAGATCCCTGACTACCTGGATTTTGAAGTTAAATTGCCCTCACTGTTTAAGGTATTGGGTTTGATTCATAAAGGTCTATTATTTCCTTTAGGACTGAATCCAAATTCCATAAAAATGTTGAAATGCATATTATTCACCCTTTTAAGACTTTTCAGAGCAGACACAATGGGACTATGTCTCCTGTTGATTGTCAGGCCACTGCAGAAGCAGGGCTGTCCTGGGGTGGGGGCAGTCTGGGCGTCAGGTACACCATTTGCTGGGCAGGACCCTTTCTGTGGGATGTAGCCCTCCAGTGTTTTGGGAAGGATAAGCTGGGTGGGGTGATTGGGCTGATGTGCTTCTTGACAAGGAAAGGGGTGAAACAGGTCCAGGGTCCATCCAGGGAGAAGCAAAAGGAAATGGAGCCAGAGACAAACTCCGATAATTCAGGCAAGGTTTGGGTGCTCAGGTCTAAGCTTAATGGAACTCCAGGGCCATGAGCTGTGAGTGTACTTGGGGTCATCTGTGATGCTGGTCAGGGAAAATAAAGTAAATAGGTGTGCCCAGGACCCTGAAAATGGTGGTCAAACAATATCACAGAATCACAGAATGATTGAGTTTGGAAGGGACCTCTTGAGGTCATCTGGTCCACCCCTCCTGCTCAAGGCCGATCACGTAGAGCAGGTTACGCAGAACCATGTCCAGACAGCTTTTGAATATCTCCAAGGATGGAGATTCCACATACTCTCTGGGAAACTGGTGCCAGGGCTTGCTCACCCTCACAGTGAAAAAACGTTTCCTGATGTTCAGAGGGAACCTCCTGTGCTTCAGTTTGTGCCCATTGCCTTTGGTCCTGTCATTGTGCACCACTGAAAAGAGTCCGGCTCCTTCTTCTTTGGACCCTCTCTTCAGGTATTTACAGATGTTGAGAAGATCCCCCTGAGCCTTCTCTTCTCCAGGGTTATCACTCACAGCTCTCTCAGCCTTTTCTCATATTAGAGGTGCTCTAGTCCCTTAATCAACTGTGTGGCCCTTTGCTGGACTCTGTCCAGTATGACCATGACTCTTTGTACTGAAGAGCCCAGCAGAGGACACAGTACTCCAGGTGTGGCCTCAGCAGTGCTGAAGAGAGGGCAAAGACCAGCTCCATTGACCTGCTGGCCAGACTGTGTTATGCAGCCCAGGACACCATTGGCCTTCCTCGTGGCAAGGGCACATTGCTGCCTCATGTTCAACATGGTGCCCACAAGGACTCACAGATTCTTTTTTCCAAAGTCACTCTCCTGCTGGGTGGACCCCAGCATGTAGTGGTGCCTGGGGTTGTTCCTCCCCAGGTGCAGGACTTTGCACTTCCCCTTGTTGAACTTCATGAGGTTCCTGTCAGCCCATTTCTTCAACCTGTCAAGGTCCCTCTGCATGATAGAACGACCACCTGGCATATCAGCCACTCTTCCCAGTTTTGTGTCATCTCCAAACTTGCTGAGGGAAACATTGTTCCCCACGATCCAGATCATTAATGAAGATGTGGAACAGCATTAGACTGAGTATTGACCCCTGGGGTACACTTTAGTCACTGGCCTCCAAGTAGACTTTGTTCCAATGATCACCATCCTTTGGGGCGAGCCATTCGGTAAGTTTTCAACCCGACTCTCTGTCTGTTCATCCATCCCATGTACATCAACAGCTTGTCAGTGAGGATCTTTTGGGAGACATTGTCAAAGGCCTTACTGAGTTCTAGGTAGACAATACACACTGCTCTCCCCCCATCTACTAGGCCAGTCATTTCATCATAGAAGTTCATCAAGTTGGTCAGGCATTCATTCCTCTTTGTGAATCCATGATGATTAGTTCTGATGTGTGTCTTGTAGTTCATGCGCATATAAAATTTTTGACAAAAAATAGTTAATAATTTTGATTGGTTTTCACAAGACTTCATCTTCAAGAATGGGAAGATACAAAAATGGTGAAAAATTACAAAGTTTAAATTGATATTTAAGCAAGGTTTAAATTATTTCAAAGAGTTACAGCAATAATACTGAATGATGAATAATGGGTAATTAAGAGGTCTTCTTGTTTATCTGTTGTACTGACAATAAAACCACTCTGGTTTACTCTGCATTGTTCTGTGTCTCTTTTGATCAATCTATTCCAAGTACATTTAACACTTTCATATCTAAGTCTCAGATAATGCCTCCTCAGAATATATAACTGGTTGTCCTTCCACTCAATTGGATTGGTGTAGACATGTGGTTTTCCAGGAATTACAGGAAACAAACTTCAGTTCTGTGAGGACTGTAAAACTAGAAAAAATGGGTTGCACAGAATTCTAGTTTGTGTGTGCTCAAAATACTGTAGAATAGATGGAAGAGCAAGCAAGTTTCAGATTTAGGTGAACGCTTTATAAAAGTAATGGTTGTCTTTCACTTTGTCTTTTATACCTTACACTAAACCATTGTTTGGTGTCAAGGTGAAAAAAAAAGCCAAAACACTATTCTCTGTCTTGATATTTCCTATGCAATCGCACGGGCAAACAATAGAATGAAAAGACTAATTCTATAAATTCCTTATTTGTCTGGACTGAGGTGTATGCATTATTTGTAAATAACCCTTGAAAAAAACCTATGTGATGAGTTGATTTATTTAGCTATTTAATTTGAAAAGAGCTTTCTCTGTTTGACACATTTTAGAAACAGGAGGCATTCAAGCCAGGCTCTCACTTCCCTTTAGGGCTGCATTTATTGTTCCCTATCTTGAATGGATTTTACAGGAATTCTCCTGTGAACAAAATACCATTCCAGTCCCTAACGGGATGGTGACACTAAGAATTCTTAAAAACCACACTCATACACACCAGAATTAATACATATAGGTAGATTCACAACTGTGTAACTAGAAAGGGTTAGCATCCAGTTATTTGTTTTTGCAAATCAATCCTCAAATTTCATACAGACTTGCTATGAATGTCTAGTATAGGGATGTTAAAAGTGTTTTAAATAAGGCTGGATGTGCTTGTTGTTGGATAACTTCCTGTGACAAAATATTCTACCCATATGGGCTAGTAATTGCCACATCCACAACCATACAGTGTCTATGAAGTATTTCTTATATAGGGCTGTGTCTCATTGCTATCAGTGGGACACATCTACATTTGGAACTGCTTCATTGCTTCTACTGCACTTGTAGAGTCCTGAATACCTGAATAGCACCACACACACACATAAAATTATTAATCAAAGTAAAATAGTTGCAAAGATCTGTAACCAGGAGACAGACTGAAAACAGCTTTTCTCTCTCCTCTTCTTTTTTGGATCTCTAATAGGATGCTAATAACCTCCTGCAATGTCCAAAGAACAGTGATGCCCCAACCATTTGTTTTCCCATGGTGGATGCATCAGTACCAACAATTTCAGCATTCTCCTTTGTGTTTCACAGTCTGAACTGACAGAAGACTTTGGAAATAAACAATTGAAAAAGACGTTCCCTAAAGGTAACTATCAAGTTCAATAAGGCTCAAACAAAATGGCCCAGCTGTCAGAGTAAAAGACAGTATATCCACTTAGCTCTTGAAAGTAAAAGGTAATGCTAACCAGTTGTTGGAGGCAGCCCAGAGAGGTAGTGTCACAGTGACAGCTGCACAAAAGGATGCACTGCATAGCAGTGCTCAGATGAATGAATGCCAAACAATGTATAATAGCTACGTAAGTAATTCCCTTCAAAGGACAAACTAAAGAGCAGAAACACACTTTGTTTAAAAGTCATCATTACTGATAGTAAAACACACACAAAAATAGAAAAAGCATAATTGGGAAGCCAAATGAAATACATTTGAAACACAAGCTTTGAAAATGGTCTTATTTTAAAATGAATTTTATCTCTCCAGAAAGCATTTTAATAAAAACAAGGTCAGAATGTTTGTAAGGATTAGTGTCTGTCTAGCCTTGGGCACATGTCAAAAAAAAAAAAAAAGGAGATAGAAGATAGAATGGGAAATGCTTGGAGCTCAAGGGCAAGTCTAGGTCATTTGAATGACATACAGAGAGAATACATGCTTCAGAACAGCAAGAAAAAAAGGACCATTCTTCTACTGCCAGATCCCAAGAGTGGGGTAGGTCACGCTGCATGATGAAATGATTGTCACATCATTTTTGATGGGCTAGATAAGCCATTATCTCTTGCAGAGCCTACTTATGTTGTCTTTGGTCACAATGGTTTCTGTAACTGGAGGATGTTCGAAGTTTATGTTGGGTTGGTTAATTGGATTGTTTCATTTGAAGTGACACCCAGATGTAGTGCTGTTGTTGCTAAAGAAAAGACTTGCAGTGAGAGCAATTACTTGACCTTAAAGGAAACTCAGTGCATTTAAGTTTCAACACACATTACTTGATTGTGGAAATCAGACAAAATTATGACCAGAGTCAGCTGACTGTTGCTGTATAATCTACTGGATGACAATGTTCAGTGCTTGCTGTGAAAGGGACTCTACCTCCTCAGTCCTTCCTATTATCGCAGGATAATTACAGCTATGGGATGTTACAGCTATGTACCATGAATTTATTCTGTTTAGTAGAAACTGGATCCCAGATATCCAGCCGTTAGCTTGGGCAAAAAGAAAGAGCTCTTACAGGAGTGTCCCAAACACTGGCTAAGTTGCACATCTCACTTTTCTCACTCTGTGCATGGGGAATTTTGTTAATCCCAAGAAAAGGAGCTGAAAGGAGAGAGAAAGGGAGGCACACACGGTGTGCTCCAGACAGTGGGGAAGATGGGCTTTAAGTACCTTGTTGACATTAGATAAAGCAATGCTGTGAAACTTAGCCATCATGCTGTTGCAAGGCAGTGTGTTTTTCTTACTCTTCCTGTGGAGAGATTTCCTACTTTGTGTGAACTAACAGTCATCTGCTCACCCACTAAGCTTGACTCATCCACCCACACCATGCCACCATCCTCCACTGTGAAGGACTCACCACAACAACAACTTCATGTGACTAATACTTTGTGAGGGAGAGCAAGGGAAGGTGCACCAGGCAGATGAGACCCTTTTAGTTCAGAGGCTATGATAGGATGAGCACTGCAGGTCTGGCATTCCTCTGTACGCAGAAAAAACCAGGATATCCTCCTGACTCCAGTTCAGCTGATAACCTGATACATTATGGATTCAGTTATTTGTCTTGGATGTGGGATACTAATCATGGCTTGATGAATTTTCATTATCTCATTATTTTCTCTAGTATATATTCAAATCACAAGTTGTCTCTGGGATTCTCTGTTATGCCCTTATTCATCTATCCTGTATAGAAAAATGATTCATCAACAAGCTGGTGGGTGCATGTCTGATACTAACCTGAGAAGCTACAATTGCTACCTGCACTCTGCCTGATCAGACATCTTACAAGGGATGACAAAACCAACAGGCTTTTGGGGCCTAATTGAGAAGTAGGGTCTTCCTCTGGGATCCATCATTTTTTGACACAAAGTGTTATTTGGGAGATCTCAGAGTCTGGTCTCTTGGGAACTTATCTTAGGCACTAGCTAAACAAGAGACTCATCAAGTTATCAAGAATATGACAATGAAGCACACTATCTGACCAAAGGATCTTTATCTGACCTGCCAAGAGATAGCTGAAAGAAAATCAATGTTTTCAAAAAAGAGGATGTGCTGCCAAACAGCATCTTTCCCTGTAGTGAGAATGCTTGGCTCAGATGTGTGTCCTTACTTAAGCCTGATTCAGACCAGAGTCCTCTATATCTCTGCCAAACACCTAATCAGATGGAGGACGTTACCATGAGCATGGCATCTCCTGCTTCAGCTGTTCTACTTGGTACTAAAACCACTTCTGTAACTCTTTGGAAGAGGAAATCCTTGAATTTTCTCTCCAATAATTAATTGTGCACACAGCATAGAAACCCAGTGAACAGACCAGCAAGTATCCAACATGCCATCTTAGCCACAGAAGTGCAGCATCCTTTCATTTTCAAATTCAAGAGCTAGTGACCCAATTAAAAACTGAGCAATTATGCCACCACCTCTGTATTTAGCCAATCTGTTTATTTTCCCTGCCCTCTGATTCATTTGGCACTCATCAATCTTCAGTGTGCAGTCCTTTGAGAGCTGTCTGTCTACAACAGCAAAAATTTAATAGTTTGAACTTTGAATATACTTATTGCCTGCTACAATCAGAATATTGTATTGCTGGTGTTATTGAAAGGGAGGTTTGGATTTTGTTAACAAATCAAAGTAAAAAATGCTATAATAAACACACACAAAGAGTGGTCAACTATGTGTTAAATCTATGCAATATCACATTTCCCTATTTCTGGATGTCAGCACGAGAGATCAAAGACTCTATTTGGAAGCCCCCAAAACACCTATTCCCTTTAAAAATATGTCCTCCTTTTCATCTGTGCACCTTATGGAGGGAAGAAAAAAACACACCTGTCACTGATTTCTCCTGTATTCCTCTCAAGCCTGTTTAGTCTATCAAGTGTGAACATCTGGGAATCATCATATTTTCTGCTGACCACTGAATCAGCATAAAAGGAGGACATGATGAGCTCCAGCTGTTAAGCCTCCTGCTTAGAGGATTAGGGAAATTAACCCACAGGATGTTTTACTACAGCACCAGGAGTTAAATTAAAGATACATGTGGCATCTTCACAAGGAACACAGAAAGGAGCTAAGAGAAGGTAAGCAAGGATGAGCTGTGGAAATGTCATCAACCCCCTCAGACTGATTATAAAAGCAGAAAGACTTTTACCTTCAGATATTTCTCTAAAAATATAAAACTTCTACCTCCAGTTCTCTTTTGCCATATACAGTCCAGGAGAACATGGACTGAATGAAAAGCAACTGAAACCACTAGCTAAAACCTTTGAGAATCATGTGCTCTGGTGTGGGTCCTTACCTCAGCTTGGGCATTTACATGTTTTCTCATTGCACTCACACATTTAGGCTTCAATACATCAGAACAGAAAAATCTCTTATCTGTAAAAATAATATTTGACAGGCAGCCACATTTATTTATTTCTGAGTCTGTACCCCTAAAAGTAAACACACCCCTGCATTAAATTTATAAAAAGAAAAAAGTTACCAAAAAAAAAAGCAGAATCATGAGTGACATTCATGGTCATGCCTATTGCCATTGTTAGTAATGTTAACATCTTTATAAAGCCTGGAGAAAAAGGGCTGAAGTGGTTCAGACACCTGTAAAAACACTTTACCTACTTAGACATGAAGTGTTATACTTAGATCACTCTGACTCCAGACCAGGATGAAATTAGAAATGGAAGTACAGCTATCTTGAGGCAAAATTTATGGGTTTCTGCGGTCTTCATGATCAAGTAAGTAAGGAAGAATAATGAAAAAAGGTCTCATTACTGACATTGTTGCAGCTGGATTTTCCCCATGATTCTTTTGCCTCAAAGTGTTCAGGAGAGTGGGCAGACTTAGCTGAACAACCCCTCAACCCCATTTCTGGGGGTATACTTGTCACCTCTAGCTGTGACCAAGGATGCAGCCATAGAGTAAAGAAGGTAGCCACCTCAGCAATGCTGGGGCAACCAGCTCCTTGCCTGTGGGGAGACCAGGGCTCAAACCAATCAGGGAACAGCACACCCCCCACTGACTATCCAATGTCTGTTTCTGAGCAATGAGGAGAGGATACAGTACATACATATGATGGAGCTCCAGGAGGTGCCACTTCCTCTGAGAGAGGTCTCCCAGAGTTATTCGGGACTGCAAAAGGTGGCAACTTACTTGCTATTTGCCCTTTATTTTTGGCATTTACCTGTCTGAAAACACATTTGCATATTTCTGTATGAATTAAATGAACCATACATGCCTCTTTTATGCAAAAGCCTCTTAACAAGTGTTTGGTAGTAGAAAGGATCTTTATGAAAGAAGAGATTTCAAGGACCATGTGGGTCTAGACAGTATAATCTGTAACACTGGTAAAAGGGGCTTCTGCATGAGTTAGGATCGGGTCACCTATTTGAGGCAAGAGCCTTTGACAGCAAATCCTGCATGTTGGTGTCTTACACGTGTAAGATCATAAAAGAAAAAGGTCTCTATATAACAGAGAGGCAGCTATATCCTTTTGATCTTGAGTGTGGGATGTACTCATACTTGCACTGATAATTTCCAGTTTCACCAACTTTTCTTCATGATTCTCTTGCTAACATGTTGCTTTCAGAGCTGTGGCTTTTACCCCAACAATGAATTTTTAAAAATAGTGTTTATCACTAGGTTATTTTCCAGCTTGTTGAACAATTGTTCGCAACATCCTTTCTTAATCAAGAGCACAGTAGTTGTGCTCTTGGCTGCTCTGAGGGCATACTTGATGTTTCTTAAATCATAACCTGATTTTTGCCTCAGTTAAGATAGAAATTATTATAAATTCCCCATTGCAGATGTTTTTATTTTCCACCAAATACCTAGTGAATAATACAGACAGAGAAACATTTGTGATCCAGTGTTTCTGAAATATCACAAAAAGTGAGCGAGAACCTGTGTTTAGCAGAATGTGCACACTGCCACTCCCCCCTTTTTGTCTTCCAGGCTTTTCTTTTTTTCTTTTGGATGTTTGGTACCTTTGTGTTCAGCTGACATCAAATCTGAAAGGAAGATGGTGGACTCGGGTATATCAGCCTGTCACATATTCCTTAGCTGGCAGATGTTGCAGTTTGCTGACTACCTGAATTAGGCTTGGGTACCTTACCACATTTCAAAAGAGACAGCTTTACTGAAAGTGACACACAGCTTATGGAGCCAGACCTGTAAGTGTAATTGCCTTTGCGATGTACTTGTATGTGTGAATTGCTAGGCATCCAATGCATAAAACTGAGCAGGACTTGCAATGTCTTTAATATGAGCTAAGTTAAAGTAGATATTAAATATAGTACATGGATAATGAGTCATGTCTTCTTGACTGCCATCAGATATTATACCACTATTCACAGTCATGACTAATACAGAGTCTGAAACCTGTACAGTCTTTCTTGGAAGTCTTACACCTAAATTTCAACATATTCTGCCTATGAGACAGAAGGCCCTAATATTACTTCTTAGTCCATGCCTAACCTTCCATTCTCAGACAGTTTGATTGAAATTAACATTCTCCAGAAGTCATGGATTACTTATTTACCCTCAGCTTCACTTGGTGGCCCACCTTCCTTTTTTCTTTTCCCCAGGAAGGAATAAAAAGTAGGTGGAAAAGTGAAATTCAGAAGTTAAGCTGTTTTATTTTTGAAGCCAGAGAAAATGTGCACTTCTTTTTATCTTTAGAGTCACAGTTTGCATTGTAAATATATTCATACCTATATATAACTAAATCCAACATTTTTTAAGCATTCAAGTAATCTACTCATAGAAAAAAATGTTCATGTGAATTCACAAACAAAATTTTCCATTAATATTATGCATGCAAATGACTATTACATAGAATGAGAACTGTTTCTAGATGTTCAGTAAAGGTATGATATAGGAAAGAAATGAATTTTTCGACAGGATTGCATAGCTGAGAAATACGAAGAAATATTTTTCAATTTAATTAATTCAGTCTTCTTTTGACTTGAGCAATTGTAACAGAAGAATTAAAGTGCCATTAAGACTGTTTTTAAACACAGCCCAAGAAAGGATTTTTTGCATGTTTTATTTCAGAGATATAGTTCATTACTTATGGGCAACAAATATTTGCCTTCTGGCAACAGCAGGCAGGGAGTGTACCAATACTACCATACTTTCTCTTTAAAGCATGGTTGGGAATGGGAAGTGCTGGGCATGTGCAAAAGGAGATGAAATCAAAGTAAAGCTGAATTAGTTAGAAAAGAGAAAAAAATATTAGGAAAAGGTAAACAAATAAATAACACTTCAAATAACATATATAATCATATAGACTTAGCTGTTCTATAGAATATAAATAAAGTATATCTTATGCCAGCTTTTATACATTTTCCCTTTGTAAGATATTGTGTTAGTTAACATGGTTTGGGAAAATACAGCTAGTAAATTTTATAGTTTGTTTTCTCCCTTTCACAGTCTCATGCCCCCTATTCTTTTTTCTTCCACATTTACCAAAAATAACCTAAAATATTCTAGGAAATCATTTGATTACTGAAACTATGGATTTGAAATGAAATAGTTAGGAGAAGACAAATGACAGCTTTTCAAGGATAGACATGTAGACAGTTTGTATTAAAGGCCTGGATTTAGCCCATTTTTCAGCATAATGCTGATACAAACAGGGATTTGTTTGTTTGTTTCTGCTGTTTTCCATGGCAGCAGAAAGAATGGCCTTCCTTTCTGTGACTACCAGGTGCGTGTGGAATTATTATAGTGGTCTTGTGACTTTTTTCTCCTTTTTTTTTTTTAAACTGTATCATTGCCACCGTAGGATATCTTCCAAAATGAACATTGTGCTCCTATATTTTGTGATATTGTCAGTCTGCTCTGTGACATAACCATGCCCACTCTGTGAAACAGAGGCCCAAGCAAAACTTTCCCCAGATGCTGACACTTGGAGCCTTGGCAAAAGCAAAGGTACCATGTGTGAATTGTATAACAACTGGAGAACTGCTCATTCCCAATGATCTTTCCTAAGCTGTGCTGGTTTTGAGTGTGATAGAGTTAATTTTCTTCATAGCAGCTAGTATGGGAGTATGTTTTGGATTTGTTTTGGGAACAGTGTTGATAATACAGACAGATGTTTTCATCACTGCTGAGCAGCGCTTACACAGAGTGAAGGCCTTTTCTGCTTCTCACCCCACCCCACCAGCAAGCAGGCTGGCGGTGCACGAGAAGTTGAGGGGGGACACAGCTTGGACAGCTGACCCCAACTGACCACAGGGATACCCCAGACCATATGATGTCATGATCAACAATAAAAGCTGGGGGAAGAAGGAAGAAAGGGCATGACGTTTAGCATGATGGCATTTTGTCTTCCCAAGTCTCTGTTACATGTGATGGAGCCCTGCTTTCCTGGAGATGGCTGAACACCTGCTTGCCAATGGGAAGTGGTGAATGAATTTCTTGCTTTGCTTTGCTTGAACGCGCAGCTTTTGCTTTACCTATTAAACTGTCTTTATCTCAACGCACAAATTATCTCACTTCTACTCTTCCTATTCATTCCCACATCCACCACGGGGGAGTGAGTGAGTGGCTCTGTGGTGCTTACTTGCCAGCTGGGGTTAAGCCATGACATAAGCCTATGGAGACAACAAGAGAAAGTATGTAAAAGTTTCATTAGCTCACCCTATACATATGTTCTTAGATGCTACAGTTATTGTAGTTTGAAGAGAAGGGGTCTGTGGAATCTATTCTCACCCACTGCAAACAGCAATGCATGTGCACACATGAGTTTTGTATTTTTATTTCACCAATAGTGCCTTAAAAATCCATATTTCAGTCTTGCTCTTTCTTTGAGCTTTTCATTCAAAGCATTTAAGCAAAAAGTAAAACTTTCTGTCACTTATCTGCCAACACCAGCCTTCCCTCCTCAATGAAATGATGTGGCTATTACTGCTGCTTTTGCACTGATACCTGCTGTTGTCAGCCACGGACTGCCTGGGTAATAGTGCTGCCTAATCACTACTACTAGAGCTGAAACCTTGCTGCAGAAAGCAAGTACTTCCTCAGAGGGAGGGAAAAGCATCTGATTATTTACCTTTTATCCACAAGGCAGTTATTATATGCAAGTCTTGGGTATAGAAGCCTGGGTGAAATCAGTTTAATTTAATGAAATAAACAGCAGTTTCATGCAATTTAGGAAGTATTTGTCTAGGCTTTTGGGTAGATACCAAATTGTGAATTCTCATCCATACTCCTGTCTTCTTCCACAGTCTCTTACCTTGCATTGTTTTTCTCCCCAAATAAACTGAGTGTTCTGCAAATTATATTTATTATGTATAGTGCTTTAGAAATTTTCACATACCATGAACTGAGTTTCCCCTTGCAAGAAGAACATATCTGTTTGATGTGATACATAATAGTAAGCATCTGGAATATGGAGACTAGAAATACTGCAGAAATTATATTGTGCTTGTGAAATGAAGGACAAACAATAACCCCAAACCCCCTCTTTCTAATCTTTCAAACATCAAGAAGTCTGGTTCCAATTTTCTGCATTAAAGGGCCAGATTTTTTAAAGCATTCATGGAGAGATGAGTGCACACATTTGTGTATGTCCAATTTGTTTAAGTATAGTAAGATCTGCAGTTTTATGCAAATGCAAAGCATATGTACTTTTTTTCAGTCTGAAAAAACTGAGAACCTGCTAATTCATTCTTATGGATGGAAGACTTGTAGCAAATGAACAATTATTGCACCAGATCTTGATATCTGAACTCACCCTGTCTTGTAGTAATTTTTTATCTGCGAAAAGCCCTTATGAAACCTCAGCAGAGATTTAACTCTGTGAATTGGCAAGTATATAAGAAAAAAAAAAAAGGATTTCTTCTTCAGTGGCTTTTAAATACTTAATTGCTCAAATAGTTGATACATCACAGAAACAGATTCAATGTTTGTTAGTTTTTTTAAACTTAATTATAGTTCTTAATGACTTAAGAAAACTTATTGTAATAGAATTCAGATGTCAGTTTTCCCAAAATGTTATAAGACTAGGAATATGAATACTGGTTTTGTACAATGATCATGACAGTAAATTATCAAAGCTGTGGTGAAATGGGTCTGCAGGTCTTGTAGTTTAGACCCATATACTTCCACAACTGATCAGTTTTTCTAGTACCTTTTGTCGTGGTTTAACCCCAGCAAGCAACTAAGCACCACGCAGCTGCTCACTCACTCCACCCCCACCCAGTGGGATGGGAGACAAAATTGGGAAAAGAAGTAAAAATTGTGGGTTGAGATAAGAACGGTTTAATAGAACAGAAAAGAAGAAATTAATAATGGTAATGATAACACTAATAAAATGACAACAGCAATAATAGAAGGATTGGAATATACAAATGATGCACAGTGCAATTGCTCACCACCTGCCAATCGACGCCCAGTTAGTCCTCAAGTGGCGATTCCCCCTGCCCCCCTCCCCCAGTTTATATATTACATGTGACATCACATGATATGGAATACCCCGTTGGCCACTTTGGGTCAGCTGCCCTGGCTGTGTCCTGTGCCAACTTCTTGTGCCCCTCCAGCTTTCTTGCTGGCTGGGCATGAGAAGCTGAAAAATCCTTGACTTTAGTCTAAACACTACTTAGCAACAACCGAAAACATCAGTGTTATCAACATTCTTTGCATACTGAACTCAAAACACAGCACTGTACCAGCTACTAGGAAGACAATTAACTCTATCCTAGTTGAAACCAGGACACTTTAAATCCAGTTAACCTTCTATGTTTTATGAACACAAGACCATAACTATTTGGAGAGGCATTTGTTACCAGGAAGTCCTTGAGAAGTGCTCGATCTATTTTGTTTCATTTTCTGAAATGTTATTACAAAATACTTACATTGAGATGAGTTCAGAACCTATCAATGGTTAGCTACCATTGGACTTGGAAATGTTTGGACCTCTGCAAGTAGGTGATGGCTGTGGCTGTCCAAGAGACAAAATACCATCAAGCTGCTGCATGTTTGTATCCCACCACCTTGAAAAACTGTCCTGACTGGAAACACAGGCTTAAGGCTCTCTGATTACTGTATTGCTTCTCCTCTTCTTACAAGCCCTCTTGCCCAGCCAAGCCCTACAACAGACATCAGAATTAGTCAGGCAGAGATCTGGCTGCAACTTTTGTGGCAAGATCATGTAAAGCCTTCCACAGTTGCTTAGTATTAAGGAGGCAACTAATCTAGCACTGATGTATCACATCAAGCAATGTCTACCTCAAGTTGCTGAAAAGAGATTTAACGGACCCTAAAAAATTCCTAATACTCCATGTCTAGATATTTATAGCCTTATTGAATGACTTCTTTCCTCTCCCTGAAAGACTCAAAGACCCTTGGAGCTCAGTTAGGGTCACTACTTCATTACAGTTAATCTCATCCTGAGCAGGGAATAAATAAAACAGCATTTGATTAAGGAAACTGGTAATACAATATTAATAACAGCAAATTACCACCACAAGTACAGTGCCCAGGGAAAGAATAAGATGCAATCTGAATGTAAAAAATTGTTCTTTAAGGATGGACAGGAAACAAAGTTAAGAACTAAAACAATGATAGTGAATAGTTGTTTAATATGAATAGCACTGCCAAATGTTTGCTTTTCTAAATCAATATTTAGACACTTGAATACATTTCTGACTTTCTGTCTTTCAAGAGTATTGAGTTCCTGGCATTTTCCAATGCCTAGCATAGGCCATTTCATTGAGTCTTTTTTTTGCTCACCTAAGGTAAAACTTGTCTGTACGGTTATGTGAAACATTTACATTGATGAAGAGATGTGGTCTTAGGAAAAGAAAGGACAGAAAGAGACTTACTCATGGTGCTCATGTTCACTGAAATGAATATCATTAGCAGCAGCATTCACAGTAGAGTGTTTCATTGCTGAAATCTATTGTTTCTGTGGCATACTTCAGGTCCTTAACGTTTCTTTAAAGAAACATTTCACTGAGGTGTGGAACATTGACCTTTCATGGGCTGATCAACGATCACATATTAATAAAAGCAGGCCATATGCAGATTAAGAAGTAATGAAATTGAGTACTCAAGATGCAGAGAGGGGATCTGATACTTTATAAGGTGAACTTAATCAGCAGGAGAATTACCTCGCACATCAGCATTTTTCCATGGAAATTACAGACCCAGGAAGTAAAATTGCTTTGTGACTCCTGGCTGGTCCTCCTAAGCTCTGTGAGTTCATATCACAAGACAGAAGGTGAATTTCAGTGCACAAGTACCTCTCAGGAGCACTGCTGGGCATCACCTACTGTAACGGTGCTGAATGCTGCTAAGGAGCAGAAAGGCTGTACATCCCTCAGCTGCAGGCATAATCTTATCTTTTTGCTGCCCAGCCTTTCATCTCTTCTGCCACCCTCTTGGCTTTCTGGGTAAGTGATACAGGGCTGTCAATCAAGTACTGGAGAGTAGTTTGAGGAAGTTCATCTGTCCATTTTCTTGTCAGGCACATCCTGGCATATGAGATGAAATGTGTAACAGTGTGCGGCTGTCAGGCAGAGGCTTGAACTTTCCAGGCAGAGTGTCCAAGCAAAGGTATTGTTAGAAGTGCTTTACGTGAACAAAAAAAGTGAGCCTGAGAAGGGTCACAAACAGTAACTCAGATAAGCTGGTCTTGCACCATCTGCCCCTACAAGGGAGGGTGAGTAAATGTGTGCCTAGCGTAGCAAAGGCTGCCCTTTCTATACTTTATAGCAAGGTGTCCTGGTTTTGGCTGGGGTAGAGTCAATTTTCTTTCTAGTAACTGGTATAGTGTAATGTTTTGGATTTAGTATGAGAATAACATGGATAACACACTGATGTTTTCAGTTGTTGTTAAGTAGTGTTTATACTAAGTCAAGGGGTTTTCAGCTTCTCATACCCAGTCAGCAAGAAGGCTGGAGGGGCACAAGAAGTTGGGAGGGGACACAGCCAGGACAGCTGACCCAAACTGGCCAGAGGTGTATTCCATATCATGTGACATGATGCCTAGTATGTAAACTGGGGGGAGTTATCCGCCAGGGGCAGATCACTGCTCAGGAACCAACAGGGCATCGGTCGGTGAGTGATGAGCAATTGCATTGTGCATCACTTGTTTTGTATATTCAAATTCTTTTATTATTATTATTAATGTCATGTTATTATTATCATTATTACAATTATCATTGTAATTATTATAATTATAATTATTTTCTTCCTTTCTGTCCTATCAAACTGTCTTTATCTCAACCCACAAGTTTTACATTTTTTTCGATTCTCTCCCCCATCTCTCTGGGTGGGAAGGAGTGAGTAAACAGCTGCGTGGTGCTTAGTTGTTGGCTGGGGTTAAGCCACAACACAAGGGCAGGATGCTGTGCTCCCATGAAGACTCGTAGCCAGGCAAAGGGAGGAGCTTGTGCAGAAATTCACTATTGAATAAACCAGTGCAAGCTATGCTATTTAGTGCTAGTATTGCCACCAATTCAGTGAAAGACCAACAGGTGTTTTAAAGATAAACTTCTGCACTCAATGATGTTATGAATGCTTGTTAACTACTTAGTCCACAGAAAAGTATTCTCCTTTTTTTAAAATCAATCAAACAAACAAACAAACCTCCCAACCTAAAACTCACCTCTGTTGAATATGCTAGATGAAAAGTACTTGCCAAATAGTACATTTGTCTTAGACTAGCTTTACTAGTTACTGTAACTCTATTTAGAGTAATGCCTTCCTCAGCAAAATTGGTATCCTGTCTGTTTTAGCATCCATCATTTTCTTGAATTTTTCTTGTCTTTAGTTTGAAAATTGTTTGTAGGTTCTTAATTGCAAACCCTACCAGAGGGAGAGATCAGGAAACACAGGATTTGCCAAGTGTGATGAATGTCCTGCCTCAGGGAATGGCCAATACCTGATTTGTTAGAGGAAGGCCAAAAAGCCTCAAAACACATTGAGTCAGTCATGTAGGAGATCCCAGCAGACTGATACCTGGAAGCCTAGCTCTAGGTACACGACCTTACTTGAGTGCAATTCTACAAATGTTATCACACCCCTGCACTCTCCTGTCATCCTTTCCCCACCAGTCAAATGTATTCTTTTCTGTGTAGATGAGTGGGAAGTGTGAAGCTCAGACTTCATCCTACCTTAGGACCTGATCCAAATGTCAGAGCAGAAGAGTAGGATTTCTCTTGCAGCAAATGAAGATGGATGTGCTCTGCCTTCGTTACTGAGCTGAGCAGAACTCCACTGAGGCATGGAGATCAGTCTACTGCTGTGACTGTGCCCTCAGTCAAGGTGAGATGGTGTGCTTCCCTTCAGCTCCTCACGTAAATCATTATTTATATTCACACAGTTGTACACAATTGCACAGCCCACAGTGTACCATATTTCATACCAACCTCCCAAATCTCTTGGTTTCTTATTGTCAAATACCTCTACCTTTGCTATTGCTACAGATTGAAGTCTTGCTGATGTATTAAAGGGCTGTCTGTTCTGTGACATGACTCAGTTCCTGACATTTTTCCTCCATCTGTAAAATGGAGCTAATAATACCTTCGTCAACAGCTTGTTGTGCATTTTAATTGCTTAATGTCTGAGAAATGCATTAAGTTTCTGGAGTGCAAAACATGATAAACTTCATTTTATTTTTATGTTTTTGATGCCGATGTTTGCTTCAGTGATGTCCCAAAACTGGCTCAGTCATCTTAGTTTGGAAGTCAAACAGCTAGAATGCAAACCTGGAAAAACCTTTTTCCTAATTGGTGCACTGTTTATATCATGAGTAATAACTTCTGTGGCTTGGCTGGAAGAAATTAAGAAGGCAATAAAAATGTCAAACAAAGTTGTAATGAATTTAGAAATAATCACTCATAATTTAGAGTTCATCAACCCAAAGCGTTATTTCATTTGATAGGTTTAGGTCATTATAAAGAATGTGCTCCTTCTCACGTCTGAAACTACATAAAAAGGGACAGTAGTTTATGGCTGCTATATACTTGATGAGATATTAAAATTTTGCAGCACAGCAGAAGGTGAGCGGGGGGCGGGGGGAAGGGGAATATCTGTTTGAAGGTTGTATTTCCCCCAGGCTTTTGTGGTCTCTGTTCTAAGTAAGCATGAGTCTCCAGCTTTTTTCTTTCTTTTTTTTTTCTCCCTGTTTTTTTTTCTTTTTCTTTTACAGCTTGTTTTATGTGCCTGTGTGTGCTTTGTACATAATTAACTTGGACAATATTATGGCAGATGCAGTTAATTGATTTTTAAACTTCAGTTCACATAGACTGCTGTGTAAGATGCTACCAAGAAAAGGGATGCGCTATGTATCTTTTCACAGGTATCTATAACCTATGTTTTCTCTTCAAACAGCTAACAGACCAGTATCCTGTCTGCTAACTATGCCTCCTCAGAAAATCCTTCACACTCTGCTAAGATAATACTACAAGAATAAAGCCTCCAGAAGTCAGCCCTTTCCTTCTTTCCTTCTCCCCTTCTTACCTTCTTTTTCCTATCTCTTCCCCACCAAAGGAAAGGGGAATAACCCTTTCCCTTTTCCCTCTTCTCTTCCACAATTCTTTATGTTTGCTAATTCTGAACAGGCTTTGGGTATGTTTCAGTTGTCACAGGTTTTAAATATTGCAGTCAAACAGAACAAAACAAACTCTTTTGACCCAGCAGGAAGCATGCTTTTCAGCTAATCATTTATTGTGAATGTTATTCAGGTGCTTCCATTAATATGTAACTGCCAAGTGCACTGATTCTGTCACAATTACGTAGGGTAATAGTGTCAGGAAAGATTATTAGGTTTCTTTTAGTTTAAAATTCTCAGGGTTATGTTTTCCAAGTATTTTGTAACTTTAGACTTGAAGTGTATATTTGAAATTATTGCATTTTCTCTGCTCAAAAATAACGACTTACTCTTTATTTTTCAGTCACTTCATGTCCATAAGGGGTTTTTTTGGTTGGTTCCCCTTTCCTTCATAAAAAAAGCCCACAATTGATTTTAACAGTAGCCATTGATGGTCCTGGGTAAGCCCAGAGCTTGCACTTCTACCAGTCACATAATTGGAGGGTTTTCACCACAGGGATCCTAGTAAATCTTTTCCAAGGATTAGGTGCCTGACTCTAACATCACTGCTTAAATCAGTAATTTATTTAGTTTGTCCTCAGTCCAGTTATGAAGCACATTTTCTTTCCAAAGCTGGTCCAATATTTTCCTGTGGTTTACTGAAGCTTAACTGTTGGCAGCATTAAAAAGTGTAATCATTTTTCACCAATCAATGACAGCAATTTTACTTTTATGATCTTCCTAAATCCTGTCTCTAAACTTTAAGTAAGTCCCGGATGATGTTCTGCAATACGGGGAAAGCAAACCATCTTATTCTCAGCTGTGGTTTTCCATTGGCTTCGTCTGCTTATCTGAACCTATTTTTAAATCACCTACCCTCTCTTATCCTTACCCTGTGCAAGCCACTACAACCACCTGTTTATTTTCTCCTTGAAGGTCAGTCAATTATTTTTCCTACCAGGCAACAAATCTGTGCTAGTAGACACTTTTTTTTTTTTTTTTGCCTAAGTCTGCTGGGCTAAGAAATACAGCAGGCTTAACTCAACTGGTTTCAGATGCCATCACAAATGTCTTCTCAAAGCATCTTCCCTGACATTCTGAAAAAAGGTTTTTTTTCTGACACATGACCATCTTGTTGTCCATCTGCATAGATGTTCCTGCTAAATGTAGGTCTATGTGCTCATCCACCAGTTTTCAAGTTCTGTTTATGTCACCATCTTTTGAAGCTTCTTGGCACCTTCCTCTTCCTTCTTATTTCCCTTCATACGCCTGTGTCTCAACCTCTGCTGAGCCTTGTTGTAGGTTTTGCTTGCTTCCAATTTAGTGGAAAAGACCAGAAAGATTCCCTTCTTTACTGCCCAGATGGTCTGCAAACTTGATATGTCCCAAATTCCACCATCTACTGCAAAAATAAATGTTGGGAGCCTTTAGCTTAAAAAACAAAGGCAACAACACCAAATTCAAGCAAATTTATTGAACAAACTTTCCTTGGAGCTTCTGTTGTGCCCATTCAAACCAGATGTTTTCAAATCTTGGGGACCAAGAAATCCCAGGGCATCAACTACTACTGGTATATACAAATAGAAGACAACCTTCTCCTACAAGTTTGCTTCAGGTAGGAGGAAGATGGAAGATTATTGGAAGGAATAAAGAAATAAAGAAAATTCACAGTTTTATTTTAAAAAGATCATGTAAACTTGAGTTCAAGGCTGCAGTGTTATGCAGTGTAGAGACTTAAATTTAATCTGAAAAGCTATGAAATGCTGCAAATCTCATCTGTTGATTAGGTTACAAATCCCACAAGAACTGAGGAAAACAGCACTTACAGAACACTGTTATGCTGTTGAGAATCTCGTCTAAACATATCTTTTAAATTTACTTTCTTCTTCAGCTTACGACTGACAAAGTAGTGTCCCTTATTCAGCAGGGACATTATCTGTTAAAGTAACATTATTTATTAGAAAGCTGATGAATCAACCCCAGAGATTCGCACTTAGGTAAGTACTTGCTGAACTCAGTAAAAAATGTAAGAGGTGAGGGCTTCTATTAATGCTTTCTATTATTTAAGGAATACACGTATCATTTCAATTCACTCTGAACAAATTTCAGAAAACTATATAATGAATATAGGAATGCAAGTTAAAAAGAAATTTCATCACTGGGTATTGTAAGTTAACATTGTCTGTATAGCAAAGTGATGAAATATTTGAAAAAAAAATGTTTGGCAAAAATTATGATTTTTTTAATATAAACAGGTTTTCCTAATATTCTAAAAAAAATATATATACGGGGCTCCAGTTACCCTCAGCACGATTAAGGATAAATTTGGGTAGTAAAATCTAGTTAAAATGACCTAACCAGATACACGAGTAATGCTTAAAATACCTCAAAGAGGCTTTTAACTCACTTTTAAGAGACAGTTATTGTGAGTAATTATAAGTTAATTAAATATTGATTATTACAAAAGTGTCTCTTTGATTTAAAAGGTAAAGCTATAAGATAAACCTTGTTACTTTATTATTTAAAAATTACAGTGATAATAAATGTGCAATTATCCTTTATTGTTATTAAGTAGGATTTGTCTCATTATTCAGCTCTAATTGGTATTAAACATTAAACAATCTAGATATTGTTGTTAAGCATTGGAAAAACTGTTCTAAATATCTAATACAGCAAGTGACAGTAATCATCCTGAACATTTCTTTCAGGTTTGATGTTGGTGGGAAGTTTTTTATCAATTGATTAATTACACTGTATTAATAACCCTAACCTATTTTAATTTCACAGTCATGACAAATTGATTTATTGTCAATATTCCCACTGGATCTTGAGGTCAGAAGTTTTTTTTCCTAATGATCAATTAATAGTAAAATAGTAAATTATTATGTAGCAAGTAAGAATACTTACTTTTCAGTGTTCTAAGTTAGTTCTTGGAGCCAAGGAGTAAACTGGTAAACTTCTCTCTGTTCCTTCACCTGCCAAAGAGGAAAAACCTTTTTTAAGATACAGATTAAGCTACTGGATATTTTTGACACTTTTTGTTTTGGTGGAGAGTCTATTATATATTTACAATGAAAGATGATGGAAAACATCTGGTTTCCTTAAGTATCTCTTGAAGCAGTGTTCCACATCTTTGATTGTGCTATATACCTATACCACTTCTTTCCCTATATGGATCCATTTGCCATTAATAAATTCCAGAGGCAGTAAAAGGTAGTAAACTACATTCTTCCACTGGTAAGATGAGGAAATCAAGGCACAGAGAAATATGGAATCTCCAGATAGTAATTTTTTAGCAAGAAAAAAAGATGATCTTGGAACTACAGACTCACTGGATGGATGGGCAGAGGCCAACTGTATGAGGTTCAACAAGGCCACGTGCCTGGTCCTGCGCTTCGGTCACAACAACTCCATGCAGCGCTACAGGCTTGGCGAAAAGTGCCTGGAAAACTGCCCGGCAGAAAAAGACCTGGGCGTGCTGGTTGACAGCCGGCTGAATATGAGCCAGCAGTGTGCCCAGGTGGCCAAGAAGGCCAACGGCATCCTAGCTTCTATCAGAAATAGTGTGGCCAGCAGGAACAGGGAGGTGGTTGTTCCCCTGTACTGGGCACTGGTGAGGCTGCACCTCGAGTACTGTGTTCAGTTTTGGGCCCCTCACTACAGGAAAGACATTGAGGTGCTGGAGCGTGTTCAGAGAAGGGCAACAAAGTTGGTGAAGGGTCTAGAGCACAAGTCTTATGAGGAGCAGCTGAGGGAGCTGGGGCTGTTTAGTCTGGAGAAGAGGAGGCTGAGGGGAGACCTTATCGCTCTCCACAACTACTTGAAAGGAGGTTGGAGTGAGGTGGGTGCTGGTGTCTTCTGTCAGGTGGCTGGAGATAGGACGAGAGGAAATGGCCTCAAGTTGCAGCAGGGGAGGTTTAGGATGGATATTAGGAAAAATTTCTTTACTGAAAGGGTTGTTAGGCATTGGAACAGGTTGCCCAGGGAAGTGGTTGAGTCACCATCCCTGGAGGTATTAAAAAACACGTAGACAAGGCACTTCAGGACATGGTTTAGTGGGCATGTTTGATGGTTAGACTCAATGATCTTGAAGGTCTTTTCCAACCTAAATGATTCTATGACTCTGGATGAATTAGATTACCCTTCCTCTCATTCTTAAAAAACAAACACAAAAGAAACAAGAGGCAGACAGCAGAAACTTAACTAAATGGAGTTTCCCTAAGCAAGAAACTGCATGTAAGGGTATAGTTGTATTTGCTTATAAATCATGTGACTGAAAGCTGCGTGAGAGCAGAGTTAGCTAGTTTGCTATGAAATCTGAAGATAATTAGTCTTACATATTACTAGTCATTTCTACTGTTGAGGGGATGGGGAAGCACAAAGAAATCATTGAGAGGAGCATATATAGAGAGGTAAATGTTTGCTTCAGACTCTGTAAAAAAAGAGGCTGGACACTTCTCAAGAATAACATTAGGTTTTTTGCAGTTTTAGGTATAAAAATGACAAATGTCAGATTCAGTGCAATATTCCAATACCTGTTTCAGGCCCAACAGAATGAAGGAGAGCCAAACAAAATAATGTAGGAAAGGTGTAAAGGAAAGGATGATTTTCAGCATCTAGAAGAGGTTCAGATTTTCTTCTTTTTTTTAGGGGAGGAAAGATGAGATCAGAGTTTATTTTAGCCAGAATTACTTTGACCTAATCAGCACTGAGAGACAAGACAACACTGGCCTGACTTCAAAATTTTAGTGTTTCTCATGAAGAACCTGCAGGGAATAGTTATCAGTAGATGGGCAGGCTATATGATATGAGGGGTGAAGAAAATAATTGTGAAGTGTCCCTCCTTCTCAGAGAGTAAGCAGAAATGTCAAGGAAAAGCCCCACAAGCCCCCCAGATCAGAATAGGATAGGAACAACCTTTACTGCTGTGTTGCCTGCGGGGTGTCCCTGGATGCAGGTGAGCAGGCAGCTTGCCCAGCATGCTCCTTCAGGCTGGCTCAGTGGGATTAATGGGGTTTGCTCACTTTCCAAAAGGAACATGAAATGAAGCAAAATCATAGACAAGCCTTCTTCATGGTTCGCCTCCTCTAGGAGCTGTCCTCAAGGACCACCCATGTCTCAGCCTTACAACTCTGACTGTGCAGAGGTCTGCACACCCCCAGGAGCAGGAGAGGGGTTGTCCATGCAGGCACACTTCTGGCCATCCTCCTCTGCTCCAGCAAAACACAGGGCAGATGTTGAGACCACAGCTGGATTTCCTTTCAACAGTGCTGTTGCTGCTGTTGTTGCTGCCATCGTTGGTGAAGGCTGGAAGCCTGGTAAACAAATGTGGCTGTAGGTTCCTTTACACAGCTGCTTTTACATCCTGGGGCCAGCTGGCAGCCTTCAGGGCATTGCTGTCCTCTCAGTGGTGTCTAAATGTGGAAAAAAAAGTGCAGGTTAGAAGAGAGGAGCTGTCCTTGTCCGCTCAAGCTTATGCACACTCACAGATGCTGGCAGATGTCCATGTATTGTTCCTTTGTGTAGGAGCATGTCAGAGCACATGGCTCTGCTAGAGCAAGTGGTACATAAACATACATAGATGTATATATATACACATAAAAAGCAGATACAATAGCCCTCAGCGGTGTGATCAGCCACTGGGTTTATCAAGAGCAGCTTTTACCCTAGTTTGTGGATCAGCAAAGCATCTTTCAAGTATGGACTTTTCATGTTGGCATTTTAAATACTCTTTTTCAAAATACATTAGTCTCTGTAAGCTTTTCCTTTATTAATATGCTGTAAGCTTCAAAGTATTGTTTTCCCACGATGTAGTCTCAAATACTAAGGAGACACTCGCCCTTGCCTAATCACATCTCCAAGTAAGCAAATATTGGCAAAAAAACATAAACCTGATTGTTCCCTACAATCAAATGATATTGAATTTGGTGGCCGTTCTTGCCGTTTATAAATATGAATTACAAATATATGTTGCCTCAGGGCATCATAAATTGACTTTCTCTAGTAAAAAGCTCTATTTCAGCTCTCAGATGGAGAGCTGTTAAAATTAACAACAAAACAAAGATGAGCTTTGGAAGGACTTTTAATGTCATCAGAGATGCCCCAAAAAGCTTATATCAGAAGAGAGAGCAGAGACTTTCTTTACTAGTTCATATATACAGCTGCGAGTAGAATTACCTACATACATCCAGTGTTCATCCAGAAAAGTATGAATAATCTTCAAGGCTATGAGCAACAAAGAAGGGGAAATAGTACTGCACAAAGAAAAGAAACAGCACTTACTGATGCAGATCGAGTTTTAATAATTGGGGAAGTTAATAGATGCTGTTTGGTGTCATTCCAGGCAAGATTTTTGTAGACTTGTCACAACTGGAATTCTCTGCAGCTTGCATCACCAGCCAAAAATTGCACAGCTCGTTGTTCCCAACTCTCCCATTTTCCAGCCTCAGAAATTCAAATGCTTTGTGTCTGAATTCACAATAGCAACCCAGAAAGAGCATTGCCAAGCAAGACAACCAGTTAACCAACTGGCAATGTGTTGATTTCAAGACTCCCAACAGTTTTTCAACATTGTAAATCAATGTCTTTGATGTTACTAACTCTTGTCTACTCCAGGGTTACTACGATATGCTAAAACCTTACTAAGACATGCACCATGAATACTAATGAATAACACATGTGATATACAGTGGACATTTACAGAATTAAACCACACCTGTTATTTTCCTTACTACTGATGATATTCTGTGGCCAGCCCTGGTGTTTATATGGACAGCACTTTGTACTGTCCTACGTGACACTGAATCCAGCTCTCATTGAGGCTGGG
The DNA here is from genome assembly GCF_947461875.1 of Haliaeetus albicilla. Lineage (NCBI taxonomy): Eukaryota > Metazoa > Chordata > Aves > Accipitriformes > Accipitridae > Haliaeetus > Haliaeetus albicilla. Next base: position 19,483,182 of record NC_091516.1, read on the forward strand.
GCTCTACTGTTCATCCTTCATTACATAAGGCCATGTGTAAAGCTACAACATTTACATTTATATGATTCATATTGTATGCATCTCTGAGCGTACAAACCTTGAAAGATGTTCTGCTTTTTTGGGAGTTCATACATGTTTGTTTTTAACATACACTTTTTGTTGTGCAGCCTATCATCATGTTTTTTCTTCTCCAGCTAATATTCTGAAAGGAAGAATGAGTTCAGCAAGCAAAAATGCTCATCTTGATGACAGAATGGAGAGCATCCTGCACGAACAGTATAGGACTTAATCCAGGAAGGTGCTGAATGTCTTCAGACAGAATCAATAAAACACATCAAACCCTATACAACTTGGAGTGTATAAAGAGTCAGCATGATTTCAAGCTAACTGCCTAAAATACTGTAACTTGAACATATCAGAGTTTTGCACTACCTGGGCCGAACAGGTCAGCCTCTTTAACGACTGAAGTTATAGTGCCAAGAGAGAATTGGAAACCACATCTAGACTGGCTGTGAGACCTTCCAGCTGTATCAGTCTGTTCACAGGGCAATGAAGTACTTATCACTTTTAAGGATTAGTTTCTGGCAGGAGAAATAGCTATTGGCTATTGGAAATATGATGTTGCAATACCAACACTTTCATTGGGATAAAAAATGAGACAAACAACAAAAATGATAACTTAGGCAAAACCTGAAGACTAAGGGTATCAGAATGAAAGCAGTCCCCTTAAGACACAGTTAGAGATAAATTGCACTTAGATACAGATATGCTTTTCCAAATAAAATTCAAGGACTATTCTATGTATATACCTGAGGTAAAACGTTGGCCTTTGTAAAGCCATGTTTGGGAACATCTAAAAAGATTCTCCTGAAAAATGAATATATCTCATTTTTGGAAAATGTGGTAGCTTTGTGGGAATTCAAAAGTAAATTGCCTATTGCAATTCTACTCTCCCTGGTTGCAAAGCTTTTAAAAGACAGCAGTCCAGGAGACAGTATAGGGTAGAAAATAGGTTTTTAAGAAAATGTGGAAATCATGCCAACATGAAAAAAAAAAACCAGCAATTTTCAATGCCAAATTTAGAAACTAAGTGTGTATAATTCTAGGAGGTGCTAGCAAAAAAAAAAAAATTAAAAAAAATCAAAGTTATACCTCGTAGCAATACTGAACTGCTTTCGCATCTAAAAAGAAAGAAAGAATATATTCATTTTTCAAATTAAAAAATGCAGAATAGTGCCAAATTACACAGTGTCAAGTGGAATCAAATTAAAATGTTGATTACTTAGAGTTACATTGCTAGCACAGCTTCCTTTGTGTCTGGTACCCAAAAGTTGTTTTCATTTTCAACTGGCATAATATTTAAGCTAGACAATGCTTGCAGTATAATTTGCAGACATACTGCTATGTAAAATATGTGGAAGCTGGTCCATTACATGCCATTCAGTTTAAATGTATTAGGCTTGGGTGTACCTCCATGGCTGTTATTACTAGAATAACATGACTAAGCATAACTTGTATTCTGAATTTTTTCCCTGGAGCACCCAACTTTAACTGGCTAACATCCATTGATGCAGACTCCTCTTCACTTATTAGACAAATACTGTGTTGCTGGACTTAAGTATTTTTGAAATCAGCAGCATGGTTTTTTTGTGACACTGAAGTCAATATTAGTGGCTTGCTAGGAGCTTGAGGGTCCTAGCTAATGTACATATTAACTTTATGAACGATGCATGAGTAAGAACAAAATTGTAATGACCCCACATATGAGTGATGCACCTTTTTTTTTGTTGCTTTCAAATGCATTTCCTCCCTTTTCTCTTGTTCTTGCTTTCAAATGTGTTTCCTCCCTTTTGTTTTGTCCTTACTATGTTCTTTTTATAAATCAGTTCTAACATCTTGAATTTTCTTTTCTTCTTCTCTTTTTTCTTTTTAGATAGATTCATCACCAAGTTGCTTTGAGACTATGAAACCTTGCATTCATGACAGTCTTAAACATCCTGAAACCATCTCTTCCCTCTTTCTATTCACAAATTTGGCAACTATCTTCCTTGCCATTTTCACTCTCTTCTCACCATATTGCAAGAAACTGAAAAGTTGCCTCATTTGTAATTCCACAAAGTGTGCAAAGTCAGCTAATGCTTCAAATGGTAGTTAATGACTTGACGAAAGTCTCCCAGGGCATCTGAGGCCACACCAGGAAAGAGCTCTGCACTCTTTAGGCTGTCTTGTACTCCTTCTGTCTCTCTAGTCTTAAATTTAAGTGCAAGAAAACTTTTCTCCTCACTCCTTGCCCCATTATTTTTAGGTCTCCTCTACTGATTTCTTATGGAAACTATTTCAGCTTGTTCCTATTGGCCAGCAGATACCTCCAGGGACGCTCCCCCTCAGGGCAGCTTCAGGGATCAGAAGGGCTCTCTCACTGCTCAGCGCTGTGATTAAACCTCACCCCACATTCGCTGACTTCAGACTAGCAGGAATAGCAGTCCTGGGGTTAACATGCCCTCACCTCCCTGTATTTTTAGAGACTGATTCATTAGGCTGTAAATAGATGTAATGCTTATGCTCTCAGTTTTTAGGACCAAGTAAATATAGCAAGGATTATTGCCTTTAGAACTTGAAGCAAGAGACAAGCAAACAGGTCTTCAGTTTGTAATCCTTATCCAGATATTTTAGGGATGGTTTTCTTGTTCTTCCCAAGCTTGTATGTACCAGGCTGTATAGTTAGCAAAGTCACTGGAGGTTCTTAAGTTCAGACACGGGGCAGAGTCTCTGTGACTTTAATAGGTCTCATGAAGAGCAGCATCCCATTAGTCTAACAGTGGGACCGTAAAGCAAGCACAGCCTGCAGGACATGCTATGGCAGCCTCTCTTTGTCCAAAAGCAGTATTAAAAAGGTGCCTCACAGGACCTTTTCTCCCTCTGCCCCATAGAAGTAGTAACTTCCTATTCCTCACTGGGGCAAATATCGTTCCCCCAAATGTAACATGCTGCACTTTCTTCCATGGAAGTGCAACAAGTAAGAGGACTACATAGGGTGGGTGACAGAAGAAAGAAAAAACACAACAGTCAGTTAAAATGTTGTATGCAAATACACAACCATAACAAATCCAGCATGATGGCTGTGGACCTACAGCCAGGTCCTGTGCTTCCTGCTTCAGTACTGTCAAGCATCTCTGAAAGCAGCCAGCAGATCTCCTTCATCCTGGCACAGGGAAGGTCTGCAGATGAAGGAGGAGTGGCCAGAGCACAGCTGCATGTGCTTGGCTCTTTTTTTGTGGTGTGCTCCATTGCCCCAGATCAAAGTGCAGACACATCCCAAAAGTCAGTTTTCCCTGCTGCCTTTCCTGAGCCAAGCACAGTTCAGTCATGGCCCAGATCCACAGCATGTTTTTTTAAAAGCCTGAGATGCCTAGACACAGATATTGATCGTCTTAGAAACATATATGAAAAAGCTGCAGAAATTGAAAGGAGTTCTATGTGCTCATTGGAGGGCAGAATTTGACCCCATGTGGTGTTTTGGGTCCCTGGAAGGAGTCTGTTGAATTGCATTAGCACATGAAGATGGTCAGCCAGCACTCTGGCAGGTTTACCTCAAAATTTCCCTGCTTTTGTGGGTTTATGTCCAAACATAATGTTATTTGAACACATTTAATTAACTACTGTAGCTGTTTGAAGTCACTGACATTATTATTTTTATACCACTGCAGCCTCATACTACTGGTTGCTGGTCATTATAGTAGCTTGCAAGATCAGTGCAATTCATTCTGGACTCAAAGTTAATCTTATGGAAAATCCAATCAGTAAACTGATTAGGTATTAAATTACATTCTTTGTTAACATTCTCTATTCCTTCCCTTACAGTACAAAAAACCCATAACTTTTTTTCCCCCTTGTTTTCTCCCTTCCCTCTTCCCCATTTCTATTAGTATTACTCTGCTGTCAAATTCGCTGGTATGGTAGAGGTTACCTACAGATTATATGTTACTGCTTTCTTCTTAAAAAAAATAAAAGGTCACTGGTTGGGTAAAACAAGAAATTAAAAACATGTAAAAACATGTCAGATCCCAGGATGCCTTAGAAATGTTCTTTTGACAATTTTTCAGTGATGGGTATCCAAAATATGCTTCTGACTCTAACATCTGTAGAAAATATTGCTGGCATTAAAGTTTACTGCAGCAGTAAGCCATTCCGAGTTGATTGCCACTGTACTTCATAAACGTTTTTTTACCATAGGTCATTCCTAGCAGTTAACTTCAGATAACAAGTGATTTTTATGAGGGTGTTTGTTTTTTCTAATGAAAACTCATTTTGACAAAAAAAATAATCAACTACACTGAATCCAGCAAACAGTGGGAGCTGTGCTCCTGTCAAGACCAAATGTGGTGTGTTGAACAGAAATTCTAGAAATCATATTAAAGAGACTGACTAACATCAAGTTATTATTGACTGTGTTTGCCAGACAGCCTACAGAAATATGCCTGTGATCATGATGAGGCAGGAGATTAGCTGTGATTCCTGTGATTGCTAATATCTCTTGCATACTGTGTTCATCAATAGGAAGTCTGCCACTGCGTTTAATATGGCCAGGTTTTCATCCTTGTAATTATATTAGCCTTCCTTACAACTTGAAGGTAGATTGCTTGCCTCACATACACATTTTGTCTGCTATTTCAGTCTTCAAGCTCTTTGGGCCAAGGTTTACAGTATGCATATTTTTGTAAAGCACTGAACTCTATTTGGCCCAAAGCAGCAACAGCTGAAGTATTAAAATAGCTACATATAAACACATGTCAAGTAGCAGTTATTACTGCTTCAGAGAATCCCCACAACTGTTTTGAAAAACAGTGGTTTCATTTTGCTTTTGCTTTGTACTTCTTTAGTGTTACTCAATATATTTTACAACTTTTAGTCCAAGTATCTTAAAATCTCAGTGCAAAATTCAACCACTATTTCCAAATGCATTTTGATACACTACCTGAACTCATACTTATAACACTAGACTATGAATGAGTTCCTGCCTATTCTATCAAAACTAGGTCTCACTTCAGCTGCTTGGAGGATTTCAGTGTTCCTGCTTTTTAATCTGGTAACTCTCAACTCTCCCTCTCCTTCCCTGAATATGATGCAGGCCCCCAGTTCTTGTCTCAATGAACATGCCATTTTAAATTGCTCTCTGACATCTCAAAATCACAGTGGTTGAAACTCAGCTTCTAATGTTTTCTTCTGAACACTCCCTTTTCTATTTTGGTGTCAACAGTTTCACTATCTGCTATGCAGCCTATATTTTGCTCCTTCCAGCAGATTCAGGCCCCTCAGTTAAAAAAAGCCTGTTTTATTTATCAAAATGAGAAGTTCTTCTCTGTTCTCATGTAGAGATGATTTCTGCAGAATTTAAGTCCAAATTTTTGGCCATGCTGCTGGGTGCTTTGATGGTTAACACTTCTGCCATTTTTTTGCTCTCTCCCTTTTTGATCACAGAGACATCCAAGTCATCCCTTCATACAGTTCTCTCGTTGTCTTTTTCCTCTGCTTTTAATTCCTTGAACTGTGTCCCCAAACCAATTTGCCAAGGCCCCATATTCATCTCAGTCAAGTTCATCCTGAAGTCTCATCCTGCAGTCTGCCCTGAAGACTACTAAAAACATAACAGTTAAATCAAGCTTTGCCATTTTGTTTTTGCCTTGTCACATAAGATTATCAGCCGCTGTGTGCCATCCTTTGTCTATTCTTTCCTTTATTGCTTTTGTTGTGTCTATGTTCTAGACTTCAAGCTTACTGAAGGTAAAATCTGTATATTTATAGATTAATTTTAATTATTATTAATTATAATTATAGATTAATCAATAATTATCTATAGATATAAGAGGCACTTAACTAATCTGTGCATAGGATGCAAATAAATAATAATTATTGTTCCAAGGATGGATTTACTAATACAGAGAGGCATTAAATGGAGATGGCTGCCCAGGAGATTCCCAGGAAACTACAGGAGCAAGGTCTGCACATGAGAAATCAAACATACATATGAGTAAGAGCTCTCATTGAAATAAAAGAGATAAGTCACTGTTGCAATGTTATTTACTGCTCTGAATGTCTGCTGGATCAGGACCTTAGGTTGCAATGTGATAATCTGAATCTTCCTTGCCAGAGCCCTTTCCAGAACACCTGACACAGCACAAACTCCATTTACTGTCAGTCGTTAAGCAGAGCTGTCAAAACTGGTGGGAGGGATAAAAAAAATAAATCAATCTTGCACCAGTCACTGGATTCTAACAATAATCTCCTATATGTCACTGATTACTTTCTCAGAGATGCAAGAGATTACTGATTACTTTTAAATTGCTAGAACATGGAGCCATATTTCTTCACAGAGACATGGTTCAGTGAGTCCCCACATTTAAAACTGAAAAGAAAACTAATCCCATATCTAATTCACTCCTACAAAGAGAACAAATCAGCAATTTAGGCCTTAATTATTTATTTAATGCTTCTTTTCCCAATAGCAAAAATTGTTGCTGTAGCTCTTGCTAGACATTTACTGGGAGAAGAGGAAAAAGTTAGTAGCATATTGATTACGCACAGCCTGGGTACCATGATAACATTATAGCCAATTGTTTGTTTCTTTGATCTTGGTTGCTTAGATAAAATTTTTAATCTGAAAATGTAATAAATAATTATTTCAAAAAGTGAGTATTATAACTTAAAAATAAAACCAATAACTCACTTTATCATCCCAGACAACGTATAATGAGATTTCACCACCACACATACAATCCTCCTGGATTTAGCTCAAATATCAGGATTAATCTTATACGAGTCTCAATGCATAATTCAAAATGTCTAATTTATTGGGGCCATTAATTGGCATCAGTTGCTGTGAATTTCATACTTTGAGACTAAACTTTGTTTTCAGAGTATGCTGAGTTACAGAAAAAAAGAATTTCCAGAATCAAGAAGAGAATGAGAAATGTTATTTTGTTTTGTTGTGTTATCCACAGAAAAATTACTGTATGTTGTTTGCAACCCCCAATATGAAGTCAGGTTTTTTAGAGTTCGACCCTTAAAATCTTCTGATGTTGGTCCTTGTAGCAAAGTCAGAGAATTCTCAAATAATATGTCTCATAGATATGCACATTACTGTATCTGGGTAATTCTCAGCTCAGTATTGCAGAAGAAGGCTGAAAAGAGCTAGACAAAGGACATCTCTACAGAATGTGGGATTTATTTGCAATTCCAGAAAACATTCCTTGCACAAAACCATTCTTTTTATTCCGCCACACGCTTGTAGCACATATCCCAACATAATAAAAAGTTAGCACATAGCAAAGCCTGTTAGTACTTTCAGATCCAAATCTCTACCTTCCCTGCCATTCTAGGGTAGATTTTAGGATACCACAGCCAAAACAGATTTTTAGTTCTGTTGCAGTTCCTCAGGTTCAGGCATTTATCTGAACCTTTCCTGCTCTATGTCTTCTGACTATTTGCAAATGTTTTCAAACTCTGTTGAATAAGTTTTGGCTCTTTCCTGACATGCTTTCACACTCAGATCTGGGTACCAAGTGGATTGATAGCACTAGGGGAAAGGAATTTTAAATCCCCCTTCCCGCCCACCCCCCTTTTTTTTTACTGCAGTGTGAAGTTTATTTTGCTCACTAAATTGTAGGCTAAATGGGACCTTTGAGATAAAGTTTACATTAGTTTATCTCTCCAGTTGAATATTACATGATTCTGTATTTAATATCATGGGGTTCGCTGTTACCCATGCATCTGTCAAGATATTTCCACCACCTTGGTGTCAAAATTCAAAATTAGTGATTAATAAAGTGAAGTAAGTGAAAGGGGAGCTGCAAGTTACTGAAAGTGATGGGCATGATATATGAATATCATCAGCTTTTCCTTAAAGAACATTTATATGATTATATGAATGCAAAAAGGCAATGCAGTATTTTAGTCTTTCTCTAGTCACTGGAACACTCTGAAGCAGATGGACTGTGTGACTGATGATTCAATAATTGCACTCATTAAAAATGTTCACGCTTTTAATTTCCCCCCCCTCACATTCTGTGAAGAGCTGAGGAATGAAATGGTTTTGTCATTGTCAGCAGATAGATAATTGAGTTTGCTTTGATTTCCTGGGGTGTCCCTTCCCCACCCCCATGCTGTTGGATTGACATCTCCAGAAGCGTAGCAGAACATTTGAATCAGACCCAACTTTCTTAAAGGAGAAAAATGTTATGGAAAGACTCCTGTCTCCCTCTCAGTGTTCACTTGTGTGCACTCAGCAAGCAATCTACCTTGGTAGAAGACAGCATGCACTTGCTTTTCTGCCAGATTACCTCCCCCTGTGATATAGTTACCCACCTGTGGGTCTCAAGAAAAAGAGAGATAATTCTGCCTTGAACATATGCACAGAATGCTTCTCCTGTTTATTGTTGCCAGCTAGAATCAACCTAAAGGTGGTAGAGGGGAGAGGGTGTCCAGCTGTGCAAGTGCCTGATGCCTGGTATTGCAAGAACATAAAATAATCTCACAAAGACCCAAGGAAAAACGGTAGTGGGAAATGCAGTGAAAAATAGAGCCATCCTGCTTTCTCTGAAAAAAGGGATAAAAGTATCTTCCAGATCTGCTGAAGGGGTGCTTCTTTTTGTTTCTGCCATTAGGATTTAACTTTAGAGTTTGCATTTAAATTTAAACTGCATAATAGCAAAGCATTCTCCAAATGAGGCATTACATTCACTCATTCTACCTACCCTATTGTTCAGGCACCCATTTTCCAGATGCTGCTCAGGGAACAAATATAGTACAAGATGTGTAATCCATGTCTTTCAGTCAGTCTCCAGCTACTCCAGGAGACTCTCACACTATCCATCATTTGTATTTTGCAAACGTCTAGCTGAGATCAGAGCAGCACAGTGTTCAGCCTTGTTCAAACACAACATGACAGAGCCCTTTGCAACTCTGTTTAAGGTCTCTAAGGTGGACTTTCAATGCTCCTAAGCTTAGGTTTCACTATTCTGTACCTGTGAGCAAAAGAAAAATATTTTTTCTCTAAGGGTGTTCTCTTTCTTTGACTTTTTGAGTACACTTCCTAGGCTCTGGTGGTCCATAACACGATTTTGACCTGCTGTTAGAGTACTTAGGAGTCCTGGGCAGACTACATAGGTGCTTACACACTTCTACAGCCCTCCCTCTGTGTACATACTCTCTTAGATCCCTGCCAGGTGAAACATACAATACACAGACTTTGACACAAAATACACCGATCTAAAAAAGTTGGTAAGTCCTCGTATCATCCTTTGCCTTAAATTCACTGCACCCTGTTATTATTTGTGTCTGTCAGGTATGAAGATTTTTACACAAACTTGTGATGTGGGGATTCTCTTCTTCATGTGTTTTTTCAATAATTGAAAAGGATGTCCCTGTCATAAAAGTAGACTCTCTTGTTCCTTGTTCAACAACTGCCTTTTGTCTTTGTGAACTCCCTTTGTTCACCTTCTCCTGATGCTTGGGAGAAGGCTACATCTTCAGACTCGTTCCTTCCTCTGCATCTAAAACACATTACTCCTTTTTCTCCTCATGTAGATGAAAATATTCCATGCTCTAAAGCTCCTTAGCCAACAATCCATTCGCAGCCATAATTGTGAATGCTACTTCACCTTCTCCTTCTGTCGTGGTTTAACCCCAGCCAGCAACTAAGCACCACGCAGCCGCTCACTCACTCCCCCCCATCCAGTGGGATGGGGGAGAAAATCGGGAAAAGAAGTAAAACTCGTGGGTTGAGATAAGAATGGTTTAATAGAACAGAAAAGAAGAAACTAATAATGATAATGATAACACTAATAAAATGACAACAGTAGTAATAAAAGGATTGAAATGTACAAATGATGCGCAGGGCAATTGCTCACCACCCGCCGACCGACACCCAGCCAGTCCCCGAGCGGCGAATCCCTGCCCCCCCCTTCCCAGTTCCTAAACTAGATGGGACGTCCCATGGTATGGAATACACTGTTGGCCAGTTTGGGTCAGGTGCCCTGGCTGGGCATGAGAAGCTGAAAAATCCTTGACTCTAGTCTAAACACTACTGAGCAACAACTGAAAACATCAGTGTTATCAACATTCTTCGCATACTGAACTCAAAACACAGCACTGTACCAGCTACTAGGAAGACAGCTAACTACATCCCAGCTGAAACCAGGACACCTTCCAAGATGCAATACAGAATGAAGGCTATACATATGACACAGCAGTATGTGTAGTTCATAAAAACAAACTGTAATGTATGAAGTGCACATACATCTGTTAAATCATCACACCACAGCAACTTTAAATGGGCTTGCCACATAGCCAGCAAAAACAAACAGCAGAATTAGAGTGTACACATGCATAGGGAAGTGACATGATTTGCACACAATTCAGTAGCACTGTACCTTAACTAAGCCATTTCAATTAACATTCACAGGAGTTTTTTTTTAAATCTCATGCTCAGTAATGTGACCACAAATGCTTGGGGAAATGGATCCCTTAATAGCCTTTTCCTTCAAGGAACAAGCGGTCAAGTGAACGTGGAAGTTTCTAAGTGGATATCACAGTACAGAGTGGAGCAGCATGAAACCCTCAGCAAGCAAGTTGGGGATTCAGGAAGACAGAAAATCTGTATCGAAATATAAGATTTCACGTAATGAGCTACATTCTGATGGCATCAGGAGATAACCGTCAGTCAAGAATGCAGACGTCTTCTTGAAAGGAAAGGTCTGGTTGGAAATGAGGCTCAGTGACAGTCACACATCATACAGAGCAAACCACATCTTCTTAGGCAAACAGCCACAATATGCGGCTTCAGACTTTTTATCTGGAGCTAAGCATTATGGCTAGACTTTTTTTTCCAGTAGGATGGATGGACCCAAGTTCATGCACTCTAGTACCCTCAAACACTGGAAAACTTTGGATACGGACCCAGAGCCAGAGCAGTTCAGGGTTACCTCTTATTCAGACAAGGTCATACACACATTTCAAGCAAAACATTTGTCTGTCAAAGTAGGATGTTACCCTCTAGGAACCAAGCACAACACATGGCAGGTCTGTATTTCATTTTGAATGCATGTCTGAGCCCTCACTTTAACCCAAATACATCTCATAGGTGCACTGATTGGCTCCATTCTGCAGCGTAAGCTCAGAAGCACACCTCCCTGGCATGTGTCTGCCATGTGTTCCTGCAGGATCATTACATAGCCGAAGGTAAGTTAGATGTCCTAAAAGCAGAGCTGGCACCATAGGTAGCCAGCTTAGTGGTTGCCCTTAGACTCATATGGTTGTGATTACTAACCCACCAGCCTCCCACACCTAAGAATCTGAGTGCACAGGTCCTGGTCAGTGAGGTGGACACATATTCAGCAATTTCTTGGCCCAGCCTGCAAATGACCTCCTTACCTCTCAATACCTTGAAAGGTTGGCTCTTCGTGTTTGCCTTCTTTTCCTATCTCCCTTCTTTTCAGAGCCAATAGCAAGACACTGCCCTGCTTGCAGCAAGCTCTGAAACACACCACTGGGAATGCAATAACTGCAGGGTCATGGAGAGAAGCAGCAGATGGTTAAGATAGAGATTGGCCCCTTTTCACTTTAAGGGAAAATACTAAGATGGTGCACAAGACAAAAAATAAACACTGATGTAGTCATCAGTTATCAAGTATTTAAAGGCACTGATACTTTATGAATTGAAGCACTGGAACCACTTTCTTCTCTAACTGTTGGTGACTCATTGTTCATAATTCGTATCTATTTATCATTAAAATTATTTTTGTGCATCATTGCCCCACGTGAAAAAGGTGACTGCATTTTACAGCCAGATGTGACTGTTCTGTTGCATAAATTGGAGAGTGGAAAAAAAACAGACCAAACCAAAACAAAATAAGAAACATCATCAAAGGAAGGAAACACAAAGAAAAATACAAAAGCAGTTCTACTAACAGATAGCTCTAGATTTGGTATGTGCCAGAATGATGCTTGTTGCATATTGCAGTGCCCAAGTCCAGTGTGAGTAATGTGGATAGCTTTCATGGGGTTCTCAGATGTCAATTTCAACAGTTCAGTTATAACATGGAAATCAAAGTGTGTTTATCCTCACGGAAATTACACTTACCTTTTCTGGGGCAACTGAGGAGGGCACATCTTTCAAAGGGCTGTGCTTTACCCTCAAAGCCCTACAATACAGCATACCTGCTCAGACTCCAAGGGCCACCAGTCAAGTAAGCATTACTTTGTGTGGGTGTCCTGCTGTGGGATTCAGCTCTAGGAATCCACAACATCAACAGAAAGACTGTTTAGGACAGCCTTTAGAATAGAAGGTACCTGCTGCATTTTGGAGTCCCAGACCTGAGAAATTTTAATAAAACATTCTTTTTTCTCAGGATTCCTTCTCCCCATGTCAAATAACAAAAGTCTTGTCATACCACTTCCTTTCATGTTGATGCAGGGACCTCAGTGTTCCCCCTTATTTCTCCAGGAATATTATGCAACTATAGTAAACCCCTGCTTTAGGGTAGTCTGCCTCTCAAAAAAAACAATCCCTAAACCCAATATTGTTTCTCTAACTTTTGCAGCCAGTGAGAACAGACTATTTTCTTCAGGGCTTATCACTATTTTAGATAGCTAAAGAAAAAAAAAAGTCTTGCCTGGGTGGAAAATTTCTGTTGTAACTGATAGCAAATACAGAAAGTCTAATTTGCATATAGATGTTGAAGCTTGCAACAATATACTCCCCTGAGAGAGCTCTTGTTGTTTAACTGTGTACACAGTCTGGTACTATGCTGCCCAGCACCTAATAAAAGCTAAATTAAAACTTTCTTAAAACTCTGAGGCTGTGAATATCCTTAAACTATCAATTTGCATTTGCAAAGAAAGGGCAGAACCATACCAAGCTAAGCCTCATTTAAGAGGAAAAGCAGAGAGTATGGCAGCAAGGGCAAGAGGGAGAAATAACTTTATTTGAGAGTAAACATCAGTCAGATGTACTAATGCTTTAATTCATCAGCCTAGATGAGCTTTATTACAATGTTGGGATCAAGCAATACCAAGGAGATAAAAAGCAGCACTGTGTAAAGTAGAGAGAGAGACTAACTGAAGATTATTAACAGGGCTGAAAGAAAAACAGAGCCAGAATGGCTGAATAGTGAGGAGAAGATGAAATGGAAGGTGGAGAGAGCAGAAGGGGAGCACAAGTGGAAGTCTGAAGTACAATCTACTTTTTTTCTTCCTGTTAATCCTGTTTTTATTTTAATTTTCAGTGTTGATCACAGACTGTGCAGTGAAGCAATCATATGATACTGTGCCAAGGGAAAGCTAAAGGCTGTCAGAGGAAAAAAACAACAATAAGTTTGCTTTCATAATTTCATTAAAATAAATTATCTTAACATTTTAAATGAAAGTGTATATGATATATACGAAGGATAAGTAACATAATCTCAGAACTAGAATTTGCGCAAATTTTAAGTTACGCAAAAGAAAATCCATGATTGATATGAGAAGGTTTTGAATTCTAGAAGGAGCAGAAGCAGAACATGAAAAGCACAAAACTGGCCACACTGTCTGATAACTCTAGAGCCAGATTCTGCCAGCAGGATACATATGGCTCCCACTGACCCACAATGCAGCAAATTACACACTGTCCCATGAATTCTTCCACCCTGAATTTAATTCAGTTCTCCTAACGCCTGTTCAAATGAATAATGTCTTGTGGACTTCTGTTTGAACAGCAGTGTAGCCTTTAGTAGGACTTTGAGACTGAACATGAAGAGAAGTGATTGAGAGCCTAACTACGGAAAGGGAGAGAAGACCATGGAGGGATGCTTCTACTGCTTTGCCCTACCAGGGAATGAAGAATGGAGCCTTCCTAAATGTGTGATTCTCCTTTACGTCATGAAATAGCAATATAGTTAAGGGAAGCATGTAATCTTTTCCTGTCATTGCTTTTTAGAGGGCATTCTTCCTCTAGTCTTGTCTTTTACACTGTGTCTTCTCCTTACTACCCAGTGATAGGGACCATCTGGATGAAAGGAAGCTAATGTTTATCACTTATCACTTGATTTAATTTTTATTCACATGAGTCTTGTGATTGGAATTTCATTTATATAACTATCTAAACTAACTAACTATAACTATCTAAAGTGAAACCTTCTTCTCAGTATTCTTTTCACTTATCCACCCCTATGTTTGACAAGAAGTATTTGCCCCTTAATCTTTTTAACTCAGGCTTCCAGCTCTGGTAACACAATGCCATCTCTTATGCTTCTGCTTATCTCCAGAGAGTCTGAATAATTTCCAAAATTAGTGTTTCCTGGCTAGTGTCTAGAAAGTTCACTTAATCGTTTTGTCAAGCATGTGCAGGAATGGTGAAATTAGCATTTATAATAACATATTCTAAAGGAACAAGGAGATCTGCTTACAGCTTATGCCTAGAGGCTGTTTGATATTGGGGCTGTTATGCACTGCAGATTTTGCAAGCTGTAGGAGCTATAGGGGAGAAAATAAAGCTTCGCTTAGGGACAGAGGACCAGATCCACCCCAGTGAATGTGTGATATGTGAGTGCATTACTTTGATTCAGATCATGGGTACACTTTTGACTCAGATCTCTGGATCTCTCACTGTGTTCTTGTTCACATCACCAAGCAGTTATAAAGTGCATGAACTGGTTTTTCTTCAGGCAGGGCTAAACCAGAAGCGGTTATCTGGGAACACATGCAATATGTTTGAGGTGCTGGTGGACATTGGATCCTTGGGACGAGGTAATAAGGAGCCTGAAATAAACTCCTGATATACTTATTGCATGGGCATTGAACCCTCTTCAGATGCTGTTCTGTACTTCAGATCCACTTCTACAGGGCTGTGCTACATACAAATGTAGCCATCATATGCATCCATTGAAACAAGCTGAGCTCTGAACATAATAGATGCCAAAAACATTGATGGCAGGAAAATCCAAAGTCATTATCTCCCTGGCCTTTTGACAACTCAGACACAAAGTAATGAATCATTTATTTACTCCTTTAAAGCTGTTTTATTTTGACTTTATTTAATCATGTAAAAACTAAATCTGTTTTTCCCGCCAGTGCATTAAATATACAGCCTCTTATAGATTGCATATTGTGCTAATTTGGGATCATATTAGCCAAAGAAGTCTGTATGTTATTCTATTTGCAGAATGTGCTGACCTTGAGGAAATTTATTTTAACCCTGGTGAATTTGTTGGTTTGGGGATAATTCATGGGCATCAGAAGGTTCACAGATAAAAAGGCTGCTTTGACCTTCAAAGTGCTCATCACTAACATGTCATTATGCAAGTTGGGAACTTTTCAATCCCTTCAAAATGCATCACCTAAGAGCATCCTCTTTGCTTGTCACTCTATATTATTCCTATCTGAATGTCTTTATTATCTCCTCATTTTCCATAGCATCATATGCAAATGCCTCATGCTCACCTTCAACGCCCTTCACAACTATAACCTTTCTTTTTAATCAATTTTTTTTGCTTTTCCCTTCAGGTCTATGGTGGTAAACCCCTGAGTGGCTGAGTATTCAGTGGTACCACAACTTTCTCTATGCTTCTGTACATAATAGCCTCCTTTTCTCTTCCCTGGTATTAGTTCTTGTGGCAAACTGTACCATATCACATCTTGCTGTCAGTCCCTGTACAACTGTTCATCTCAGTTGCATGGTCTGCAAGGAATCAGCCATTAATCTTACTAGGTGAGTTGCAGTCTGACAGAAATTATATTTATTTATTTAAGGAAAATAAACTGATTCAGACTGTATCAATAGCACACAGAACTATTCAGATTTGCTCTTGCCACACTTTCTTCTTCATGCCTGCTGTTTGTAATAATCACTTATGGTCTCTTTGTTTCACATTAGATTGCATGTTCTTTGGGATCGAGATTTTGTTTGTAACAGTGCTCATCAAACAGTACAGACAGCATCTCTGTGCAGGGCTATCATTCCAACAGTAAACCATGTATTGACACTGTATGAATTCCAATCCTTGGTTTGTCCAAATAGGTTAATCGTACTATATTGTTGACACATTGCTTCTGAATACAACATGCAAACATTTATCTCTGAGTTTAGTGCTCTGAAAAGTCACAGAACATTGTATTTGTTTACATCCACACTCTTCCATCCTGAAAGAAAGTGATGTGTTGTTAGGAAGCCTGGCCTCTGACAAATGGCATTGGCAGAAAAAGTGGCAGTTAATGATGCTAACATAGAAGAATTTTGATTATTTAAAAAAGAATGAGGACATCTGAGAAGAAAAAGTGCATATAGGCACATATTTTCCATGTTAGCAGTCCAAAGAGCCTTTATTATTGCCATTACATGGAAAAGTAATGGGCTTCAGTGTGGATGGAGGGAGTCTTGTAACAGCGTCTATTTTGCCAACCTCTTTTGTACGTTTCTTAAAACCCCTCTTCTTTTGCTAAAGGAAGATTGTTAAAGCCAAGGATTCAAAAAAAAAAAACCAAAACACCACCACCAAAAGAAATGTAATTTGTGGTATTGTTCTAGATATTTTACTGAGGGGAAACTAATTAAAATATTGAGTTTTGTCCATATGTTGAACTAGGTTTGTTTTCTCCAAGCATTACGATAAGTTCACTAAACCTATTGAAAAGGTGGAATGTGAAAAAAAAAGTTACTGGCTGATAACAGAAACAGGCTGAATTTGCCCTGTACTTTGATATTATTTTTGTTTATTGAAAGAAGTTGCAGGCTGATGAATTTTGTCCAAATAGTAGAGGCCAGTTTATACATTTGGATATTAGGGTTTTGCTGGATTACATGTGTGTATAAATTTATGTATGTACTTTTTAGATTAAAAGGCTTGCTCAAAATTAAAATACTGTTCTTCTGAAGTGTTATAAAAATCATCAATATGATTTTCATAAAAGGAATACTAAGAATCCACACATTTGTCCTTGTAGTTTCTTGTATTGCAATTCTTCATGTTTTAGGAGATTTCATATGTGTTAGTTCTCAATACACAACCTAGTCTTTGCCAGTCAAGAACAGGAAGAACCATAACTTGGTTTCCACTAGCATTAAGAAGAGCACCTTCATTTGGATTTAGTTGCACAACTCTTATTCTAATTGATATGAATTCACTTATCTGAATGAAATGGATTGGAGCCATGGGAATATCTGCATATAGAAAAATTATATAAGAATCCTTTTATATTAAAATAAGAATTCTATAAATGGACAGCATATGAACCTCTTTTTATGTGCAGGTACTTTTGCACATAGCCTTTTTGCGGTCAATGTAGTGAAATAAAGTAACACCTTTAAAACAGCTTTATGAACAGGGAGTTAAGGCAAAATAAAGAAAGCATTTGGCTGAGTTGA
Organism: Haliaeetus albicilla; assembly: GCF_947461875.1. Lineage (NCBI taxonomy): Eukaryota > Metazoa > Chordata > Aves > Accipitriformes > Accipitridae > Haliaeetus > Haliaeetus albicilla. Next base: position 19,500,574 of record NC_091516.1, read on the forward strand.
GAGAATGAGCATTGTCGGTTCTCCTAAAAAGAGCAGTCCCTATCTAGAAAGATCCACTAAAGTCCTAATCAGATTATGCACGTCTTTAAAAATGCCAACATATGTATGAGTAACATAGATGAAAGTTCTTTGAAGATCACTGTCTTTCCTATGAAAGAAAACCTAAATTTTTCTTCATCGGAGTGACAGTGCAAAAGGAATTGCTGAATTCTTTGCTCAGATAACTCTTGGGATAAACCTTACTTGTTAATTAAATGTAACATGAAATGAAAAAGTTAAGATGCCAGAAACAGTGAGTTAGCTGCATCTTACAGCAAATGGATTAGGCAAAGTTCACTTGAGATTAACATGATGGTGTTGTATTTGACCTAAGATTTACTGAAAATGTGTTTAACTTTTTTGCTCTCAAAATGGATAGAATCAGGTATTTACAGCAAGGCAAAGGCTAATTACATTGGTGATTCGGATCCTTTTCCTGTCTTGTACCATTATTGCACCTGTATGATTGTTCATCAGAAAGCTTCCAGTTGCACAGTGGACATTTTGATTTCTGTCAGTAGGTCTAAGCAAATTCTGACTATTTTGCAACTCAGCCCCACAAACCAAGGCAAGGAAGGAAAAACAATTACTTTCTATAATAATTGATAACTATGTGAGAAGATGCTAGGAGAGTTAATGGACAACTTTTTCACTCCATGTAATTTTTTCATGAGTCATGTAATTTACGTGTAAAATAGAATATGTTGTCAAACCTGTCATCATACCTCTTACACTTCTCATCACTTCTATACCCTAATGTCTGCTATACAGTTATTGTTCTCTAAACCTTTTCTCTTTTAAAAGCTCTCAATTTTTGGCCAGCTTCTTTGAGTGAAATCTTTTCTATGGACTGAAAGATGACTGAAGAAAAAAAAAAAAAAAGATACTGTGCCACGTGGAAACATTATAGTTGCCCAGAATTACACTTAAAATTAGCTTAGCTCTGAAACTTGGTATGAAGGCAATTTCAGTACCACTTCTTTGGAAGGCTTGGAGGAAAACTACATCTCAAGCAAAGTAATAGAAAAAAACCATAGAATCATAGAATATCTCAAGTTGGAAGGGACCCATAAGGATCACCAGGTCCAAATTCCTGCTCCTCTCAGGACTACCTAAAACTAAACCGTATAACTAAGAGCGTCATCTAGATGCTGCTTGAACTCTGACAGGCTTGGTGCTGTGACCGCTTTCCAGGAAGCCTGTTCCTGTGACTGACCACCCTCTCATTGAAGAACCTTTTCCTAATGTCCAGTCTGAACTTCCCCTGACACAGCTTCATTCCATTTCCTTGTGTCCTATCGCTGGTCACCAAAGAGAGGAGGTCAGCACTTCCCCTTCTGCTGCCCCCCTTGAGGAATTTGTGGATTGCAATGAGAGCACCCCTCAGCCTTCTCTTCTCCAAGCTGAACAGACCAAGTCACCTCAGTCACTCCCCGTAAGGCTTGCTCTCAAGACCTTTCACCATCTTCATCTCCCTCTGGACACACACTAACAGTTTGATGTCCTTCTTATATTGAGGCACCCAAAACTGCACACACTAGTCAAGGTGGGGCTGCACCAGTGTCGTGGTTTAACCCCAGCCAGCAACTAAGCACCACGCAGCCGCTCACTCACTCCCCCCCCATCCAGTGGGATGGGGGAGAAAATCGGGAAAAGAAGTAAAACTTGTGGGCTGAGATAAGAACGGTTTAATAGAACAGAAAAGAAGAAACTAATAATGGTAATGATAACACTAATAAAATGACAACAGTAGTAATAAAAGGATTGGAATGTACAAATGATGCGCAGGGCAGTTGCTCACCACCCACCGACCGACACCCAGCCAGTCCCCGAGCCGCGATTCCCTGCCCCCCCCTTCCCAGTTCCTAAACTAGATGGGACGTCACATGGTATGGAATACACCATTGGCCAGTTTGGGTCAGCTGCCCTGGCTGTGTCCTGTGCCAACTTCTTGTGCCCCTCCAGCTTTCTCGCTGGCTGGGCATGAGAAGCTGAAAAATCCTTGACTCTAGTCTAAACACTACTGAGCAACAACTGAAAACGTCAGTGTTATCAACATTCTTCACATACTGAACTCAAAACATAGCACTGTACCAGCTACTAGGAAGACAGTTAACTCTATCCCAGCTGAAACCAGGACAGTATCCACCCCTTATTCTATACCATTGAAGTCATGCTCAGTTCCCATACCTTTAGTTACATTCTGATCAATCATCACCACCTTTCCATCCCTTTGAGACATATGAACAATGAGATATATATATATATATATAAGTATACACACACAGAGATATCATTCCTTTAGTTCATGGGTTATGTTCATAAAATGTTTGTTGAGTTCATTTAGTTTCCGACTCTGGGCTCCATCTGTCATACCAGTCTGTCTGGGCAGGAGGGATGGCGCAAAGTCCTCTCAGTCGGTAGAGCAGAATTGGGCTTCAGTGAGGTGTGATGAGCAGATGACATTTGACGCAGTAGGAGGATGGTGTGCACCGTTGGATTGTTGCATGCTGGAGTCAGTTCTGGTTCCATCACTACTGCGCTTTGCTCAGTTTTATCACAGTTCTTTCTTGCTTGATCCAAGTGATTCTTACTATAGTACTATGGATATAGCATATAACAATTATAGTAATGATAACATACAGTAGCAGGGTTATATAGCAACTAATATCATACTGTTAATTCTGGCTATTTTCACCTAAAATCAAATCCCCTTGAGGCACACATCGGACTTCTCCATCTTTTCGCATCACCCACCAAGTGCACCCAGGCCCTTGAGCAAAAGCAATCCCACGAATGGGTTTACCTTTGCCTGAGGCAGGAGTAACCCAGACTGTTTTCCCTAACATGTTTTTCATGTGCACTACAGGGACTTTATCCCCTTCTACAGTATGTAAAAATTCTGATTGGGCAGGGCCACTCCGATTGGCAGATCCTCTGGTGTTGACTAACCAGGTGGCTTTTGCTAAATGTGTATCCCAATGTTTGAAAGTTCCACCCCCCATTGCTTTCAATGTAGTCTTTAACAGTCCATGGTATCGCTCAATTTTCCCAGAGGCTGGTGCATGATAGGGGATATGATACACCCACTCAATGCCATGCTCTTTGGCCCAGGTGTCTACGAGGTTGTTTCGGAAATAAGTCCCGTTGTCTGACTCAATTCTTTCTGGGGTGCCATGTCGCCACAAGACCTGCTTCTCAAGGCCCAGGATAGTGTTCCGGGCAGTGGCATGGGGTACAGAATATGTTTCCAGCCATCCGGTGGTTGCTTCCACCATTGTCAGCACATAGCGCTTGCCTTGGGGAGTTTGTGGGAGTGTGATATAGTCAATCTGCCAGGCTTTCCCAAATTTATATTTCAGCCATTGCCCTCCATACCACAGGGGCTTTAACCGCTTGGCTTGCTTGATTGCAGCACATGTTTCACATTCATGGATAACCTGTGTGATAGTGTCCATGGTCAGGTCCACCCCTCGATATTGAGCCCATCTATATGTTGCATCTCTTCCCTGATGGCCTGAAGTATCATGGGCCCATCGAGCCATAAATAGTTCACCTTTATGTTGCCAGTCCAGGTCCACCTGAGCCACCTCACTCTTGGCAGCCTGATCCACCTGTTCGTTGTTTCGATGTTCTTCAGTGGCCCGACCCTTGGGTACGTGAGCATCTACGTGACGTACTTTTACAACCAGATTCTCTAGCTGGGACGCAATATCTTGCCACAGTGTGGCAGCGCAAATGGGTTTACCTCTGCATTGCCAGTTGCCCTTCTTCCATTGCTGTAACCACCCTCACAGGGCACTTGCCACCATCCATGAGTCAGTATAGAGATAGAGCACTGGCCACTTTTCTCTTTCAGCAATATCTAACGCTAGCTGGATGGCTTTCACCTCTGCAAACTGACTCGATTCACCCTCTCCTTCAGCAGTTTCTGCGACTAGTCGTGTAGGACTCCATACAGCAGCTTTCCACCTCTGATGTTTTCCCACGATGCGACAGGACCCATCAGTGAACAGGGCATATTGCCTCTCATTTTCTGGCAGTTTATTATACAGCGGGGCCTCTTCAGCCCATGCCACCTCCTCCTCTGGCGACATTCCAAAATCTTTGCCTTCTGGCCAGTCCGTGATCACTTCTAAAATTCCTGGGCGACTGGGGTTTCCTATGCGAGCCCGTTGTGTGATCAGTGTGATCCACTTACTCCACGTGGCGTCAGTCGCGTGATGTGTAGAGGAGACCCTCCCTTTGAACATCCAGCCCAGCACTGGCAGTCGGGGTGCTAAGAGGAGCTGTGTCTCAGTACCAACCACTTCTGAGGCGGCTCGAACTCCTTCATACACTGCCAATATCTCTTTTTCAGTTGGAGTATAGCGAGCTTCGGATCCTCGATATCCCCGACTCCAAAACCCCAGGGGTCAGCCTCGGGTCTCTCCAGGTGCTTTCTGCCAGAGGCTCCAGGTAGGGCCATTCTCCCCAGCTGCAGTGTAGAGCACATTTTTAACATCTTGTCCTGTCCGGACTGGCCCAAGAGCTACGGCATGAACAATCTCCCGTTTAATTTGTTCAAAGGCTTGCCGTTGCTCAGGCCCCCATTTAAAATCGTTCTTCTTCCGGGTCACTTGATAGAGAGGGCTTACAATCAAACTGTAATTTGGAATATGCATTCTCCAAAAGCCCACAACACCTAAGAAGGCCTGTGTGTCCTTTTTATTAGTCAGAGGAGACATAGCTGCTATTTTATTAATCACATCCATTGGGATCTGACAACGTCCATCTTGCCATTTTATTCCCAAAAACTGGATCTCCTGTGCAGGTCCCTTGACCTTACTTTCTTTTATGGCAAAACTGGCTTTCAGAAGGATTTGGATTATTTTCTTCCCTTTCTCAAAGACTTCTTCTGCTGTGTTGCCCCATACGATGATGTCATCAATGTATTGCAGGTGTTCCAGAGCTTCACCTTTTTCCAGTGCAGTCTGGATTAGTCCATGGCAAATGGTGGGGCTGTGTTTCCACCCCTGGGGCAATCGATTCCAAGTGTACTGGACACCCCTCCAAGTAAAGGCAAATTGTGGACGACACTCTGCTGCCAGAGGGATTGAGAAAAATGCATTAGCAATGTCAATTGTGGCATACCACTTGGCTGCCTTTGACTCTAGCTTGTATTGAAGTTCTAGCATATCTGGAATGGCAGCACTCAGCGGTGGTGTAACTTCATTCAGGCCGCGATAGTCAACTGTTAGTCTCCACTCCCCATTAGACTTCCGCACTGGCCATATGGGACTATTAAAGGGTGAGCGAGTTTTGCTGATCACTCCTTGGCTCTCCAGTTGGCGAATCAACTTGTGGATGGGAATCAGAGAGTCTTGGTTGCTGCGATATTGCCGCCGGTGCACCGTCGTGGTAGCAATTGGCACTTGTTGTTCTTCAACCTTGAGCAACCCCACAATCGAAGGGTCTTGAGAGAGACCAGGCAGGGTAGACAGCTGTTCAGTGCCCTCCGTCTCCAAGGCAGCTATACCAAAAGACCATCGATACCCCTTCGGTTCCTTAAAATACCCCCTCCTGAGGTAGTCTATGCCAAGGATACACGGAGCCTCTGGACCAGTCACAATGGGGTGTTTCTGCCATTCATTTCCAGTTAGGCTTACTTCAGCTTCCAATACAGTTAACTCTTGGGATCCCTCTGTCACACCAGAAATACAAATGGATTCCGTCCCTTTATAACTTGATGGCATCAGAGCGCACTGTGCGCCGGTGTCTACTAGAGCCTTATACTCCTGTGGGTCTGACGTGCCAGGCCATCGAATCCACACAGTCCAATAGACCCAGTTATCCCTTTCCTCCACCTGGCTGGAGGCAGGGCCCCTCTAATTCTGGTCAGAGTATTCAGTATTCACTTCTCGTAAAATTGGCTCAGAATTCCTTTCAAGAGGATCGGAAATAAAATCAGCCCTTCTACTTTGTTTGGAAACTGGAGCAGCATTTTTCCTGGTAGAATCCCCTTTTGTGGTGGTTTTTCCTTGCAGCTCACGTACCCGTGCATTTAGGACCGAGGTAGGTTTTCCGTCCCATTTCCTCATGTCCTCTCCCTGATCGCATAGGTAAAACCACAGGGCACCTCGCGGTGTGTACCTTCTATATTCTCTCTCTTGGGCCAAGGAACGCTCACTCCTAATAGCTGAGACATTGGTCCTTACAGGTGTGGAGTAGGACATATCCTCTTTGAATTGCTGGAAATCCTCAGACAGCTTCTTCACAGGCGCAATGCAGGCTTGTAGGGAGGAGGAGAGATTTTCTTCGTATTGACGGAGTTGGTGAGCCACTTCCTCCACTGTCGGTGCATCTTCATCCTTCCAGGCCAATATTGCTAATGTGTTGGCATAGGATGATGGTGCGCTCCATACAAACTTCCGCCACATGGGTCGTGTGCATTGGACTTCGTCTGGACCTTTGGGTAATTGTGGGTTGTCCGGGTCATGATGAATCATCTCTAGCACAGCTAATTCCCTCAGATATTGAATACCTTTTTCCATGGTGGTCCACTTGCTTGACTGACATATAACATCTTCCTTAAAGGGGTACCTTTCCTTCACACTTGACAGGAGTCGCCTCCAGAGGCTGATGGCTTGTGTCCCTCTTCCAATTGCCTTGTCAATGCCACCTTCCCTGGCAAGCGATCTCAGCTGCTTGGCTTCCCTACCTTCTAATTCCAAGCTATTAGCCCCATTGTCCCAGCATCGGAGGAGCCAGGTGATAATATGCTCACCTATACGGCGGCCAAAGTCTTTTCACAAATCCCGCAGCTCACTCAAGGATAGGGACCGGGTTATTACCTCTGGTTCTGCCTCTTCCTCCGGTTCCCATGATGACCCTGGTTCATCTTCATCCTTCGCTAAGCGAACTGATTTTTTTGTGTATTTCTTTTTCTGTACGGGGGCAACTGATGCTGGTGTAGGTTGGTCCACTGGTTCAGTTGCAGTATCGCTCACCGGGTTTTGGATAACCGCAGTGTCTGTCGCTGAGGTTTGGGTAGCAGCAGTGCTCGTCACTGGGGCTGGAGGGACCGCAGTGCCCGTTGCCAAGGTTTGGGTAGCTGCTGTGCTCATTGCCGGGGCTGGAGGGGCTGCAGTGCCTGTTTTTGAGGTTTGGGTAGCCCAAGTTCTCGTCGCCGGGGCTGGAGGGGTCACGGTGCCTGTCGCCAAGGTCTGGGTGCCTGCAATGCTCCTTGCCGGGGCTGGAGGGGCCACAGTGCCTGTTGCCAAGGTTTGGGTGGCCGCGGTGCTCATCATTTTGTTATTAGATCCAGAGACTTTCTCTTCCCCTTGAGGGTACTGAGTGGTGTCGAACAGGGCTTGATAGGCATGGGCCAGGCCCCAGCACGTTGCAGTGATTTGTATCTCTCTGGAGCTGCCAGGGTGACAGCATACCTTTTCCAAATATTTTACTAGTTCTTCTGGATCCTGCACTTGTTCAGGGGTGAATTTCCAAAACATTGGAGGTGCCCACTTTTCTAGGTACGTGCCATACTACCCCACACACCCTGCCACTCATAATTATCCAGCCTTGGGGCACATCTCTGGGTGATCTTCTTAAATAGCTGTTTAACCTTAAAAGAGAGCTGAACCACATTCAGAAGTATGCTAATTCCTAGCAGTAGGGTTAGGACGGTGCTAGTCCCAACATTCCAGGAGTATTCAAATTTTTCAAAATTCTCAAACACCATTGTAACTGGACTGAAGGAGAAAGGAGAGGGGAAGAAAGGTACCCCACCCATAGACTGGTTTTCCATGGAGGAAAGGTAAATGGTATAATTATTAATAGTTTCCCACAGATGGCTCCTGCAGTATAAAAGTGACAATGCTAAGTGCAAATACCGGATTAATCCCACAGCCGATGACTTTATCATACCATAAACCAGAGTTATACCATACATCAAAGCAAAAACCTTAATCCACCTCCCACGGATGATAAGCAGTAGAAGAGGGACTACATACAGCAAGCGAGGTGATACATAACAGAGCTTTAAAAACCAGAGCAACAACTCTAAGAATACATAAATCAACATAATGAATGCTTAGGACAAATTTGTTTTAACAAGCTCTGGTCAGGTTTGTCGTTATCTCAACCCTTCGTGCCCCACGTTGGGCGCCAAAATGGGCTGTCATGGTTTAACCCCAGCCAGCAACTAAGCACCACGCAGCCGCTCACTCACTCCCCCCCATCCAGTGGGATGGGGGAGAAAATCGGGAAAAGAAGTAAAACTTGTGGGCTGAGATAAGAACGGTTTAATAGAACAGAAAAGAAGAAACTAATAATGGTAATGATAACACTAATAAAATGACAACAGTAGTAATAAAAGGATTGGAATGTACAAATGATGCGCAGGGCAATTGCTCACCACCCGCCGACTGACACCCAGCCAGTCCCCAAGCGGCGATTCCCTGCCCCCCCCTTCCCAGTTCCTAAACTAGATGGGACGTCACATGGTATGGAATACACTGTTGGCCAGTTTGGGTCAGGTGCCCTGGCCGGGCATGAGAAGCTGAAAAATCCTTGACTCTAGTCTAAACACTACTGAGCAGCAACTGAAAACGTCCGTGTTATCAACATTCTTCACATACTGAACTCAAAACATAGCACTGTACCAGCTACTAGGAAGACAGTTAACTCTATCCCAGCTGAAACCAGGACAACCAGTGCAGAGTGGGACAGTCATCTCCCTCAACTGGCTAGCGATGCTGTGCTTGATGCACCCCAGGACATGGTTGGCCCTTTTGGCTGCCAGGACACACTGTTAACTCACATTTAACTTGCCATCAACCCAAAGTCCCAGATCTCCTGCAGGGCTGCTCTCCAGCCTCTTGTCCCCCAATTTGCATACATAACCAGGATTACTCTGTCCCAGGTTGAGAATCTGGCACTTGCTCGTGTTAAATTTAATACATTTGGTGACTGCCCAGCTCCCTAGTCTATCCAGATCTTTCTGTAAGGCCTCTCTACCCTCAAGGGAGTCCACAGCTCCTCCTAGTTTAGTATTGTTGGCAAACTTACTTAATGTACATTCGATCCCTGCATCCAGATCATTTATAAAAACATTAAAGAGCACTGGCCCTAAAATTGAGCCCTGGGGAATGCCACTGGTGACTCATTTCTCATGTCAGGCTTGGTGGAGAATCAAAGTTTAATTTAGATGTAAAGGAAAATTCTGACCAAGTCTTCCCATTGTCATTCCAGCATCATGTACATCTTTTGGATTATCTACATGATTATCCATGTAACAGTTTCAAAGTTTGTAGTTAGATACAGATAGCAGAAAATAATAATAATAAAAAAATTTTAAAAAAAGGAAAATGCCAAAGAGTTGGTAAAAAAAGAAAAAAAAGAAAAAACAATCAGAGTGATTTCACCAGCTGGTACTAGTTCCAACCTGTACGTCATACACTGAAATTTCAATGACCTAGAAACTTCAAGTTTGTTTTATTTAATTGCCTCCAAAAAGACTGGCATCCTTAACTCATTTTTAGAAAGTTTGGCTGGCTATTTTTGGAAATATTCATTCTGAAGTCTATGAAACTGAAATTATTCTATGTGATCTGATACAGATAACAGAAAATTATCAGTAGATAACAGATCACTGATTCTTGCACAGGTGAGGACAAAATAGAAACATTGCTTACAAATGAGTAGAGGCCTCAGTGATAGGAATTCCTTGAGTTCTGTTCTCACCAGTATACTCTTGACTGCATTAGAAACTAGAAATTCATGCAAAATACTCTAAACTGGTCCTCTCTACAGAGAAACAGAAAAAGATAAAGAAGAGAAGGAAGGATCCATGTCAGAAAAGTCCCACACTGGAGCAGGGGAAGAGTGAGAGGAGGATGGAGTGGCAAAGACAATGTGTGATGAACTGACTGCAACCCTGATTCCCTGTTCCACTGTGCTGCTCAGGGGGAGGAGGTAGAGAATTTGGGAATGAAGGTGAGCCTGCGAAGAAGGGAGGGGTGGGGGGAAGGTGTTTTAAGATTTGTTTTCATTTCTCATTATCCTACTCTGACTTTTGATTGGCAGTAAATTAAATTAATATCATCAAGTTAAGTCTGTTTTGCCTGTGATGGTAACTGCTGAGTGATGCCCCTGTCATTATCTCAATCCATGAGCTTTTCATTATATTTTCTCTCCCCTGTCCAGTCTAGGGGGGGAAATGATAGAGCCACTTGGTGGACACCTCACATCCAGCCAAGGTCAACTCACCACTCTCTGAAACCACAGAAAACAGAACTGAACCCAGGAGTTTAAATTAGAGCATTGCTCTGTATAGGGTTTTATATAAAACACCTTAGCACTTTCACGTAAATGAACACTGGATTCCCATGTCACAACTCAGAAAATTTAGGTTATCAGTTGTTAAGTGACATGATCAGGATGACACAATAATTCAGTGCTGGATCCAAGATTCAGACCTCCTCACTCTGCCTGGCAGGTGAGACTTGTCCACCTCCCATGTTAGTCACCAAGGCATTTCATTTCATTTTTCTCTTCCAGACTAGCAGTGAACTGGAGCTGCTACAGAGACTGGTAGGAAACAAGCGTGTGTGAAGGATGTGACACTTAACTGATTGATTAAAAAATGAAAAGTATTATCACAGAATCTTTTAAATGTGAATGGTCTTTCTGACTGGAAGCGAACACGGTAAAATGGAAGAGGAGCAGGAAGTATTTGTTTTCTATTTCAGGCTCTTCCAAAGAGCTCAGAAGACCTCGTCAAAACTAATCCTGGCTTTTCTGGACTAGAACTGAAGTTGAAGATAATTTTCCCATTGAAGGCTGGAGGCTCAATCACTGACCTACACCAACCTTCCAGCCATAGTCTAGAGAACATGGCACTGCCCAGACACAGACTTTTTTGCACAAGTTTTCCAAAAGGAGTTAGGATCAACTGGCATGGAGATTTCCTGACTTTTTCAGTTCCACAGCTGAAGCATCTCCAAAACATATGCAAGCTGCTCTTGACTATCATGGACAATGAAGAATGACTCCCAACTGCAAGAACACAGTATATCAAAAGCCAGTTTCCATAACAAATTATTATGGCTGAAAGAACCACACTTTCTATGTTTTTTATAATACAATCTCTTTATTAATTAATTTTAAAGAAGCTTATTCCAGGACTTCTCAGCAAACCAATCAATGGTATTTTAAACAAAAGTAAGAACTTCTACAGTCATCTGTACAAGATCAGTTTTCAAAAAAGAGTGTGTACACAAATCACTATCTATCAATTACTGCATGAGCAAATGAAGTCTTTGTACATATGAAGTACTAATTAATGCCTCAAATCCTATTTAAGTAAGCAAGAATTAGATTCATAACAAAGCAACCTTTTGTGCAAATAGGTAGCTTGGTTTGCAATTTTGAAACTATGGCTCATGATGTGTGTGGTAAGGTCAAGGATGGGTAGCATGTCATTGGTGGAAAGAAATAAAAAATATTCTAGCAATTTCCAATTACTTCAGTGTTATGATTTGAAGAATTGATGTGAGTAGATCCTATTCATCAATTCTATTTGGTCTCCCAATATGTAGGAATCTCAAATCTCAAATACTGTTTCATTTCAAAGATCATCTCTCTTGTCTTGTAACTACCATAACTGTGAAGACTGAAAACATGAAAATAGTCAGGAACAATTCTGTCTTTTGCGAGTAGAAAGATAGCCTCATTGATATGCCTCTACTCACACAGAAAGACCCTTAAACTAGAAGCTGATATTCCTCTAGAAAAAGTAAACTAATATATTAGGTTAATGCCAAAGGTCTGCTTGAACTGCACTAATACAAAAGAGAGTAATGATTTCTACCACATGTTGACCATTCTGGACAGTGACTTCCAGCAGACTTTCTCCATTGTTTCTGTTTTATACTATGTCTCTTCCAGTGTGCTTTTGTTTCACAACCATGCAAGAAAAAATAATTGTATCAAAACATTCTCTTTTCAAGGCTGCATTATCTTCCCAGATCTTCATACCCCACTTAGAGAGTTTGCATGAATCATCAGGAACATCTGCCTCATGCAATGAAGTGCATTGAAAAAATCTTAAAGCCAACACCAACTCTAAACTAACAAGTTGGTAAGGGTTAACCAGCAACTATTGTTTATTTGTAAGTGGGTTTTAAATACTTCCCAGAGATGAAGAATAGCTAAATTTAGCCCCCAATTCACAGGTGATCTGACAGATGATTAGGCTTTCTGCCTCATGAAATATCGCAAAAAGAATTTTGGACCAATGAGTAGTGATTCTTTATGGAAAAGAAACTCAACAAGAAAACAGATGCTCACAGATTCCAGGAGGGAGTATCAGAAATATCATGACTTGCAGAAATGCAAAGCAGGACTGTCCTAGAGCCATAGGTACTGGAAAACATACACAATACTTCATGCATACATGGTACAGCTGCCCAGAGGTTGGGAACATGGGCATCTGGGGTTCCTGGCTTACTGGCATTCCTAAGGAAAGACACTCGAAAGCTTAACTCCTAGCAGATAGCCGAAAGAGCTTGGTAAATGAAAGGAAAACCTGAAAGTTTGTCAGAATAAGTTGTATTGTTCTCAAAGCCTTTCAGTTTCCACAAGACAGTGTTCCTCACCACCAGAAAAGTGTTTTAATATCAGAAAAGTCCCAACAAGCTCCATTTGTGAGAATTTAGTTAGTAAGGGCATTGAGATCCTCTGACTGAACATGCAAAACATTCTGTTATTATATTATTTCTATGAGCAAGCAAGGCAAAATGTCAAATGTATAGAGGAGAGAGAGGACTAAGCACACAACAAAATTACAAACAGGGATTTTCCTGCATTTTCTAACACAGTAATCTATTAATAATACTTTAGATATGATCATATGATGTTATACAGTGTGCAAGTCTTAGTGTTTAGATAATTAAAAGAACATTTTAAAAATGCATTCTGGCTAGCACGGAGGGATTATGCATGGATTGGTTTTAATCTTCAAAAGATCAGATATAAAAAAATTAATCTTTCTATTGCTTGTATTTAACCTGATATAAAATTTAAACTGATGTTTTTCATCTAAAAGTATACAAATACCTTATATATCAAACAATTATTTTGCAAATTTCCATCAGAAAATCTTCACAGTACTAAGACAGCAAAGCAAGAAAATGTCTTATTTACTAAAAGAATCAACACTTTTCTGCAGGCTTGCTTAGATTCCTCTCTGTAGGAACTACCTCTAATTCAGATTAAAATGTCATTGATTTCACTGTAGGATCTCAGACAATCTGCAAAGGCCCTTTCTTGCGGGGAATTTCACTTGTGGCTGGTCACCACAGCACATCAAAATGGGGTGTACATTCTGTGTGATTTAATTAAACGTAATTATGCAAGTTAAGAAACGCACCTAAAGGATTGTGCTTCTATCAACCCTTTGCTCTACCTTTTACATTTATCCACATCCCTTCACATTATGTTTATATGATAAATAGCAGATATGATACAACTGCACACAGAAAAGACATGCACAAAATGGAAGCACAGGGAGGAAGGTATGCTCTTAGCCCTTAAAATAGTACAAAACATACAGGAACAGCTGGGTAAGAATTTTAGTGTAATAGCAAAGCAAAACCTAGTTTTAAATTCAAAGCCTTTTGTACCCATAATCTCCCAACTTTTCTCTGCTTTTCTTTTTCAACAAGAATATTTTATCTTTGTGATTACCTGCACTATAACCATCAGCTGCTATCTTTTGACAGGTGAGGAAAACCCTGCACAGAAGTACTAAAACAGTACTGTTTGGGAGTCTAGGTGAAATGAAGAACCTTTTAATAAAGTTCTAATATACCCACTCAAAAAAAAAAAAAAACCAAACCAAAAAAACCTCCATGGTCATCCACAACTATCAGCTTTATAGAGCCCCTGCAAGGTAGCCTTGAAAGGAACCTTCAGCATCTTCTCCTCCAATTTGCATAAGTAATTGGTAAGTGATTAGGAGTACACACTGGCAAAAACAAGCTCAGTGTGTGTTGGAGTGGACTGATTCTCTTGCTTCAAATTACACTGAATTTCAGAAAGATTTTGAAAGAATGATTATTTATTTAAAGTGTTTATGAGCTTTGGGTTAACAGACATCTACAACCTGTCAGGACCTGTTCCTGAGGGTGATAAATCTACCAGTGATGAACCCAGAGCAACGGACAGAGCTTTTGTTGCAGCGAGGGCAGGTTATTGGGACTTATTTCCACAGGAAACCACTGTGACCTCCAGCTCACCCTACAAAATGCACAGGTTCGCTTTCTGAGTTCATACTTACCAAGCAACATGATGAGATGAGAAGAAATGACACAAAAAAAGAAGCCTACTAGACTACCATTCACTCCAGGGAAGAGAAAGGACCGTGTCAAGGCTGTTGTACTAATCCGCAACTCCAAGTTTGGGACTGATACCTTCAGTCAACTCTGGCAAGTTCATCAGTAAAAAAAAGGATTTTATTTTATTTTTTAAACTTCCTCCTTTCTCAGTACTCTCTAGTCAAGGTGTACCTTCACTTCAGAGTTACCCATGTCACTGGCATTTCCTCTTTGCACAACAGTCAGCTTCACTGGGATGCCAGCACCACACAGCAGCATCAGAGCCACTCAGGAGTCCTCAGCTGGAGCTGCTCACATGATACTGAGACAACTGGTCTGTGACCCCAGCTCTTTGTGAGAACATAGAAGAACTTAATTTCTCATTGTGCCTCTCAGCAACTACCTTTTCCTCCTACAAGGGTAGACTCTGAGGAGTCACACACTTGGCTGTGCCATCCAACCACAGCAGATCCTCCTCTGCATGCAGAGGATCTATGGCTTGGGGAGACCACTGGCTTCAGTGCCTTGACCGACTTTGAGATGCCTCTTAAAAAAGTGGGCAACAGGCTCATAGTATGCACTGACCTCAGAATGGCTTGAGATCATGCTGGCAGTTGATACCTTTGTCAGACTGCAGCAGGGCTCCAAGAGGCTGACTCCAGCCCCCTGCACTGTCCTTGCAGTCTGCTGTGGGGAGGCAGGGCCCACAGGATGTCATCAGTGCGAGATACGCCACTCCTCCTTTCCTACCTTCCCATTTTGACTGGTTACAAACACAGAAGACAACAGAAGAGCTGTGTGCTCCTGAGACAGATCAGGTGCCCTGAAGGACCGATTCTCCCCTCAGTTGCAAGAACTTGTGTGGAGCAAAATTTCACTTGCAAGAGGATGCAATAAAAGTGCACGACAGGCAATTTAAACCAGCTCTGCTCCTGGTAGAAGGCACATGGCAATGGAACCTTGAGCTGGAGATGGAGGAGAGGAGAGGGAGAGGTAATTCCGCTGAGGGACTAAATGATCTGTAATAAAAATAGCATGATATTCAGAAACCTAGTTTTGCAGTAGAAAATCATAGTAACAAAACAAATTTGAAGACATTAGCTACATAAACACAAACTGAAGTGATAATTTTATTTTTCCATCTGACATCACTTCTCACAATATTCAAAGTCAAGACAGAATTCCTGAGGGTACTACTAACCTGCTGTAATTACCAGATACAGTCACATTCAAATGATTTCATCACCTCAGTGGGAACTGAGTGAACATTGATTTAGTTTAATTTGGGCAGTTTCATATCCCCAGAATTTGCCCTTGATTTTAATTGAAAAATATGGATAAGAAATATGCAAATACAATTTCTCACAATGACAATAATCTGCATCATTTAGGCAGAAGCATGGAGTTTCACAAGTTATGAGAAATCTAAAAGCAGAATCCCTTTTTTCTTAGTTTGCCACTTACAACCACCTCTGCTTTCCTCTGTACCACAGCAGAAGTTCTTCTTCTGCAAGTATTCCTTCCACTCATTACATCACAGGCTATGGGGTGCCAAAACATATAACAAACCCACCTCCTCCTGGCCTTTCCCTTCCCCTTATTATTGACAACCTGAGGCTTGTGTGAGAGAAGGAAAGGTGAGCAGGGCATAGGATGTAAAACAATTTCTGTTGTCCATTGCCCTGTCTTTGGACTGTGTATACAAGCTTCTTCAGAAACTGCGTCATTCCTGTGTTTGTGCGCATGCTGCTTTCAACCATAGGTCCATGTACTCTGTTACATTTACACCAGGGAGAGTCTGTGGTTATTCAGGGTAGGAAAAAATTGCTACCATTTAGCTGCCAACCAAGGCAGCTGGAATGAAAAGACAGTTGCAGGCACAACGGCTGTTGCTTTTCAGTGGTTATGCCTGTTACTTCTGTGTCCAGAATACAACCATCCTGATATATTAGGTACTGAAAAAAGAGAAGGGTTATAAGTCAGCATAAAACGGCTTCAGTGAACATCTGCTGTAAGCTGTCTGTGTGGCAGTAGATGAATGTGAACTCTTGGAATTAATCAAGCAGGGCACGACCTTACTGAAACATTTATGAAAAAACAGTTGCACACCATAGCAACAGAGTCTCTTCTCTCTCTCTCAGTTGCAGAGGGGGGCTCTTCACCAGCCCCAGCTTCCACACTTCTCTGGGGAATAAAAGGGACAAGGAATGCTATTGATGTAATTCGGTTTTGTGAACTGCGTGGTTCACTCTTGAGCATTTGGGCTGGTGAATACCTGGTTCTCCTGATGGTCTGTAAGCAGCTGTGTAGAGCTCTTCCAGTGTACTGTACAACTTTGCTGATAGACACAAGTAGGTAGGCTTCATTATAGTCACAGTGAAAAACAGAAAACACTGTACTTTATTAATCTGCTGTCAAATAGGACCACTTCAGAAGAGCAGTCTGTGTGTTGTGGTGCACTTTTCCATTTCACTTTGCTCATGGTATAATATTCAGTGCTTTCTGGAGGCCAGCAGATCCCAGTGAAAGGCAAGGTTGAGCTGACATTTGTGTTGAGCAGGCATCTCTTGGGCTGTGCTAGAGGAAGGTCATAAAGTTCTTAATCTCAGACCCTCATTTTCATGAATGCTAAACTCACACCCTCACCAGAGAACTTGTCATAGGTAAAGCTTGTTCACACAGCCACTGATTTTGTTTTCACTGCAGCTTTTGATACTGTTGATAGTCACTCTTCATTACTAAACTAAGGCTGTCAGTACTATCTCTGCCATAGTACACGAAATGTTTCTTTTGGCCCTCCATGCAAGCTCATGCATGTATTTTCCAACTTTCTATAATAACTTTCCTACTGCCCTTCATATTGTACAAGTTTATTCTACACTACATCCCTATCTTCACCAGTAAATTCAAAGAGGAATGACAGGTCAATTGGCACTTGTCTCAAACTTGCAAGTAGCAGCATCCATTAAAAACTAACATTAAATTGTGGGTGGGTGAATAGCAGGAAAAATCAAGAGATTTCTTTTTTTCACTGGAAAAAACATACTGAAAGGTTATGTACATTGCTAGAACAATCAATACAGGTTTAAAAATCAACTTCTTCCTAAAAATACAAGGTACAGGTCTTCTAGTTTATGACAGTGTTTAAATGCATGTTTTCATATATAATCAGGTTAACCACTGTCCCTTTCTCTGTTATGTCTTGTGACTACTAATCACTGCCAAGTGGTGCTTTGTCCTTCTCCAAAACATGACTCCTTTCAGAAGACCAGACAAAGAGAGAATATAATTGTATGTTTGTAGTTCTACCTCAGGGTTTTGTATGCCTTCTGAACAATGTAGGCAAAGTGTTTCAGTAGCTATAGTCACCATGTATTTTTTTCCTTTACCACTCCCTTCCAACACCCATATTTTCACCTACTAAAAATAAAAGGTACCAAAGTAAGCTGTTACTTTGAAGAAATGGCTAGTTTGACTTTGAAGGAGTTAAGGTGCCATGTACCCACTAACTCTGTCCCCTATTTCCTACTGCAATAAGAAAGACTATCTGAATATAAAATAAAAGTGTATAACACAAAGATAGGTGGATCTTGCCTAGTTAAATGATCCTGTTTTCCCTAAAATGACTAAACTCAGCATTTCCCTCAGTAAGGACACTAATAACATTCCTCTATCCAACCTCTTCTTTTCCCATGCAAAAAGCTGGGTATTAGGACTGTGCCTGTGTGCATACCTGTCGCACTTAATCATCAACTCCCCTGCTAGTTTCTGCATAGGTGAGACAAAGGACTGAGTTGTGGCAGTGGACTGGCATGAGACTCAGTGATTGACTGAACCCCAAATCACCTTCATAACAAAATATTTGACTTTTTGGTGCAGGACACCTCCAGGAATAACATTATGGACAGTTCTGACATTCCTCCAAGCAGCCCTTGCTGTCTATAGTTCAACTGATCAGCACTGTTTGTATAACTAAATTGTGTTGACAAACAACACAAGCGAATTTGGCCATCCCAGCAAGTAGGTCTTGCTGTAGAATTAACCAAATTATATAGACAATTTTAAATGATTGGTAGAATCTTTACCTACAGATACATAAACTGACAGATGCCTTCTATGTAATTTGAAATAATTGATAGATACGGATCATGTATGTGCTGGAGTGGCCACATAAGATTGCAGGTGATTTGAACTGTAAGTGTCTGGCCAAATGGCATACTGAGAATCTCCTCTGAACCAGCTGAAGATATTGTAAAGATCCTTGCATTGGAGGTTCCCATCACCATCCACACAGTGGCCAACCACTTTGAAAGGTTCAATTCTCCGTGTGAGCCTTAGCCTCCACAAAACAGCTCAACAAATTAAGGATTTTCTTTTTGTACAGAAACTCTGTTAATGTCTGCACAGCAAAGAACAGGTGAAGCCAAACAACACTTCCAGAAGTTCTTAGGGAGTTTTTTACACAGAACACACTAACTATATGATTATGTCATCAATTTCTTAAGAAATCAGATATAACAGAAAGTATTATCAATTTATGCTTGTATTCCATCTTCAGTATCAGAATTAAATCTGCATGGGGATCTCTGTTATGTTTAAAATGTTATACTTTGTATAATTATCCATCCTTGCTGAAAAAGTATGAAAGGAATAACTTTCTGCTGAATATAAAAATATTAAAAAAATATTTTTCAGGAATGTGCTAATTTCAATTTTAAAGAAAATGTAAATGTACTGTTTGCTCTTTTTGTATTTAATTCATCAGTATCAAAATATTTGGTTAGGATTGAAAACTTTTTGCACGACTAAAACAATTTTGTCTTAATACTATTGTCTTATCTCATTTTTATTTTTATATTAACATAGGTTCATTGAGTTTCAAAAATCTTTGTTCCACATTAGAATAGATAACAAAATGTAAAATATTTTCTTGATTTGAAATGGCATTAAAAATTTCAATTTATTTTTACAGAGGAAGTCCTTTCTTTCTCTGCCTTGCTCAGTCTCTCAGTTTATTTTTGTCCTGTTATTGTCAACATGAATGAGCAAAGACAGTTGAAAATGTCCCACTTATCTAAAAAAGTCATAGAAATCTCTATGCCTTCTTTAGCTTCCGTGAAGCATCGCACCTTTCTATGAATGATCTACCTTGCTTTACCTGTAACTTAAAGTTAGTGTTGCCTTTAGACATACATAATATTTACTGCAATGTTCCCTACTGGAGAGGATTAACTGAAGTAAAATGCTTTGACATAGATGAGGCAAAAGAAGGAAAATATTTCCATAATTTCAAAAAATTTTGTTCTAGAAAAGATTTCAAAACAATGACTTCCTGTGCCTGAGAAAAAATGGCAAAATGGCACAATTTCCTAAGTAGAGAAATTACTTTTTCTTAGCAGATTCAAAAAGTAGTTACTGACAGACACTAGACTAAGTGGCTGTCACACAACATTACATGGGAACAAGAGATTTCTCATTGTCTTGGAAGATTACAAGCGGCAAGTAAAATTTCATTTAGCTCTGATACAGGCCAAAAGTGTAAGGCAAGAGAAGAGTTAAAGAGGGCAGAAAGTTTCCATTCTTTACTAACTGTAAGTAATATAAGTGAATACAGGAAGGCTTTGGACACCAGCATCCCTTTTATTCTTTGTGGGTTTTTTACCTGTACTGGAATTGATTCTCATGAGATCATTATTTCACCATTTGAGCAAAGGGGTAAATCATGGCCATGTCATATTTCATGCCACAAGAGTACACAAAATAACACCTTTCACATTCTTCTAAATGTGCATTTAAACCTGTAGTGAATCAATATTTTATGATCCCATACACTGAAACTAAAAAGGCTTTCTCTCCAGCATGCTTGACCTAAAGGGAGGAAATGAAAAATGGTCTCTAGCTTATCTCTAACTGCCTGCCTAGCATACTAATGCTGAATCTGGAAAAATGGTAAAACTTAAAATATGCATGAAAGTCAGCCCCTGGGTTGAAACAGGGAGAGTAATTCAATACCCCATAACCAGCAGTACCGATTCTGCAATGGACAATCATCAGTAGCAATTGTTGCAGTAAGAAATGCGTCCTTGAACTGACAGTTTGATAGGTTAAAAGCTTCTCAGCTCTCACTGAAACTTTAAAGCCTGAAGAAGAGAACATTATCCTCTTTCTGTTTTACTTTCTGATAATCCTTCTTCTTCACTAGGATAAACTGTTGGTCCTCAGACTAACCATTTACACATCCATGTCATTGTTCATTGTCTTACAAAACACAGAAACTCTTCAAAGATCATTTAACCACATTCCAGTTCCAAACAAAATGCGTATATATGTGTGGGCACCATTCAACTTAGATTTAATTTATGTTCTACAAAAGCTTAAGAAGCAGCCATGATCAGAAAACACAAAATGTGTTAATTGAACTGGATAGTATATACATATATATACATACACATTTACATTTACATATACATATATAAGTGAAAACATTTAACTAAGGGATGGTTAGAAATACATTGTAACAAAGGCAAAAAAACCCCTCAAAACAACCCAACATTAAAAAAATTCTCAGCATACCTGAAAGCTAGCACAGAACAGATAGATGTGCAGCTTCTATTCAGGAATTCTCCCTAGCTCCTATTAAGACTATTAAGTTTTCTAATGGAGCTGTTACACTGACTTAGGAAAAAAGATGGATTGGTGTAAGCAACATTCTACTGCAAACAAGTAACATCTTACTTTCCTTGATATGGCTAAGAAGGGTTATGCTGGCAAAACAGATGAATGTCAAGCCAGGGAGAGTTACATGAAAAGCTTGAATGCTATTGCTCCAAAAAAGGCAGAAAAGTCATCTTTTGGCTAAAGTGAAAGTTAGCAATAAAAATGTACCTGATTCCGAATGCTATGAATTACAGAGTACTTCCAGGATTGTAACTGTTCCCTTACATTCCCTAAATGTATGAAGAAAGTTTTTCCTCTTAATTTCTTCCAAACTGAGAAAGTCCCCCACACCTCTGCCTCTTATGGCCTGGAGAAACAGGTCTTGCTGATGAAGGAGTATGAGGCAGAAGCGGCAGACAAGGAGTTTCTGTCTCACTACGTCTTTCTGCCAACACACATCCCTTTGCAGGGAGAAGAAAGGTAGTCAGCCTCTAAAATCCTTTACTTTATCCTGTAGGAATATGTCAGGCTCCTGTGACCCGAACATAGCATAGCTATTACCTGACTAGTCCAGGATTCTGGTCCTGAGATCATCTGAGAAGCAACCTGGATACTTCAGGCCAACCCACCTACTTACTTACCATTTGAAGCAGCTTCTTTTGCAGGTACACAGTTTTATATCAGTGTAATAAATTCAGCACTGAAATATCAAGGAAATATGAAGTAATACATAGGTATATTTTAGACCATTAAAGTAGTTGTTTTGAGCTTTGATTCCCATAGACAGGACTCATTACTTTAGTGAATACAGAATGGGAAGGAAAACATAGACTTACCCAGCAGATTTTAGGAACAGAAAAATTAGTCAGTTAATGCCCATTAAAAAAAAAAAAAAACACCTAAAAATTCAACTTGTTTTTTTTTTAATCTGTAGTCAGTTGATTTTTCATCAGTGGAAGAACAATCACTACTTGTTCCTTTTTTATACCAGATGTGAGTGGACATTCCTGAGGATAACGTCTGAAAGCAATGTGCAGTTCAGTCATTTGAATCTGAAATCAGTTGACAGAGTGAAAGGTTGGCCTCACGAGCATAGACTAGATTTTTTTTAAAAAGGTGAAGCATGAAGCACCTTCTCAAGCTCACCACTGAGTTGATTAATAGACTTATTTGGCCTTCAGTTTTAACAGTGGAATTTTCCTTCAAATTCTGTTGAGATCCTTCTCTCTCCACAGAGCATAGAAACTCATATAAACCCTCCATCTGAGTGAAATGGACTTCAGGGATTTTCTTTTTTAAGGCTCTTTTCAGACTCACTCTGTCTTATCTTTTGTTTTGAGGTGCTACTTAAAACTCTCTTCCTCAGGTCCTGTTCCTCATGTCTGCTTTAAAGCACATGAAGAAACGATAGACCCCTCCTTTTGGCTCATTTAATCACTTCCAGTGTAATAGACACTAATGACAGAAAAACCTACATGATTCTGAAAGGCAAGCCAAAAGGAGAAAAGAAACCTGACTGTCGTGTGCAATGTTTGTGTCTTAATCACTGCTGACACACTGAAAAACTATGAAAAAAATGGTTCTTTACAAGGTGTAGATGTGACTGAAAATTTAATAAGAACACTCATTTATTAAGATCTTATCTGAAACCTATTAGAATTAATAGGTAGACTGCTTAGGCTTTGCTCTGAACCCGAAACAGTACCCATTATCTAAATACAATTTGAATTAAGATAGTATAATAATTCTAGCTGCCTTACTAACCCTGTTAAAATATTCTCGCTTGTTTGCAGTGTATTATGGGAGAAATAATATGTGCTTTAAAAAATGAAATTCATACCAAGGCAGGAGGCCCTCTGCCCCACATGAAAGCCACTCATCACATAATCAAATGCCCAACTTAGCCCAGATTCAGGATTTTAAGAATTTCTTTCTTCCTGCACTATATTTACCATGTCATGAGCTTGTCTGTGCAGTTATTTTGCCTTGGGATTACTTGTATATGTGAGTGCTTACAAAAGGGAGTTAAGGTTGCAACGTTATCAAACCATAGGAATAAAGGTTAACTTGGTTAAGACCTGAAAAATCAAATCCTAAAAAACCAGAAACAAGTGTACCTATCCAGCAGGCATACATTTTAGAGAAATAAACAAAGAGGCTAGGAGGAGAATTGATTAAAAAGAAATCCCAAATGTCAAACAGCAAATCTGAAAACAAGCAAAAATAAAAATATGCCTGTAGCCCTTCATCCCCCTCCTATCTATTTGCTGTTCTTTGTGTGTAACATTGGCAATATAAGGTAAAAGAGCTGAAGTTTTGGGGCTATCAGTTTTACCAATACGAGCAATAACTGCTGTTGAAAAAGTCAATAAAGAGAAAGGAAAAATAAATAAAAATACTCTTGTCATATTTGGATATAGTCCCCAGACAGACACAGTTTAAGTGAAAAAAGAGCCATGAGCTACAGTGAGGCTTTGGCTCTGCAGTTGAGTTTTCCATGCAAGCTCATCACATCCCAGACACTTCTCACTAAGCATTTGCAATTCCTTGATTCTTCTTCCAGTTCATAAATAATGTCATTTATATTTCAGTGGGATAAATCCAAGAGTAGGTATGTGCTAACAGAGTTTGCTGGTGGCACAAATTGAGTAGGCATTTAAATAAAGTATAAATAGCAAAATATTGTATGGGAATATTGAATGCTCCTGAGAACTGAAGTAATAGGCACAGAAGTAACAGGGACAGAACAAAATGCAATGGTGCAATGAATAAAAACGTGTATTTAGACCTTAGTTCGCTTTTGCTCTAAAGGAAAGAAATAGATTATTAGCTGGAAGCAGAGGACAGAGAAGACATCGGAGCGAAACACCTGATCCTAAACCAAGCAATGTAGAAGAAGTGAATATAATAGCAGATGAGGTATTTCTATTCCAAATAGGAAGGTATTAATGAAATCATGCTTGCCATTACCAAGACCTCATGTGGGATATAATTTTGTTCAACCCTATTTGAGAAAGACATATTTAGACTTCAGAAGCCGCCAACAAGGGAAATTAGGCACACCCAGAGAATGAATTTTCTCTGTTATGGGTGAAAACTGAAGGGGATTGGCTGTTTAAAGCAGCAAAATGAAGAGTGAGAGAGGAGGTAAAGCTTTCTTAGATGTACATGTAGGAGCTAAAAACAAATGGAAGGAGAAGCTCTACTTAGGGCAGAGGATAAGTGAATGTGAGGGAATTAGAAGAACTCGAGGCTGGAAGCAGGAAGAAGTTTCCCATAGGAGGGCAACCCTCTAACTCCATCCTCCTTCCCATGTGCTTCCCTTGGACACTTACCGTATTACAGACCTCGTTCACTTCTGTTGTGCAAGGGAGACTGCATGTAACTCTTTTTGTATTTGCCCTGCTTTGTGACTTGGTTCTAAGTCTTTATGAGCTTATGTGGTGAAGTAGACTAGACAAGCAGATTCCCATTAGTAGAAATCACTCTCAGGGGTACTGAATAGCAGACCAGCAACTTATTCTGTGGCTTCTTTTCTGTGCACCCTTAGACATAAATATCTCCGAAAATCTTGCTCCTACAGTTTCACTGTAAAGTTTCACTTCTTATGCAAAGTTGTATCTATAATCAATATCTTCTACAGGCTGTTTACATATGTGAAGACATACTGTGTTCTACTAGTGGTTTAGTACAAGTTAGACAAAAGGATTAATGGACCATTGATAGAGTTGTGTTATCAATTGTGCATTTATTAAACTTCTGTGTAACACTAGCTATCTTGATGCTGATTAATTTGGATTATGTAATTGTTAACCCTACCTGACAACCTTATATATTGCCAGCTCCTGAGTGAAAAACCAATGTATGAATTTAAGGGTCATTTGACTCTGAAGTATGACACAAAATTAAGTATGATATTTTCTGCAGACTGTAGCACCCATATAAAAGACATACTGAAGGCCAAATTATTAAAACTTTTCTCATGAAGATCGTCCCACTGACATTTCAAATAGCAAGCAGTCATCATGTTCCAGCATAATACAGATTATCCGTATGGAATTCATGCTATCAGGTTTGCCTTTGAGGCTGCAATTGAAATATCTTCCTGTATTACCAAACTTATTAGCAAGAAAGCACTCGAGAACTAACCTCAATAGAATGAAAAGGAAAAAAGCTACACTGTTTCTGTAGCCTGTCTCTCATGTCTTGTTCAAAATTTTGAGTCCAGAGATCTAATGAAGAATAAAAGGGGAAGCTTAGCAGAATGCATTGAAAAAAAAAAGGTTGCAATCCCTCACAACCTTCTTTTTCTTCTTCTTGTAATTAAATCCTGAGACTAAGAAGTACTTAATTCACATGTTTTGTTAACGGCACTCAAAAGCAGCATACATTTCTGAATATAAAAATGTAAGAACATCAAGAACTATTATGCTAGTCTGTGGGAAAATAGCATGTGAGTGACTAGATAGCTTCTGTTTGAGATCATATCCTTCAGAGCTGTTGGAACATACAGGGCTTGTTTTTCTTCAGCAAACACATCCTTCCAACAATCAGACATAGGGAAACAGGAAATGAGAAATATAGCCAGATAGCCCAGATGAGATTGGAATTTTTCAATCACAAATATAAAGGTAAACTTCATTTTCAAATGCAAAGTAGAAGGAAATGGAGTATTACTCACAAATCCTGCTGTTATTTGCTTGTATGTAAATCCCCAAGCATCTTTTTAATCCACATAACTGTACATCTAAGTATTGCCTTTGGAGTCTGATCCAAAGTCAGCAGAAAGATCTATTTTGTTGCCTGCAATAAGGTGCCTAAATGTATAAATTTGCATGGTTTTTAGAACTTTGAATAGTTGTCATTTCCATTTACTGTTTTTTTTAAAGTGTTTAGAACTCATAAACATTGGGCCAGCTAATCACATGCCTCCACATGGGTTTGGATGTGTAATTTAGGAAGCCTAGTTTGACCAAAAATGGTGCTTGTGGTAAAAAAAAATGCTCTCAAAAGCACTCCTACTATCACTGCACCCTTTGTACATCAGTCACTGAAGCATGACCATGGTCAGTAAGCAATATTAAGTTAATACTGCCCAGGTAATTTACAAATGGAGTGCAGTTAAATTGTATGTTAATGTTTTGGCACCATGATGTGACAGAAACAAGTGCAAGAACAGAGACCACTCATTCACTTTGCAGCTGCCCATTTGACTCCAATATTTCATTTCAGACTTGAAAGGGTTTGCTTTAAAGAGGACTGATAAAATGTTTTGGTTTATTGGGGAAAGGAGGAGGACTGGCTTAGCTGTTGTGTGGTGAGTGTAATTTTAATGCTGGGATTAGAGAAATGTAAGAGGTTACTGAGAGTATAACCTTTGTATGTAGCTTGCTTTCAAGGGAGAGGAGGTTGCCTTAGATTTACAGACACAGGTTGCTGAGGCAGGATGTTCTGATGAAGATGTGTACCTTCTTTTGTGGTCTCACTTACTCTTTTTGCCTCAAGAGAGGAGAGAGAAGGCATGTTACTGGGGAGGAATGACAGGATCACAAAACAGATTTTGAGCTGTGTCAGGTAGAAGTGCACAACAGTGCAATTTTGTCTATGAATTCTTGGCAAGAAAATAATAAATTTAATTATAAACTGTTCTAAGGTTATTCAGATACCTAGAAGGTCAAAACTGGGTTACTACTGGAACAGGATTGAATGACAACACGAGACACCAGCCTACAGTGCCAAGTTACACCGTATAATACACAAGTGGCAAATTGCAGTTACATGTCTACCTTTTCTTTTCATGCAATACAAAGTCCTCACAGAAGCAGCTACTTAGAGGTTGTTAGTGAGAAACATTATTTAAACTGCCTGGGAATCTAATTTTCTATTGTCCCACATCTTTATATCAGTTATAACATTTAAGCAAAAGGATCAAGAAGCACAAGAAGAGCAGTAGCATAATGGAAATGACTGTCTTGAGGCACTGAATCTTTTATCTCTCTGTGCTGATTTAATATCTTCCTGAGCCCTCTGCAACCTTAAAATGGAGTTAGTCTCTAGAAGTTTATTTAATGCACAGAAACGTAGATGTGCTTTTTGACTTCAAAAAACTGTAAAATATTCTGAATAAAGAACAAAACCCCTCCACAGCTGGGTTAACTGTCTACTAGTATGTCCAAGAGGTTCTCTCTTGGTCCCTCTTTGGTGCACGTAGATACTCATCTGTAACATTTCCTTTAAGCTTTGAAAAATTTCAAGAAAAAAGTCTTTAACTGGAGTGCTACAAGGACAAAGTTTTTTATGCTATAAGAACAAGGAACAACTTTACAGATTTGTTGGCTTTAATTGGTTCTACTTGGGTTTTTTTTTTGGTAGAAGATCAACAATGCAGAGTGATAAAGAGTATTCTGACTTCATCTCAGTGTGATATAATAAATTAGAGTGGTAAATGAGTGTGGGTTTGTTTTGGTTTTGTGTTTTTATTTTTAAGTCAAAATCACCTCCTATACTGTAAACAATGTGACAAATTCAAACTAGGAGTGGGCATCTCTTGTGCAAACACATCTCATGGATGCTTCCATATGAATAATGGTAAACCAGGTTGATGAGAGCATTAACTAGGCATTCAGGGAAGCTGACTAGTGGAGGAGAGTGGTGTGTTCATAGAGATGGACAGTGCTTTTTTCTCAGTGTACTGTATCACTTACATGGAAGCAAGGAAGATGAACAGGAGTGGAGAAACTTTAACATGGGGGTTTTATTTCCATGAATTCACCACCAAGATGTTTTTACAGTAGTGCAATGTCAATTACTTCTGATTCACAGAGATCAGAATTACTGCTGTGTTTTTCCATTAGAAGTATATTATTATTTTCTTAGAGCAGAACCGCTGTAATGCCTCTAAAATTTAAGATCAGCTGCAATGTCCTATTCCACAGTTAAATTGCAACTGACACGTTCCACTGCAGGTATCGTCTTGCAGTTACCAGAAGGCCTTACAGCAACCCTATTTGCTATGGTCTGAGAAGTAGGAACACTGACAAATAAAGAAGCAGCTATATTTACCCATGTGGTTTGGCTTTGGTTGTATTTCTAGTAGGCTCAATTGCTTAAGGAACCTTCTCTTTCACCCTAAATCTTCGTCACAGTCAAAACTAATTTTGATGCCCTTTTGTTCAGCTAAGTGTCAGAGTGATTGATCTGGGATTGAGCAAAGGATTGCTGAAAATGCTTTCCCTCTTGTCATTTCTGTGGTAGCTTATAGCCTTGCTGTTTTCCCCTCACTTTGTGAAGGGAGTAGAAAGGAAAGGACAATGGTCTCAGCCATATTTTCAAACTGTAACCCTTCTTGTCTCATCTGGGCTCTGCAGATTTGTGATACGGTGATAGATGGGACCTACCACTGCTGTGTGAGGTCCAGAAAAGTCAGCTGTTTATACAGCTGCTGCAGCAGTGCAGAAAGGTCAAGGGAGGCTCTTGGTTTTGGAGCAGAAGTATGTCACTCTGATTCTGCTTTGCAGTGGCTAAACCAGCATCCCTCAAAGGGCTTTCTTCTCAGCCCTGCCACCTTCTCTCTGAATGAGTCCTCTGAACAGCAGAGGTCATTTTCACCAGCGCCTCTTCTTTCCTTCTGTTCATTCCTATTTCCTTACCTTTAGAAGAGCAGATGCAGACAGAGACCTCTCAAAACTCTTCCTATGAACCTAAATCCATCTTGTTTCAGATTCCTCCTCAAATTTTGTTTCTTCAATGAAAATGACAGAAGTATTAGTAAATACCCTGTTACTTTCATAGAACATAAAAAAAGGTAGGTGGTCTTCACACAGCTGAATAAAATTATTTTGCCTGAATGAATTGCAGTTTTGATACAGAAATATGATTGATATTTCCTCTATATATCAAAAAACCAACTTTGTTTCCCACCCAGGTAGAAGAATTAAGAATACAGTGTAGCTTGGTACTTGTATTATTTATTTTCTTTGCACTTATATACATGACTCTTGCTTACATTGTGATATATAAAGGATTATAAGCCCTTTGAGGCAAACACTGCATCTCTTTACTTCTGTGAGGAACTTGACAGCCTAGGGAGTGAGTACTCATTTAATAAGTTAAGTCATCCACACAAAACAGAATCAGGATTTTATGGTCTAAGGATTCTTACATGGAAAAAAAACATTTAAAAAAAGGCAAAAAAACCACCCCAAAACAGCTATAGATGGTGCCTTAGCTTATCCAATGAATTGAGGAAGAGTGAACTCAGTTACATCAGTCAGGCTGGAAAAGACTAAGCAGTAGGCCTGAAGAGATCGCACTCTGAAGAGACAAATATGGGGAAGATTTTATTTATTCTCCTTTTGTCATTGTTTAAATGACATTGTTTAAATGACATTGTTTAAATGACATTGTTTAAACCTAATCTTTAGCGGGGGGGGGTTGCCTTATTGAATAATGCATTCTTTAAAGAATGTGAAAGAGAAAAGTATGAAAAATATAAAAGCTTCCTCACATTTCTGTGTTTAAGCTGCAAACCAATGAGGAAATACAGCTTCTTCATAGGCATGGAAAACACCCATCCATGTCCTTAAAAAAAAAAAAAAAAAAAAGTCGCATTTTGATGCTATACTTGCTGGAATAAGCCAGTCCACTTTTCAGTTTTGTAACAATGTCAGTGGGTAAACATCCCATCATAGACATACATGGATATGTACAAGCCTGTTCAGTTCATCTTTAATTGAAATAAGTCACTTGGCACTAAGAGGCTTTGCTAAGCTCACAAACTGACTCTCAAATTTGCACAGCTGACCCTGTTGTACTTAGCTGCTTGCATACTAACTAGGTGATCAATTTTCTTTCATTGTAATGCTTAAAAATGTGTTGTCCTGCCGCAGTATACTCTTGTTCTTAGTCTTTCATGAATAATTAGCAACCAAAAAGGAAAGGTAGGATTTTTTTAAAGTAACTTCCCCAACTACCATTAATCATCTGTGATTAGCTGCAAAATCTCCAGGGTTGCCATCATTCTTTGAAGCTCTACTTAGTATCATCTGGCTACTTCTTACCTGCTGAGTATTCCAGTGATAGGATTGACATGGCCATTTAAAAAAAACTTGATCTGCTTTTTGTACTGATCTTTCATTCACAGAATGCACTTACACACATGGACAGACATAGACAAAGAGTCTCACTATATTACAGAAATTTAAGATACAAGAACCTCCACAGAAGATGCTAATACAGTAATAATTGCCTCATGGCACTTTACACATTAGAAGTGTTGTACAAACATTAACTATGTGATCTACACAACACCCTTGCAAGATAGGTAATTGTGTGTTATTATTCTAATTTCACACCCAGGGAGTCAGACATGCAAATCGCTGATCCTGCACTCTTCTGAGCACCAGCACCTGAACTGCAGTGGGGATTAAGGGAGCATGTCATTTTTGGGAAGCCCTTAATATTTCACCAGATATACACCCAAGTGTTTATTAAATGGCAATATTTAATAAAGAAACAGTCACAACTCTGAATCTCCCGTTAAGAGCAATAGGGTGTCTGCAATTGCTCAGCATGCGTGGCTATTTCTATTAGACCCTTAAATATGAGCAAACCTCTTTTTAACATTCTAAGATATCAGGAATTAACTTCATGTCAAAATGGGAACTTGTAAGTTCCTGTCACTGTCTTGGTTTGCTCAGGGAGCTCTGCCACTCCTCAGTACTTCCTTAAACCTCTTCTCTTCTCTGCACTCTTTGGTACCAACAACAGACCTGAGAAGCAAAACCAGCCCTAGATCCAAGACTGTTTTAAGGGAAATTCAGTCTTGTTCTCAGCACTGGAAATAATTCTGACTACACTGCTTATAGGAAGCTTAGACATGACTGAAGATTTCATCAATTGAGAAATGTGAGAATCATAGAATCATTTAGGTTGGAAAAGACCTTTAAGATCATCAAGTCCTAACCGCAAACCTAACACTGCCAAGTCCACCACTAAACCATCTCCCTAAGTGCCACATCTACACACCTTTTAAATACCTCCAGAGAATCACACTTCAGAGAACATGAAACTTATTTATTTGTTTATTAAATATTTAGTCATCTCCAGGCTAATTTAAATCTAAACTAAAAATTAACTTAAATGTAAATAATAAATTATAACTGATTAAAAGTAAAGACTAAGGTATGATGACATAGGTATCCATGTGGACTGACCAATATGCACATAGCTGTCCTGTTAGATTTTTACAGCTTGAATGGAGTCTTCACTGCTAAAAGATTACAGTTAGTTCAGATATGCTTCCCTATGCTAAAGTCACATCTTCCCAGAACTGTGTAGATAACCTTGGGATGAATTGATGGAGAGTGCCCGTACATCTGTGTTTCAGTCACCTCTGGAACTACAAGCATATTGGTGCCCTCCCTTTAAATAGTCTCTACAGACAAAACATTCACAACTTCACACTCTGCAGAAGAATGCCGCAAATATACTGGCTCCAGCTTAGAAAAAATAATACCTTTCATACTTAAAAAGGATGGAAAATCTAAGCAGTGAATACAGCAATCAACAGCAAGAACCAAAGTTTTCTGTCAAGTAAGATCTTCATGTCTACTTTTTCTGGCTATACATCTTGATCTAATAAAACACATTGCTTCTGTTCTACAACCTTGTTTTACCAGATCAAAGAAGGCTCTAGCTTATTTTAGCAACCCACTTTTCAATAAAATTATTATTCTGAAAACCTAAATTTCTATAATTATTATTTTTTATGAAAGGTGAACTAAAGAATATTTTTACATTTACATTGTGATAGGGACTCCAAAGAGTCCTAAAATATTTGAATGACATGCACAATTGAATGACCTCTCCAGGAATGGTTCCTTGCACCAGTACAGATACACATCCTTTACAAAGACTAAAGAAACCGTCAGCCAGTAAAAAGAAAACAAGGAGTGAAGGAGCCAGAATGTAATTCCTCTAGTTTGAATTTGGCCTGAATACAGAAACAGCCTTACTTTTTGCAAAAAATAGGTTAGTTTTTTGTTTCAAGTTTGATCTGTTCCAGGCACTCCTTTTGCAAAAGGCAGTCATCCCACAGTAACTGAGTACAGAGCTATTGGCAGCTAACTGAAGTTCACACAAAGGGCATGTTTTGATTTTAATGACTCTGTTTTTGAAAGGGCATTTTGGGGAGCAGCAGCTTGGCATTTTTAGTAACTGAAATGTGAAATAAAATTGTTATACTTAGTGTCCATTTGCCCAAAGTGTATTTTCAAAGTGCAAGTATTGTCCATACTAAGTATAAACATAGAGGCGCTTAAGGAAGCTCTTCACACAAAACAAAATATGAAAAGTATGGTATACACCCTGCTGACAAAGAGTGTATTTTTCGTAAAGTGTTTGTTCTCTTTCATGCAAACATAAATCTTGCAAATTAATATGTGTGCTAGAATTTTAAGGTCTTGATTGGGGTTAATTTACTTTGTAGAGTGAAGATTTTATTTTTTTGGTGCACTGCAAAATACATTCAGCTGCTCCCTACTGATGCCAAATGTAGAGACTTAGAGGCTAAATTTTAGGCATTTTTCTTTTCAGGGAGTTTTTAATGAGAATACTTGAATCTAAGAAAATATTTGTTAGCAAGCTTTCCATATTTGTTAAGGAATACAACACTTGCACTGCAACTGAGATAACAAGCCATCCTTCTATTAACCATGTAGCAGAAAGTTGAGATGAAACCTATAAAAGAGTTTCATACTCACATTTTAGTTGCCTGTGCCTACCAAGAGGGAACTTATATGACGATACCTTGGCTCCACAGCCATCTAGTGCAGACAGTTGGGCATCTGAGATCCTAACAGTGTCTCTGAGAAACAGATTTACTGAAATCTCATGTCCTATGGGGCTGCACATAGCTTCTCATTAAAGATTCTCTTCTGTGTGAAAGTTTGGAAACTCCCCACGGAGCAAAAGCATTCATAAATTGTCTCTTGTAGTCTTCCTGGTGCCTTAAGAAACTTAGAATGGATGCTGCAGCTTTTCTAGAGATGTTAACAGGTTATCTTTCATGTTACTTTCTGTGTATGCTTGTGAAACTTGCAGTACTTAAGACTTTGGAGACCTCTTCTCTGCCCAATGTTAAAAAGGACTCAGTGAGCAGGTTCCAGTGTCACTGTAGAAACATGGTAGTGAAAAGGTGCAAGGACATATCTTGGTCACATACACCTGCTTCTTAAGTAAGCTGGGCTAAAGAATGGACATCCAAACCATTACATTAATAATGAAGGGACATGCATTACATTAATTACCAAGGGGAATTCTCAGGGG
The DNA here is from genome assembly GCF_947461875.1 of Haliaeetus albicilla. Taxonomy (NCBI): domain Eukaryota; kingdom Metazoa; phylum Chordata; class Aves; order Accipitriformes; family Accipitridae; genus Haliaeetus; species Haliaeetus albicilla. Next base: position 19,533,957 of record NC_091516.1, read on the forward strand.
TGTGAAGGGAAAGAGTCCTGCCCACTTTATTATTTCTTCACATAATCCCAGACTAGCTGTGAAGGCAGGTTTCAGACCACCCTTTTGTCCTTCTCAAGAAGGAAGATGACGATGAAGCAAATGCTTTGCTCTTCTGCCTCTGTCACTGCACATAGGTGAGTCACATTGCCCAAGTTCCCCAAATGTCTCTGGTCTCTCTTTCCCACTAACACACAGGTACTGCAATTGATATGGACCACTCACGGTGCAGGTATAATTCTCTGACTGTGAGCAAATAGTAAGGGCCGGCAGTAGAAGATTTGGCCCTATTGTGTCTCAAACATAAGCACACACAGAGCAGGGCTTGAGTTTTTTAGAGGTTCTTGATGTCTTTTCTTCCAACCTTTATTGCAAAAACTCAAAATGCAGACGGGTTAGGCAAAATTCTCTCTAGTGCCTGACAAGATTCAAACTTACATTACCCCGGAGGAATAGATCTGTCTACCTGCAGGCAAATCTGGCATTTCTGGACTTCAGTCTAGAGCAAAACTTCAGGGCCTTCTCCTGCATTTGGGTATTTTCAGGAATGAGTTTGTTTTATTCCATAGTAACATATTGTACTTACATACTAACAAGACAAAAATAGATTTAAAGAAAAATAGAGCAGTCATCCTTTAAACTCATTAGAATGAAGCAGTGAACATTTTTAGTATGATCTCTGTTGATCCAAATCCATAAAATCTCCATCTTATTTAAACTAAAATTAGATTAATATAATTTATGCATGGTTTTCCTCATAGCATGCCTGGTTTCATCTCATACCACCAAGAACCAAACCAGTGGGGTTAGAAACCTTATTTAGAAATACTTGTTTGTAACAAATGACTTTGATATCTGAATGCTGTCTAGTGCTGATGCAGGTGAAACAAACCTTGTGGTTGTAGTCAATGGCAGTACCAATCCTCCCCCCCCCCCCGCCCCAAGTCTTACAAGAAGTAGTGAGGTCTATTAATGGATATTAGATATCAAAAGTATCATTCACCTGCTGCATCTCCCCAAAATGCAGAGTATTTCGGCACTACCTAGATTTCACTCAGCATCTCAGGAAACTGTTAGTCAAATAAAACTACTTCTATTGCTAAGATTTAAGACACTACTTCTTATATAGCTCAGCTTTTCCCTGTCTTCGAAGGAGCATTCTAGTGGGAAAGCTTGAAGGAGATAAAAATCAGACCATGATTATATTAAGAGATACAGTCCTTACTCTCAAGAAATATTTATCCCATTACAAAGTGATGGTGATTGTACTTAAAGGAAAATGTGGAAAATGTGGGAAATTACTAATTAATCTTTTAAGAAGGTATTTTACTATGTGGGAAATTGAAGGGATGGTGAATTCAGGTTTACCTGCCAAGCACTTTTCCATTGACTTTCTGGATGAATGTACAATGAACAGATTGGTGAATAGGGAACTGCCATTTCATTAAGCTATCTAAACAAATTTATACTACTTATATGACTGACTATTATTGTACATAGATGCTTCATGACACTGACTATTTATGCAGGATGCTGGGACTTGTACACTATCCTGTGCTGTTGTGAAGCCCTTTTATGAGCCCAAGCCACATAAATTAATGGAACCTAGTTACGAGTACTCTCATATCTTTGGACAGAAGTCATAGTTCATGAGATTCAAGGCACAATATCACAGGATAAAAACTGATATCCCCTGAAACAAATTTCATTATTTCAAATAATTTGTTTTTAATAGTTATATAGTACTTGGTGAAAAAATAACATATGTTATAAACCAGAAATAATACCATACCTCTAATCTTGATTTGTCTCCACCATTTAGCTTACCATCTTCTGATACTTCATAAGCATGCAAAAGGACCTGCAACTCACAACCCTTGTTGAATGCCTATTTAAGTTTCCTTTTCGTTTTGGCTTCAGATTTGTACTCTGTTGCCATAAGCCATATAACATGTCTCCTAGAACTGAGGCTTACAAAAGAAGTTAAAGAGTAAGATGCAATTATTTAAATTTAATTTTTTTAAAATACAGTGCAGCCATTAAGGAAAACAATGAAGAAATGAAAAAAAAAAGTGACAAAAAGAAGAAAGACAAGAGAGACAGGGAAAAATAACAGTCTTTGAATATGAAAAATGCAGAATTCAAATCTCTGGTTCTTTATATACTCTCAGAAGTTTCTTTCTTCTCTACTTCTGCAGAGTAAGTACCAAAATGATGCTAACAGCCCCATTGTTTCTCTGTATGATGTTAACAATGGTGTGTTGATCTAGGATCACACAAAGGCATTCATTAGCTGAACTAAGTAATCACTTTAGTTTTTAACTCCAAAACCCACTAGAACAATTAATTTCTATTTAATCACCATGCATAGTTCTTCTAGAGTTTGCTAATAATGAATACCTGTTCTCACTGAAGTGGCATTTATCACAAATTTACACTGTTGCCTTACTGATTCCACATGACAAATGTCACAGACCAGACTCTCAAAGCCATTGCTTTTGCATATGTACAGCAAAATCAATTTATAAGGCAATCCATACTACATGTGTAGAGAACTAGTTATTAACACAGTATTATAAAAAAGTCAATCTCTTCAAGAAGATTTACTCTTGCTGAGCAGAAGTATGCAACTTGTTTCATTAACTTCAAAGAAGTGCAGTCTCTTCTTTCTCTTATTCCTCCCATATTACCTCTTTCCTAATCCTGCATCTCCACAGTGAATGTCACAAAAACTAATCGAACCATTTCAGTTTAGGAGAAAATGCCCCCAATTGATGTTTTAGCTGTCTTTTTAACAATGTTAAATGGTTGGAAACTGTTGAATTGAAAGACTTTTACTGCTTGCTGCAAGTGAATAGTGTAAACGGTATTGATCTGCTATGAGGCCTTTACAGTAGAGAAACATTCAGCACATTATTTAAAGTGTAAATACCTATTTGATTTATTTTTGGCTTTTATTCAGACATTTATAAGACAGCTCTTCCCTCCTTTGCAAAGCATTCTTTAAAAATACAAATGGCATTCAGGCCTCTCTTACAGATGGAGTTGCTCCTGTTTGCATTAGTAAAAGCTGAAATCCTCTCAGGGAGAAAAAGAAATAAAGTGGAGGAGGGAGGTTTGATGCTCCTGTAAGTGATGAAACTGAGAACTGAGCATCAAGAAGAGGAAGTGAGAAAAGATTCACAGCTTCAAAGTTGGAGCCAGATGCCAGAAGGCAAAGCTAGAGACACTAGAAGGCACAGCCTTGTATCTTCAAGTCTGCTACATCTTTGCTTTTGATAATATTCATCCAGGAACTCTTAAAGGGACAACCCAGAGATCACAAATCTGGAACAATGAGAGCTAAAGGAACCTCAGGACTGGGATTGTGACATGGGGAAAAAAATCACCACACCTGATTTTTCATGTATGAGGATATGAAGGACTATTCCCTTTCTGTCACGACTTGTTCAGTGCTTTCCAGAGAAAGGAGGGGGTTGGTTGCTTTCAATACACTGCATTTAATTTCTTTACTAATAAATTTGTACAAACAAAAAGGCAGAAAGTGCTGTTAGTGATTGTATGATTAGTTTATATTATTTGATGCTTTTATTTGTATTACCTTATTATGCAGTGATTCACTGGTCTCAGCCAAGAATTCAATCCATCAAAGATACTTTTTTCTTCATTGTAGACTGCAGACTGCAAAGTACTTTGAACTCCTTCACAGAGGCACACAATGATCAGATCTAGCTTCAGCTGGTGTGACAGAAAAAAAGGCAAAGGCTCAGAGCAAGCCAAAGTGTGCCTCAACACACCTAATCCAGAAGACCAGATCTGTACAAGATTTCAATGTAAACTGACAATAAAAGAGATGAATTAGCATAACTGACTGTTTTACTTACGAAGATTAAATAGCCTTTTACTGCAGATGTTTGCCAAGGAAAATGCTCCCTAGTGGAAGACTATAAGCAGTTAAGATAGATTTGATGAGGATTTTAATTGCTGTTATGCAACTGGTAATGTAAAGTTTTTATTAAATGTTATGCAAAAGCCAATCAATATTTTGGAGCAAAAAAGCTCTTGGTTGTGCAATGCTTGGACATTTTCCTAGTGGTATTTCAGGCAGCAAGGAGGGACATTCTTAATTCTTGTTCCCATTCCTGCTCTCTGACTTTTAAAAACAATTTCCTTAAGAAGGCCAATTCACATTTCAATGACGTAAGGGCAGCTGCCTAAAAGCAAAAAAAACCTGACCCACATAATCTTTTTCTCCTGAATGCAGGTCAAAAAAACTGTGATGTGAACACTTGCCCATCTCTCTCTTCAGAAGCGACTAAGCAGTTTGAGCACTCCTTTCAGGAAAGACACAAATAGATAAATCTACTTGTTCACATGATGGTAATTTGCTTTGTAGAGGAAACACCTAAGAGCAGCGTTATAGGATGTTACAGTTTTTTTCCAACCCCTCCTCTTGAAGCTGTTCCATTTTGCATGAAACTATTAAATATTCACCACCAGAAGGGGAGAGGAAGGGAACATAGCTGCATAACATACTGGCTAGCTCTAAGAGACCTGGCTTCCTTGCTCCAATGGATACTTCAATTCCCTGCTCCAGTTGGTTCAGGAGCTGAGACCCATGTCTTCTCCCTCCCAAGTGAATGCAGTAACAGACTATAACATCATGCTTAGCTTCTTCTTTGGAATAATTATTTACTGGGCCTTGCAAGGTGCAATAACAATATTTGGTTAGTAAAGCACTCACAGCAGAGGTCTTCCTTCTCTGCCTGCTTGTCTCTCTGAAGCCAAAAAAAGGATCCTGCTGTCCTACCTGCCCAAGGACTGCAGCTACTGGAGTACCAAGAAAAAAGAGAAAAGGACAGTACCCTCTTGGTCACACCTTGAATGCCTTTGTCTAAGTATAGTGATGTGCTTTCCAAAAATCTACCCTAAATAATATGTGTGAGGACACCAGTGTAATTAATGGTAAAAGAGGAGTGTAAATCCTCAGCACTGCCATTACCTAGGAATGTCCCACAGGCACTGGGGCACTGAAGGGGTATAAACTCTATCGGGGTGGGGCTGCATCTGAGCAGGGCATTTAACTGAAAGAAAACTCCAGAAGAGCTATCACACACTAGATAAACTTCTTCCACAAAATATGAGATAGAAACTATGTTTACTAAGATTGCATCATGCTGGCTGTTTTGGGGAAAAAAAGACCATTTTAAACATGAAAACATATGGAAATGAAACAAAAAATTCAGTGATGTTTCTTCTAAGGTGGACACTTTCTTGGTAGGCAGACCTAATTGCTGCAATAGCTTTTAGGTGTTCTAATGCACTCAAGTGAATTATGCACCACACTGCTTCTGAATGACACAGCCATTTCTGACTCCATTAATATGGAAGATTTCAGCCAAATGCTTTTAAATGATAGCTTCTCTTTATTTGTAATTTCAGACTCTATTGATTTCCTTCTGTTCCCTTCATTATGATTTCAATTGATTACCTTGGCAACTGCAATAACAATGATTGCACTTGACACTGTCTGAGACTCTTGAGATGGTATTTGAATAGGAATGGTATAATTTGGGGAAAAATGCCTACAAGAACCTGCCATTAACAGTACACTTACACTTTACTTTTATTGACTTTCCTCTCTTTCAAACAGGCCCTTGTCAGGGAATCTGTTGCTAGATATTGGTAGGGATTTCAGTTACTCCTTGAAGTAAAAGATTCTTATTAACAAAGAGAGCAGATTTTATAGTAGTGGGCTTTTTTCAGCACTGTGACAGTTCAGGGAAACCTCCCACCTTTCATGAGATTTTTGTACCCTTGGTAGCAGGGCTACCAAGCCTTTGTAAACAGTGCTCCTGGCCAAGGCTTTCTTTTACTAACTGTATTATGTCCTTACACACAGAAGAATTTAAAGTACAAAGGCATTACTTTGGCTTAAAAGTTGAGATGGCTTTATTCAGTTTCATTGCAGTTTATGCCTTGTAGAGGAGCAATTACATGTGCTTTTCTTAGGGGGAAAATGGCTATTTAGCTTATTTGGCATTTTTATTCTTCAGTTTGTACATAAACCTTTTAGCTTTATTTAAGAACTGTCCTCAGTACAGTAGTGGTATCTTTCCTATGGTCAGAACTATGTTTATGTCAGAGCAAATAACACACGGAAGAGAGGGTAAATCGAAAGAGGGACATCCTTCGCTGCAAATTACAAAGGTAATTCATGTTTATGAATATAATATTAGAGAAACACAGCTTCAGTCTACTCTTTGTCTCTGTGTACATGACCTTTGATTTTGATTTTATCCCACATCACCAACAGTATCATCTATTTAAAGATACTTTCAATGAATGTCAGTCATTTGGTACTTTATATAATAACAGCATTCCTGTTTCTAAACCTAGTATTTCAATTTCAAAAAGAAAGAAAGGCCAGCCTGGAAAATTGATCTTTTTCCTTAAAAGCTGGGGAATTGGATGTGATACATAGCAAAGGAGTAATTTTAGCAATCTGCCCTTCTGTTACCAGTTGTGCACTTGCAATGAAAAGCAGTGTTCTTTCTCCCCAGCCACTATTTTACAGGGAAGCTGCATAATTACAGTTAGTGACTACTGATATCGTGAAGTCATAGGTTAGGAGAGGAACACTGGAAGTCACACAGGATCACTTTCTTCAACATGATAGTCCCCTTCAGCATGATAGTCCCCTTCTGCCCTCTGACCAGCAGATTCAAGTACGATAAGAGTCAAGAAAAGGTAATTGTAGAATAATGAATATTGCATGCTGTCACTAATCCTATTACTGAGAATATTTATCCATAATTATCTATACCAAAAATGAAAGCGAACCTTTCCTTTTATCCCTTGCCCTGATGTGCTCGGTGAGGTAAAAAACTCCTGGGTAGCCCAAGTCAGCCTTTGATCACAGTTTATAGACATGAACTTCAACTGTGCAGAAATTTTCAAAAGTGATTCAGTCTGTAACTTTATCACTGGTGTCATTCAGGGCAATGCAAATTTTACCTTAACTCACATGAAAACAGCTTTAGAAACTGTGTTAAAGGAGCTCCTGAAAATTCCCAACTCAAACTGATAAGACAGGTCCAAGAAGAAAATAAGAGCCTTTGTATTGGTCTATATAGTTGTTTTACATGATTCATGAAGAGATTTGAGAAGGAGGTTTATTTTGTAAAATGGCGTCTTGTCTTCCAACCAATAGCCAGATGTTACAGCCAAATAAGGAAAAACTGGTGACATCAGTAACTGGGCAGGCAGACTTCAAAAAAGACAAGGTGTTTTGGAGAATAATTAGAAAATAATTACACAACAAACTACAGTACAATAGAATACAGTATGGAGTGATATGATCATTCAATAGGAAAAACCCAGAAAAAACAAATATGTTGCTCAGACATCCTACTTTGGTAATTCATTCACTCATGAATCCTAGAGGAGTTCTCAGCCACACAGCCTGGGATGATCCAGGGTTGATCAGAATACCTATTTTCTGAACAAAAAGGAGGCATAGCTAGCTGAAAACCTGTAAGATCCTTAGGAGGAGAGAGGGAGGTAGATTAAGAAGGAGAGACAGTGAGAGGGAAGGATTTCAGGGTAACATCTTGCACATGTGGATGTGGCTTCTCATTGTCACTCTCAACTAAAGCAATGGGAAGGAAAGCACTAAACTGAGGTGCCTTAAAGAAATGATGTTAGTGAAGGCCAAAAGAAATGAAAAGGTGATAATGACTGTCATGAGTAATTCAAGCTTAAACTAGATAAACAACATCAAATATTAATTAATTAATTTAGTTAGCTGGATGGAAGTTTTCTAAAGTTCACATGGTCTTACTTCTTTTGAATAGTTCTCATTGCTATGTTACTGCAGTTGAACCCTAAATTTTCACCTCACTGATGACCAAGAAGCCCCGAGATACCTTGACTTGAACCACCTCATCAAGTTTAGGCAATGATAACTTATCTTAGTACAGTTTATCAGCAGCCATTGCAGCGGTTTATTTACAACAGAACTTTATGTTGTTTAGATTTTATGAGGGTTTGTAGAAGGAGTGTGTGTGCTCTTTTAAGGGCATCTGGTCAAGGACCTTGCAAAAAGGGTGTAATAAGGAAAGGAGGAAACCATAAACAAGAACATACAGAGACACAAACCCAACTGGCAAGGGAGACAGTGAGGAAAATCAAGCCTGGTCATCCACACTAATTGATGAGGACATGTAAGTGCATGAGAATGTTTATTCCAGGAAGGCTTTCTGACTCGGGAGCTGGTCAGTTGGGAAACTGAGGGAAAAAGGGGAAAGCCAGAAAGAAACAAAATATACAGAGACACAGATTGAACAAAACAAACGTGGAGACAAAGACAAGAAACAACCTCACCAATCACACCAAGTGATGGGCTATCAAGAAACTGCAGGTGCCCCTTCCAGGAAGATCAACCTAGACTTTGCAGCTGATATGATTGTAAACCAAGGGAGATCCTGGACACTGGGCTGGGAGGAGTGAGGACATCAGTAGAGGTATACAAACCCACGAAGGGATGTGCAGATGAAGGGGGAGCCATGAGGACAAAGAGCAGGACGTAGGCAGAAAAGAGGTATAAAAGGGGCTGGTCAAGAGTAAAAGAGGGCCAGTCTGTACGCTTGTCTGGCTGAGCCCTGCGCCAGATCACTGTAGTTTGTCCTATCTTGTGTCTTCTTACTAATCTTTTCTTAATTATCTCTCTGCAAAATCTCACACTCCATCCCATGTGTATGTGTGCTTCAAGGACTCAGTGCCAGCTACTGACAAGACCTCTGTGTATGAGTGAAACTTGGGACCAGCTACAGGAGTCAGGCTTGGAGTGTAGGCATCTCTGGCCTGTGGGGTCAGCTACTGGAATGAGTGGGATCTCAGTACCAGGGACTAGAGCAAGTGGGAGTCTTTAACCTCTAGTCACTGGGGCAGGAATGGTGTGTGCCCCAAAAACCAGCTGTGGGGGAACTGGGAGGAGTGAGGTGATTGAAGGTCTCAGTGCTGGCGGCTGGACCGGGACTGCCAGTCACAGCCCATGTGCCTGGTGCCAGCTGCTGGGTGTCAGGTGTCTGTATCTTCCCTAAACCCAGTGAGCATGGGGGTATGTGTGTATTCACTGGCAAACTTCAAGCTGGACTAGTCAGGCAGGGAGACTTGTTAGTGTGGGGTGCCTGTGGGACAAAGGTGTGAATGCTGCATATTTCCTAGAGAAGATCCCGCTGTTCCAGCCAGGGAACAAAGGGCCCATGAAGTGGGTAAGAGAGCCCAGGATGTGGACAGGGGTGCTGGGTGGACAGAGGAGCCATGCTGACAATTGAGGGATCTGCAAATGTGTGTGTGCTTATGAACCTGGAGAGCATCATGTGTGTGCTGCACTAGTGACCTTTTGCCTCTGCCAGCCCAAGAGGAGGAGGGGACCCACCTGTCTGTGCTTGTGTTTTATGTAAGCCCTGTCTGTGGGTGCTGTTGAAGGCAGCACGTTGTCTGTGGCAGCCTGTGTGACACCAGCTGTGTCAGTATTCTGTATGTGCCTGTGTGTGTGTCTGTGTCCATGTCTATGTGTGTGTCCCTGGGATATGTGCTCAGCTTCACCACGGGTTGGACAAGCAAATGGGACAGCAGCAGCTGTGTGCCTCAGCCTGGGCAGAGACCACGGGACGCCTGGTGCACCTGGCTGGGCTCCAGCAGCCTGGCAGGAAGGAGTCCTTGGCCAGAGCAGCTGAACAAGGTGGTCACATTCTTAACATCCCTTAAGAGCTAGTAAAAGACCTCCAGACCTTTTCAAAGTTTGACAGATCTGTCAATTAATCTACATGCACCTTGCTGCCCATGCTCAAGCAAGGGCCCTGGGTTTGCTACACGGTTAGTAGACAAATCATATCCTGAGTCCTGTAACAGTTCCCTTTTTCCACCCACCAAAGGTTGCATGGCTTATAGTTATGGCAATATTTGGCATTGGGCAATTTTTATGTGTTGCCAGCCAAGGAAGGACCAATTCACCCAGCTTCCCGGATCTACACTTTTTCCCAATACATACACAGACAGAAGGAACCCAGAAACTGTGGCATCACACAGCACAAGGTAGGATTACAGGGCACACTGTAGTCCTGTAGCCCTGTAACACAGTGTTGCAATTCATAGTAACAGGCCATAAGCTTTGTATGGAGTTTGCAATGGCTGAGTTTGCAGAAACTTGCCTGTGTCTGAGTTTCTTCACTTGTCTGAAGGTGGTGTAGCTGAGAAAGCAATTTTTCCAATCAAATTGATACAGAAAACACTAATGAGTAGTTGTTCTGTGTAGAATGATATCTTTACAACTCTAACACAATGACATAGAGCAGAGAAACGCAGGCCTGATACAATAACAGAGGCCTTGAGAAGTGGAGACACAAGATGTGGTATAACGGAGTACAGTCATGGGATGATAAGAGATGGTGCACAGGCTTGGCACTGAAGACCCAACAGCCTTAAACAACTCACTGATGGTCAGTTAGAGAAATGCAGACCTGGAATTGTAAAAAAATGATATTAGGATTAGCAAAGAAAAAGAAATAGATAGTATTCAACACACATAAAGGCATCACAGTGAATTCCTATGTAATGTGGCGCTTCAGATAAGTGAAGAAAACGAAAGATGTAAAAGCATGTTAGCAAATATTAAAAAAAAATACTCTAAGTGGATCCCAGAAGGAGGAAGGAGGAACCAACAACATGAACATCATATTCCTCCTGGTGGAGGACTCCAGATGCTGATGACTCACTCTAACACCTGTCCCCTCACCAAGCATAGGATCTAGAGAAGCTGGGGAGAAAGGTGAGCATAACACCAGGAGAACAGGTACAAACTAAGAAGTGTGTGTGTACAATTTTAACTGTATTACTATTCTTTCTTGTTCTGTTACAGTTACATCTGGACTAATAATGATTTGTATCTAGTTTTCAGTTCTACTAACAAGAATTTCTTTGCTTTACTTATATGTAAGGTGGTCTTCCTTTATATCTTAAACAATATTTTGGGCATAACATCAAGAAATTCAGAAGCTTTATTACTGGAAATATATACACTTGGGAACTTATTTACAGACAACTGTGTGACAAAGGCATATCCCCTCAAATCTTTCCAGTTTTCTTCTCTTTTGCCAATGTCTGTGTTTTCTTCCTCCAGTTCTCTCTATCCTTTAATCTCTTTCTAATCTCTCTCTCTTTCCATTCTCTTTTCCTTGCTCTTTCCTCTTTTCCAGCTGCTTACTGTTGTGTCTGACTGTCTGCTTTTTTACAGTCTTTCTTTCTGTTCTTCATCTGGCTCCCCTTATTTACCAATGCTGCTGCACGAAAACTCTGGGTAGAAAGAGAGCAACATTCTTTACAGGACTGCAGGACAATGGAGTGTGAAGCCTCTAATAAAGGAATAGGAAGTAATTCCTTTTCTTTGAAACTACAGTAACAGGACAGTGGAATTGCCTGCTTGGAAAATCCCCCAGTCCTTGATTCTCACCTGCTTGCTTTGGAAAGCTTTGCTGCCAAGCTTTCCTGTTTATTTTCTGAGCTGACCCTTGGTTCCCTTTTCCCATCATTTTTATGGGAATCTCTGTGTTCTTTGGCTTCTATACATCATTGAAAAAAAATCCAGATTGCCTCAGAAGCTTTGAGAAAGAAGTGAGAATAACTGTTTTAAAGGATAAAAATATTATTTACCTCAACTTCTAAATTTTCATCTCTTCAGTACATCTAAGCAGATAGCAAACATCAGAAGTATGCTTGCTGCAATAAAGATTTGCCACCAGTTGTTAATAGCATCACTTTACAACCCACATTTCATCAAGCTGGTTTTCCATAATGATTTTATCATTCAAAAATAATAGGTCTTTGTAACCCTCTTGTCTGTTCATACACCTTTAACATGTTACTAGTTCTCTAGGCAGGCCTGTGTAGGACTGTGACACACAGTACTGACCTCATGATACAAAAAGTTTATGAGCACACACACACAGACACACACACTTACTTTTACCACAGATAGTAGCCCCCCTCCATTTATTTTCTTCTAAGTTGTAGCCTTCTCTGCATCACAGAGGAAGTACCATTCTGGGTCTTATATATGAGTGGTGCAAGTACAAGATTTAAACCTGTATGTAAGTATATGCAATATTTTATAAAGGCCAGGTAGAAACAGATGTACTTCTATGAAGAAAACCTACTTTTGTAGAAGTCAAGTTGACTTCAGAAAATGGACTTTTTTAGAAATCATGTTGACTTTAGTGGAAATATTTGAAGGAAACATACCTTTCAATATAGTGTATTGTGTTAAATTAATGTATCAAGACTTGCCTCTTGGGATATTGCAACAGAACCATACCACTATTTTCCTAAATGCAATTCTTGCCTGACAGTTTAATCATAGTCTGTAATTGTCACACACCTGACCAAAAAGATAGATAGAGTGTTATAGCTAATGTAGTTTTCTTTTTTAAAGTAGAAAAGTTTTCAAACTCCCCTAAAGAGCAAGCTTGTTCAGATAAAGATTTTTTGGTTCAGCCTCATTTCCACTTTATGGTTCCTATTTCTTATTCTCTTTCTAAAAAAGGACAAATTATTGAATTTCATTCTGACTTGCCAAGTTGCTGACTGAAGTGGAGAATATCACTTCTCTGAATAACATTCTAACATTTAAAAAACAGCCTACAGGTGCACTTTGTCTAACATTTGGTGTGACGGAGCAATCATAGTATCATATTATGTTGAATTCTATACCTTACCAAGAATTGAATATCAAGCTATTTTGTTCCTTTTCACATAACTTTTTCTCATATTTTTCTTTGCTCTGTTGATGCATTGCAAATATTGTTAAGTAAATAAAGTGCTATTTGGTTTTTGGTGTAAGATAATCTAATAAAAGAAAAAAGAAATAAACTTACATAATGGCAAAATTAATGGAAAATACTTTGCTTGATATAATGAAAATGTTGTTATGAAAATGATAACTCCATTACAGGCCAGTACTTGCTCTTAGCTTGTAAGTACTGTAGCTTAAAATGTATTTAAGAAGCTAATGGAATTAGCTGACTATAATTACGGCTGATAGGAACAGCAGATTGAGGTTGGCACAATGAAGTATCTCATTTAGTTGGGCAGTTTTTTAATGCTTCCTTCTGTGGTCAGGAGTTGTCTAATCAGGTATCTGCATGGACTATGTGCTTCTTGTAATGGATGTCATGAACTTTCTTGCAATGGTTCCCCTTATGAAACATGCTCAACTATCTGAAAAGCTGGGAATCAAAGAAATTAATCCTAAAATATCATTTAAAGGAGCTTTGAGAGCTGAAGAATTATACTTCCCTTTGGTTGCTAGGTTTGGAAAAGTTAAAGTGCTGGAAGCTGTAACTGCCACCAACCCGTCTGTTTCCTCTTTGAAAGATGACCTCAACACTTCATAGTACTTCTTCCTGAGACCCGCCAGCTATTTCTCCCCCTTTCAACTCATCTGCCCCTTGCAGCAAAAGAATGCAAAACTATTCTGCCCAACCCCTCCCCCCAGCTCCAAACCCAAAAACTAGAAAGGCAAGTATGTTTAGCATTTAGCTTTTCTTTCGTTTTGCTTTGATTTATGTCACATTTTTTCTGATTCTCAGTGGAACCTTTTGGTACATCTCAGTCAGCCACTCCTGCCCCTTTGGTTCCTTTTGTTTCCAGCCAGCCCTCCCACTGCAGGAGCTTTGACTGAGCTTCTGAACTGCTGCAAAATGCTACCTTGCACATACTGTGAAGCAAATAAGTGGGAGAATACCTGTTTCCTAAGAGTTTTCCTGGAACAGACCTCAATCCTATAGCTGAAGCTGTCAGAGTAAAGATACCTCCCTTCCTAGTTATACTTCGTCACCAGCCACAGGTTGCATACCAGAAGAGGATCCCACCCAGTAAGTCTTTTCCTTCTTTGAGCACTGTATTGCCTGAAACAAATCCTTATATTGTATGTCATGGGCTGCCAGCTGCAAGTCAGAAAGGAGACATAGAGTATGTGGACAGACAAAACATGGAATAATGTGCAATTCCAAAATGCATTTCAGAGTCATGAAAGCATGATAAATTTGTCCACTTTTGTTAAAAGAACTTTTGTTAATGAAAAGAGTTTACATAATCTTTTACCTAATAAAAGTGCCATGGTACTAAAGTGCATTGGCTTTCTGTAAGGGAAATGGCAACCTGGACATTTTAATTTGGATCAAGACTAAGTAAAAGCATATGGGACATATTATGAAACAGACCCAGGATGACTGCATAATAAATACAAAAATAGTTATAAAATCCTACAAGAGCCCTTAGATAACTATATGCATTAAGAATTACTACAAAGTATTCACTTGCATCTCATTCACAAAGTTCTTAGGACCACCTTCTTCCCACACTGCTATAAGTTCAGACCAGTTCTGAAGCCAGGGGCATTTCTGGATATACAAGAATTTAAACAAAGTGGAATTATACCTTGCCATTTGTTTAGGTACAAATTTTTTTAGTAAAAAATAAATAATATTATCTCTACAATATTGCTTTCACTACTCAGAATTAGACTATTTAAAGCAGTTGCAAGCTGGATTATTCAGTGTGAATAAAACTGCCTCAAATTTCTCAGCTTAAGCTCTTAGCAAAAAGCCCAGATTCATATTGATCAAATTCTTTTGTAAATTCATTTCAGTTTTGGCAAATTTTCCTGAAGTCCAAACCACCTAATTAAAACACCAGCTACTTAAAATATATTTTCTCTTCATCTTTCTGGTTACTGGCTTCACTTTTATGAATGGTAACTGAATTGAAAAATGTCAACCCCTCCGGCCCAACAAATAGTAATACCTGACAAAGTAGAGCACAGCACAGCTTCTCAGCCTATGCTCATGTGGATCTGTTCTTAGATCTGACCTGAAGCAGTATGTGCCTGAAAGTTTTGTTTCCACCAGTTATAGCAGCTGGTCTAATGAAAAGTATTGGTGCTGCTACAAGTTTTGACTTGGAGTCTTACAATAAGAAACATTCCTGTATAGGAACCTCTCTCCCACTGGTGGCTAAACACACATATGAAAATGTTCAGTTATTCAGTTACAGAGGATACCAATAATTTATTTATTGTTAACTCAGTCTGGAACCCTATCAGCAATGACCTCTGTAGAGACTCTCAGTCAGTTCTGAGAAGGCCACTTGCTCCAGGTGGGGAATTGTTCATCTGCACATTGTTAAGGAAAAATTGTTGAAAACCCAAACCCCATGGTACTCAAAAGGCAATTTTTTCTGTTATCTGATTGGCATCTACACATGTAAGAGCTGAAATAAACATTTCATGCAACAGGAAGAAACAACTTTTTATATTAAAAAACATTCTTTAACATTTTTGTTACAAGCCAAATACATTTGGTATTTTCCTCCTGCTTAAAGTGAATCAGTTAAGGATTAACAAGCCACAAGTTGTCACAGTATATTGTGAATGAGGAAAAGCAGACACTGAATTCTTTTCAGAGTAATAAATGCATTTTATGTTTTTCTAGTAAGCTCCTAAACAATGCTGTTCAGAAAGAAATTGTAAGTAATTTGACATTTAGGTAGCTAAAAGCCTCTCCCATGCAAAGTTGAGGTGCCTTCCAACCACTGCCCTAGCTGGCTGCTACTCACTGAACAGAGAATTTGCAGCCCTTTGCTGGGACAGCAGCAGCATGTCAGTAGGACTCAGGCATATGCCTGATCTTCTTATCCTTGATAGAGTGGAGGAATTTATTTTTTAGGCAATTTTTAAGATTCAGACAAGAAATTAAGAAGATCCTTTAACAAACAAAGTCACCAAGCTGGGAATGTCTCTGCAGCATAAACTTAGTCAAGGACATGGTGTAAGCCTTGAGAATCCTAAGAATAATTGCATCTTCCTTGGAAGTGAGTGGCATCTGACTAAATGTTGTTTGGTAAGCTATTGCTGTCATCAGTAACATAACAATAGTCCAGGTGTCAAGCACCCTGATGTGAGCAGTTGCATCAAAGAGCTTGAAAGCACATGGCATCCACCAAAGACTTCTTCTGAGTATGCAGAGACATTGCACAATGCACAGAAAATCAGCCCTGCACTTTCTAACATGGCAGATAGGCAGGTACAGTGAGGGTTTGTTTCCTTAATCTGTTCTGCATCATTGTCATGACTCAAATCAATTGTAAATCCCATATGGAGTTCTTCCAGCCAAAATATTTTCAGTGGACACTAAATGAAGTGTTTCATTTCAGTTTCCAGGGTTGCTTTGTTTTGTTTTTCTTCAATATACTTCAAAATTTAAGTGTAGGCAATTTTTATCCTTCCTTTCCCCTTCACTTTTCCCCTTCCTCTTCCTTTTCCTCTTTTTTTCTCTACGCTGCTTTTTAAAATTATTTTTCTGGCTATTTTTCCATCCATTTTTTTCTAAAAAGTTAATCAAGTCTGCAGTGAGCTAAAATCATTCTGATAGAACCTATGCACATTACATTCGACAGAAAAGCTACCTGTCAACAAAATGTATTTTTGATTGTCACTGCAGCACAGACCACTTTCATGACATATTTCAGTCATATTGCTTTTAACTATCCACACACATTTCCCCCTGCTGCAACTGTCAATGAGACTTTAAAGTGGAACATACTATATACTTGAAATACTTGTACTAGCTCTATACTTGCAATTCTGCAGGAGAGCTGGAGAAGGACTTAGTTCAACAGACCTGTGCAATCAATGATACTTAAACAGCTGTACAGTATGTCTGTTACAAGATTTTGAGGCTTACTTTTCTCAGCCTAGCAATAATGCCCATTAGATAAGCTGCAGTTCCATATTTTAAGCATAAGACTTTTTTTTCTGAAGACATGAAGACCTTATTGCACTGTTACACTGCCATTTTTTTAATGGACTTATGCACTCTTCAGCAGAAGCAGCAAACAGTTTCTAGGTATTAGCCTGCCAAGGCAAATCATAAATTATGCTTAAGGGAAAGCCCATTACTGAGCTTCAATCATTTATTGCATAATGAATGTATATTTCAGGTACAGTGAAACATTTATAAGGTTACTGAAAGTATAGCAATTAATAAAGCACAGGCAAAGTCAAAGAGCAGTGTATTTGGTATTTAAGAGTTCATGGCTGATATATTGTACAGGACATTAAATACGTTTTAAATATACTACCCTTCCCCCCAACAAAGCCCCAGACTTGTATTACTTCATTACTGGGAGTAACTAAATGCATTTATTAGGAACTATTCATTAATAAAACATTAGATTAATTATAGAAAACCTGACTTTTTCTGATTAAGATAATAGCAAAAATTAATCTGGCACATCATAAAGGTCAGCTTACAGATCTCAGGTGGAATGTCTAGTCATATTTCATACATACTCACTGGATGGAAGTAGCCAGATCTGCTCTGGTATAGTTTGTAAGTTCTGAAATTAGTAAGATTGGAAATGGTCCCACCCTCCATTTCTTTTTCTTGTCACTCACATGTTCTGAGTTCATGAAGGTGGTTTGTGATTCTGTATTAAAACATTGGCATAAATCATAATCAATTATTTTATTAAGACTGTAGCAAATCTGTTTTGACTGCACAAAAAAAATATTTTTGCATGGATCAAACATTTTTAATAAAGATGATATATGAAACATATTGAATATCCATGTATCTACTGAGAGTTTCTACACATTTGGTTAAGAAACTGGTGACAGAAATTGAATGCAAGGGCACATGTTTAAAATCCATCAATAAAGTTTGATAGCCAATTACAAAAGGATAGTGCAATAATTGACAGTCTAAGCTATAAAGATCAAGCTCTGAATTAACTTCTACGCACAACAGGAAAACATGGTAGCTGTCAGGGATAAAGTGTACCTGAAGGCTCAAGAAAGGATACTTTGGTTATATTTGCCCTTTTATAAACTGACTAGATCAGTGAAATGTGAGCTGGAAAAGAAGCAATAGACAAGCTTTTTCATGTAACTACTGCAAGCTTCACAGTTGTGTAACACATGTGGGGCAGGAGACCAGTAAGTGACAGAAACCCTGGTGACAGCTGCTAATGGGGAGAGAGTTACAGACACTGGCCCAAACCCTCATCATCAGTGCATGCCTACTGCATAACATACAAAGTAAAAGACAGCAAAACCAATAGTTCTTTGGTTCAGGACACAGGTCCACAGGTGTCCAACACCCTGTCAAGGCAAAGCCTGAGCTGTAGCCATGGTGTGCTGAGGTCAGCCATCCAGCTGTTGGCCTGAGCGTCCTGGGCCCTCAGTGCTGGGCTGGGCTAGGCTGGGCTGGGCTGCAGCTGCTGGTCCACATGGGTGTGAAGTGTGTAAGTGCATCTTAGAACAGAAATCTTAGAAGAGGAATTGCAATCCACTCACCGTACCCACCATGCTTAGGAAATTCATGTCTGATCACGTGTCACTGAGCAGTGCTGTTTTGCTCATGCAGACATACCACCAATACTCTCCGTGACAGCAGCAGATTTCATAAAAGCGTTACATGCTCCATAAGAAAATATGTGATGTTATTTCTCCATCTGGCAGAAGAAGATCTGCCTGTGTTTAAAAAGAAGCAGATTTTTTTAAAAGAAGCATTGTTCATAGATTGATTGGAAGCAGAGTTACTGCGGTAAATATAAGAAAAATCTGTGAGCACTAGAAGCAAAGAGGGGTTTTTCTCCTCTTAGCACAGAAGAAAATAAATATAAGACAATTACTGATGCATATGAAACCACCTGGAAGTACCTTCTAAGTATGTGAATGTTAAATATGATGTAAATCAATCTATTGTGTACAGGGCTATAGGAGAACAATTGCAAGACAAGTCATTATGGCCAAACATATCCTAAGTTATCAGCAGAGGACAGTAACCTCTAAGAACTCATTCTTGGTACAAGAAGGAATTGAATACGTGTTCTGTACAATATGGGAAAAATCATCACAGTCTCAGTTTTAAACTCACTTTATGAAAAATGAAGAACATCTTCAGACTTGCTGTACTGGGACACTTCAGAATGACCTCCAGTCCCCATTTCAGTTCTTTACACTAGTGCTCATTAAATGGTGGGAGGGAGAGAAAGAGGATGAAGTCCAATTACAGCTAAAGGCAGGAAGTTATACATAAAAGTTCACTAGAAATGCACAACTCACACATGAGAGAGAAGAGTATAGCAGATGGTGGACAAAACCCCTCTTCACACAGTGTTTTGTTTTTGAACATAATTACTGGAAATCTAGCCAGTTTATCAAAACTGTGCAATGACTGTAAGAGAAGACAAGTGTGATAATTATGAATGTGCTTGTTCATGACACTTCAAAGGAGGAGCTGAGCATTGACACTTTGCCAAGAATCACTGCTGCACAACCCTGCTCAGGATCAGGTCTTCTTTCAGATAAGGAAAGGCAAGCATCTGGGAAATTAGCTTGAACTGTACTTTCTATAAGGAGAGAACAGAAGCAAACACTTATTTCACACTGCAGTGTTTGGCTCATAAGCAGCTCTTGGTTTGCCAGTAGTAACAAGCATAAATGTAGAGTCAATATTGTAAAGCAGGAAGAAGTGAATGCTGACATGTTTACAGCATACCAGACTGTATTTGAAGGGCTTGGTTGTGTTCCAGGAAAACAAACCATAAAAATGAACTCAAATGTTATATTAGTAGGAAAGTACTAGGGAAGGTAGTGGTGACACTACAAAGCAAAGTAAAAAGACAGCTAAGCTGTGTTGAAGAACAGCAAGTTAGAGAGAAAGAGAGAGAACATATAAATTGCAGAGACTCAATGGATAGATCTGAAAGGACTGAGATAAGAACATGTTTGGGTCCTTGAAATCTAACTATGGCTACAAGGCAAGAACCCTCTAGACTACATATTACTGGAAAAATAAAAAGCAACAGAGAATGGAAAATTATTTATACATTTATGCACTAGCAGTGGTTTCAGTAATTCTACTGGCCAAAAAAGCAAAACCAGAAAGGAATCTGTAACTGTAGACTTTTGACAAGTTTTTTAGAAAAGTCAGGTTTTCTGGACAGCCATTTAGTATAGAGGAAACATATATATACCCTAGTGTGCAGTGGCAGAACTTTGAAGAATGTTACATTAGCTGGTCTTAGACCAAGGGAGCAAATATAGGAGAAAATCTTTTAAAAGATTCAACTTTTTAGTCACATTTTGACATAGCAAAATTTGCAATCAGATATTATGTACAAAAAAAACATCTTAAACTGAGTTTAGCAACAAGTGATATATTTTTGCAAAGATCTTTTGAAATAGTTAACACTTTGGAGAAATTTTACAATTAAAATGCTGCACTGCAGTCATTAGGGACATCATTCCAGCCTTTTCTGGAGACAAGTATAATAGTTTATCAAAACATCAGTGCATGAGAAAGTACAGGAGGTAGTAGTACTTCCGTGCTTTTAAATAGTTGAACACAAAGAGGTTTGGGGTTTGTTTCCTCTAACAGTGGGTTCAGATTTCATAGGATCAACACATTAAGGCAAACTTTCTTATAGTGTAAACCATGCTTGCATTAGTATTTTACAAATAGGCTGCTTATTTCTCAGTGCTTGTGGTGGATATGCTACACAGGTAGCCCAACAACATAATCCTGCAAAAGAAAGGAAACTATCATGGTGTTGTGTTTGGCTCTGGTAAACTTCATCAGTACGTCTGTACAAAAGATACAAATGAAGAAATGAATTGCAAGTCACTTGGGCCCACTTTTAGAAACACTTTGATAAGCAGTGCTTTACCAGCAATATAGAGAAAGCAAGTTACCACCACAGAAATACAAAGGAAAGTTGGCTACAAGCTATGAAACTGTTCAAAAGTAGCAGATGTATTTCTCAGAGCATATTTGCATTATGGAGAAGACTTGAGCATGGAAGTCAGATCATAGACAAGGTATGTGTCAACAGCTGGGACTCATCATGGTATATTCTATGTCACCATGACTATCTGTGATCCTCAGTTCTCCTTGAGGTGTACCACCTTGATGAAGAGCAGACACTGGCCCTGTGACACTTCAGTCACAACAAATACTAAAACACTGTAAAGACTGAGACACACCACATCTGAAAATATTGTCCCTTGACAATATTTTAAACAGTTGTTTTAGTAGAGCTTCATAGCAGAAAGAGGAAAATGAGCCGCCCCAGTGGGCTGATCTTCCACTTCACTTTCACAGAGACTTTGTCCAGTGAGGACACACCTTTATTTTTCATGTATGGCATTAAACCACTTCTGCACCCTGAATGAAAAGCATAAAGCATTAGCAGGTGAGGGGCTGTTACTTGGCTCAAGAGAGAAGTGAATAAGTAGACGTACCCCAATACACTATTCACTGCTGTTCTCTAACACCTCCCCATGCTTTTTCTCTCCTTAACATTAAGAATGTCCTAGATCTCACTTTGAAGCTCTATCATCCTACTCAAGTGAAACATATCATTTCCATGGTATCTGTACCATGTTATCAGGAATTAGTAGGATGTGCATTAAAACCCCCAAAAACTGTATTCTGTGTCGGCCCACATCAAAGGCTGTAGCTAAATAACCACTCTACATTCTTCATTCATTTGCTTAGTAGTTTGGGATTTAATATTAAACAAAGCCTTCACTAAATTTCTATTCTCCATTGCAGAGGTGACCCCAGATCATGGGTTTGCCCCAGTGTATACAGAATTTTCAATAAGCCTTCATTACTTTCCTTTGCTGTCAACTTCACTATACTGTCATGTCATTAAAATAATGCCTGCCTGCCAGGTTCACAATGCCATCTTCCAGAAATGCTCAGCTTTATAGTATCACCTCACACTGTATCTTTGGGTTTAACCTACCATAAGGCAGCAGTTTGGCAACACCATTATGGGACTGATATGCAAGAATGCAGAAGTTTCAGCAAGGTGAAGGGACAAAGTGTCTACAATAATGATATTAATGATTTCACTAATGTATTTATTAGTCAGTGTGTAGAGCAGAAATGAGAATTGATTTATCTGTCATTATCACTTCCTCCATCAACCTGGTTCTACTGCAAAGCAAAATGTCAGATTTGCTAAAGGAAACTAGCGCTATTGAGCAGGAAAGATGTACAGTTCTCTCACTTTCTAGTATTTTGTGCTACAAATCAGCATGGTACTCAAGAACTTGACAATCCCAGGAGGAAAAGTGCAGAGTAGCAAGGGTAAAGTTTCAAGATCATGTGTATAACATGGGAGACTAATCACCTCCTAAACAAGGTAGGTACTTTTGAAAAAGTTCATTCTATCCTCATATTATTTTTTTTTATGCCAAAGCAGCCAGGATTGCTTTATGCAAACTTGTGCCCCACCTCTTTTCTTTTCCTGCATCTGGGAGTCAAATGCATTGGCCAAAGTTTCTGGAAGGATATACATCATACTGTCTCTGATACCTGATATTTCTCCTCTGATTTTCAGCTGACAACTATTCATGAACTTGTTGCTTACATTCTCCTTTTCTGGGGAATAAAGCTAGTAAGAACTAAAAAACACTCTAAAAATTTATTCTAAAGTAATTAGTTAAAAATTACCTGTTGTCTTTTTAAAATATTTCTTAGTCTTGGAATGTTAATGGTGTCGTATTGAACAGAGACATAAAGTGATTGTATCATTATTAATAAGCTCAACTGAAGTGCCACTGCTTCCAACATAGTTTTGATATCATGTAACCTGACTAATAAAAGAAAAACTAATTTTAAAAAGAATTTACCTCCTGGAGACCTTAAAATGGATTTTACTAATGAAAAAATAACATGGATTATTCTGATAGGCAAAGCAAATGAGACTGTGGAAGCATGTATATGTTCACAAGGGCAAAACAAAATATCCAGTAAGCTGGTCTACCCAATTAGAAGTAATTTTGAACATTGTCCATCTGTGTTTATACACAAGGGTTTTCTACTGCAGCCTAAGCAAAACAAAACATAAATTGTTTATATAGCAAGGTCATTAACAATTGTACTCACCAGAACTGTTCTCTAATAACGAATGATATTGTCTACATCCATAAAAGAAAACAGCTCCATATTTTTTTCAGATGGTGGATAAGTAAGACTAATCATTTAGTGAACTCTGTAGAAGCACCCGGTACAGATCCTCAACCTGACTTTTCCTGCACAGAGTACTAATTAAGCCATAGGTAGAAACATCCACCTGCACAGAGGTCTTTTTGAAATTATGACTTCATTTACTTTGCTCATATTTTAGTCAGAGTTTATATATCACAAGAGGAATTTCAGGGAACTGAACCACTCTGTCAGAAATCATTTAAAGGACAAAAGGGCAAGATCTACTGACTTCTAAGTATTAGCAGGTTATAGAGGTTGCTCCTCCATAAGAAGGAAACAAAGCTGACACAGGTAACATAAAATACACACTATCTACTGCATATGACATACATCCACAAATGTATTTTGTTCTAAATCTACAAAATCATAGTAAGTGGGATAAAATCCCAAATAGGAACCAAAGTTTCAGGGTTTGGTTTTTAGAATTGCTTGCATATCTGAAGTTAAGTATTTAAATCCTCATTAAAATATTAGTGTCAAAAGGGCTTCCACTGCAGGAGGGAAAAGCTCCTTTTTAAGACAGTTTTCACACTTGAGAACAAAGTAAAAGGTATCTTACAGAGACTAGATGTCCAACCTAGCAAGATACAGATTGGATGGGTAGTCTGTGAGATGGGTAGGAAATTGGCTAACAGGTTGCACTCAGTGGGTGGTGATCAATGGTTTTTACTCAAGTTGACAGGCTATTACAACTGCAGTCCTCCAGGGATTGATACCACACCCCACAATGCTCAGCTTCTTCTCTGGATGATGGGATTGAAAGCGCCCTTACCAAGTTTGCTCATGACACCAAACTGGGTGGTGAGGTGGACATGTTAGAAGGGAGATCCATCTTGCAGAGAGACCTGGACAGGCTGGAAGAGTAGGCTATCAAGAACTGTATGAAGTTTAACAAAGAGAAGTGCAAAGTCCTGTACCTGGGATAACATAACCAAAGAGCCCAGTACAGGCTAGGACTGTGAGGATGGGGAGCAGCCTTGCTGAAAGGGACCTGGGAGTCCTGGTGGACAAGCAGCTGAACATGCATCAGCAGTGTGCAGCTGCAGCAAGGAAGGCAAATCAGATCCTGGGCTGCATCCCCAGGGACATTACTAGGACAGATAGACACATGGTCATCACACTCTTCTCAGAACTTGTCAGGCCACACCTGGAGTACTGTGTCCAGTTCTGGTCCCCACAATTCAAAAAAGTCACAGGCAGACTGGAGAGGGAATGCCACAAAGATGATCAAAGGGTTAGAGAAGTTGCCTTTTGAGGAAGGACTGAAGAAGTTAAGTTTTTTCTCCCTGGAAAAAAGAAGGCTTGTGGGGGACCTCATCACAGTATTCCAGTACTTAAAGGGGAGCTACAAAGGGGACAGAGGCTCTCCCTTCACAAGAATCCACATAGAGAAGACAAGGGTCAATGGGTACAAGGTACACTAGGAGAGATTTCATCTCAATATAAGAAAGACATTTTTTACAGTGAGAAAAATCACTGGAACAATCTCCCCAGGGACGTGGCAGAGTCCCCGTCACTCGAGGTTTTCCAGATGCAATTAGCCAGGGTGCTTGATAGTCTAATATGTGTCCCCTTTCCTATGAAATGTTCAACCAGTTAATCTTTCAAGGTGCCTTCCAACCAGGGTGATTCTATGATTTTATGAACCTTTCATGACCAGATTTGAAAATTTTTGTCCACATGATTTCCTGTCAAGTAGTCACTAAGTAAAATATGCAAATTTAAGGCATATGAAAAAAAGAATCAATGGTCCTACCTTCAGTGGCAAGAAATGGCTAAAAAGTTGTGGCTGCCAAAGTTTGTCAAGGATTTTTTCTCCACAGTTTTACAGATCATTTGCACTAGGGTACAGTGGAAGAGACACTTTTATATCATGAGATGCCTGTCTCAGTTGGGAAGCCATAACTGATGGCCCAGAGGTAACAAAGAACTGCTTTCTGAACAATCTCTCAGATTTAACTGAGTATTTGGGCACTTCTCAGCAGCTTCGAAACAGACTTGAACAGGCTGTTCGAAAGGAGGGCTTTGTACTGAAGCAGACTGGTCGCACCTTTACATGGCCAAGGGTAACTTTTTTTTATCTGCTCCTATCTTCGCATTACTTGACCATGCAATTGTTCCTTTTCGTCACATCTCCAGATTAGAGATCTGGTCTATCTCTACTATGTCTACATCACAAGAGTCAAATGGTTAATTTTGGAGCTGAAATCCTAGTCCAGTCCTTTTCTGTTATAATTTTGGGCATTAGCATGTTTTCAAGCCTAAGGTAAACTCTCCTGGCTTTCACACTGCTGGTTTAGACGTGCAGAGGATGCTTGTGGCCACTGAGTACCAGTTGCAAGATGGTGAGTTGTTCCTAAAGGGTTGAGTCTGCTGCTTAGGAGGGGATCTGCTTGTCTTTCAGCTACTGAGGAGTCGAATTGCTAGACATAAATCACTGGCTGATTTAGATCATATGGGAAAAATAAGAAGTTGATAAGGGCAATCACCAGATGAGAAATTGAAAGAACTGTAATTATGCAAGATATGTAAAAGACTGATCCTGTTGTGAACATCAACTTTTTCTTTGCACTCAAACATTTTGCTTCTGTGACTATCCTTTCATGTCAAATTGGAAGGCTTTGTTGGTATTACAATTTTGTTTATTATACTCCAGATTAGGTAAATAGCTTGTTGCTGTATTTTGCTATTTGCCATGGGAAATGTGACCTTCAGAATTCTTGATTCCTCTGCCAGAAACAGAAAAAAGGCTTTGAATGATTTCCAGAGCGATTTAGAAGGGGCGAATCCAAACTTTAATTATGATCCTTGCAAAACAGTGTACAAGGTAAGTACACTGAACATCCGTAGATCTTTCAGTCCTCTGGGATGGTGTTGTAACCAAGAAGTTTAGACATTAGATCTCCTAAGAGATCTCTCAGTTCAGACTACCCTCTCAAAGTCCTAAAGGTGTGTCACATACACATTCGATAAAACTGAGGGTTTTTTAGTTTGCATTCTTTCTCTTGCTACCCACTCTTCTCAATAAAAATGCTTAAAAATGTTTTGGTGATTTTAAAAACAGCTATTCGTTCTTTTTTCCTCTTTCTTTCTTTCTTTCTTTCCTTCCTTCCTTCCTTCTTTTTTCTTTCTTTCTTTCTTGCTTTCTTTCTTCCTTTCTTTCCTTCTTTCTTTCTTTCTTTCTTTATTTATTTCTCTCTCTCTTTTTCTCTTTTTCCCACCTCCAAAGGATAACGCCAGGATCCCGAAAAAGCAGAGCTTCTGCCAGTTGCTTAGCTGAGAAAGACGTAGGTATTTCTGAATATCCATGGCAGCTTGTTCCCACCGCTACCACCTCCTCCTCCTCCAGTGATAAACTATTAAAGACAAGGAATGCTCATGCATACTTCTGCCTCTCCCCTCAGACACACAGGATCTCTCATAATGCTGCAACTGCTCATGCCTGCTGTACTGGATTTATGCCTTAGTCTTTAACCCTGCTTTTTGTTATCTGATGCCTGGCATTCTTTATCTATCTATCTATAGGCTGTCCCTGGCTGTTTCAGTTTAGGAGTTCATAAATGGCAGGATCATCAACTGCATAACTTTCCTCTTTTTAGAAAAGAAGACATAAGGAGAGAGAGAAAGGAAAATAGAAAAGAAAGGGTAGCTCTGCAATATGTGTATTCAAATACTTGATTAATTCTCTCCTAGGAATAAACTTGGTTCAGTGAGCTCTGCTGCTAGGTAAATTATCTTCTGATCTATTTGTAATACTTGCTAGAAAATATCTTCTTCTGTAAACATCAAGTCTGAATTCCAGACTCGTGCTACAAACTCAAAGAGCATCCCTCACCTCCAT
The DNA here is from genome assembly GCF_947461875.1 of Haliaeetus albicilla. Lineage (NCBI taxonomy): Eukaryota > Metazoa > Chordata > Aves > Accipitriformes > Accipitridae > Haliaeetus > Haliaeetus albicilla. Next base: position 19,560,942 of record NC_091516.1, read on the forward strand.
GACTCATTTTTGAATGCCATGAAATCCATGTTTGAAATTAGGAGTATCAGGTTCTTTACTGAGATTTACACACAATGTTACAGATCTTGTCTATTAAGTGGCCTGTTCTCACCTGGCTTTAATATGATGTGCCATCTCTTCCTATATGTCCTTAATTAATGGATTTTTGTTGTTCCTCAAATTTTAACACACAGTTTGACTCAGAACCCCCAAAAGTAGGTGGGTTTATTTCTCCCTCAACTAAAAAAAATCTGTGAATTTTTTGCCTTTTCTTAAGCCCAAGGTCTCTATACTTTGCTATTGTTTCCAGTGTAACAAGGAAAAGAGTAAGCTCATTCTGAAAATGAGGTTAATAATACCGCAGAACTGCTCAACAGGCTCTGGATAATACTGAGATTAGCTGAGTGACATCCAGCTGAAACAATTAGTGAAACAGACAGGATAGGTTGCTGAAGATATAAATGTTTAAGTAAAAAACAAAAAAAGACAAATGCTTAAGGGGCTTCACAGTCTTTCTCTATAGGACTTTTTTCTTTCCATAATATCATTTTCCTGGGCATTTTTTAACATTACTTTATACACTGATTTAAAAAAAAAAAAAAAAAAAAAAAGCATTCTTTTCTCATCAGTGACTTCACAGTTGACATGTGTGTCCTGATGGTAGTAATCTGTTACTGCTCTTCATCACAAGCACTAGTGAGTGAGCAGGAGCTGTTCACTTCTAACATGCATGTAGTTTCTATGATCTGAGTAACTTTCACTGATTATAAGTCTCTACCTGTAGAACATTAGCTCTAAATGAGCAAGGAAGGAGATTGGATATCACCTGAGCATTTTCACATTATCCTGAGGAACTGCAAATGAAATGAAAGGGCTGTCCACATTAAACCATATTCAGTATTGGAACTGTCCAAGTGAAATAAGCATTGTTCTAAGAATACTTTTATGCCTTTCAAAGGTAGTCTTCTACACTAGTTGAGCTGGGAAACAATTAAAAAAAAGGCAAGGTTAGCTCACAGTGTACCCCAATGGAGACAGCTGTACAAGTCTAAAGTCTGTTCATGAAAATAGTCCCAGCTTTCTGCAGTTCAGGCCAATAGTCTGAATCTGGGTTACTAGATTCCAGGTGAGTATCAGACAAGGAAGCTATTGGTTATTGAAGGGCCTGATGTTCCTTTCTTTCTTTTTCTTGAGTTCTCTTTTTCTTTCCTTTTTGTTTGCCTGTCTTTTGTTTCTGTCAGTCTCATTTTCTTGCTTTTTCTTTATCTCTCTTTCCTCCTTCCTTCCTTCTTTCCTGCTTTCCTTCCTTCCTTCTTTCCACTCATTTAATCTTTCTGCCTTTTTTTTTCTTTCCTGTCTTTTTACTTTTTTTCTCTCATCATAAATTCCAGATATACAGTAATTAAGGCCCTAAAGACCCTTCACAATGAAAGCTTCAGTGAAACAGTCAGTTTTAAGTGAAAAGGGATTTCATCAATAACTTGCTTTGATTTGTAAGTGCATAATCTGTATGACTTGTTATAAATTAAAATAGACATACCCACCAATCTACAAATATGTATGTATACATACATATTCTTCATATAAATGTATAGGAAAGCTATCCAGACTGGAAAAACGTGCTTGAGACTGATCAGGTTTGTTAATGAAGAAATGAGGTGCAGATATATGAGGAAGAGAAATTACCATGCTGCAAATAGCACTTGGAAGGAACTGAAGAAATAGTCTGAAAATATTAAGAAGTGCAATGAGAAATATTTCACTGAAGTGTTTCAGCAGAGCTCTGCTTATCTATACTATGTACTCAAGCAATAATAAAAGTCCAGTGACTTAATCTCTAACTCAGATCAGAATACGTATGTCTTAACAGAATGTGTGTACCCTTTTCAGCAATGATGGTCAAGTATTCCACGAGTTTTTGTTTTTGTCAGAATAACCCTTATGAAAAGAAAAAGAAGCCAGTTTAATAGTTTAAATTAATTACTCATGACTAGACTCATTCCGAGCCATTTTCCATGTTGGTCAATAGATAATGCTTGACTGTTTTTCACAAAACAAAAAACCCCACCATAGTGAAAAACAACCCTCAATGCCCAATCCACCTATAAGCTGTTAGAAAGGTCAGCAAAATCTCAGAGGCCAAATCAGTGAACATTTAATGAAAGATCTCCAAGTGTTCCAAGCACATGACACTTAAAAAGTACAGCAAAGCAGTCATCAAGGAACCACCACCCAAGCTGAAGTACACCAGCAGGCAAATGCAGTTTGAAGGCATCACACATGTCCAATGTATCAATCAGCATTTGGTCTATCTTGATACAGCAGTAGGGGAAAATACTGCTATGTATCTTACCATTGATCAATGTACCTCACACTATGGTAAAAGGCAGTGCATAAAAGATACAAGTCTGTCTATAGACAACATACAGGACATGCTTGGATAAACAAAGCTTTCTTATTTCATGATTGTGCCTATGAAACTATCTCTTTGTTGAGATGAGTCTTCATGGTGTGTCCTTATTCTTTAAAAAATATGAGCCCCTTTCACAGTGTATCCTGTAGCAGTAATGCTTATATGCTTATAGAAAGTCCTTTTAACTAGCAGCAAGGCTTTTGTTAATAATATTTTTAAGCAGTTTTAATATTTTTTCACTGTTGCTAGAACTAGTGATAATACATAACTATATAGACAAGTCATTTGTATGAGATATTTGTCCTAGATAAAGATGATGTGAAAAGGGATGAAAGCTTGTCAACATCATTCCATTTCCATTATGATGTTTGTTTCATACTGTTTTATAATGTTTTTAATTTAAGCCACCCCCAAAAAATGTTCTTCTGGTGTAGTGCATGAATTTGGCACTGCACCCTTCCCTTTCCAAAAAGATCTGATCTGAGAAGTCAGTCCAAGCAGAGGTTATGCATATATGCAGTTTAATTTTTTTGTTACACAAACAAAATTAAAATTCCCTTTCCTACTTTTTGTTTGCACTGCGTATATGGAAAGATTAGAATATTCAAAACCAGACTAATCATCTTATTCTTATATCTAGTGCTCCGTTAGTGGCTGTTGATGATCATTTTGCGAGAACTCTGCAGTGTTTCTTTCCTAGCTTTACAGACTAAACACTGAATCTGACAAAGTGCTTACTGGCCACTCCATTTGATGTTAATTGTCTTATTCTCCGACATCAACTTGATTGGCTTAAGTGACCTTCAACACCTTCAGGAAAACAATATCCATCTTCTTCCATGCTCTCCTCGCCCACACTTTTTATAGCAGCAAAGCTGGTTCCAGACTAGAAAAAGCCAACTCCTTCTTCAGTGTAGGTTTCACCCACGTGTGCTGAATATGTTTTTGTTTCATCCCTGTTGCGAATCCTAATTTAGAATCCTGACGACTACACTAGTTTGTCACAGATGAGTGATTTAGATCATTTAAAGAATCACCATCAAAGGTATTAGCAAAAGTGATTTTTTTAATGTGAATTTGTAAAAGTGCAACATAACAAAGTTCAGTGGCAAGGTTCACTCTATTACTTACTACATGGAAGAAACATGGAAAGTCAAGTTAGAATTGATTTTAAATTATTTGCACAGAGACAGGAGACATAAACAGGTAAGGGAGACTCTCCTGTTGAGTCATGAAGTTCAGAGTGGACCCCCTTGCTTTCTAAACTCCTTCTCAGAGAGGAGCCTAGAGGTGGCTGGATCCAGACTTAGTCCCAGACCTGGTCAATGGTGCCTAATGGAATTAATATAAAGGGTAGGGAAAACCTCCTGTTGAGTTACTACACCAATTTGTTGGGGAATGAGTGATTATGGATCCTACACAACTTTGAGGTAACAGAAATTAAAGATTTATTAACACTATTATTGTAAATCACAAGATTATGTTATATGATTTTTAACAATACTTAATCATCAGCCAATTAACAGAGTGATTTAATAAAATTTGCTATAATCCACACTATAAAGTTTCCTAAATCGAATCACACACACAAACACACACACACAGATACAGAAGTTAACCTATGATCCAGATTTTTCGCTTTTTGCCAATCGTAGTAAATTACTGGTACCAAATGATCTTTGAAACTTGGTGAAATCTAATTGTAGTGAATTACTCACTACAGTGACTTATTTTCCTTCGTCATCATTTGTCAGCAGATGATCTTTGACCCATTCTTCTTTACCAGCATCTATCAGTGGATGATCTTGGAAACCCTTGCAAAATCTACCATGAGAGGTATCCCAACTCAGGCAGAGATACTGGGTCATGGCCTGCTGTGATCCTGCAGAGCTCAAAGGGTCTCACTTAGGATCGCTGTTTATGGGATCACAAGATGGTTGGCTTTGGTCAGTATATTTCCATTCTGGCCACAATTCTTGTCAGGTAATTCTGGCACCTTCTAGGGCAGGCCATGATCCAGGCAGCAGGAGTTTCAGGTATGGTTAGGGAGTGCCTAATCATACTAACTCACTGTACCGTAGCTAGAACAAGAAAGTACCAGACTGTCCAAACTCACTGCACTTGTAGCCAAAACAAGAACACAATGTTGGCTGGTCCTGACATTGCAACGTGGCCCAGGGGGTCTGCACCACCACAGTCCCATGGTTCTCAGGTGAGAGGAGGAGGAAGTACACATTCTCCAGTACCAGCAAAATCTAACTCCTTCTGAAATAAGGATCTTCCAAAAGAGAGGTCAGAATATTTGAAGATAAAAGTACCTAAAGTTTCCTTTCAAAGTCAAAAGTTGACTATGTTCTGTGGGCTGAGTGTGCTGTTTATCAGCAAATATGGAAATACTTTCAGTTTATCTATCTAGTACTTTAGCTCTGGCAGTCATAATGGGTATCTTAGTTGCTTGTGAACTGAAAGCTAAGGATGACAAAAAAGATTTAAAACAAACAGAAATTTTCTTTAGACCTATGGGCACTTTGTTTCTGTTCACTAGCTGTTCAAGATGTGACTGTGCTACAGGAAAATGAGGCACAGTAGTAGATTTAGAATATTTTGTACAGTCTGCTTCATAGGAAAAAATTGTGGGTTTTTTTATAAACTGTTCCAAATCGCCATACCATAAAACCTGTCTTTCACTTGTTTAATTCTTGTATACTATTGCTGACATCTTATGATCACATTTTCTTAAAAAGAAAAGACTAAATTTATCCGTGTTATAGACTTACAGCTTACATTGTCTCAAGACTATTTAAAGTCAGTTGAAAGCCCACTGGCTTCCTCAGTGGCTGAATTGTCATCCTCCCATAATTTTGATTTTGAGGATGTCACAGAATCTTTTGAAGCAGCATAACCACTGTTAGAGGCTGAGAAATTATCATGCAGGCCACAATTCTGCTTAGCAAAGCGCTCAGCTTCTTCCTCATTAACATTCCAGATAAGGAAACACCTTCGCCTCTGATTTGCTTAAACCAGACCAGCAGGCAGTGCACTAAACTCTTCAAAGGCAGCTGCCCTTAACCTTTTACGTTTCAGTGCTTTGCTTTTATCATTCTTTTCAACTAAACTTAAAAGTTCTTCCTTACTCCATTGCCAGTCCCAAAGCGTTTGCTGGCCAGTCCCAGGGCAGTTTTGATATATAGCACTTCATCCAGAATCTGTTTTTCCCTTCACAACTATCGACTTTTCCAATAAGGCTGCAATTCATTTGAGAATATGTGTACACATAAAAACACACATGCACACACACATGCATCACAGATTTACAGCATTATAGTGCTTTATCTCACCTCAGTAGATAACCAAGTCCCATTCCTTCTCAGAGCAGCATCAGCTACAGCAGGTTGCTCAGGGAGGGACATGTCCAGGCAAGTTTGAGTGTGTCCAAGAATGGAGGTTCCACAGCTTCTCTGGGAAACCTGTACTAGACTTTGTCTCTACCATCACAGTAAAGAAGTTTTCTTATATTTGACTGGAATTCCCTTTTTTTCAGGTTATGTCCACTACCTGTCATCATGTCATTAGATACCATTGAGAAGAGTCTGGTTCTCTCAATCCGATATTTATAAACATGGGTAAGATCCCCCTCAGCCCATTCTTCTCCAGATTAGCACTCCCAGTGCTCTCAGCCTGTCCTCACATGACAGATGCTCCAGTCCCTTCATCATCTTTGTGATCCTCTGCTGGACTCACTCCAGTATGTCTGTGTCTCCCTTGTAGTGGGGAGCCTAGATTTGAACAAAGCACCTGGATGTGTCTTAACAGGCAGAGTAAAGAATAGGAATCAAGTCCCTTCATCTGCAGGCTATGGGCTTCCTAATGCTGCCCAGGAGACTGTTGGCCTTCTTTGCTGCAAGGGCATAGTCTTTGCTCATGGTCAACTTGTCGTCCATGAAGATTATTTGCTACATCACCTTCCTAGGGACTGAGGTGAGGCATACTGCCTTGTAGTTCCCTGGATCCTCCTTGCCTTTCTTGAAGACAGGAATAACATTTGCATTCTTCAAGTCATCAGGAACATGGTGTATCCACTGAGTGATATAGATAAAATTCATGGCTATGGAAAGTCTGTGGTAGTACAAGTAAGCAATAGCAGTGTTATGTGGATATAGCTCAGGCTGTGAAGGATGTTCTGGATGGCAAGGAAGTGGATCATAAAGAGGTTCTTTTCATTCCTCTCTCCAGAAAATTCAAGATGGCAGCTATGAAGAGTTACTCAACCTTCCTAAAGGCAATCACATATGTGGCCTTGAAAGAGCCATCTCTTCTCTCTTCTTTATGATAGTAAGTACACTTGTAAAAGTACATATAATATAACATTGATTATGCAGGTTATTGCATTTCCCAGCCAAAACATGTTATTTTCAAACTGTAATTGACATCACAATGTTTCACAGCTGACTACAGATTTTTCAGTTCCAACATATTGCTGTCAACGCAATGGCAATATTTTCCTCTCTCACTTTTCATGAAAGCTAAGTCCTACTGCTTTGTTATGTCTACCATACCTGTAGAACGAAAGGTGGCAGATCTGGGTTCTTCTTGATCACAAGTATGACCTAAAGGAGCTGCTACACTGCAAGGAATACAGAAGTGGGTTTTGGTTTGGGTGGGGTTTTTTTGACATCACAATATTTCTGGATGTAAAAACTGGAATTGAGGTTGAAGGGGCTCAGATTTTATATTAGGGAAACTAATATATTCTATACATGGAGGAATTAATGAAACTTCACTTACTAGATTGCAGATAGATTCTCTGATGTCTAATATTATGTCATATCTGATTGATTTTTTTCCTTTCAGTTAGATTATTAATAGCTTCTCTGTCTTATGTGACTATTCTGTTTCTTAATAAGGCTTAAGTGCATGCTACTGCCTTAGCCAAGAGAATATTTCTCATTCACTTGTTTTCAGTAACTTTACTGTCTTTGAATTCTCCAATCCTTTGGCAAGTTTCAATGACATTTGGCAAAGAATTCAAAAAAGGAAGAAAAGAAGGGGGCTACAAACATAATATGAGGAAAAAAACGTCTTTAAAGTTGAACTACAGATTTTGCCTAAGGAAACCAAGCTGAGAAATGGCACATCTCTTTTCAGTGTCCTAGCCTCAATTCAGCCTCAATACACAAAGTTATACAATTTTTGGAGTGAGAAGGGACAGAGTTTTCTTCTTTTTCCTATATTTCTACTTTGGTACTTGTGTCAGCTCCTGAAGGAAGAAAGAAATAACATAGCAGGCTCTAGCCAATGCGTCACTGCTAAATTGCTGCTTATGAAAACCAAAGAAACAATGCACAGGCTCAGCTCATCCATCTTCCCTCACACATACAAAAACATTAGGGCATTACAAGTGGACAGCTTCTGTGCCAGGTCTGATTTGGGGGTATACATGAAAAGGGAATGTGAACTTGACTTTTGTAGTGTTTGGTTGTGTTCATTACATGATTATCCTCAGAGAGGCATCTGCTGAGTTCACAACAAACACTTGTACCCGGTGCCTTTGGACTTCCAGCATGGCTTCTCAGTGTTTGCTTCTCCTAGCAAGAGCCAATTCTGTTCTGCACATGGATCATAGTCATGACCAGTGATCCATCCTCTCCAACCATGTCTTTCAGTTGTTGCTTATTTTCAGTTTTCAGTATCATCTAGGTATTCTAAAGTCTATGAATATTGCATGTAAGCAGGGAATAATGCTGTATTCTCTGAAAAAGCAGAACCTGAGTAGAGTCAACCTCGTATTTTCTCCATTGTGGCTCCTTTTACTGACTTCTATCTCATCTCTGCTACTTCTGGTGCTAGAATTCCTATTTTAATAATAGGTATACTTATTTTCAAATTTCTATCAAGCCCTGGTTGCTTCAGTATCCTATATTGCTCACGCTACAACTTCAAGACACTCCAGAGACACAAATAAGCTCTTCTGTAGTGAAGAACAAGAAAAAAAGCCCTCAAAATTACTCACAGAAGAGGTACCAGATATTTCTAGCTGCTGTCTAGTGGGAGTTTAAATAGATGTGGAGTCAAAAACACCCAGACAAGAAATGACAATCCAAAGCCAGAATTACTTACTTTCCAACATATATTACTAATAAAAGTTTTGAAGATATTCCAGACTTTTACCAAACTCCATGCCACCATGCCTCCCAGCCTGCAAGACATGCCTTGAACCTGCAAATCACATGAATCTTTCAAAAATTAAAACAGGAAGATACATTTAAAAGTTGCTTTAATATCCAAGGCATCAGAGTAGGTCCTTGTGTTTCTGTTCATATGACCAAATTTAAGTTCAGTATTAGATCAGGTCCACTGAATATTTTAGATATAGTTCTTCAGAAAACATTTCATTAGGTCAAGGAAACATGCAGATTTTTCTTAGTTGTATAATGCCTCCTGATTTGAATCTTGTGTATATAGAGAAAAAAAATCTAAGGAAAAGTGTTCCTGGTGTCCTCTATAACCCTTTTTCTGCTTATGCTGTTGCTCATAATCATCACTGTGTGAACTGCAGGACGAGTCTTGTCTACCTTTTTACATTAAGGGATAAAGTTTCAATTACAATGTATAATATATATAATATAATTGAAGAGAGAGTTGATTTACCAGTGTTAAAGTCGCTGTGACTGTGTGACCTAGAAATAACCATGATTACCAAAACATAATTCTCTGAAAACTTGAGGATAAATTAAAGCAGTATTTGATTGTCAAAGCATGCTTTAAAAGACTTTGAACTAAACCCCACACGATATTACAAAATACAGGATTTGAAAGACCAATGGAAGGGGGTGGGCTGTGGACCTGAACTAATGCCAGTTGCAGTCAATAAAATGGTTTCCATTCACATCAAAAGAATTACTATCAATCTTAAAACACGAATTTCCATGCCATAGCATTATTAATAATTGGAAAGCTTTATTTCCCTACTAATACTTGGAAAACCACAATTTTCCCTACCAGGAAATGTAGGACTGTTACAAAGAAGACCTTTCCAAAGACAAGAGCAAGTTGAGGGTGGGGAGGTTTCTACAGAAAGGTGCTAACTGCAGAGCTGTTAAAAAGTTTGCAGAAGGATGTGTGTCTCTGGCACCTCGAAGAGGAGGATCTTCATATGCACAGGGAAATAGTATACATTTAATTAATTTAAAAAAAAAATACACAAAAAGGAATGCGGTAGACCAAGGAATCCTCCAGAGGTGTGATCCAAGCAAAATGACTTGCAAATACAACAAAAAAGTTGCACATGCAGGCTCATCATTGAAAGTTTTGCCAGACTAGGGGGTGACAACAGTCATCTAAACCTGAAATGATGAAGCAAATCGAACAGCTGTGTAGGAACTCAGTAACTGCCAGATTTAAACTACTGAGCTGGATCCTCCTTCTTGCCTTTCTTGAAGATATGAGTGATATTTGATTTCTTCCATTTCTCAGAAACCTTCCCCAATCTCCACAGTCTCTCAAAATGATCTAGTGTTCTCACAACAACATAGGCCAGCTCCCTCAGCAATTGTGGGTCCACCCCATGAGGACACATGGATTTGTGTTCAATCAATTTGTTTAAGTGTTCACTAGTCTGATCCTTCTCCAACTGAGGAAAAGTTTCCAGTGTGCCAAACTTCCCCAGTGGTCTTAGGGGCCTGGGAATTGTTGTAGGCTGGTCTTACCAATAAAGATTGAGGTGAAGAAGGCACTGAGTACCTTGGCTTTTTATTTATCCTTTATGGCCAGGTCTCCTGATCTATTCAGCAGATGTACCTGTATAAATCTTTCTTGTTGTCCTTTAGGTCCCTCACCAGATTTTATTCCAGGTGGGCTTTGTCTTTTGTAACAACACACCTGCACACTCAGATAGTCTCTCTGCATTCCTCCCAGGTTACCTTCCTTTACGTGTTTTCTTGGGAGCTCCTTGTCCGTCAGTGTATCCTTCTGTCTCCTTTCCTTGATTTCTTACCTATGGGGCTGAGCCATTCCTGAGCCTGGAGTAGGTGATCCTTGGAAAATCAATGAGATCTCCTGGACTTCTCTCCACAACCATTTCCCATGGGGTTCTTCCAAGCAGGTCCTTGAAGAGGCCAAAGACTGCTCTCCTGAGATTCAGGGCTGTGGTCTTTCTTTTTGCCTTGCTCCCTCCTTTCAGGATCCTGAATTCCACCATCTCATGGTCGCTACAGTCAAGGCTGCCTTTGACTTTCACAGCCCAAGCGAGTCATTCCTTGTCTTTGAATACAAGGTCCAGCAGAGCACCTCTTCTCATTGGCTCCTCTATATTCTGGGTCAGGAAGCTGTCACTGATGCTCTCTAGGAACCTCCTGGAATGCTTATTTCCTGCTGTGCTGTTCTTCCAGCTGATATCAGGGTAGTTAGTTGAAGTCACTCATGAGAAGCATGGCCTGTGAATGTGAAGTCACTTCCAGCCTCATCTACTTGTTGTTCCTGATCAGGTGGCCTATAGCAGACATCCATTCTGTCACCCATACTGGTCTGCTCTTTAATCTTTACCCATAAGCTCTCAGTTGGCTCATTATCCATCCCCAGGCAGAACTCTGTGCAATCCAACTGCTTTTCACATAAAGGGAAACTCCCCCTCCTACCCTGTCCCTTCTAAAGAGCCTATATCTCTTTGCTGCAGCACTCCAGTCATGCAAGACATTCTACCACACCTCTGTGATCCCAGGAGGACGATAGCCCTGCAAATAAACAGAGATGTCTCATTTCTCATGTTTATTCTCTGTGCTGTATACACTGCTCTACAGGCACTTCAGAGAGGCACTCTGGCGTAACAATTTCCTGGAAAAGGTCTGGGTTTTTTTTCCATAATTGTGCTTATAAACACTTCCTTGCTTACATGCAAATGCTTGAAGTGACTCTGCTTAAGACATGTTTTATTGATTTTGTATTCTCTCTCATTCACCTCACCCCCAGCCCTTTGCTTGTCAACCCTGTTTGTCACTCTCTCACAGGTGTTAACTTCATCCCTCCCATGTCAATCCTACTTTAAAGCTTTTCTTACTAGTTCAATCTTACTGGCAAAGATACCTTTGCCCTGCTAAGTGAGATGGATCCCTTCTCCCCCAGGTGGATGTTGATCCTTGAAGAGGTTCCCATGGTCATAGAAACCAAAATCATGTTGCTGATACCAGCTCTGCAACCAATTGTTGATACATAGTACTAATGCCCTCCTGCTTACACCCTTTCACCTCACCAGCAGGGCTGATGAAAATACCACCTGGCTCCCCATTCCCCTAACTGCGACCACCAGATCTCTATAGTAATTTTTGACATAGTCCATGTTGCCCCGGCAGTGTCATTGGTGCCCAGATGGAAGAACAGCTTGCTGGAAGTCAAGGCCTCCTGTACTTCTAACCTCTCCTGGCAGCAGCAGGTGCCCTGAAGTTCCTCAAAGAGTTCCCTGGAGTGCCTCAACAGTCTCTGATGACTTTCCTAGTTGATTTGGAAGACACTGAAGGAGGATCAATGAAATGTTGCACAAACTGAGGTGTCTGTTGGCTACCTCTGTTAGCAATGTGGGGAGGGAAGAAGCAAAATGTAAACACTCTCTGATTAAAAGCCTTTTGGCACTTCTATCTGACATGACCTGTACCTTACTTGGACCTTCCCATGCCTTTCCCCTTCACCCCAAAGCACCCTTCTGCTCATTGACCCCAGAGGTGAGTGGGTACCCAAAGGGTGTTCCTCACCTCCTCTTCATGGGATCCTCACGTCCGCAGCCACCTCACTCTTCTCCCCTTGCAGGTCAACTGGAACAGCTTTCATAAACTCTAACTACAATACTTGTGTAAGCTAGAAACTCCTACTCACTGCTATCTTGAAAGAGAGCCCTTTCTACACAAAAGGTTATTGTTACAGTTTTAATTTTAGTACATGGATTTCTGCATGTCACAAACTCCCTCAGGATTTCAGAGCATCAGAAACATCTTTCCTACTTTCCTGTGTATCAGAGGGCTTTCCTGGCTCTTACTGCTAACCACCTCTCTCTCACTTCTGGCTGATTACACCAGCTCCTCCAGCCCATGGAGCTGATTGGAGTAAAGTACATCCATAACAGACAGCACATTCATGGGAATTAAAAAAAAAAAAAAAAAAAAAGTGAAAAAACGAAAGGGAAGAAAAGCATGCATTTGTTGGACTTCCACCACCATCAGTGGTGCATGTTGTCTCTCCTTGCTGCCACAGACACTTCCCTTGATCCTGAAAAACATGGTTCTCATGCTGCATTTCCCCAAGAAAGCCCATCCTGCTGACTCATATTTGCTCTCTCTGCTTTGAGACCACTCAGAAATTACAGACATGCTCTGTCATTTTCTCTTTCCCTCTTCATTCCTCACTACAAGCCTATTTACCTCTAACTAATGGATGAAGTCAGTTTATAAAGCTGCCAAAATGGAGGACTAGTTAATCTATTTGGTGAGGCAAATGTTGTTGTGGTAAAACAGGTGGCATTGCCATGTTTACTTGGCTTACTAACAACTCTGATTCAGTCAGGAATGAAACAACTATCCTACCTTCTACAAACACCCACCAAAAAACTTAGTGACAGTAAGTCTACTTATTGACTTGCATCCTATTTACTGAGGCATATATGCTTATATAAACCTGTATGTTAATAAACACATACTGAAGGTCTCCAGTTGCATGGTCTATGTGCTGGCTCTGATTGGAGTGAGATTCTTTGAGATAATGATGGCCAATGAGTATCAAACACTTCATACCCAAATTCTCACTTAATCTTCCCTCCCAAGCTTATCTTCTAAAGACACTATAACCATTCCTAGGTCAAGGTTTTTTATAAATGTTATCTTCCTTTATTATACTGGAAAAGTGATCTTATTGTAGTTCATACTATTCCCCCAAAACCTATCAATTTCATTATAGTTGCCAGCATCCTTTTTACTCTGAATGAGATTCAACCTGTTGATTCCATTGGCTTATTTTGTACTACATGCTGCTGCACAACATTTGTTATAACATCATCTTCTGTAATCAGGTCAAGTAACTGTAGAAAATTTCCTTTATTGACTGATTCTATGGACTCATCATGGCCTCTCAGTGCTAATTTTCTCTCTCCTGGCACAAAAGATAATTACTTCTATTACTGTCCTAAAATAACATATTTAATTGACAGTCATTTTCTGAAGATGCCCATTAGTTCAATGACACCTCAGTTTCCGTGTGACAGGGATTGAGTGTATAATTTATTTATCCTTGAATCCCCAGTCCAGTACTAAAATCTGATGAATAGTAAGCACAATTTTCTACTGTTTTTCAGTGTGCTTTAAGAGAGGCTAAAGAATGCTAAATGATTTTGCCACAGTAGAGGAGCTAGGAGGACAGAGGTACTCACACTGATAGTTGTGAGTACTGTAAAAGATATTGATGGCTTTGTCAGTGTTTTCACAAGGACAGGGAAATTTGAAATTCTGCATAGCATAATATGTGAAAAGTAGGGGGAGATAAACTTCCCAGCAGATGCCCCAATTTATGCACAGATAGTGCCTCTCTCTCACCAGTTCACAGTTCTTGCCATTTAGTAATTACTATAAGGTAACTAGATTCAGTTGAAGCTTTTACATGATGTTGCCTTGGACACTTTGCCTGCAAGTTAAAAAAAAAAAAAACAAATCCAAACAAAAAAAGCACCCCACTGTAAGAGTTATAGACTGTGTATAACTTCATTCATTCTTCCAGAGACCTCTTGTATGATTTTACACAAACCTTTTTAATTTTTTTCTCCTCCCCAATTCAGTCCTTAGTCTGGAAGGTCACCTGGGTTATTCTGTTGGGTTTGTTTTTTTTTAAATGAAGCTGAATTCTCCCTGTTTTCTATGATAAATTTAGTGTACTTAAAAATTCAAATTTTCTTTGAAATTGAAATAAACATTATTTTGACTGTCCCTGAGTAAGGCTTGCTTTCTTACTGCCTAACAATCTTTTCCAAGTCTCATCTCCTCTGCTGACACACACAATAACATAAAAATCACTAGATAAATACACAACATAGTATGTGGAATCCTTTTTTATCCTTACAGAAGTATGCAGCTTATTTTTAAGTGCAACTCAGGCAACCAGTAGAATCTGCTATTTCACATTCGCCTGTTTCCCCTCTTCATTGAGTCCCTGTGATATGGGAAAACAATATAAATTCAGTTTCAGTATGCATTGCAAAAATTTAAATGGAACCACCAATGAGTGGGTATATGTTTGTAGGCAGGATCTGCTGTCATTTTAGGTAGGACCCATTTATCCAGTACATCCTCTTATTCAGAAGTCTTGTAATAACACAATGATAAACAGCAAAAGCAAGGAAACATGATGGCAAAATGTTTATCATGAAAGGCATACCTTGAAATTCTGCTTTCATTTCTGGATTTATAAAGGAAAATATTTATTTGTGATAAGCAACCATACTTCTTTCTAAGTTTTATGATGTGTTACCTAATTTCCCCTCTACATCCAGTATTTCTGTGGATACCTAGAAAAAACTGGACATAATTTCTTCTACATTATTTCCAGAAGTCCAAAATTTAGAGAAAATTTTCAAGATATAATTCTACTGCACAACTGCAGAGACATAGAGTGTTTTACAGCTTGTTTGAATGAGAGACAAAGAGTGGAGAAGAAGTCAGGAGCACTTCACCCCTAAACCCTGACAATCTCTCACATGACACCTGGCCTTGGTTATCCACTTTGAAAAGGTAAATTGTTGCAAGCAACCAAAAGTATTGGATATCAGGAATCTCTGTTTTAAAAATACCTACCATTAAAACCTACTCCAACAAAAGACACCCCAACACTTTGAAAATTATATGGGACTGTGTACTTTGTAGAAAAAAGCTGCCACTAGCAAATGTAATTTCTTCTTATGAATGAATAATTTTGTAGTGGAAGAGATCTTTCTGTATTCTCCTTCCTTCAGTTTATGACAAAACACTGGACCATATACAGTAGTTGTAGAGGGCGCATTCCAAGCCTGATGTAGTACAAAAAAAAGCTGTAACTAAGAAGTTACTGGGTAAGATGGTGTGATGGACAAGACTTCACTTGACACAGCCATATTTTCATGGACTTGATATAGAATTTATTCCAGACCCTGAAACTGGAAAGCACTTCATACTGGCAAGTAACATCAAAAAATAGTGCTGCAGTCTGGGAACAGTAGTGATGAACATCTTTTTTCTTCCTTACAACTGGAACTGCAGGGAATGCTGACATCAGCAGGCTAACAACCACATGTGAAGTTTGGCCATCTCTTCAAGTTTCAACCAGTGACCCAGAGGTCATAGAAAAGCTGTAAGCAGTATTCCTAACTTTGTGAGACCTCAGCCTGTCTTGTTAGGTGAAAGCCCATGGGGAAAGCATAGAAGCTCATATTATAAGGGATTGCTAGTACAGCTTTGCAGGATCAGCTGAAAACAGATTTCTAGCAGTCTGTGGAAGGTTTATTAGCAAGACCTGTTCTGGACAAAAAAAATGCCCAGTTAATGTTTCTTAATAAAATAGTGGCAGGCCAGCCCTCTTATTTGACATTGTTTGCACCCCTGGATGCCAGAAATACTGCCTGTACAGCAGCTGGTAATCCTCTAGCAGTAACAACAAATAGCAGTGGAAGACAAATGTTCTTCCTATTTAGCAGCTCATTGATACTTTCTATCACAACTGGATGACATGGCTGAGGTGAATAGAATAACTACTAATAAAAAGTAACTTTTCTGAACCATTTCGGAAGATGTTGCTGGACAACTGGTCCTTTTCTACAGTTATTCATAGATGTGGTGTCTCAGAGGACTCAAGGTTGTTAATTCCTTTGATATTTTTGTGAAAGCAGAAATCATACAATACAAGATGGAATGTCGTCATGCTCCAATGATAACCCATTCCGAAGTGTTACTTTCTGCAACTATAGGCAGACATGGAGCTGTCTCCTCAGTTGCCACAACTGATACGTTGTATATGGGAGACAGCAGGCTGTGCTCCAGTGGGTCAGGAAAGAAGGGGGATACTAAAAAAAGGTGATTGCTTCAGAAAATCTCAGGCAACAGCAAACTGGCCCCTCAAGAGGCTTCAGAAGTATTCCCAGTTTGCCTTCTAACCTCTGTTGTTCTTGATGGCTCTTAGAACATAATGTTGCCTCAGATGTTTTTTCACTGTTTCACATGTGAGTCACTGTGATGTGTGTCAGTCTTGCCTTCCCTGCCTCAGTAAGTTCTGCCTGAAACCTGCAGCTGGTGAAAATGCTACTGTTCCTCTCACGAAAGGAATAAACCTACAAACGGCCATTACAAGAACTGTTGTGTTCTTGATAGTTTTCCATCAACTACAAAACTTGCATTTAGGATACTCTACTTTGGATACATACAAATTAGGATTCTGGAACTTATAAGACAAGGTGCAATCAGTTAATTTGCAGCCTCAGCAATGCTGTACAGCTGACCCGCTCAGGTTTTCAGGAAGCATACACATATAAGGAAATAAATACATAAACTGACATCTGTCCTGGAAGTCTGCTTAATTCTTGAGCATATATTCACATTCTTCCAGCACAAGCCAGTCTTGACTTGTGTCAAGAGAGTATAGCAGGTTAAAGATGTGCACTTCTCCCTGTTGTTGAAGTGATAGCAGGTTAGGACAACCACTGACAGCACAAAGAGTGGAAGTAAGGCACTCTTGATGGCTGTTGATTGTTGAACAGCCAATGTGTAGTGCTTGTGGGAATTTACATGACTTCTGATGACACTGATTAGAGATGATTTCCTAAAGAAAAGCTATTTCTTATCAATAGCACAGTAATGCATCGTGGCCAATGTTGATCTCTGTTTCTCTGGCAGTTTAAGTACACAACTTTGAAACACCCTTACTGTGCTAGCACTTCAAATATTACAGAAAATGCTGCTCAAATTTTCCAATGAAAGTGAAAGAGTAAACATATGAAAAACTGTATGGAGTTAACTTTTATAGAGGATACAGGTTCCTGAAGCACCCTGGTAAATGTTTCTTTGCAGTATAAAATGCATGCATTGAAGGATGGATGACATAATTATCAGCATGATGGCAGCTTTGGAAGAAACATGCAACATTACAGGGGATTAAAAAAATGCAAGTAGTATTTGTCATGTCACACACTTTGATCTGAGCTCTTAACCCATTGTAGAGGTGGTCTCTGGCAATCTACAGCATTAACAGAAGATGAGAATATCTGGGTAACTAATAAGATTAATAAAACTATCTGGGTAACATTCTGCTTATTTTTTAACAACATGACAGCAGCTTTTTTTAAGCAGAAAACTGTATAGAAGAGATTCTCTAAATTATCATTTGTTAAAAGCAATATTTTACCTCAAAACCTGCAGTTGTTCTGACAAGCTGTTGCAAAGACAAGACTTTTAGCCCTCCCCAAAGCAGGGTAGTTTCCATCTTTCACTACTCTTGGGTGTTTGATCAGTGAATGAAAACTTTTTTTTATTTCTGAAGTGTAATAGAGCCCTGGAGATCAGTATATTGGGACATGTTAGTTCAAAAAGTGTTCACTCTTCAGCCAGCACCATCCATTCCTCTATACCAACAGCTGATGACAGGCCATCAAGAGGATTAAGGTTCAGAATACTTTTCACCACCTTGCTTTTTGGTTATTTTTTTCCATTACCTGAAGTATTTAGCAGATTAAGTCCCACATGTTTGAAAAGTTTTACTTATTGTTTCTAGTGAAGCCTTTAGAATCACAGAATCATAGAATAAAGAAAAGTGGGGAGGATCTCCAGCCTGACTGGATATAAGTCATTAAGTTATTATTACATTAATAAAACATGTGTCTACAGTTTCAATTTTAACCACCCTAATTTTGAGTAATAATCCAAAATGGGTAACTGGGATGCAGAGATAGCCCTTTCCTCCCAACCTGTTCAGTCAAAACCCAAAACATATAATTACATTTAGTATGTGTATCAAATATTCTGAAAGAAAGACAAATGCATGTTGCACAACTGGCTTTTTTCTTCCTCAGTGATACCTCAAATAGGATTTTTTTTCCCGCTTCTGGAAACAAATGAAGCATGAAACCTCCCCAGACCCAAATTAAAAAGTTAAAATGTACTCAATTATATCCAAGTAGCAAGATTTAAAAAAATGAAAATAGTCACTGTTTATGTATACTTATGATACACAAGTCTTTCATAATATGCAGGTTTAATTTTGGAAACAGAGGTCAGAATTAATCCTTAAGTAACTAATGCTTAGGTAAGTATCTGAACAGCAAACACTGCAAAGAGTGACCCTCCAAATTACTTTATGGAAAAAGTTGCACCAACATCATATACCCTCACTGTGGACATCAGATTATTTACCTTGTTAAAGAATAACTCCAGTAGGATGTTTTCTGGTTAATTATTAGCTGGGGTCAGAATACTTACGCCAAAGCAAACATAGTGGTTGTCATTAAAGAAGTAGATTTGCAGTGCACGTGAACAGTAAACTTAATCCTTAAATTGTAACATTAGCATATTTGATCCCACAGTAGCTGATAGACAGTCTTCCTTTTTCAAATAAATTCTCAATATAGATATTACATTAGAATTAAGGAAAACAGAGTTGTTATTATTAATAATTCATATTGTGTAGCTTCAATTGTGTAATCTTGCATTCTAGTGTAAAGTTTGTTGTGATGTGAGGTGGGACCCTGCCAGAGTCATTATTCCTATTTATTGAGTAGCAGACTAGTTATAAGAACAAAAAATCAATATTAATGGCTGGAACACAAGTTCAGCCTGACCCTGAACAGATCTTATTAAAGCAAAGGTATTTTTCCTTTTTTTTTCTTTTTTCTTTTTTTTTTTTTTTAAACAAGACAAATTTCTTTTTGCAGCAACACTCTCTTGTTTAATAACATCCACATATACCTGTCTTAGAAAAAGTGTACGTAGGCCTTTAATTCAACAAATTCAAATTAAAAGTATTAAGCTCTGGGTGTCTGCATTGCCCTGGCGATTTCATTTAGATATCACATACTTTATTTGCTTCTGCCCTAGACTTTGTGCTAATTAGAACCATATATGTAATTGATTTTGAGTTTTGTCTGCCAAACTGAGAAAGAAAATCAAATTAAAAACTACTGACAATTCCTTGTTTGCCACACAAAAAGTGAAGAAAAATTCTCAAAATGCACTGGTGATAGAAAAGAAAAGCATTCCAATCTGCTGATACATTCTGCTGAAAGCTTAGCTGTTCTTTTATAGACAGGAAGAATCCTCAAGGAATTGAAGAACCTTAAATAGACATATATGAAATAATTTGCATCCAAACAAAAATGTCCTAAAGAAAATAATCTGAGCCAGAGACCTACCATGTAGAATTTCTGCCTGATTTTTTTGTTCTTATAGTCAAAGAAAAAGAAGTTTTAGCAGAACATATCTGTAATATTATCATGGGATGTTTTTAGTAATACACAACATTGCATTTACAAGAGGATTCTTTTTTTTTTTTTTTTTTTTTCATGGAAAGAAATATAAAAGGAATCACAGCTATTCATCCTGTTCCTCATGCATGTTGGTTTGGGGTTTTTTGAGGGGTGTCCCTTTTCAAATCAACAAAAAATTTAGAACAATAACATATGACATATGAGAATATTATTAGTGTTTATGAAAGCAATTGAAAAATAATAGCTCTAGAGTAAAACTGGAAGATGTATTTTGACCAGTAATTATCAATCCTACTGGCCTCTTTCTGAAAAGTTTCTTACTATAATTTCTCAGACAATTTTGCTATGCAGCTAGACTTGGGGTTTTTTGTATTTTGCTCAGACCTATATGGTGTTCTTTCTGTTAATCCTCCAAGAGCCAAATTATTTTATGTTGAGTTTGACCCATCAGATTCCAGCTCACGAAGCAGCTTAATTTTCACTGAATTAAGACACATCTTCTTGAGAAATACCAGAAGATCTGTTATCAAATTTCATAAAGTAAAGTCTAGCCATTGTTAATCTTTTAATAGTAAGGAAGAAAAAAAATTCTCAGCTTTTAACAGAATATGTTAAATTTCTTGCTTATGAGTTGGCTTTTGAGAACAGAATGGATGTTCACAGTATTCACGTAAATTAGTCAAATCTGAAGGCTTGCAATTCCAAGCAATGCTTCCCAACTGAAATAAATGCATTAAAACACAAGCTGTCACTGCAATGTATTTGCATTGCAGATTAGCAAGCAGATCTATATACTCTCCTTCTAATAGCCAAGTAATGAGAGCTTAAAACATCAATACCTTGTGAGGGGAGCTTTTACATCTGAACTTTAACAATGAGGATTTAAAGTTGAATCACACTTCCTTGATTTATGATGTTGATCAACATTTGTAAGTATACAGGCAGAACTGCAAATAACTTTGATTTTAATTACCTTATTCAAAAATTATAAATAACCTCCTCAGTCTTGAAAGTAACACTGCTTTCATTTTGTGTTGGATTGTTGATAGCTCTTGCTGATGGAATTTCTTCCCTGGGATCAGAACAGGTTGAAGGGTTAAAGACATCTGTCTATAATAAAATTTACATCTTTCAGCCTATTGAGACTAGCCTTAAGGCAGTGCTTTTCCTAATCAATTTGGCAAGTCAAAAAAGATCCACCGGGATGACCCCATAGAGTAAAATGAGTCACAGACTTAAGGCCCACCATATATCTCTTTAATAAAGGCTGAAAGTGCGGGCACGAGGAAGACAACCATCTGTGTATGGGACCAATATATTTCTAAGTTATGTGACTATTTCTTTCCAGTAAAGTCTTTCTCTGTCACACAAACAAATACACATACCTTTCCCTACAGACTTACTGAAAGAGGTGCTTAAGAATTACAATAGAATAAAGTGCATAACCCATTATGAGACTAAACACATAAGGAAAGAAGTTCTGAGATCCCATGGCTCAGTCATATGTAGAAAATAGAGACTGAGGACT
The DNA here is from genome assembly GCF_947461875.1 of Haliaeetus albicilla. Taxonomy (NCBI): domain Eukaryota; kingdom Metazoa; phylum Chordata; class Aves; order Accipitriformes; family Accipitridae; genus Haliaeetus; species Haliaeetus albicilla. The sequence goes on from NC_091516.1 coordinate 19,582,350, forward strand.
TTTCAGGGGACATCCTAATGTTGTTTTAATCTTGAGAGAAGCACAATTCAAGCTACTTCAAACATATGATAAAACAAGAATTTTCAGGTAAGTCTGCCTAAATGATCTGAGACTTCTGACATTGACCTCTTCAACTTCATGTGGAAATTTCATATGTAACTAGAAGCATCTTGTAAGTCACAATGCAAAGCTATGAAGGTTACTAAGCAAAAACTGCTAAAGCAAGTCTCTTGACTTTCTCTTTACCAGGCTTTCTTCACCTATTAAATCAAACAAGATCAACTACCTTAGGTTGTTTTATGTGTTTTATATGATACACTACAGCTTTCTGAAAGCTTTTTCACAGATGTCAAAGAACTGACTCAGCTTCAGAACTTTGCCTGCGAACTACTAAAGAATGTATTTTAAAAAAAAGTTCAATTTCTATACATGTGAGTTATTAATTCTAATTTTTTTGAGGATGAATTTGAACTTTTTAGGAGCCAAAAAAAAAATTAAGGAAACGAAAGCCTTTTAAAATGAGAATTCTCAGTCCCCTCACATCTGAGTGTAAGAAATCTCACAAGCCATGTATTCATATATAATTGATTTATTTTGATTTCCTAATGAACTTGAAGCAATTTTTAACAGTAAGAAGTAAGTCATCCAATAGTTTCTCCAAATAAACCACAACTTGTTTAAAAGGTATTTGGAGTAGCATCATCTCACTGAAACAGAACAGTTTTCAGTACACTGATTTCCAGAATATCAGCCATAGACCAGAAGCATCTATCTACAAAAGAAAGGTCACAATCTATAAAAAAGTCAGATTCTTTCTTCTCTGAATGTCTGCTTTCATGTTGGAGAGAGAGATTATCAGATATGTTATCACAGCACAAACTCAGAACTGATTTAAACAGCTGTATAGCTTGAAGATCAGAAGTCTATATAAGCCTAGGTTAACATGTACCCTTGTACTAAGCAACAAGAAAAATCCGCTAGCTAAATAGAAGGCCACCATGACTAGTTTTATCTCCTAAGACTTCTTCCTTCTACCCTGTTCTCTTCTGATGTCTAATAATCCAGAGCAACAACTTCTCCCCTTGGCTCAGTTGCTTCAGCTTGAGAAAACAGAATATGTAACACCTTATATGCTACTTGGGCCCATGATTCAGAACTTCGGACGAAAACCAGTGGATTCCAACTGAATTTGTACTTGTGAGGGATATGAAAGGAAAAGTTTTCACTTTTCCAAGGTTGACATAATCTGTGGTCAAGAGAAGGTGCATGTATTTCCAGAACAAGCTAAAACAAAATGTTGGCCCAAGATTCAGCTGCATCAAGCAAGACTGACAAATAAACTTCATGCAGGTTTGCTCAGTCATGTGCATTTGCTGGTTTACATTTCAGCTCACTGTTACCATTCTGATAAGTGCGTACAAAATTAGAGTTTCATCAGAGGGAAGTTATGCTTTGATGGAATGCTTAATCCTCCTCTGGGACAAATAATTTTTATTATTTTGAATTTGCCTTTTATCATATAATAGCTTCCATCTGTTTGGGAGGCAACTGCAGTGGGAAGATGGAGAAGGGAGAAACTGATCCCATCTCAATGAAGGAATTGTCTTTGGGCAGGCTACTATTGCCCAAGCTGTGCCTTTCCTGCAACAGTGCATTTCACATATTTGTCTTTGTTTCCGTTGATCTAAGCATATGGAAGGTTGCATTATGCCTGAGGACTGAATAGGCTTATCTGAATAATAATAATCTTGAAAGACTTAAGAATTTCTGACTTTCAGTTGAATGAAACAATTTCTTGCATTTTTATCTTATAAAAGTGGTAACTTTCTTAGTCTTTTAAATAAGACATTTATGCCATGTTCTTACAATTTATTTCACTCTATTCTATGTGACAATAATGGGAACAGGAAAATGTCACCCCTGTTTGAGCTGATCTCTCTATTTTTATTGACAACAATAATTATATTCTCTCTCAAGTTTCTTTTTGCTAACCTAACCTACAAGAATCCTTTAGTATCATGAATAAAAAAGTATTTTCTCTAATATTCAGTTGGTCCTTCTCTGAACCTGTTATCATCTGAATTTATGAAAAGTCTTATGCATATATTTACTTTGGTGCTAGTCCTTCTCTTCCTCTTGAAGTCTCTGATATAAATAAGCACCCAGTATATCTTCTTCATTCTTGCATAATCCTGGAGGCTTACAGTTACTCCATTTTCATATAGTATAAAGGTTTCTTCTGCTCTTCTGCAGCTGACAGCCAGTGATCCTGAACTTAGAGAAGTTTTACTAATCCCTAAATTTGTAAGATTGCATTTTATAACAGTAAGATTTCTTTTTTTTTTTTTCTCTTATGCTTGAGATTGTTCAATTCTTTCTATATGATATCTAATTGCCTCCTGGAGTTTTAAGGCCTAAAACTTTTTGTCATCAGAAAATTTCATTAACATTCACTTATTTTTTTTCTTACAAATGCATTAAAATATTGATTAAGTTTAGTCTATCAATCTCTGAAGAATTTTGCTGGTAACCTATACAGCTGATATTTTCTCTAGGATCATAACTTGCAGCTGTCTAATATTTATCAAATTCTTAATCCACTCAGCAAGAGACTCATTCTTTTTTGTACTAAAACTGTTTTGGTTTTTTCAAGTGGCAAAGCAGCAAGAGTTTTAGTGAGCCAAATTTTGTCAAATCTGTAGTAAATGTACAGTGTTTATTCTGAAATTGGTAATCTTAACAGAGAAACGTACTAGGTTACTTTAGCATTCTTTTTTTTACTCAATGTCATGATTTAACCCCGGCTGGCAACTAAGCAGCACACAGCCACTTGCTCAGTCCCTCCTGGTGTGATGGGGGAGAGAATTGGAAGTGTAAAAGTGAGAAAACTCATGGGTTGAGATAAAGACAGTTTAATAGGTAAAGCAAAAGCTGCACACGCAAGCAAAGAAAAACAAAGAATTCATTCACTACTTCCCATCGGCAAGCAGGTGTTCAGCCATCTCCAGGAAAGCAGGGCTCCATCACACGTAACAGAGACTTGGGAAGACAAACGCCATCACTCTGAACGTCCCCCCCTCTTCCTTCTTCTTCCCCCAGCTGTATATGCTGAGCATGACGTCCTATGGTCTGGAATATCTCTGTGGTCAGTTTGGGTCAGCTGTCCTGGCTGTGTCCCCTCCCAGCTCCTTGTGCACCCTCAGTCTGCTCGCTGGTGGGGTGGGGTGAGAAGCAGAAAAGGCCTTCACGCTGTGTAAGCACTGCTCAGCAATAACAAAACATCCCTGTATTATCAACACTGTTTTCAGCACAAATCCAGAACATAGCCCCATGCTAGCTATTATGAAGAAAATTAACTCTATCCTAGCCAAAACCAGCACACTCAGTTATCTATTTCCCATCATATTTTAATGATTGTTTCCTTCAACGTGAGTTTCAAAGATTTTGAAAAAATGGTTTACACAAATATATGTAATCAAACAACATTCTCACAAAAATATGGAGAATGTTAGAAATAAAGCTTCACATGTAGCCTTAGATTTAACATTTCTTGACTTTTGAATGTCTGACCATGAAAAATTAACCTAGTTAATTATAATCTTTTCCAAAGCCTATGAAGAACAAAGATTTATTAAGCTAGTAATTGGGCTTGTGTTTCAATTCAGGTATAAATAGTAAGTATGTCAAAGCATAGGTGTTTCAGTTCAGGTATAAATAGTAAGAATGTCAAAGCATAGGTTTCAGGAAGGTCAATACTGTGAAGTGGGATCTACTATAGATCTAGAATAATTTGAGGTATATAAAATTAGTTATATAGGTGAGTTGCTTAGTGGTCAATGTCTGTTCTATTTCATGTTGTTCATAAAGTCTGCTTAGTAAACTGGGTATTTTCATGAGTGGACAGAGCACACTTTTTGCCTTTGTGCATACTTACTATATTCAGCACACTGTCCTGAATTAATTTGCACTTATAATGGTCATTCTGGAAAATAATTTGTAAGTGTTGTTCTGTTTTCTGATTAGCGGAAGAGTATTTATGATAATACTCTTATAATTATTCCTTTCTAAAGAAGCCTTGAATATTATTATACAAAAGTATTTTTTCACCTAGGCTTTTACTACTATCAGAAATTTAGGAGTACAGCTTTTAGCAAATATGAGTATTGAAAATTGACCAACTGTCTGTGAATTTATGTTTTATTAGTTTATACTTCTAAGGCTCTAATCACACAGAATTTAGTACAGGAAATGCATCACAATGAAAATATTTATTTCGCATTCACTTGCTCCTGCAATATTTTTTTAGCTAATATTTTAGCAATAAACCATTTTGAATACTCTATCAAGTAGATTTTAGTTATATTATAGTTTGCTAAGCCATTAAATCTAAAACTGAGATTCTGTGAAGACCTCAGCTGTGAAGAGTACTACAGAGAAAGACTCATATGATTTGATTTCATAGTTTAAGCTAGCTGTAGATGAGATCATTAAGTCATAACATTTACTACTACGTAATGGCAAAAGTTAGAGTTGTCCACTAGGTTAAAGAAAAAGTAAATGACATTGAATTTTCATATTCCTCATTTCTAGCTAATGTTGTGGAATTATATCGATATTCTTAAATATACCCTAAGGTCTCAGAACAATCTAAAGGAGGAATCCATCCTGAGGAAGTCTCCATTATAAATAAATAACTAATTAATCACATTATTCCACGAAAGAAGAAAAGGAGACTGCACACCAGTGCCAGCCAGCAGCATCAGATTTATTTGGCAGCAGAACCCAACAGTAAAGATTATTTTGCACAGAAGCAAAGTCATGCAAGCCTAAAATATCTCATCATCCCACAGGACCTCTCAACAGTGAAACATTCTGTCTAGTACAACTTCATCATTAGCCCCTTGCTAAGATGCTAGCTACTTTCTTAGGACAAATCTGATAGATAGCGAGTAAAGAAGAGGAGTACAGATTACGTAGTTCAGGGCTCAGTTTAGCAAAATGCCTAAGCACATCCCAAATGTGAAGTTAGTAATAACATGTACATTTACCAGCAACATTTGAAAGCATGTGTCTGGATGTAAGTTAAGGTACCTACTTGAAAATATGACTTAAAATGAGGCAATACTGATGCATAGTGGCTGATCATATATCCATGTGTTTCTTAGCCTTATGTGTCAAGTAGAAGTTAATGCAGTTTTCCTAAATAGCAAACCAATGCACAGAAACCACAGTTGACTGACCAGATGGATTGAGATAGCAGGCTATCTGAAGGTTATACACAGATAGTGTTCTTCTTTCCTTCCTTCCTTCCTTCCTTCCTTCTTTAGTCATTCCTCATTAATTGTCAGTTTTCAGGTTTTCAGTCATCAGTTCTCTGACTAACACTAATAATAATTGCCTATTAATATCACAAAGTACATCTTTAAAAAACAAATATTATTCTGTTTCTGACACCAGGAATTGCAGCCTACTCCACTGTACTGGCAGTACAGTAGAGTAGTACTTAGTACCTGTAAGAGCTTTCCAGAGACATCAGCTGCAGAATAACATCCTCAATATTTTGACTACTCTCAACTCGTTGAATACACCTGAGCACTGCAATGTAGTGCCTACAACTTCCAGCCTCAGGGATAAAGTAATTACCGCAGATAGGCAGAAAAGGTGTCTCAAAACAAAGTAATTCAATTTAATTAGTCAGTCTGTCAACTGTAACAGGTAGAAATGGAGGTCATGGAGGCAGACCATCACTGAGGTCCTGAAGAGTTTCTAACCTCTGAAGAAGAAAGGACAGTGCAGAGTAGGGTATTAGCAGCAACAAAGTTAAGAATGAGATAGCAAAAGGAGCCCAGCCCTTCATGGTATCACCTTTCCTTGCCTCATACATTTAATCTGCGAAATTTCATCTATACAAAATGTACTCTAATAGGCTGACTTTCAACTCGTCAGATGCTTTCATACCATTGTAAGGTGCTATACCTAGAAGCAAAGAAACATGGATAAAAAATTCATAGCATGTCTCAACTGTATTGATAAAAAAATGTAATGGTGACAGTTAGGAGGGGACACATCAATGTTGTCTTCTCTTGAGTCTCTTTCTTAGACTTATGTATTGGTTTTGTGGCAAGGTTTTGGTAGCGAGGGGGGGGGTTACAGGGGTGGCTTCTGTAAGAAGCTGCTGGAAGCTTCTCCTGTGTTCGAGAGAGCCCATACCAGCTGGCTCTAAGACGGACCCACCGCCGGCCAAGGCCAAGCCAATCAGCGATAGTGGTAACACCTCTGTGATAACATTTTTAAGAAGGAAAAAAAGTTGAGAGGGGGAGAAACAGCCGCCGGAGCGAGGAGTGAGAACATGTAAGAGAAACAAGCCTGCGGACACCAAGGTCAGTGAAGAAGGAGGGGGAGGAGATGCTCCAGGTGCCGGAGCGGAGATTCCCCTGCAGCCTGTGGGGAAGACCATGGTGAGGCAGGCTGTCCCCCTGCAGTCCATGGAGGTCCACGGTGGAGCAGATATCCACCTGCAGCCCATGGAGGACCCCACGCCGGAGCAGGTGGGTTCCCGAAGGAGGCTATGACCCTGTGGGAACCCCACGCTGGAGCAGGCTCCTGGCAGGACCTGCGGATCTGTGGAGAGAGGAGCCCACAGAGCAGGTTTTCTGTCAGGACTTGTGACCCCGTGGTGGACTCACACTGGAGCAGTGTCCTCCTGAAGGACTGCACACTGTGGAAAGGACCCATGCTGGAGCAGTTTGTGAAGAACTGCAGCCTGTGGGAATTGCCCACGTTGGAGAAGTTCATGGAGGACTGTCTCCCATGGATGGGACCCCACGCTGGAGCAGGGGAAGAGTGTGATGAGTCCTCCCCCTGAGGAGGTGAACCGGCAGAAAATAACGTGTGATGACCGTAAACCCCATCCCTGTCCCCCTGTGCCGCTGGGGGCTTGGTGGAGAAATCCAGGAGTGAAGTTGTGCCCGGGAAGAAGGGAGGGGTGGAGGGAAGGTGTCCTGAGATTTGGGTTTATTTCTCATTACCTTGCTCTTGTTGATTTGTAATAAATTGAGCTAATTTTCCCTAAGCTGAGTCTGTTTTGCCCGTGACGGTAATTAGTGAATGATCTCTCCTGTCCTTATCTCGACCGGCAAGCTTTTTGTTATATTTTTTTCTCTCCCCCGTCCAGCTGAGGATGGGGGAGTGATAGAACGGCTTTGGTGGGTACCTGGCATCCAGCCAGGGTTAACCCATCACAACTTAAGTCCTCCTGCTACATAGAATAAAGACATTACAAACCTTAGTTTAAGAATGGAAACTGATATTTTCCATTTGCCTCCTTATATGTGGAGGGTTTGTTCCCAGGGGCTGTGTACAAAGTATTCAGTGATTTCACCAAAAGGATTTCTATATTCTCTTATTGCAAACCTGGCTGAAAAGCACCAAATATGCTCTATCTATCTCAAACAAAAAAGCAATATATGTGATATTCACTTCTAAACAATTCCAAGAGAGTTTTCAGAGCTACAGTTTCAGGTGATGAAGCAACTTTTACCTTTCAAGAAAAAGATGAAGTCTTGGAGCTCACATTCACAAAAAAATAAAACTTGTTTTAAAAGAAACCTTCTCAGTTGCTCTCATGAGCTTGCATTTAAACACAGCTATTGTAAATTCCTCATTAAAAAAAAAAACATTCTGAAGAACCAGACAACCAAAGAATTCCCTTTCCCCAAACACTGTGCCAAATACCTCTCCACTGACAGGATGAATTTACCACCACAGATTAGGTAGCCATAGAAGCTACCTTGCTACATATTTCTTTCAAATTTGGAGACATAAAACTATAGGTACTTCTACCACCTAAAGATCAGGTAGAACTGGAAAAGTACAACAATAAGCAATAAATCCTAAACAAGTTCTTGAAATAGCAATGGTGAGGGAACAATAAACTCGCAAAACTTTTTTTGTACTCAGGGATATTGCCATGCTTCTGAGATGTCCTGAACCAGATTAGTATTGGTTTAACTCCTGTACTTCCTAATTCTGTATACATTCTGTGCCCTCCTTTTTGAGATGATATCACAGAATCAAAGACTGGTTGAGGTTGGAAGGGACCTCTGGGGGTCATCCTGTCCAACCCCACTGCTCATGCAGAGTCATCTACAGCAGCTTACCCAGGACTACATATGGCTTTTGAATATCTCCAAGGATGGCGACTCCACCTCCTCTCTGGGCAACCTGTGCCAGGGCTCAGTCACCCTCAAGGTGAAAAAGTGTTTCCTGATATTCAGAGGGAACCTCCCATGTTTCAGTTTGTGCCCATTGCCCCTGGCCACGTCACTGGACACCACTGAAAAGAGCCTGGCTCCGTCGTCTTTGCAACCCTCACTTTGGGTATGTATACACAGTAGTAAGATCCCCCTGAGCCTTCCTTTCTCCAGGCTGAACAGTCCCAGCTCTCTCAGCTTTTCCTCATAGGAGAGATGCTCCAGTCCTTCATCATCTTAGTGACCCCTTGCTGGGCTCTCTGCAGTATGTCCATGTCTCCTGTACTGAAGAGCCCAGAACTGGACAGAGTACACCAGGTGTGGCCTCACCAGTGCTGAGGAGAGGGCAAGGATCACCTCCCTCAACTTGCTGGCAATACTTTGTCTAATGTATCCCAGGATACCATTAGCCTTCCCTGTGGCAAGGGCACATTGCTGCCCCATGTTCAACTATGTGTCCACCAGGACCCCCAGGGCATTTTATGCAAAGATGCTTTCCAGCCTTCCAGCCCCCACGACATACCCCATATGCCCAGGTTTTTTTCCTCCCCAGGTGCAGGACTTTACATTTCTTGTTGAACATCATGAGGATATGAGATATATGTCTTCATTGTCTGATCATATTTGAGATGAATCTGTTACTTTTAAGTGCAAAACAAACCAAGGAGAAGAGATACATTGCAGAAGAAGGATATGTGTTTAAGATGTTCACTCTGAAAACCCCATTTATAACAGGTGCTGAAATCTTCTGGGTGCACAGTAAAAGATGAGGCTACACCTACTTGACTACAGTGGTCAGTTGAATTTGCAATTAAGTCCGTAATTGATACTGATATCCCTAACTGTCCATTTTCCTGATCAAACAGCAGACATCTGACTTAGCGCAGCCTCTAATCAGAGCAGGTGGAAATCAGCAGCTGATATGACCTGACTTATGAGCCTGGAAAATTTGGTATATAATAGTATTAAAAAATGATATTGACAGTTTCTTGGAGCATCTCGCTTCCCTGAATTGAACTGAGATTTCAGATTTCACTGCAATCCAGCCTCTCGGGGGAAGTATCTGTGGCAGATGCACCCGCCCTGATAGAAAGCGAAATTTCTCTGGATATGGAGGAGAGTTAAAAAAACCCTACAGGCCACAGGCTGGAAGCTGAACTGACCAATCTGACATGCATCAGGAACACGGAACCGTTGACCTTTCAGTCAATGGGGATTAAAATGACCACAGGTCAGATTCGATGAGGATAGAAATGGGGCCCTGCCGGAGGGCATTTTGAGCCAGTCATCCTCACAGCAGTGGGTCTGCAGTCAACGACCCTCCCCTTGGGTCAGGATGCTGCCCTGGGGAACTCCTCAAGGTTGAGAGCCCTCAACTTTTAGGTGAGTGATATGTGCATTTTGAGTCATCATTTCTAAACCTTAAGAATTCTGAAGTCAGCTGTGTAGTAGTAACTTCCCCTTACACCACTGAGCCTGTGATTCACTAATGTTATTGGAGTTCTAACCAATCTTTTTTATTAAAGAATATAATTTATTTTTTAACACCTGTTTGGTTTGGTTGCATGTGTCTCTGTGACAATATCTTGGAAGGAAACAGTGTGGGGGTGGAACCATGAGCACATCAATTAGGTCAAAACCTAATACATGTGTCATTTAAAATCCTATCTTCTTTGTCTGCCTTCTTTCTGATACAATAGTCTGGAGAAGTGCTCTCTACACTCTAAGTTGTCAGTAATTGTGAGAATCCACAAAATTTAACAATAGTTCTAAGTTTTACAAGTAGAAAAGCAATCTGAAACTCAGCACTTCACTTTGGCCAGCCACCAGCTTACACTTATCTGAGACTGCAGTACTTTTATTCGCTACATTTGCTAGGTGTTCCCAACCATTAGACTCGATTCAGCCTCCCTAGACTCCTTTTCTAAGTCACAGGGTTTTTGCATAATAGCCCTAACACCAAATTATTCTTACTTATCTGGGCAATCAGCTCCCTGTCACCATGATGACCATAGACTTTTGCTCTTCCCAAACTAAAGCAGTGGGAAAGGGATTTCTGATCCCATAAACCTCTGCTTCCAGGAGGCTTGGAGGTGGGGGAATGAAGGAGTTTGCATTCAGTCTCAATTTTCCACTTTTTAAAGCAGTCTACAGTCCTCTCTTCCCTTACTCAGACTGTTGGTTTCAAATGCAGACTTCTATCTGCTTTGCTAACCCTTAACCCTCTCCTGCCTTATTGCAGTTGGATACATTCTTTCATAACTTCCTCAAATTATGAAAAGACAACAGCAAACAGCAAGGTCCTGCAAAGATGGCAAACAAAAAAATCAACCTTTTTCTACTATATCATCACTATTACTACACAGGGAAAAAAATATAAATATCTAGATGAAGAGGGAGAAAATTCCTAACCCATCTTACATTTATTGTCCCTTTTTATACTCTTTTTCCTTTGCCTAACACTTCTATTTACCAAGTATTTTGGATATAAATATATAGGCAAAAGGGGAAAATCCAGCAGCTTGCATTCCTACCCCCATCCCACCTACATACATACATACAACTACCTACTCCCAAGTCTCCCCTTCCTTCCAAGACACCTTCTTGTGTCTTAAATATCTTTCCCTCTTACTCTCTCTCAAGACCCCTTGGATTCTTGCTTTACCACTTCTCAGCCTGAATAGCTGGGTACTGAGGCCTCAGCCCTGCCTGGCACATTCAGAGAACATGAGCTTCCTCCTCAGGATGCAGATCACAAAAAGGCTTAAATACACATTTGTGACAGAGGGCTGGCATCTGCTATGCAGAAAGTAAGATGGCAGTGAGAGGAGAGGGAAATACACAGCAATTTATCTGCCCATTATACTTCGGCAAACCTGCTGGCAGACCAGGTGTTGTCTCTGTAACACTTTCTCCTGGTGAGGCATTAGGTGCTTAGAGAACCAACCTTAGACACACATCATCTTCTAAGAGCTGGCCCTAAAGCCTATACAGCCCCTTCACCTTCTCAGGATAGTCTGTCACAGTTTGTCCAGACAGAGGTCAACTCAGCTCTGCCAGACATGTTTACCAGCCTGTCAGAAACGCAAGTAAATTGTGTCCTCCATCAGTATTGCACTCTGCCAATCCATTTTCCACCCCTTGATTTCTTTACTTTTACAAAAAAAAGTAAGCTTTTTTTTTTCCCCTTATATGTGCAGACTTTCTCATCTGATTCTATGACCTCCAAGACAAACCTGTATTTCTCTCTGTAAAAGTAAGGAGAATATGTTCCCTGTGAACAATTTACTTCTGTCTTTCCTGTAACAGGTCCTCTATACCCATAACCTATTGTAGTTTTTCCCATCAGGTTAAATATTTCTCCAAGGCATGCAGGACTCTCAGATTAAATGACTGTCCTCTTGGCTTTCTGACCTCTGGTTAGTGATAAGTTTCCTCCCCTTCACAGTAATGGGGGGGGGCGGGGGGGAAGAAAAAAAAAAAGAGTGATGGATGACAATGAGAAAGCTGTTAGAAAGGGAAATGGGAGCTTACAATACCTCTTCAGTTTGAAATAATCTTTTTCAGTAGTAGTGTTGGGTGATGGATGCAGGGACTTCTCCTATAATCTGACTTCATTTTCACTCTCTTTTTGTTTTACACAATCACCCTAAAAAGCACTGCATCAGCTGCCACTGCTTGACATAGCTTCTTCTGTACATATCTCCTCATTTGTTTAGTTTACCTAGATGAACTTTCCTGACATCGTGGATACACTTGGCATTTTTGAAACTTGCGTATTTATTTCCTTTGCTTTCTACAGGGAAAGGAACAAGAGTCAAGGCTAGAAATTGTTCAACAGGACCCTTTAAGCCTTAGTTACATTCTTGAACTACCTAAATGCAGATACATTTAGGAAAAACTCATACATACATACCCATATTCACAAAGTACAGGTGTCTTCAGAAACCACTGAGGCAAGGGCATGGACAAGGGCAAGGGCAAGGGAACAGACATATCAGAGCCACACTTCTAACCTAGTGAGCTAGGTGTTGTCCAGGAGATAAGTGACCTATATTCCATCTCCTGGTGTTCAGGGTATTTGTAAGGATTGTCCGAATAGCTCTCACTCAAAAGGGCTTCCATCCCTAATTGTTGCAGCAGAATCAATGTGGCTGCATCTTTCTTGGCAACGCTTAGCATCATCAAAGTTGCCAACTATGTTTCATTTTTAGACTGTATTTGTTCTCTATGTACAAATCAGAGTATGTTTCCTTTTTGAGATGCTGCTCTGAGCTTTCAGATCTGGCAAGGGAAAAAAAATCAAAACAGGAAAACTTTGACTTGAACTACAGACTAAGGTAAATTGAGATGGAAACTATTGCTGAAGAAGTACTGTCAAAACAGTAAAACCAAGATTGTGAGAGGTTCACTTTTTCTAACTGTGCTGAGATGGGAATATCTTTTGGAGATTATTAGTTTAAACTAATAAGCAAGGCTTATTAGTTTAAATATTTAGGACTGTCCCTTAACCTATTCAAGGCCAGCTCTTTTAGGGTGGACTTGATATGCTCTTTCACTAACCAAAGAACATACTTAGCACATGTGGACCTCATTGGTCTTCCTGTAAATAGTCATGCAAATGGTTGGGTTAGATTCTTTTTGTGTGTTTGGTGGTTTTTTTGTTTGCTTGTTTGGGTTTTTTTGTTTGGTTGGTTTAAACTTTGCAGTCAAGTAGGTCACTACAGACTTTTAGAGTTGCAAACTAAGAACTCTTGTTTCTTGGGGCCAAGGGGGGCAAATAATACTTGAGTTTTCAGGAGGTATTTTTGTTTGTTTTTTTGTTGTTGTTGCTGGGGTGTTTTTTTGTTTGTTTTTATTTCTTTTTTCTTGGAAGGGTTGTTTGTTTATTTGTTTAGCATCAGTAAAACTGTTGGGTACCTAGTACACTTTCCTTTAATATTCAATGTAAAAGCAACATTTGCTCTCATTAATATCTTGTTTGTCAGCTTGTTGAAGTCACTCTTTAAATTCCACCTGCATGGGAAATACTGTTATGCAAGTGATACAACAGGAAAGAAATAAAGTAGGAAAAGTTCATCTCACATGACAGTCCCTGTTAATTTTGACAGCAAACCAGATGAGAAGCCACAAAAGAGGAGCTGACAGATGGATTCCATTGGTGGAGACATTCTCTGCAGAGTTAATGACACTTTTAACCTTGCACCTGCAATCAAGACCAATGTTGAAGGGTAGCTGCATGTGTAAAATGTTGACAGTGCTTTGCATTCCCTGCAACAGATGAACTGTCAGGAGAGTAGGAAGCATTATAAATGAGGCAATGTGTTTTTAAAATGCAATGCTATTTTAAAAGTAAATACTGAGCGCAGGGACTTTGACAACTCTGGAGATGGTTTAGTTATGAAATAAGGGGTCTTTCACCTTTGTCTCTCTAGTAAGAATCCACTACATATGAACAGAGGCTGAAAGCTTATTAATTTGTGAACTATTTCATGTGACTTACATGAACTGAAGCAATGGACTCTGAATCATGGAATTACACAATAATTTAGGTTGAAAGGGATCTCTTGAGGTCATCTTGTCCAAATCCTACTCAAAACAGAGAGAACTTCAAAGTTACATTAGTGCTCAAAGCCTTGTCCCTTATTTCCAGCAATGGACATTCCACAGCCTCTCTGGTAAATCTGTTACAGTGTGTAACCAACTTCATTGTGAAAATGTGCTCAGCTTCTAGCTGACATGTAGTTCCTCTGGGGGAGTCACACTAATTCCCACCAGGAAGGTCAATATTTAACATGCAGAGGGCAACACCTCTTGCTTCTGTTTCAGATTAATGATGATGATGGTGGACCACATGCTGCCTTCCCCAGCACAATTAAGTTCTGTTGAGCCTTTATATCTCTGATCTCTAGAAGAGAATCCATCTCACTGAATAAATTCATCACTCAAAATATATCTGTTTTGAACCATTTAATGAGAAGCATCCTCAGGGAGAAGTTTTCTCTCATTTTGCTTGAGAATCGCACAGTTTATCATTTGAGTATCCATTGGCCATATTAGAATTCAGACAAATATCTGCATATTTTAAATGTCTGCCTGAATACTGAGATAATTTGTCAATGTTCTCACTGAATTGTTAGTCAGACAGAACCATACACGTTACTTGAGACAGAAAATGAACTGTTTGGGTTGCTATGGTTACAGCCATGGAGAAGATACGTCTGTGCAGCTACTATCTTTCTTGAGAGGGTGGGGTGGGGAAAGGTAATTGAAAAACTTAAAGTTAATCCAGCACATCAGGACAGGGTCAGAACTGAAACAAAGCTTTACGTGTGCATTTCATTATATAGGTGAAAGACACAATGTATCCATTAAAGTAAATAAATATTGATGGATGCTTCCATTACACTCCCCTTCTCTAAATTCCTGCTGCAATTTTTACCATCCAGGTCATGGTGATTGGGCTGGTTCAACCAACAGGATTTGTTAATTTGGATAGTTATCTGATTTAGAACAGCATCATGAGGTGATGGTTTCCTCTTCCAGAATTACTGCTAAGATTTTTGTTTCATAGAAATGCAGAATCACAGAATTCTTTTAGGTTGGAAGGAATCTCTTGAGATCATCTAGTCTAACCTCCCTGCTCAAGTAAGGTCACCTAGAGCAGTTTATCCAGGACTGTGTCCAGTCAGACTTTCAGTGTCTCCAAAGATGGAGACCTCTTAACCCCTCTGGGCAATGTATTCCACTGTTTGACAACCCTCACAGTAAAAAGGTTTCCCTTGAGTTGACATGGAATTTACCATTTTTTAATTTGTGCCCATTGACTCTTGTTCTCTCACTGGGCACTACTGAAAAAAAGCCTGGGTCTGTCTTCTTCATTCTCTCCTGCCAGGTATTTATATACAACAGTAAGATCCCCCTGAGCCTTTTCTCCAGGCTAAACAGGCCTAGCAGTCTCAGCCTCCCCTTACATGGCAAATGCTTCAGTCCTTTTGTCATCTTTGTGGCCCTGAGCTGGATTTGCTCCATTAAGTCAGTATCTTACTTGAACTTGGGAGGCCAGCACTAGACACAGTATTCCAGACAGTCTTATCGGTGCTGATCAGAGGAAGGATCGCCTCTGTTGATATGGAGGCAATGCTCTTCTAATGCAGCTCAGGAAAATATTTGCCTTTTTTTGCTGTAAGAGTGTACTGCTGGCTCATGGTTAGCTAGGTTTCCACCAGGGCCCCAACATCTTTCTCAGCAAAGCTGCTTTCCAGCCAGATGTCTCCCCAGCTGAACCAGTGACTGGGGTTTTTCATTGCCAGGGCAGGACTTTGTTCTTCCCTTTGTTGAACTTCATCAAATTCCTCTTTGCCCAACTTTCCAGCCTATCATCGATGCTCTGAATGGCAGAACACTCATGTGATGTATCAGCCACTCCTCCCAGTTTTGTATCATCTGCAGACTGAGGGTGCACACTGCTCCATCATCCAGGTCATCAATGAAGATGTTAAACAATATTAGCCTTAGTATTGACCCCTGGTGTAAACAACTAGTGACTTGTATCCAACTGGACTTTGTGTCATTGCTCACAACCCTCTGGGTGCAATCATTCAGCCAGTTTTCAATCTATCTATCTCATTGCACACAAACCTGATCCATACTTTGTCAGCTTGTTTATGACGATATTATGGGAGACAGTGTGAAAAGGTTTACACTAAAGTTGAGATAAACAACAGCCACTGCTCTCCCTTTGCGCATTAAGATAATAACCTCATTGTAGAAAGCTATCAGGTTGGATGAGCATGATTTCCTCTTTGTAAATCCATGCTGACTAATCCTGATCACCGTCTTTTCTTTCATGTGTTTGAAAATGCTTTCCAGAAGGATTTTCTCCATTACCTTCCCAGAGACTGAGATGAGACTCACTGACCTGTATTCCTTGGATATTCCCTTGGCCTTCTTGAATATAGGAATGTCCTTTGCTCTGTTCCAGTCTTCTGAAACCTCTCCCAGTTGCTGTGACTCTTCAAAGATGATCAGGAGTGGCCTCACAATTACATCCAGCTCCCTCAGCACTTGTGGATGCAAACTGTCAAGAACCATGGACTTGTGTATGTCCAGTTTGTTCAAGTGCTCCCTAACCTGGTCCTATTGCACTGAGGGTAAGTCTTCCTTGTTCCAGATTTCCCTTCTAGTATCTGGGTCCTGGGATTTCTGAAGGCCAGTTTTACTGGTAAAGACTTAGGCAAAGAAGGCACTGAGTACCTTGACCTCTTCCATGTAATTTCTCACCTGTTCCCCTGCTGTTTTCAGCAGCAGTCTCACATTTTCCAGAGTCTTCCTTTTGCTCTTCACATACATGTAGAATCCTTTCTTATTGCCCTTCACATCCCTTGCCAGATTCAACTCCAGCTGGCTAGAATGGCCAAGAAGGCTCTTCTAACCCTATTGTTGCAATATTGGATAGCAACTCCTCTTGGGTCACCTCTTTCTGCTTCCACCTCTTCCACAGTTCCTTTTTATGTCTGAGTTCAGTTAGAAGGTTTTTGCTTAGCTGGGCATGCCGCTTGCCTCCTTTCTTGAATTCCTAGTTGTTGGGAGCTTGGAGGAGGTTATCCTCGAATATCAACAAGCTCTCCTGGACCCATCTTTCTTTCCAGGGCTGCATCCCATGGATTCTTCCAAGCAAATATCTGAAAAGGTTGAAGTCTGCTCTCCTGTGGTCCTGCTTTTTGCCTTGCTCTCTCCTCTTTGGGTCCTCAACTCTATTATCTCATGCTCACTGTAACCAAAGCCCCTGATGACTTTCACGTCTCTGACAAGTTCTTCCTTGTTGCAGGTCTAGCCATGCACCTCTACTTATTGGCTCCTCTGTCATCTGGTTTCAATTCAGTGAGTATTATGAGCTATCACTCAAGAAGCCAGAGTCCCAGATCTATCTACTCATGAGTGAGTGTCCTAATTACTAAGAAACATGATTCTATTTCCTAATTTCATGCAGGTGAGAGGGGTAGGCAGGCAGGCATTCAATTCCTCCTGTGAGAGACTGAAGGAGTTAATGTCTCAAACATTGTGGTGGGGCAAGTTCTGCCTAATGACGAACTCTACATAACAATGAACGCTGCAGAGCAAGGAACCACAGGTGGAAAGAAGCTGATCAGCACCCATCAGCACAGGACATCAGCAACAGGACAGGGAGGGCATGCTGGAGGGTGCACAGCTCTATGTTCTGATATGCTGTCCTGACATGCTGTTCTGATATGCTGAGCAGGACAGCTCACCATGCATAGCCAAAGATCAAACAATGGCTATGTCTGAAGGAAAGGAGAAGTTACTCCCCAAATGACCCCCAAGCCCACCGACCCATTTCCTGAAGGTTCCGAAAGCACAAACTGTACATAACACCTAATTAGCCTAATGAGTTGGAGTGCCCACCCAAAGGAGAGGCAAGAATGGTAAAAGGACACAAACTGAAGCCCCACGTGCATGCATCCACTGGAACTGGACCCTTAGGCTGGCTGGACCAATGCTGGACCCAGGACTGGTGAAAACTTTCTTTTTTCTCTCTCTCTCTCTCTTCTTTTTTCCATAATCCCTACACCTCATCCCTTTAGACATAAACCATTAACCAAGTCTGGGACTAGGAGTGGATCCAGCCGCCCATCGACTCCTCTCTGAGAAGGAGTCTAGAAAGCAAGGGGCTCCGCTCTGAACCTCATGACTCAATGGGAGGGCTCTCCTGATTGTATTCCCTGAACTGATCTGAAAATAAGCAAGGCCTGTAGTATCTGTTTGGTGATGTATGGTTAGCACATGTTACACAGTTTACTGACACAGTTTCATGCCAATTTTTGTTGCGAGCTAATAAAAGTTGAGTTTTTTGAGGATCCCTGGTGTCATTTCACCTTAATCCTGACCTGGGAATCAGTAAACCTGAGTCATTGTCCTAAGATATTGGGCTGTGACATCTCCCTAAAATAGTTTTCATTTAGGCTGTATCCTTCTGAGACATATAAGAGAGTGTGTAAAAGCATTCAGGATGAAAAAGGTCTTGAAACATCTGTGCTGCTTTCTGAGGCTTCTCTGGTGCTCTAACCTATGTCCTAGCTATAGCCAAACTGCTCATGTAAAGCTGCATGTAGCCCAAGTGAGGCTTCTGCCTTGAAACTATCTCATGTTCCTGGTACCAGGAGCCTAGAATATTCAGATCCTTAACTGTGGGAAGAAGCAAGTTAACAAGTTCTCGCAAATCTCACCCTGTTTTTGTTTTTGTTCAGTCCAGAAGGAAGTCACAGTCATATCCTTAGTAGCCATCCAGCACTCCATTTTCCTGAACAGTCTTTGGCACATCTTCGATATGTAATTGGTCTAGGGAGTTTGACAGTCTGGTATTACTATTAGTCTAATGTGAAAAAGGGGGTAGCCTGACCACATATCCCTGACTACATATATAGATAAAAATGGTCTTGGCTACTTTCTCAATTGAATAATTTTTAGCATATCCTGAGCATACCTGCCTGGACCCTTAAGGTCACAGCAGAGATAAGGCAGGAGCTAGCTGTCTACCTAGTCAGTCAAGAACAGTCTGAATGGTTGCAGACACCTGAATTCAGGCTTAAGAAATACTCAGATCCTCCAAGAAGCTCCTACTGCATTTTAAACACCTGTGGGACTAACCAGTGATGGAGAGAAGAGTTTACATATCAGTCCCTCAAAACTCAAGATAGTGTTGGTCTTTCTCTTAGTTGTTATCTTTTAATTTAAACCCTAGAAATACAGATTTACCAAAGACATGAATGAAGTTTGGGTTCAGTTTTCTGCTGGGAGGTCTTTTCTGATGTCAGCAGAGGTGCTACTCATTTACAGCAGAGAAATTAGGTCATTATTAGGGCTCTCATAACCTATAACAAGTCATTTAAATCACAATGAACATATTATTTGACACATTTATTCCTGCCTGTGAATTATTTATGAACCAGTCCAGAAATCTTACAATGGCAGTGTTATTTGTAGCCACCACCAGTAGATTACTATGTAAGCTAATTTCATGAGTATTTTTGCATGCTCTTCACCACTGGTCTTGCTGATTGCTGATAGCCATAGTTGCCAGCTCATGATTACCTTTCTGAGGAAAAGCAACCATTTCCCAAAATATAAAGGCTGAAAAGTTTCCAATGTTACTCTAGTCTACTAAGCACACTAAAAGTTTTTGGCACTCTGAGGGAAAATTTTGGAGCTGAGTAATAATTGTAATTGTTTATGTTCATTACACTTGTTGAATCTACAAAGAAAAGATATTACTGAGATATCTACAGTTGTCAAAACGTTCCTAAACTCTGAATAAGTACCAGAATAAATTTGTGATCTTACATCACTATTTCTCTACCCTTTTGGAGATCATATTAACTTGCTCCAGGAATTGTATCAGTGGTGAACTACACTGATGCAGTGATTAATACGAGGTTTTGATCAACTCTGGTCTATATGTTTAAATCGGGTTTTGTAAGAGATTTAATGACCAAGATGGTTTTAAGAAAAAAAAAAAAAATCTCTTAAGAACTGAATTCATATTAACAAAAACCTTCTTACAGGAGGCAGGATTATGATTAGCCAAATCTAAATTAAAACCTAGAGCCCCTTTTCCTACCAGTACCAATGCTTTTAATTTATTTCTTAGGAAGGATTATGTAAGATATCAGATAAAATTAAATTAGACACATTTCTCCTCCACACGGATATAGGATGATAATAACTTTGGCAAAAATAATCTTCAACACAAAAACCGTTTGGGGCATGGCACAGTTCAAGAGTGGTAGGGGCTCCCCATGGCAGGGATTGGCAGCTGGGTCCCGTCCCAATGCCCTAGCGAGGAGCAGGGCAGCTGGGGGGCACTAGGACTCACAAATAACTTGCAGAGTTATTTAAATGCTGTAGGTTTCCAGGGGGCTATTTCAGGGCATGTAGATCTGGAGCATGGGCAGGGAACTGGGTGCATGACATGAGAGACTTGAGACTGGGTAGGTAGGCTCAGGCTTGCCATGAGGAGCCCTGGAGGCCAGGTGGGCTAGGAGGGTGACAGTCACTATGTGTAAGCAAATACTCCTGCCGTAGGGTCTGCACATGCTTTCTCTTCAGAGACTCCTCTGAAAGGCTGTTTTAATCAGCCATAAACCAGTTCTTCTCCAGAACCTGAATGAATACAAAGTGCCAGAGCTGGGGAAAAATTTCAAACAACATTCTTTTACTGCACTTCAGAAGACTTTCTTGTTTTAGTTTTATTTTCAGGTGTGAAAATAAAGCCAATATGCTGTCATTTTTATGACACTGCATTACTATCATAAGTAAAAAGTCACATTAATACAATAATTTCATTTTCCAGTTCACTGGCCCATAAAGTGGCTTATTGCACTTGGGTATTTAATACAAATACAGAAAAGTATTTACTTTGATATATTTTAATTCCATCAAGAGTTGCAGTGACATTTTAACAGTAAGAACTAGCAAATGGGTTGTTTAGGCCATTAGCCTTTCTCTTCCAGATCAGCATTAAAATCCAGCCCAGGTGAGACCATGTAATCTCCAAAACAGTTTTTATCCAAGGGCTGATAAGCAAGAATCTACCGAAGGTTCCTATTTGGAAAACCCTCATTCCTTGGAAAGCCTAGGAGATGCCATCTTTCCTGGACATAGATGCTGAGTAGCCATATAGGGCTGATAGGGGTCCCTCTCCTCTCATTCACCTTGGGGAGATTTTTCTGCTCTGCCCAGACTGAGCTGCATCTGTCCCATGAGCAGTAGAACAGCCAGTAATGTCATGACTGTTGCACTCCCCTAGCTATCCTCAAACACTCCACACCACCCACACCACCCCCACTATCCTTTTGACAAAATAAGAGCAATTACAGTAGTCAGAACTGGCAAAAGCAAGGGACTGAACACAACTTTTATAGAATCAGTCGGTCAGAAATCATGGCCTCTCACATGTTAAGAAATGATACGTGGAAACTGTTGTGCATTAATGCACATGGCCCATTCCCCGTCCCCCACTCCCCATGTATTTAGCCCTCCTTGAACCCAAATACTTCTGTTAAATTGTGTGAAAGTAACACTTTTCACAGCTAAGTTTGATCTTGAAGTGTGTAAAATCATTGCCATATCCAGTTTGGTTTCTTTCAAAGAAAATATTGAAACTGAAGAGGCTGAGAGAAGGTGCATTTCCTTATAATCTTATAATCTGTTGAAAGTGCACATAGACATGTAAGATTTTTTTTTGTTGTTTGAGTTTTGTTTTAATACATAGATACCAAGGTAAAGAGAATAGTTCCTCAGTTGTGGAAATACAGATGTCATGACAAGAGCTAAACTGAAAGAGGCCTGAGTACAACGAATCAAATGAGGTTGTCTCAGTTTGTAAGACTCTAACCCTGTGTTATCACATTAGAATGTGCAGTGAAGGGACTGCAATGAAATGTGACACCATCCTCTTCTTTTGGACCTCCTCTGATGATCCTAGATGCCCCAGGATAATTAAATCAGGATTGTTTATTTTCGAATTACACAGCAATATATATCCTAATTGCTGGCTATGAGGAAACTCGTTCACCTTTTCTTAAGTGTTCTGAATTACTGACAGTCTCATTAAAAAGTTGATCATTATACGGTTGTGTATACATGTAAATCTGGCACAAAAAGAACTTCCTATTAGTCACTGTGTGACTGGCAGAGGCTGACAAAAATTATGTGTTCATACATATAAAGCCAAAGAGCAGATCTCCTGATTCAATACAGTGAGTATTTCTCCATTGAGTTTTAAAAATGGGAGCAACTCTTCACAGGAAAGGTTTGGAATGGGAGGATGAATATGTAATGATCTATGCCTTCAGATACACTAGCCATTGGCATTCCATAAAATTAAAATTAACATGATCAAACAGGTAGCAGAACTGTGGCTCCCCTTCCCCCTCAAATCTTCATCTGTGTCAAAAGCAATTGCAAAAACCAAACAAGAATAAAGTTTTTTAATGCAGTTATTCTGTTTGTAAACAATTTTTTACATAAATCATCAAGATTAGAGTCATTGATGAAACCCAAGATTTGTGATCAGTTGGAGTGTAGGAAGAAAACGCTGTATACAAATTCCCCAAACTGATCCTCCCTCCCCATTTAAACAACCTCCTCTCTCTCCTGCTGCATTTGTTTTACACCCACATGATTTGCAGAATGACCTTTTTATTAGTTTTGTCTACTTAGCTCCCATAGCTTTTGTCTATGCTGTTTCTCTACTGTCAGAGGAGCAAGATTCTCTGTGAAGTCTAGCCATTGTCAGGGAACATACATTTCCATTGTTCTTGCCTCAAATCAAGAGACAATAAACTAGGAAGGAAGATTAAGTTGGGGGATTAGTTGTTCTTCTAAAAAAAACCCCAAATCAATACCAAAACCCAACCAAAACAAAACCCAAAATGAAACAAAGCTAAACAACAACAAAAAACCCCCAACATAAAAACCCAAACACATTTATGTTCAACTTGACTTTGAGAGCACTTGATTTCAGCTGATGATTCACAGTTGGGCTAGTTGGCACAGGTTTAAGTAAATGATACCTCTCAGACGGTACCATCTAAGGAGCTGGTTTCTGGTATGTGAGCATAGGGACTGATTTCTGGCTGTAGTAGAGGTGATTCTCAAATTAAAATATTGGGCTAAAGCAAGAAAATTACTAAGAGAATGAGAAATAAATTTTTGTGTAATTTTTGGTGTCTGTTTCTTTATCCCAAATGCTAATTGTTAAAAAATGATCAGGTATTTCTTGAACTTGTTTTCGCTACAATAGACTTCTGATAATTTTATAGTTCTCCAAGAGAGCCTGGGAACATGTTAATAGGTTGGATAGACAAAGAATTGGTATTAATGGAAATTCAGAGATCTCTTGGTACTTTTGCAAAAAACACGTCTCAGAAGTCAAGATTTAAACACTGCAACATGTCTTAAGAACTGGGGGATAAACAACATTTTAGGCTGCTGAGTTAATGAAATTAGGCCTTTAGGCAGCAGTCATTTGATGTTTCCCTTGCCCTCTACATACCAATTCTTCATTTCTTTTCCTTTTTTTTTTTTTTAATATGTGATGATTTTTGCAGCAATGTAATACACAGAGAAATGAGTGGCTCTGATGGCTGATTAAATAATAAAGCACTTAATCATTTACAGAAGGCTGTTCATTATACTACAGCATAGGACAACAAAGAACATAGGTACATTTGAGCAATTTTTTCAGAAAAGCAACTGATGGAAAAGAGGTCCTGATACTGTTCCCACTTGTTATCTTTAACATTGGTTTCATTCACTCACTACTTACCACAATTAAATTAATTGCAGATGTTTTGTTAGTATACTGATGTCCAGAATAGTAACCTGGCTTTGACAGATACTATCATTTTCCCAACTTCTTGTTACCCGGCAAGTCATGAAAAAAGATCTTGGGGTTTGAAAGGTGTTTCTTGGTTTTTTGTTAAACGTCCTGGTGAGATAGGGTCTGGGCTCTATAGTACTCAACAGTGTTATCAAAGACCAGAGGAAAATGTAAGGGTTTGCTGTTAAAGTTTTAAAGATGACAACAGACTGGCAGAGCTATAAATGTTATTGGCGATACATATTGATTACTAAACTGTCTGGGAAGGTTGGGACATTTATGATCTGCCTACATGAAGTCATACTGAAGAGTTTAACAGGGTTTTGATTGTCTATAAAACGGGGAATGTTGAGTTACCTGATATAATAAAAAAAAAAATGAAGCTTTATTGAGACAGTAGAAAGCTGGATGTCCATATTTTAAACTTATTTGGGAAAACAGGACAAATTCCACAAAAACACAACAACCTTCCATAACCCTTTAATAAAGTATATTTTTCCTGTCAATTTTCCTTTCTAAGAGGAGGGTCCATAAGGTGCTGTACAGGAAAGAAAGAGGAGTGCCTCTTATCTTTTATGAAAATGGAAGAAAATTGCACAGCAAAATCTGGATTTAGAAAACTTCGAAGAAGAAGTAAGAGAAATTCTTTTTACAATGCTGAGTATCCTTCTGGTATAACAAGAGATATGGCAGCTTTTTTCATTGTTAGAGGCAAAACCTGTGTAGACTTAAATTCCGTCAAGACTTGGTCCAGTACTTCTGGTCATTTTCCCACCCATTCTGTCTCTAAAGTTGAGCATTTTGCCATCATTGTTCAATTTATAGTCTACATTCTTTGCAATGTAGCATCAGGGAAGTCAATGTTTGACATCAGATAAGCGTATAGGTATGTAAATGTTTATTTAAATCTTGGTCTGTTTTCTTGTGATGGAAAAGACTGAGTTCTATAGAAATGTTTATTTCCAGAAATAGTTAACATATCAAAGCCTAGATTCAAGAAAGCTTTATAAATTGCAAGACCCCAAGACGAGTCACTTGGTAAATTCTTGGTTTTCCCCCTTACAGAGGCTTATACAATTTTCTGGCTATGAACATAACTTATGGCCATTACACAGGGACAATGAGACAGTATTCCCACACAAATTGCCCTTGGCAGCTAGTCGTATTTTCCTAAAGGTGGGTGGTGAGAAGCTTGAAGGGAGGTGAGAGGTTATGGGTTTGAACTTCATCAGCACCCAAGGAAGGAGAACAACTCCTTTGTAATGCTGAGCAACCACTTCAACAAAGTGGTGGGTCTTGTTATAACCACTTGCAGAAGTGATCCCACTGGTGTTTGTGAGGGGCTCAGATATCTGGGGAAGTGGATAGCATGCTCTGCTGTGTGTGTAGTAATGATCTAGCAGAATGGTTTCCGTTGAGGAAACTTAGGCTGAAGAATGTCTTGATTCTTGATCAGGATATCACAGATGAGACAAAGAGCTGTGCACACCAATAATGCTATGTGTGCTCAGATATATAACTCTCAAGTGAAACATAGAGAAGCCCTGTAACTTCAAGTTTTCCTAAAGCAGGTCTTAAGCAAAAGGGTTGCTGGACACAGGATGTTTCTTGGCTGGTTTTGGACACTTGAAATCTGTTGTTTAACTGTTCACCTGAAGATGTACTGCTTTAAATAGGACTCTGGAATCAGCTGCAAGCAGAACATGTAGGGGGTATGTTTAAATTGAATGGATAATGACTCCAGTAGTCTCTTACTGCTGCCATGTAAGAACCCAACAATCTCAAATGAACTTGGGGAAGTATTCCCAATGTATTACAGTGCTTTCAGCACATCTCCTCTTGGAAAAAATCATCAACCAGCAACACGGTCTTTGTGCCGTATCACAAGAGATCAGATATTAAGCTTGTGATTGGCTTTTAGGTTGGGAAGGATTGCAGTGCTGTGAAAAAGCTGGCCAAAAAAATTGTTTGGGAATAGAATATATGGTAAAATAGTATGCTGTAGAATGAAATCTTCTTCCCAGTCTAGGTGAGGTATGGATTTCTCTCCAGATATGGAATTTTTTTTTAATTTTCTTTTTTTTTATTTTTTTTAGCTATAGTTACACAGTGACTTTTCCTTAGTTTTCAGACAATACTTTATTTGTGTAAAGCTTAGGTGGTGGATAGAAACCTCTACCCATGTCTATTGGGCAGCATACCTATCATAAAATCCTGACAGAAATGGATAGAAAACTACAAAACATGGCTCAGAAGTGTAGGTATTGTAAAGAATATACCTCTTGGTCAATTTTTTCATGTGAAAGATTGCTGGGGGAAACATACACTATAAGCAGGTATTCCGCAAAAAAGGCTTGTGAAAACAGTTCCCTTGCTGCCTATCCATATTTTAAAAGAAAGCAACTTTTTTTTTTTTTTTTAATGACAGAGAGGTAGAAATTAAAAAAAAAAAACAAATAAACAAACAAAAAAAGCTAGAAGATGTTTTCTTTTGATTTTAAATAGGTTGCTGGGAGAAAAGAGACCATACTGTAAATAATCACAAGCTTGCACCAACCTTTGACCTTGTTGCATGTTGTCATGGTTTAACCCCAGCCAGCAACTAAGCACCACGCAGCCGCTCACTCACTCCACCCCCACCCAGTGGGATGGGGGAGAAAATCAGGAAAAGAAGTAAAACCCGTGGGTTGAGATAAGAACGGTTTAATAATCATAATGATAACACTAATAAAATAACAACAGCAATAATAGAAGGATTGGAATGTACAAATGATGCGCAGTACAATTGCTCAACACCTGCTGACCGACACCCAGCTAGTCCCTGAGTGGCAATTCCCTGCCCCCACTTCGCAGTTCCTATACTAGATGGGACGTCCCATGGTATGGAATACACCATTGGCCAGTTTGGGTCAGCTGCCTTGGCTTCATCCTGTGCCAATTTCTTCTGCCCCTCCAGCTTTCTCGCTGGCTGGGCATGAGAAGCTGAAAAATCCTTGACTTTAGACTAAACACTACTTAGCAACAACTGAAAACATCAGTGTTATCAACATTCTTCGCATACTGAGCTCAAAACATAGCACTGTACCAGCTACTAGGAAGACAATTAACTCTATCCCAGATGAAACCAGGACATATGTTCTACAAAAATACTGAAGTTCACATACTACCTCTAAAGTACTTAATGAGAAAAAAGTTACAAAGTTACAAAGAAAACAGGAGAGGAGCTATAAGTGGTGGAATGAAGTAGTAAGGAAGACAGTTTTATAAGTACGGAAAAAAAAAAAAAAAGTTCAGTGCAATTCAGTTAAAACTTCAGGAGACACACATTTGGAGGAATCATTAGTAAGAACCTGAATTAACAACTTCTTTTTCAAGAGACAGATGATCTAGAGAGACGTACTCTGTGGAAAAGCTAGGTTGAAACAAAGATCTGTGACTACAATGTGATATCGCATGAGATTCCTTCTATTATTATTTTGTAGAAAATATTTTTTATAATCTAATTTTAACTAATGTTTTTATTCTAAGGCCTTCTGCTTTTGATGTTATGAAGCAATGCAGCTAGCTTTAGAGTAATCAACATCTCCTGGTTTATATTTGTCCTGGTTTCAGCTGGGATGTAGTTAGCTGTCTTCCTAGTAGCTGGTACAGTGCTATGTTTTGAGTTCAGTATGTGAAGAATGTTGATAACACTGATGTTTTCAGTTGTTGCTCAGTAGTGTTTAGACTAGAGTCAAGGATTTTTCAGCTTCTCATGCCCAGCCAGGGCACCTGACCCAAACTGGCCAACAGTGTATTCCATACCATGGGACGTCACATCTAGTTTAGGAACTGGGAAGTGGGGGGGGCAGGGATTCGCCACTTGGGGACTGGCTGGGTGTCGGTCGGCGGGTGGTGAGCAATTGCCCTGCGCATCATTTGTACATTTCAATCCTTTTATTACTACTGTTGTCATTTTATTAGTGTTATCATTATCATTATTAGTCTCTTCTTTTCTGTTCTATTAAATCGTTCTTATCTCAACCCAGGAGTTTTACTTCTTTTCCTGATTTTCTCCCCCATCCCACTGGATGGGGGGGAAGTGAGTGAGCGGCTGCGTGGTGCTTAGTTGCTGGCTGGTGTTAAACCACGACAATATTCAACATTTCTCATATGGGCCATGCTGCAGGAATGGGAAGGTCTTACTTGATATTTTAGGAATTTATTGAACCTGCTAATAGTTTGTTACTTTGGATTCATGATTGCTGCAATAGGTAAGCTGTCATTCCAAAAAGGAATCAGACCACATGTTTGAAGCATGAACGATCATTTTTCCTGCGGTAATAGGCTCCCCTTGGTGAAAGAAATTGCAAATTATTAGTTCGTATGGCAGAAAATTACAAATGCTAAATAAAATAAATATATTCTTCCATTACTAGATCTTAGAATTGCCTATAAGGTTGGCGGGTCTAGGATGAGGTTGCTTATGAGTTGGAGGCTCTAAGTCTATTTAATAGGAAGCTGTTAATAGAACAGAGGAGTTAAATTATATAATCAGATCAATGTTCTTGGTTAGCTGACAAAACCACTGTTCATTTCTGTCCCATATTTAATAACCTTCAATATCTTTGGGTGGTGAGTTTACCACTCTTTTTCCTTCTGAGACATAAGTGGCTGTGATAGAATAAATACCTGTTTCAAAAATACCTTCAAGGAAGACTATAACTATACTCAGTTCCATAGAGTAAAAATCTGAGGCCTGACTTGTGAGAAGGTGTTAGAGCACACTAAGTAATATGGATATATTTCAACCAAATGAAACTAATGTAACTTTTTTTTTCAAAGATAGAAAACTTTTAAACATGTCTTTAGCACTTAACCCAGCCAGGCAGATCTGCAGTAACCTACAGAAATTCTGCAGGGTTTTGTAGGAAGGAAGAAGAGAATTATATGTGGATAATTTTCACAAATTCATGTGTTACATTTTTTTCCTATTTGCCTACTTTCTTTTTGGCCTTTGTATCTTTGAAGAGCATATCAAGTACAACCCACAGAGAAGGAAACTCTCCCCAGACTTGAAACACATGCAGTGCCTCAGCCACACCATTACAGTCAGATGTCCTTGCCTTCTTTTCCTAGTATCAGATCTAGTCCTCCACCTTGCATAGTCAAGCCTTATTACTCTTGTTGGCAGGCCGATCCTTTGCTGAGGAGCATGCCCCACCTCTACCAAATGGAAATGAAATATAGTATAAGAATAGTCCACAGAGTCATTCAGGTTGTAAAAGGATCCTTTTTTTAAATTAGGCTTAGTTTCTCCCCCTCCCCCCAACTTCCCCCCAGTAGAAAGTGAATGAAAAGCTGTGAGGTTTCTTTTTGAACAACAGCAAGTATTTCCTTGCTTTTTGTCACTCTAGTTCTCACTTTTTGTAAGTAAATTCTTATTATGGATTTTCACTCTTTTCATCTGATACTAACACAATTAAAAAAGAACACACACATTTAAAATAACACATTACACATTTACACATTTGAAATAACATATTTTTCCAAATCTTATTTGGATCTCATTTTAATTGATAAATTCACCTTCTGTTTTATACCCCATTTCATCTCTCTACATCTATTTTCACCAGGAAAGAATACAACTTAATCTTTAAAGTAATGCATACAAAAATGCTCCTAAAAACCCCCAAACAAACAAAAAACTAGGGCAGAAGGAGTGCAGGATCTGCCCTAGTATATTAAAAAAAAGATTCAGGGTGTTCTTTGTTTTTCTTAATGCTTATTTATGCTTTATACAGAAGTGTGGCCCATTTATGAGCTGGAGATACCCTTAAGAATGACTGAATTATGGAAATGTATAACTGAATTGGAAATTACTATAGCAGTAATACTAAAGCCTGTACCAGGCTTTTCTATAGTTCAGGACAGGTAATTGTAATGGTCTGTTCAGCCTTCAATGGAAACCTTGTGGATTTTCAGTTTGGTTTTGCAGGTCAGTCTTTTATTTATTTATTTTCAGTCCTGTCATCAGTCCTACTCTCACTGAGCAGGTAACCTCCTATAATCTTCAGTCAATGCAATAGTAACAGCACCCTTGTACCTCTTTCTTTCAGATATGTTGGACACTTGACCTGTTTCTACCTGCGCCAATGATCAGTCATAGTCCCTACAACATGACTTGCTTTTCATCTTGGTGAAATACCCTAGCCTACCCTCTTGGACTGGGAGTAAACAGACTTCATTCAGTTAGGCAATCATGCTACACACAGGATACTATTGGGATCTGAACTGTTCATAAGGTAAAGATTGTCAGATGATCATAAACTGTCTATGCCAGTTAGACCATATTTTTCAGAAATAAGAAAAAAAACCAAACCAGGTAGTTCCTCCGCAGCCTGTTTCTGTGGAATATCTCTCCTGTCTAGTTACTGCTGGATGTTGCACTGGAAATACAAGAATTTCACCTAATACAATGAATCCACACCTAGACAGATAGTCTTCCTTTGTTCAACCATGTAACTATGTCCTTGGTCATATTATCCAAAACTAGTATCAGCCCGACACTTCAGATACTTATTTCAGTCTAAGTAGCTAACATTTTACTGACGGTTTTGTGAATCTCCAGCTTAAGCTAAGAACCTAGTTTAAGAATTCTGGAAGGACCTGATTTTAAAAAAGCTGGTGCCTTCAAAAGTTTTGAAATGAGTGCTTGAAGTTAGCTATGCAAAAAAATTCATGAGATGAAAAGTCCCCTGAAAAGTTGAAAAATATGTCTGTGTTTACAGACCATATTCCAGAGTTTCGGAAAAGAAAGTCTAATCAGGTGTGCTAGGAACTACTCTTCCACATTTCAATGCTGCATTTTCATTATCTTCAAGCACAGACATGCAACACAAGCATGTCTGGCCTAATGTGGTTTTGGAAGAGTGAGAAGTCCCAATGGAGCAACAGTTCAGTGCAGATACTGTTGCTAGCTTCTCAAATTCCTGGATTATGCTACTTCTAGTTGTTACACATGTGTGGATCAGAGATCAGAGCTTACACATTGTGAAAAGCCATTTTACACCCACATAAAAGAGCTTATATCACAAATGAACAAGCCAAAGGTTTAGCTTATTTGAATATCTGAATGAGATCCAAAACAGATTTGATTGAATATTCATTTCACGCAGCTTTAGCCAACTGAGTTGCTTAAACGAATTGATCTCATGAGTAACAGTATATGTATATGGATACTTAATGAATGAACTGACACTAGCCTTCAGCAGTGTCCTGCATGAAGTGGCAACAGGGTGATAAATGCCTGATTTGTACCCTAACACAAAACAGTTTTACAATACAGTATCTAGGTTGTGGAAGTAACACATGAAATTTACCTTTTACAAGCTGTCAGGAGGTTGTCTGTCTACCAAGGCACCAAGGTGCTGCCATTCCCATACGGATCATGCCCTGGTCATATGGATCTATTTTATTCCAGGCTCACTTTAAGTTTCTCAGTGGAATTTAATAACAGCTTCTCATTCACTTACTGTCAGCACATTTTTGAGCTTCTGTTTTCCTATAGAAACTTGCAGGCCACATCATGGAGCAGTGCAGCAGTGTCCCAGCCCAAGAGATATTACTTTTTGCAAGGGAGTGCATGAAAATGCATTTCTGACATTTTCTACTCTCATCAGTCTTGAGCATCTTCTTCTATTACTGTCACGACGTGGGCTGGACATTCCCATTTGGAATTCCCTCAGACTAAATTAAGGTGAAACTACACCAAACGATCAGTTAAATGTTTTATTTATGGCAGAAGCAAACTGAACTTGGAAGGCATTAACAGTAGGTGGCGGGGTTTCTTACAACAATAATGGGCATGACACTACATCAATGAACCGTGGTAACCATATGTAAGACAATAAGGAGAGCCCTCCCTTTGAGTCACAAGGTTCAGAGCAGACCCCCTTGCTTTCTAGACTCCTTCTCAGAGACGAGCCTGGGGGCAGCTGGATCCACTCCCAGTCCCAGACTTGGTCAATGATTTATGTCTAAAGGAATGAGGTTTAGGGATTATGGAAAAAGAGAGAGAAGGAGAGAGAGAAAGAAAAAAGAGAAGAGGAAAGAGAAAGGTTTCACCAGTCCTGGGTCCAGCGTTGGTCCAGTCAGTCTAAAGGTCCAGTCCCGGAGAGTGCATGCACATGGGGCTTCATGCCCTTTTATCATCTCCTTACCCCTCCTTTAGGTAGGCACTCAAACTCATTAGGCTAATTAGGTGTCATGCGCGGTTTGTGCTTTCAGAACCTTCAGGAAATGGGTTGGTGGGCTTGGGAGACATTTGGGGAGTAACTTCTCCCTCCCTGCAGACATGACCATTGTTTCACCTTCGGCCATACATGAACATGGAGCTGTGCATCCTCCCACACGCCCTCCATATCCTGTTACTGATGCCCTGTGCTGATCAGCTTCTTATCACCTGTGGTTCATTGTTATGCAGAGTTTGTCGTTAAGCAGAACTTGCTCACCACCATGTTCAAGACATTGACTCTTTCAGTCTCTCACACCACACCATGGCTCAAACATTGTCTATATAATCTCCCTGGATTCTCCATAGTCTTCTTCTAGGCTGGTGATTTAGAAGTAAAGAAAGGAGAGAGCAGAAAAAAACAAACAAAACAAACAAACAAAAAGACAGAAAACATGTGCAAAGCCTCAAACAGTACAAAACTTAACTTAGCAGACAGAAGAGGGAGAGAAGCGAGAATAGAGGGAAGAGATGGCATGGGTAATCATACAGTGAACAATTGCAAGGCTGAGCATTAAGAACAAAAATCTACATAACAACATGAGCCCAGTGCTAACAAGCCATTTTCCCCACCCCATGAGTCCCAAGGAGGTTAGAAGACAGGTCAGCAATGATCCTCTGTTTAACTGGTCTCTTCGTTGCATCGCTAGGAAAAGTTGTCCAATCTTGTGTATAACTTCTCTCGTCTTCTTTCACACTTCTAAGGAGGTAGTTCTGTTGTGTATAGTGAGACAGCATTCTCTGTCAGTCAGATTTAACATCCCATATATCCCATGTTCTTTTAATAACAACATCACAAGGCTTCCTCCTCAGGAAAGAAGATCAATCTTTGAATCATCAGAGGGAGGTTTTTTTAGAGCCATGAAAGGTCCCCCAGAAGTATTGTTCCAGGAGCAATTTGGTTTACCAGCTTTTTTTCACAAGATTGTTGATATTTAGATTAATGAGGCCAAATTGAATTCCTTAATTGGTGTCATTCCAGAGGTGCATAAAACCTTGAGTCAAATTCCAAGCTAAATCTGGAGAATCTTTTCCTTGTCCTCCAGTGGAAAGGGTCAGAATGAGGGAGATGCTTCCCCAAAGCATCTTTCCCTATAATAACAGACAGAAATTACAAGTGACAATAAACTGATAACACAAATAACAATTAATGTAGTTAGGACTAACACGGGTCCCTTGCTGTCTCTCTTTTGTTCTACAAAGTGCATATATAAAGCATACATAGATCAAAACAAGGGTACTATCCATCACATGTGGATTCAGTGGTCTTTTCCATGTGCATCTGTTACTGTCCACACATACAAGTTCAAAAGGGTTTTAAGGGTCAGAGGCACCTCTCCCACTGTTAGGAGGTCTGCCAGTATGGGTTGTCTTGGGTCGTGTAAGGGTTTCACTGTGTCTTTTGTTTCCCTTTCCCCTAGGAATAGTGAGGGGTGTTCGGGGCAAAATGCGGGGAGCTTGGGACACGCATTTACTCCCCAGCAACTCTTTACCTTTGCTACAGCACTGGGTAGCCATGCAAGCCATCCGGAATTGTGGGGCCTAAGGACACACTTTAGCAACCCGTTTGTCCTCTCTACTATCCTATTAGCTTGAGGATAGTAGGGAGTGTGAAATACCCACTGTATTCGTTCATCCTTTGCTCATTCCTGCACCACCCCAGCAGTAAAGTGGCTACTGTTGCCTGATTGGATCGACTTGGGTTTAGGCAGATAACTGAACCATAGCTTTAATCCTTTCTCTGTGTTGTCCCCAGTTGCTCTTGCAACTGCCACTGCTTGGGTAAGTACCAACACCACTTCCATCCTGACGAGAACATATTGCTTCCTGTCTGACTTTTTGAAGGGTCCTATATAATCAATTTGCCAAGTCTCCCAGAGTCCCTTCCTGTCTTATAGGTGGGGAGGGGCTTCTTGTAAGGGATGTCTTTCCCAAAGATTAATGTTTCTAGCTGGGTACAGCACTGACTACAAGCAGAAATGATCGTACTACACAATTCCTGATTAACAGGCCAACCTCTGCCACTGGCTTCTTTGAAAAGATCTTTAACCCTTGAATGACCACGCTTCACATGTAACCACTCTAACAGGTGTCCCCACTTTTCTTCTTCAGCTCCTGCTGCCATAGTAGCTATGCAAGTTACTGAGTCTACCTGATTATTCCAGATGTGTGCTGGGTGATTCCCCCCTTGGTGTGTGGCTACCCATCCTGCAAAGAAAGCTCCACATTTGGTGATATTTAAGATCTCCTCCCATTTTTCTCTTTGCCACATGGGTACCCAGTTAACATCCCACTGATTCTGTTCCCAGAAGGGGAGCCGCTCCGTGCACCCTTTAAAGATTGCATATGAATCGGTATAAATGAGTACTGGTTCTCCATTTTCAGCTTCTCTTTTTATCACACTCCAAACCGCTATCAATTCCCCTACCTGGGCACTTCCCTCACCTATTGTTATGATTTTGTCCCCTGAGTCAACATGTAGGGCTACTGCTTGGTACTTCCAGATCCTCCCCTTTCTTTTAGAAGATGTGTCAGTGAACCACACTTTTTTTTAGATGAGATTTGAATGGAGGAGTATGTTTTATATACAAGGGAGGAAGTTCTTGAGTTAACTGGGTGTCAGGCAGTTCTTGTATTTGGAATGTTTTAGGTGCTCACTCTTCTATTTGGCATGTGTGACAATAATGATCTAGCTGCACATACTATTTTCTTATGGTTTCTCATTGTGCAACTCCTACAGGGGGTGGGGTTCCCGTCAATATTTGTTTTAAAACCTTAAAGGGACCTCTTAAGATAAACAGTTGTTGCCATATAGCTTCTTCTGCCTCTTGCAAAGCTACTTTGACCACAAAGAGGTCCTTTTCCCAAATTGAGTATCGTTTCTCTGCATTTTTAAAGCTACATGAATGGAATCCAATAGGCGGAGTTGGGCCTTCAGGTCCACACTGCCACATATGTACCGATAGCCCATGGACTGTGAAACCCCATTCACTGCAGAGTGGCTCTGTTGGATGAATTAGCCCCAAGGCTTGGTACACCCCAGCTTTGAAAATTAACAATTTTAAGGCTTCTTTGTGGACTTGGCTTCATCCAATGCCAAGAGACCCTTTTGCATGTTACATTGTACAGGGGTCTGGCTATGATAAAGTCAGGGATGTGTTTCTGCCAAAACAGCAACAGGCCTAGAGGCGTGTTGGAGTTCTTTCGTATTTGCAGGCATTTTCACTAGTTCAAGGGTGGTCAAGGTTTTGTGGGGGAAT
The DNA here is from genome assembly GCF_947461875.1 of Haliaeetus albicilla. Classification (NCBI taxonomy): domain Eukaryota; kingdom Metazoa; phylum Chordata; class Aves; order Accipitriformes; family Accipitridae; genus Haliaeetus; species Haliaeetus albicilla. The sequence continues at coordinate 19,617,537 of NC_091516.1, forward strand.
GCACACTGTCCCACCCCTCCACCAGATACCCAAGAACTTTACTTCAGAAGTTGGAAGTTGCATCTTTTCTTTTGGAATTTGGAGTCCTAATTTTCCTAGGTGAGAGATTATCTCTGTTTGGGTCTGTCCCCTACCTTGGTATCAGGGCTGCCAATTAATACATCATCAGTATACTGGTATACTTTAATCCCTTCTGCGGGAGTGATTTTGGCAAGCTCGTGAGCCAATGCATAATCAGCAATTGTCGGCAAGTGCCAATATCCCTGGGGGAGATGTGTAAAAGCGAATTGTATCCTTTCCCAAGTAAAAGCAAAGTGGTCCCTATCCACTTCCTGCAAAGGGAACATAAAGAACATAGCTTTTACATCAGTGGTGGCTAGGGTCTGGATTGTTGTGATCAGCTTGACCATTTTAGGCACCGCAGCTGTTAAGGGACCTGTATTAGCATTCAAGCACTGATAGTCAATTGTTAACTGCCATTTTCCATTTGGTTTGCGGGCTGGTCACACTGCAGAATTGTAAGGTGAGTGGGTTGGGACAATTATTCCCTGTTCCTGTAGCTCAGTTATTACAGGGGCCATCCCCTCTCTCACTCCTAACAGCAAGGCATAAGGTTTCACACTGACTATTTCTGAAGGTGGGAGTGAAGGTGCCAACTGCAAAAGCCTCATTGAAGCCGCAGGGAGTCTGAACTTCCATTTCCTCCCCTTGGAGTCTATCCATGCTTTCCCTTTCAATAAGCCCCCAAATGTTTGTTGGTAGCGGTCCCAATATCATTATAGTTTCTGTCACAGTCTCATCTCCTGGCAGCCACCACTTAACCCGGGCAGTTGCCTGAAGCTGAGAGTTTCCAAAAACATCTGTTACCCAAATTTGTTTCTTGTCAGCAACTATGCCATTACGGTTGATGACATCCGTTTGGAGTGCCAACACCTGAGCACCTGTATCTACCAAAAATGTGACTGAAGTCTTAAAGGGGCCTAGGGGAAAGGTAATTAACAGGTCCCCTTTATCCCCTGGCTTACTTGTTGGGGACAGCGGAGGGGGTTTCCCAACTCAGGGATGTCCAAATCAATCAATTTAGCCTCCTGAGGAGCAGGCAGGGTTATGTTTCTGGGTTCCCGAGATGGGGCAGATGGGTCTTTGAAGTTTGAGGGAGATAGGACCCCTTTTATTTTGTCCCAGCCTTTCACCAGACCTTCCAGGCTGGGACTGGGCATTCTGTTCATCAACTCCCTGGGGATTCCCTTTGAGATACCCTCTGTCCATAGTGCATATCTTTTATTATTGGGAGGACATGTTGGTCTGCCTGGAGGAGGGGATCAGGAATTGTGTGCGGACCTGGCTTTTGTTTCTCCATTCCCTTCCACCCCCCTAAGGTCTGCTTTAATTTTGTCTGTCCCTGAGTGGTGAACCCCATCTGTCTCCCGTAATTAACTCCTGTGCTACTTCTCCCCAGGTTATCTCCAGTGAACCTCCTTTTCTTCGGGGTTGGGGTGCTCTCAAGCAATCTTGTAATTGCACCACATATAATTTCAAAGCATCAGGCAATCCCCTTATAAGAGGATGTGACCTTTCAGGGTCTGCCATATATTGCATGAGGGAGGGCTGTTGTGGAACCAGGAATCGATCACACATCACCTAGAGACACGCAGCTTTTTGTATGCTCTCTAAAATGTGACCCACTGTAGACCTTTTAATTGAGAAGGGGTGTCCCTTCTCCATAGGGTCCAATCCACCTGCCTGATATGCTGCTCTTTGGCCCAATATGCTACTGTCTATTGTAATTTGTATTTAGGAAAACCCCTGGCCCCCAATATCCTCCTGCCTCATCCTCACTTAGGAGGATATTGTTGTCCCCAGTAAGGGATACTCTCCACACATACTTGGTTTCCCTGGGAATATTTTTCCTGAATTTTGGCCAAATAGGTGGGGGAATAGGGGACGATGTGGGTGGTAACTTGTTGGGCTCCTCCTTGACCACCATCCAGTCTCTATCTTAATCAAGGGTCTCATCATGGCTTCCCCTGTCTGAAGAAGAAATATTTCCCTTATATGTCCTAGGTCTTCAAAACAGTATGATTTTGGTTCCTTTTCCCTGTCAGAGTCTGCACCCACATTTTCTACAGTGATCTGGGAGCAGGTTTCATCTACTTATTCTTTTAATACCCTTTTCCACTCCAGAGCCTCCGTCAAAGCAGTATGTAGTTTCTGGTTAGTCACTTGCTTAGTGGCAAGTTGGTCAGAGATGCTTCTTGTCTCATTTTCCAATTGCTCCTGTAAAGCCTTCATCAAGTCTTGGAGGGATTTTATTGTCTCTCCTTCTGCTTGTTGGGCCATGTATTTGTGCTGTTGTGCTGCCACCAAAGTGGCTCCTAAAACCGCACAAACCAACACCTTCCCTTTTTCTTGCTTCAACCTTCATTCTTTAGTCAATATGAAAATTGTGTCTGCTACAGTTTATGGATCATGCCAATTGTCATGGGCCCAAGTCATGCCAGGGGGAGACGACCAGGTAGTGTAGGCCTCTAATCTCTCCAGGGGAGAGGTACAGCCTACAGTCTGACCTCCCAGGGAGGTCATAATGGACACACAATTACAGGGTTCAGATCCCTTTATTAAGTCCTCTGAGGACGATCTCCCCTTAGTGTGACTCCTCTCAGAGAGGGGCCACAGCAGAGACCTGGTCCCAGTGATTGCTTTAGCAACACTGAGGGAATCCTGCCAACTACACCAAAAAAAGTCATGACCCATGCTGGACAGACCAGGGAGGGGTAGTGGTGAATTCAGAATTCTGTTGGGCTAAATTGAGGTGAAATGACACCAAATGATCAGTTAAACATTTTATTCATGGCAGAACCAGCCTGAACTTGGGAGGCATAACAGTAGGTGGTGGGGTTTCTCTCAACAGGAATTGGCATGAAACTATCTCAGTAAACCATGTAACCCATAGTAACCATATACATCAATTCAGGGAAGAAGGAGATCCCTCCCGTTGAGTCACGAGGTTCAGAGCGGACCCCCTTTCTTTCTAGACTCCTTCTCAGCGAGGAGCCTGGGGGTGGCTGGATCCAGTCCTAGGCCCAGACTTGGTCAGTGGTTTATGTCTAAAGGGATGAGGTGTAGTGGTTATGGAAAAAAAGAAAGAGAAAAGGAGAGAGAGAAAGAAAAGAGAAGATGAAAGAAAAAGATTTCACCAGTCCTGGGTCCAGTGTTGGTCCAGCCATTCTAGAGGTCCAGTCCCAGAGGGCACACATGGGGCTTCTCGTGTCTGCGCCTTTTATAGCCCAGTTCCCGCCTTTCTTCATGTCAATCACACACCCTCTTGGTTTTCTGTGCACTGTCCCTAAGGACTTATGTAACTCTCGATCTTCTGCACAGGTGCCGTTATGGGGGGTGGTCATGAGTCTCTTCCCCAGATAAACTCTGGGTGACGCCTGGCCATATACAGTGACTTGTCCTGCTCAGTTCATCAGGGCATGGGGCTGCACGTCCTCCGATATGCCTCCAGTGTCCTGTGTCACATGGTGTTGCTATGCAGAACTTGCCTTGTTGCTGGACCTTGCAAGCAAGGTCTGTTCCTCCCCTCAACCACAAAAGCCAGTTCCCAGTCCCGGCCAATCATGACAGGTGTTTGAGGCATTAAACCCTGTCCAGTCTCTCACAACTACTTTAGGTTAACTATACTTCTCAGATGATTGCAACCCAATGTATCTAAATAAAGATCTCCTCTGCCTTGTCGGAAAAAGGAAGGGGATGTACTTCATGGTAGTACTGTTCTTCATACCATGTGATTCTTGTCTTTTTATGCTTCTTACCATGTGATTCTTTTTGTGGTTGCTACAAAGTCTACAGGGCAGAACATACAGTGTACTTTCAGAAGAGTGGCAAAACCTTCCCCCAAACATTCTTCATTTACCTGTGTGGTGGGTTGGCCTTGGCCAGCTGCCAGACATGGATGCAGTCACTCTCTCACTCCACCTGCTCCTCCTCCTCCTCCTCCTCCTGCTCGAACAGGGCAGGGGGAGAAAATAAGATGAAAAACTCGTGGGTCAAGGTAAATACAGGGAGATCACTCACCAATTATCATCATGGGCAAAACAGATTCAACCTTGGGAAAATTTAATTTATTGCCAATTAAAATAGTTTTGGATAGTGAGGAAAAAAAAGACAAATTAAAACACCACTTTCCCCTGTCTTTTCTTCCCCAGGCTCAAATTCACTCCCTCACTGCCAACTCCTCTACCTCTCCTCCTCTCCTGGTCAGCACAGGGAGATGGGGAATGGGGGTTTGGGGTCAGTCTATAATTTCTCCTCTCTGTGGCTCCTTCCTCCTCACACAGTTCCCCAGCTCCAGCGTGGGTTCTCCACAGGTGGCAGCTCCTTCTGGAAATACCTGCCTGCTCCAGTGTGGGGTCCTTCATGGGCTTCAGGGTAGATATCTGCTCTAGCATTGTCCTTTCCATGTGCTGCAGTGGAATCTCTGCTTTGGCACCTGGAGCACCTCTTCCTCCCCCTCCTTCTTCACTGACCTTGGTATTTGCAGGGTTGCTCCTCATGTTTTGCTTTTTTCCTCACTATGCCATCTGGCATTTTGCCTTTTCCTAAATGCATTTTCACAGAAGTGCCACTTTTGTGTGCCATGTGGCTGATGGCCTCAGCTGTGTCCTTTGGTGGGTCCATTTTGGAGCTGGCTGGAACCAGCTGGAATGGGCTGTGTCCAGCATGGGGCAGTCCCTGGCCTCTTCTCACAGAGGCTATCCCTGCAGCCCAACACTGCCAGCACTTGGACACAGTCACCGAACTCAGCCTATCTGACTTTCTGTCTGTTATATGTTGCATGTTGCCCTACTTGCAGCAGATGTAGCAGTAGACTCTTTTTTTGAGAGAATATTGGTATACTCCTCCAAGAGACTGTATTTCTAAAACCAAACACAGGGACATACTTGTGAGCACTCAGAAGTGCTAACTGTAAAAATAGAGAGATTTTTCACAGAATTGTTTGAAGAACCAGTAGCTGAATGTGAAAATGAAGTGAGACAGACAAATAGGACATGAAGCCTGGAAAGATGTAGCTAAAGGAGTCAGAGGATGCACATGCTCTGTGGTTCTAGAAAGAACCAGCAGAGTGAGCAAGAGCTTTGGTTGGCTGATAGAAGTTTAGAGTTGCAAGTAACTCCTATGTCTCTTGTTTTCTTTCTCCAGTTGGGTTTTGTGCATTTACTGTAAATATAAATCTTCAAATAGCTGGCTTTACTTTCAGTTTCCCTTTTAACCTCATTTTTTTAGCTCCTTGATAATGATATTTCGCCTTTGTAAATTCATGCTGACTACTCCCATCCACTTTCTTGTCCTTCATATGTTTGGAAATGTTTTTCAGGACTACTTGCCCCTTCACTTTCTCAGGGATTTGTGTGAGGCTGACAAGTCTGTAGTTCCCCAGATCCTTCTTGTCCTGCTTGACAACAGGAGTGATATTTGCTTTCTCCCAGTCCTCAGGAACCTCCTCCATCTCCACAATCTGTCAAAGACAACCAAAGGTAGCCTCACATTGGCTACCTCCCTCAGCACTCATCAGGGCATCCTGTCAGGTCCCCAGACATGTGTAATTTCAGTTTTGTTAAACATTCCCTAGCCTGATCACCATCCACTGATGGTAAGTCTTCCTTGCTCCAGATTTTCCATGCATATCCATTTCAAATCAAGCAAATATATTTCTAATCCAAATACTGCTTGCAGTTTTCTACTGGCCAGTTCAGGAGGTGTCTACTCAGTTGTTTGGGTTTTGTAGATTAAAATCTTAGGCATATAAGTCTCACCCTATGGACTTAAAGTCTGTAAGGAGTACTTGAGCATCATAGGTTTCCATAGGCATGTTGGCACTTTTACACCCCATTTGCATGAATGCTCTGCTGGATTCCCGCAGTGTGGAGAAAACAAAGGCCAATTCCATGGTACACTCCACTGGTGCAAGAAATAAAAATCTTCAGGTCACCTGACTTGCTCATGAAGTGGATCCATTTCCACAGATCAGTACAGTTTAAGGAAAGGACACTCAGAAAGAAATTAATCATGATGATTTATCTTATTCCTTTAAAAAATTTAGAAGTTAGGGTGGGTTTTTTTTTTGCTAGCTACCTGTTTTGTACCACACCTTGCCTGCTGCAGCCTACTGTGGCCAAGCTGGAGATTACCACTCAGCAGCTGGAACTACCTTTCAGTTCAACTCAAGAATTCTCAGCTCCTCGTGAGAATGCACATAAACTGTCTATGCTGGGGGAAGGACTTTCTAATACAGGTATCTCATGCAACATCCCTCCTCTCTCACTACAAACAGCCTGCTTGTATGTTGTTTCATTACTTCCCTTGAAACTGCAGGACAGCCAGACAGTTATTTCTCTCCTTTGAAAGAAGGAAATAAAGACAAAGGCTGAAAAGACACATCACCAATGTATACATTTGGGGCGCTAAATTAAGACCATGCTAGGAATGCTACACCTACAAAATGTGGAAAACACCAGATTCACATTGCTCTGGGAACTTGTTTGTCAGAAGCATTCAACAGTGAAAGAAAACAGTGCAGATGCTTTAATTAAGCAGTGTAAGATGTCAGCTTGAGTTAGTTTTGATTTTAGCCTCTGGACATGGCTTCAACTCAGGCAAATACAAAAACCTATGGGTCTTCAACCAAGGCAAAAAATACACCTCTAAGGAAATTGCTTTCAATTTTCCCTCTCATCTGAACAGGCACAAAGCCAGACAATGGCCAAAGAGCTCTGAACAAACTGCATCTAAAATATCAATTTTCCTTGAAACCAAATAGCTTATGAGAACATAAATGGAAACATAAAAGGGAATGAGAGGGCTGAAGCATGCCCCACATTCTCACATTCATGGATGAGACAGGAAATAGTTTTTTCAGTCATAAAAATCTCTCTCCAGTTGGAAAATCATTTTAATGAGGGATTGTGGCAAGTGAAATTGAAAATCCTGGGCAGATAATGAGTTGCGAATTAGGAAAATAATTTCAGTCATATTTATAAAAAATACTGAATAATTTGTGCAAGAAATGTATACGGAAATGCTAATACTGGATTAATTCTCAGAGGTAAGAGTAAGACCACTATATAATATGTTTTATGTTACATGGCTCCACTAACTTCGCTTTAAAATTGAACCATTAAGGAAAATATAAATGTTCTCTGAGAAAGGAAATTTGGTCAAGGGCTTGACAAGATAAAAGATTTTTGCTTTGTAAAGACAGCGTCTTTCAGGACCAAGGAGAAAGGATAAAGTAAATGTTGTAGCTAAAAATAATGCCCCTAAAATGTCCTGTTTAAACAGATCAAGTATCCAAAGAGGAAAACATGAATGACATACATTTTCTGAAAAGCTAAAAACCCAAGAGATCTCCTAACACAAACATTAAGAACCACTGTGTTATGTTCATATATATACACTAAGAATATATTTGTGGTAAGTATATGTGTGTATATATGAATGTATAGTCAAAGGTTATTTCTTGAGAAACAGAAATGTGTATTAAATAAAAAATTCTTCAGTTTGTTTTCTTACTTTTGACACTGAAAAGCTGAAAATTATATTGAGTGAGATAAGAAACCTGGTCTTAAAGAAGTAACCTAAGGTTCAACTGTACTTGCTAATGTTGTGTCCCATACATAAATGGTTACAGCTGGAAAGGACCTCTGGGGGTCATCCTGTCCAACCCCACTGCTCATGCAGAGTCATCTACAGCAGGTTACCCAGGACTACATATGGCTTTTGAATATCTCCAAGGATGGCGACTCCACCTCCTCTCTGGGCAACCTGTGCCAGGGCTCAGTCACCCTCAAGGTGAAAAAGTGTTTCCTGATATTCAGAGGGAACCTCCCATGTTTCAGTTTGTGCCCATTGCCCCTGGCCACGTCACTGGACACCACTGAAAAGAGCCTGGCTCCGTCGTCTTTGCAACCCTCACTTTGGGTATGTATACACAGTAGTAAGATCCCCCTGAGCCTTCCTTTCTCCAGGCTGAACAGTCCCAGCTCTCTCAGCTTTTCCTCATAGGAGAGATGCTCCAGTCCTTCATCATCTTAGTGACCCCTTGCTGGGCTCTCTGCAGTATATCCATGTCTCCTGTACTGAAGAGCCCAGAACTGGACAGAGTACACCAGGTGTGGCCTCACCAGTGCTGAGGAGAGGGCAAAGATCACCTCCCTCAACTTGCTGGCAATACTTTGTCTAATGTATCCCAGGATACCATTAGCCTTCCTTGTGGCAAGGGCACATTGCTGCCCCATGTTCAACTACGTGTCCACCAGGACCCCCAGGGCATTTTATGCAAAGATGCTTTCCATGAATGGCTGGGATTGTTCCTCCTCAAGTGTAGGACTTTGCAGTTCCCTTGCTGAACTTCATGAGGTTCTTGTTGGTCCGTTTCTCTAGTCTGTTGAGGTTCTTGTGATTGGCAGCGTAACCCTCTGGCCACTCCTCCCAATTTTGTGTCATCAGCAAGCTTGCTGAGGGTACACTTTGCCCCATCATCTAGATCATTAATGAAGATATTAAATAGGGTTGGACCCAGTATTGACTGGGGTACATCATTAGTTACAGGCCTCCAAATAGATTTCAGAAGTCATACTGGAATGAAACCAAGTGATATTTTTAACAGGATGCAGCTCTTAATCACTTCAAGCCTAAATATCACTTGGGAAGATCAAAGCCCAATTTCCTGGGTGCCCTAACACTTGGTGTAATCCTTAGCCATGAGTCCAGTACTTGTGACTGCTAAAAGACATGAGTTTAAAGCTAAACCGTGTCTACACAGATAGATGCAAACACAACTGAGTTGCTTTGCTACCACCGTGGATGGACAGTAGCTCTTGTATAGGAACTGTGTAAACTCTGAGAGGAAAATGAAGATCTTACCATCACCCTGTGCTCCCAACTGCTGTGAGACTGCTAGGCTTTTCCCAAATTCATCTGACAACATGAGGTAGAAGATTTTCCTCTCTTCTTATCCTTATCTAGAAAAGCCCTTAGGTTGCTGCTAAGAAATGGACTGCTAATTAGCATTGCCCTGAATTGGGCAAAGAGAAAGGTGGAAAAAGAAGTGAGAGCTTTCCCAGAATGCGCAGGAACCTATCAGTTTGCCACTGGGGATCTGTGTTGCTTGCCAAAATCTGTACTCCATCTCCCACTGCAAGATGTAGCTGGCTCTGTTAAATTTGCTCTGTTAAATTGGACAGAGCTGGAAACTAGAGCAGGGGAATAGCTACTTTGAGAATTATTCTGCAGGAGTCCTTGTTTGAGTTAGAGGTGCACTTTTGTTGCATTAGATGTCAGATACATCAGCATGTAAAATAGTCCTAGTGGCAGACATACACACAACTAGCTGACAGTTGAGTATAGTCCTGGAGAAACTTAACTGTTGACTTAAAATACTGAGTAGGCAAACTGGTATGTGCATAGATAGGCCAATATTGCACAGTTTGCAGGTACAAAATATGAATAATATTTCAGTATCTCACAGGACTGTTAGAGAAGGAGCCATTATGGACTGTGAGGTACAAAGACACAATATGGAAGTGGCTGAGAAGCCTGTCATAATTCTGTAATGAGTGGAGCCTTGTGTTCGTGAGATCCTCCAGCTCTGTCGTGGAGAATAGTTATACCACATGGTTCTGTTAGGTCAGATTTTTGGTTCAGAAGCAGCCTCTTCAAACCTTCCTGACTCAAGGGAACCTTTAAGTGATTCAGTAGCCACTATATACCACATATAGGATCAGAAAATACTCAGCTTCTGCTCCACGGGAAATGTGATAACATTCATGCTTCTTTTCACAACTTTTGCCCTTTTGAATTTGAAAAAAGTTGCATGCCTCTTGGAAGAAGTTACCCATTTTGTTGTATGTTCATGCAGGTCAAAGGACAAAGCTTTCATCAACTTTTTGAAACCACTTCGTATTAAGTATTGCCATAAAGCCATCAAATTATCTGGTTCAAAGCTTCCTTCTCACCTTCTTTTCTCTAGATACTGAAAGCTGTTAATTAACTAGTGCCAAGCTTCAACCCCCCCGCCCCAGTCTGTTTAGTGTGGTCATTCCAAGGCTATCTTTTGTTACTTACCTTTCTTTTCTCCTCCCTTTGATAAAATAACTTCTCTCAAGAATAGTTTTAATATCCTATTACATTGATGGAAGGAGGGAGGGAGGGAGGGAGGAACTTTTGTTTGCAAAGCTGTGCCTACATTAAATTTCACTGCCTTTCCATTTTGTAAGGATCTTTTCTGAGCTTGTTGATCCTGAATTTATATTGTTTGATTCTCTAGCATCCCATGAAATAATAATTTTGTGCTATTTTATAGTGATCAATGTAGGTGTGTGCTTATAGACAAATAAAATCCTTGCCTAAAGGAAATTTCTGTCAAAAATAGACAAACCATATTGATACTAATCTCTATTAGCTATTAAAAGGGAGGCAAAGTCAAGATATAAACCATATTAGAATGATGTCAGCAACTACCTGGAGTGGATGCCATCAACTGAGTTTATTTCATACATCTCTGTCTCTTCCTTTGCACCCCCTCCCCATCCAAATATGTAATTAAACTATGTGATGCTTCTATGAGAAAATTTACTTATAAGCAGAAGTTTCCTCATAACATGACTGAACTTTTAACATTTCATTTGATAAAACACTTCCCAAACCCTGAAATGCAAAAGCAGATCTAGCTTTTGTTTCTGTAATACTTTGTGTAGAACAAGTTATGTATATATAAAAGAGCGCATCTCTCAGCATGTGATTAGCCTTTTAGCCCTTTCGGAATTTACTCCTAGCAATTTTGAAATTAACACAATCACACAAAAGATTCTTTAGTTTAAAACAATAAATTTTGTTATCAGGCCAAGGAGTATGTTCAGCTTGGTTCTCACAAGACATCGGCAAAAAATATTAATGCAACAAAAACACTTCTAAGGAATAAATTAACTGTATTTCTAATTCCTGCCAATCTCCATGATTTCAGTTGAGTACTCTTAATTATTAGAGAGGAAAAGTCCTGTCTGCCCATGGAGCACATATGTTCATTTTCCATTACTTCTGAAGAGTACATGATTAAGTGATTCAGACATAACAAAGCTACACAGATTTTTTTCATACGTCCTCTAAAAAATTACCAAATATCAGATATTTACCAAATCTCTTTTGTTGCCTATATTACTTATTTGATAGTACTTAGCTTATATCCTATGAATAAAAAGCTAAAAGTAGGAAAAAAAAATCTTTTCTATTGAAGTCAGAATTTTGTTTACTTCAAGATGATTCATTTATATCTGGTATTTAAGAAATAAATATTCATAATTTTAAACTTATTAAAAAAAAAAAAAAGCCTTGAAATGCATTCTCTTATCTTAAATGTATTTGTACACGCATTTGACCTAAGCAGTGGCATGCACAAAGGATGGTAGCTCTTTCACTTCCTCCTAGAGATCATTCACTTTGGATTACTTCTTCAATTAGCCACACAGACCAGTGCTGGTCATGCTTTCATGTGAGTAGCGTGTGTAAGAGCAAGGTTTTAACTGAAGCTCCAATGACCTCATCTGCGAGGTTTGTTTGCAGACTTGTAGTTTTTCTATAGAATTTGTAGAAATTGACTTTTAGTCAATGAATGAGGATAGTGTTTGTGTATTTGTTGTGCTGTTTATCCCTCACACCTTATTATCTACAGTTTCTAGACAGCAACAGGTTTTTTCCCACTTTGTACTTCATGGGCTTGACCATTGTATTCTTCCTCCTGCTCCTTCACAGAGTGTGCAGAAAAAGCTTCTCTGCAGCTGGCTTTCCAGGAGCGTCAGTTGCAATTTCTGGTCTATGTCAGCCTTGGAATTAACAACAAACAATAAAAATCAGTAACCAAATGCGGGTTAATGCTGCTAAGCACCACACAGCCATTTGCTCATTCCAGCCCCCTAGTGGGATGGGGAGAGAATCAGATGGGTAAAAGTGAGAAAAATGGGTTGAGATAAAGACAGTTTAATAGGTAAAATGGAAGCTGCATACACAACTAAAGTGAAATACAGAATTCATTCACTGCTTCCCATCAGGAGGCAGATGTTTAGCCCTTTCCAGGAAAGCAGGGCATAATGCATAATGGTTACTTGGAAAGATAAATGCCATAACTCCAAACATACCCCCTTCCTCCTGCTTTCCCCCAGCTTTTATTGCTGAGCATGACGTCATATGGTATGGGATTTCCCTTTGGTCATCTGTCACAGCTGTGTCCCCTCCCAGCTTCTTGTGTGCTCCCAGCCCACTCATTGGTGGGGCAGAATGAGAAACAGAAATGGCCGTGATACCGTGTAAGCGCTGCTAAGCCATAACTAAAACATTGGTGTGTTATCAACACAGGGTCACAAATCTGAAACACAGCACCATAAGAGCTGCTATGAAGAAAATAAACTCCATTCTAGTCAAAACCAGTAGACTAAAAATAAACACTCCTAATTGGTAGTGATTTTCAATAGAAACAAATATTGTCTTAAACAAACAAAAAAACCCCCAGCAAAACACAACCAACCAAAATCAAAACACCCCTAAATACCACTTGAAATATTATGTTATTTCCTGTATCTATGTTAGAGCTAAATAGGAGACCACATTTTTCCTCTTCTTTACCCAAGACAGAGCTCTAGTTCACCATGCTGAAAGGCTGCTCTGTTGCCTACTCATTACATAAGAGCTATTCTGCAGCCACATTCTACAATGGTTAAGAATTATTTTGTGGCTGAATATATTGCTCCCTCTAGGCTGAGTACTTAGGTTTGGGTCTTACTCTGTCATTCCAGTTTTCTGCATGGTGCTGTAAATTGGGTACCAATTCTCTAAAACCAGCAGGGACTAAGTTTCAAAGGAGGCAGTCAATGAACAAGTATATGCATTTGATTAAAAGACAATAGCAAACTTTTACAGAAGAAATGGAATAAAATGAGTTCAAACAGAAGGTGTGAATGTATGAAATGTTCGCAAAATATTCTCTGGAGGTGCGGACTATTGAGAACATATTGTATTAACTTGATAAACATGTTATGTGCATGGAACAGAAGTACATGGTTTTACTGTTGTCAGCAAAAGATGACTGTTTTGCCAGATCTGTGTTCAATGGTTTACTGGGTACTCAACATTAGTCACTGATTTTTGCAGATTTTGGTGTGCTTACTTCGAATTACCACAGTGCCTGAATAAGATGCCTTGTAGTGGTAACACTACCTGGTTGGTTTGGCTCATGAACTTAGAAATATCACCTACAGCCTCTAGATGATGTTTTGTTTTCTTTTGCTGTATAGATGAGAAATTCCTGTTTATTTGTAAAGTGCCTACCACAGTAGCACAACGGGCTCATTCAAGTCCTTTAGACCCTAACAGATTTCAAGAGCAAAATGGATTTTTGAGGACCAGAAGTACAGTAATCCTCATGTATTTTCAAATAATTTCTTCCAATGAAGAAAATCTTACATTCTGTTCTCTTGTTTTTATGTATGAGAGAAGGAAAGGCATTTCCAGGCAGTTTTGACTTTAAAGATTTGCATTCTAGATCCAATAAGGCTGTGAATATATAATGAACTGCTTTTATTGGCAACAAAAGGTTGTTTGCTTGTTCCTGCTACAATAATAAAGACTTCTGCTGACAGAAGCAAGCTGAATGCATTTTGGGTTCAAAAGCATCCTATTTATAGTCTAGATATAAAATGATCTCTATTCACTGCAATGTCTCATTTGCAGGTTATCATTCTGCTTTCCTCTGAAAGCTAGTTGGCAGATGTTTTCTCCCATCTTGACTCATTGCATTAGCGATAGAAAAATATTCTGCATCCTACTATGGTAGACTTCATAAGCAGAATTGGAGGACAGAACCAGCTTGTTTAAAACACACTGGACAGTATACAGAGAAAATATTCTCTCTTGAATATCAATCCAACAACATTATTCAAATCCTTCAATTTTTTAATAAAATAACTTTCCAAAAGTTGCAGTCAGTAGGACTGCATTAATATTCCCTCCTTAAAAAGAAAACAAAATAAACTAGAATGAAATAAATAAAAATAGAACAGAATAAAAACAAAACAAAACAAAACAAAACAAATAAGAATTTGCCACAGGTCTTAAAATGAAAATTTGCTATAGGTACGTAGCCTCATACCCCATCAGTGTTTCATTTCCCCATGCACCGTGACACAATGAAAAAAGTACCACTATTTCACACTTCTAAAACTTCTTTAAAGATATTCTTTGACAGTGCATGTAATATTGATACCATTTGGTACCTTCTGTGGACATTTTTGCCAATTTGATCCAGTGCTATTCTTGAATTTTGATTGTCTGAAGATGTTAAATTTCAAGGTTTTGATATGCAAGGCTATGTCATAGAATTCAGCAACTCCACAGGCAAGATATGTATTTTTTATCATGTTAAGTTTTATAGAAAAGGAAGTCATTTATCACTGGTAGGTCAGCTTACACATCAGCAAATTTGCTGGTTATTTTCCTCAAAAGTCAAAAGTCTGTGAAAAGTAATTAGAGATCATTCTGCTTATAAAGCTGGTTAAGAGGAAAAAAAAAAAATAAATAATAATTTTCATATCTGAAGCAAAAAGGACTCAGCAATTTCTATGAACATTTTTCTGTCCCTTTCTTGACCAGTGATGGCTATAATGTTCTTTAGCTTTCACTGGGCACTGATCTATTGGGTACTGACCTGTTCTGGACATTCTGGTTAGTGAAAAATTTCTTTCTATATATTCTTTATCAGTACTTTTTCAATACATTGTTTATACCTTTACCAGTAGCTCACTTTTGTCCTAAGCTCACACAGACTAGGAGAAGCGGGCAGTGGAAAAAGAAATACAAACCACAGATGGAAATCCTCTCTTGCTCTAGAATCAGAACCAACTGTCTCATTTTGAGAGATACCAGAGTGAAAGAACACCAAAGATTCTGGGAATCTGGGAATTTGATCCAAGTGTTTGTATAATATTGAAAAGATGCAAATGTTATTGTGTTTGAAAGTCTGTAGCTACTGTTTTGCTTTGAGATGGGTTAATTTCACATCTCAACAGCATTTCTTAACTTTAATGATCTCAAAGTACATGACAAAATTTTTTTTTCTGTGTGAAGGAAGCATGAATTAGAACTAGTCTTGTTAAAACCCATTGACTTAAAATGTATTAACCCATACATAGCCAAATCTTTTTGTCAGTATTCATTTTCACACTTTATTTTGGCCCATGCTAGATGCACAGAACAGGAAAATCCAAAGAAGTCAATGCTGACATTAAAGGGCACCATCTAAAGCCACTCAGATAGTCAAAGAAACCCTTACATAACACAGCTTTAAACCACCTTGCACAGACTACGCAAAAAAGGTTCAAGCCAAAGGCAGCCTGCAAAGCAGTAATTGCAAAATCCACAGAAGTCAGTGGAAAAACATTAATAAGACTGTAAGAATACCAAGGCATCACATTTACACTATTACCACCATCTTAATGTGGAAATTAGGCTAAGAACAATACAAGTTCTTAGAAATCAGCCTAATGTTAATGTCTTTGCACATCCTTCCAGCACAGAGAATTCTTCATTAACATGTACTTAATAGTAATTGCTAATAGACTGTGTTCCCTTACTAACAAAGCAATCTTGAAGACAGAACCTGCCCTCTTTCAAAACAAGCAAACAGAGCAATACTCTTTTATGTTTTCCTTGACTAGATTGCTGTGCCATGCCCCTTGTGGCTTGCCTCAATATGCTTTATGTGTTCCTCTAAAACTTTTCCAAAGTGTTTGAAAACACTTGCACAGTATTGGGATAGCAGCTTCACAGACCCATGTTTGCACTTGCTGCACATGCAGTGCATAGCAGAAACGAGTCAAAAATCTGTCACAACTGCTTGCCACAATTTCAGTAACTGAATTCTGATCAGTGACTTTGGATTTACTCCAGAACCTGCCAAATCTGCAGGACTGGAAAATTCAAAATTTGCCCCAAATATGTGGATATTTTGCCCTCTTTGGGTTGCACCTATGAATGGACAGAAGTCTATTTACTCAGTGTAATGATACATTTCTAAAGCACAAAGAGGAACTCCTGAGGCATTTAAAGCATGATAATTTCAATTAAATTCATGAAGCTATGGGAATATATGCCAAAGAGTTTCCCTATGCTGGCTCAAAATTTGCCGCTGAAGATGATATATATTTGCTAACCTAAGAATGCATTTTCCACTGTCCAGCTGCTAGTTAAGAAGATTAATGACTGCTTTGTAGTTCCAATTAAACTCCTTTATCACCAACAGGGACCAAACAAGTTTTGATTTCAAAAGTACTGCTTAAGAAAGAAGACCAGGGCTGCATAACACTGACATTTTATTAGAATTCATTTGTAACAAATGGAACTTGTGTCAGCAAAGAACTGATTTTCATACAGACTTTCTTTCGCCACCAATGTAACGAAGTAAGAAAATAAAAAGCACGCCTTTCATTCTGTAAAACATTTATGCGTACTACTAATTAGAGGTAATTGTATCTTTTTTAACAAGCCATTTTACAAGGTAATTTTTTAAATTTTTCAGTCTATGCATCCAAAACAAGAGCAAGGAACACAATTTTTTATTATCTTTGTAAAGACACTCCAAGCTTGAATGGCAAAGCCACATAACAGATGGTTATGATGAGACCTGCAGCCTTCCGATATCTGTGGAGTATCAGGGCACCAAGAAAAGAAAAAAAAAAAAAAGAAAGAAAAAAGGAAAAGAAAATAAGAAAAAAGAAAAATAAAAAAAATAGGAGAGAATAAAAGGAAAAAAGCAGTTGCATTTTTTTTTAGCCACTGCAAACATTCTTTTTTTCCTTTTTACATGTTCTGTGTCATTTAAATATACACAAGTGGATTTTATAAGCAGTTTCTTACAGATGGGTTCAAGTTATAACATTATTGGGTGTAGAATCAATA
Organism: Haliaeetus albicilla; assembly: GCF_947461875.1. Taxonomy (NCBI): domain Eukaryota; kingdom Metazoa; phylum Chordata; class Aves; order Accipitriformes; family Accipitridae; genus Haliaeetus; species Haliaeetus albicilla. The sequence continues at coordinate 19,634,541 of NC_091516.1, forward strand.
GGGCAGTGCATAGTACAAAGGTACATATAGAAAGTGCAAATCTCCCGAGAGGGCCACTCCTTCCCCCAGCCATCCTCTCCACTATCTAACCACTCAAATAATTTTTTTAAAAAGAGCTAAATTAAACTTCTGTATAAATCATTTTTATACATTTTGTGGGTTTGTTTCTCCATTGCAGCTAATTACAAAATTAGACATAACTGCACATATAAATGTAAATAATAGCACCGTACTGGTTATGCTGATGAAACCAATTTTAAGCTTGGAAAAGTATGATATATGTAGACAAAGATGCTCACAAATTAACTATATAATGATTATATGTAAGAACACAGAAAGTGGAATGCACATCAATGATGCTAACAGTTATTTTAAGAAACATAAAACCTAAAATGAATATTTAAGTGTACAACAGTTTTCCTCACAAATTGGCTCTGCTTTTCTTTTCTCTTTTCTTTTCTTTTTTTCTTTTCTTTTCTTTTCTTTTCTTTTCTTTTCTTTTCTTTTCTTTTCTTTTCTTTTCTTTTCTTTTCTTTTCTTTTCTTTTTTTTTTCTTTTCTTTTCTTTTCTTTTCTTTTCTTTTCTTTTCTTTTCTTTTCTTTTTTCTTTTCTTTTCTTTTTTCTTTCCTTTCCTTTCCTTTCCTTTCCTTTCCTTTCCTTTCCTTTCCTTTCCTTTCCTTTCCTTTCCTTTCCTTTCCTTTCCTTTCCTTTCCTTTCCTTTCCTTTCCTTTCCTTTCCTTTCCTTTTCTTTCCTTTCCTTTTCTCTTTTCTTTTCTTTTCTTTTCTTTTCTTTTCTTTTCTTTTCTTTTTCTTTTCTTCCCTTATTTTCTTTGGAGCTTACAAGACAGTCTGCTAGGGAGAATGCTCTGATCCTTTTACAGATCTGGTATGCAATAATCTTCCCTAGTCTGTGTTTCCAAAATGGTGCTTTTTAGATTATTGTGTTTTTCTGATCCCCTACATTTGAGTTGAAGAACATGACTACACCACATAACCTGGCACTTCAATAATTATTTTAAAATACAAATCAAGAAAGAAGAAGAAAAAGAAACATAGTGCACATTCTTCTCTGGTTCAGGTGTAAGTTATAGAATCTCATTCTGAGGTAGCCTTCTAAAATACTTCTATTCCATATATATATATATTTATATTTTTGTTTTGATTTTTTTTGTATTTTATTTTTTTTTTTTCGTTACAAAAGTGCTCGAATACAATGCTTGCTAGAGTTTGGTCTTTCATAATTTTCTATATGCTATTAGCGGGAAAAGTGGAAGAAGAAGAAGAAAAAGTTGAGGTCACATTGACAAGCCATACCAATGCTCCTATTTGAAACCCTAAAGAAAGAATTCCTTTGATACTCATGTACTGACAATGGCAGAAGGCATGATGGAAACCAGGGTCAATGCAAATGACATCCTATTAAGAGTCTCAAAAAGTACTCTGTGCTGTTTGCAGAATTTTTGTTGTTCCCTGGAAGAAAAATCTAGTGTCACACCCAAATATATCCTGTGGGTTTAGTCTTGCTAGCCTTACATGAACCCTCCCACGGAAAGCAATGATTTGACTTTAGCAATCTGTTGACACAAGTGAATAAGCAGGACTTGGCCTGAAATAATAATAAAAAAAGATCCATGAGCACTGCTAATGTCAACTACTGCTAGTGTACTGCTACATCTGTGCAATGATAACACTATAACCAGTGACACAGTGGGTTTGAAAAGGCAATGAGAAATAGATTTTTAATTTCTGGGCTGATCCGTTATTGGAAATATGGAAAGATAAAGGGCCTTGACTACCTACATGTTCTGGGTTATCATTTATTACCATCCATACTTGATTAGAAACTGGAAATGCATATTTTTCAAAATTGTCTGATACATGTATTAAAATGTTTGAAAAGAATAACAGAGATATGAACAAACTGAACTAAATACAAATGAAGGCTAACTTAAAGAAATGCTATTCAAAATAGGCATCAAATATAAGGCACTCTAAATGTGAAATTAAAATAAAACCCAGCATCCCCAAACAAAGCTGTATGCCACAAAATGTTTGATTTCACAGAGCAATGTGTGTTTGGCTTTGCCCTGTTACATATGACAAATGTAAATTATATAGCGCACACTATAGACAGTATACTATTGAATACAATTTTAAAACATCTTAATACCTAGTATATTACAACATTCTCCCCTCCTAAAGGGATATGCACTGACCTTTCCCACATGCACTCCTCCTACATTTAATAATATGATTTCTTATTGCACTATAGTGTTACAAATATTGAACTTCACTGGAAGCCTAAATCACATACTCTGTGTGCGTGTGTGCATGTGTGTGCATGTATGTGTGTGCATGTGTGTGTGTGTTCAAGTGGCAATGTGGATAAAAGTATTATTTGGGACAGAGATGATGTTCAAATATCAATGATGTGCATTCCTCACTTCCCTTTGAAACAGAAGTTTATGAACCTTGGAAATGCAGAGATGATCAAATAGCAGTTTAATATAATTGTAGTATGCTGAAGAACTTTCCCAATGTTTTGATAAATCCAGCTATGAAAGAATTGATATGTTTATGTGTATGTGTGTGAGTATCTACCTATCTGTATCTCTGTAACAATACAGAGAGTTAGACAAGGGTAGACAGTAATACATACATATACTTTATATATAGAAAGAGAGAGGGTGTGGATGTGCATGTGAATATGTGTGCGTGTGTGTGTGTGTGTTAGCAGCATCTTTATACTTTGCGCCTCCCTGTTGATTCCAAAAAAACCAAATAGCCCCATTTTGATTTAACTGATTACAATGAATATTTTCTTAAAGAAAAATAAACCAAACAAAATTGTAAAAGTAATAACTAACAAGATTGTGGTACTGTAGATAAATATAGAACTGCACAAAAATGTGCAAATTTTCAAATTATTTAACCTTTCTACAGCACGATATTACAGATAACAGTTCTAGAGCTTAAAAAAAATCTACAGTTTTTTAAACAGAAAGATTAACAGTTATGCAACCTTTTCTTTAATTCACTTCATTGAATGATAAACTCTTGTTAAAAAAAGGAAAAAGTTTACACAGTTAAAAATGAAGCACAGGTCAGCAGTATCTTTACAATACTAAAAAACTAAATCAAGGACTTTCTTTTTAAACATTCCCACATTTTCCCTAAAGTGTTATGAAGAGCAGTATGATGGGAAGGGGTGATGTTGAAGTAAAGAGTCCGCTTTGTTTGAGAAGCCAGGACCCAACCTTTTAACAAACATCTTGCACTGAACTGCAGTTCTCTCAAAATTCCTCTTTGCAAAAGCATGCAATCCTGAACAAGATGATCATTCTTTCTGATTAATTTCCTCTTCCCTTTAACTTCAACCAATGTCGAACCCTTGAGGTATCTGTAAATGAGATCCTTCAGACGCCTCAGTGGTCAGGATTCTTTTATTATGGTTAGGTTATTAAACTGTGAATTCTTGGTCCACATGGAATAGGGTTTTTTTTGTTGTTTTTTTGTTTTATATATCCCCATTATTTTTGTTTGTTTGTTTTTTTTTTATTTTATTTTATATATCCCCAATAATCGCTCCTTAGCTAAGAGTTAAGAAGTACTTCTAAAGCACATAGTATGGCTCAGAAGCGGCTCTCTGGATCTTAAAGGGCCTGCAATAAAAATCCGTGATGGGTTTTTATGTTGCATAGTGATCAAAGCTGCCCAGATATTCCAGTGCGGCTCGATAGCAGAACTGGTATTGATCCTGGAGAAAGAAAGATAGACAACAAAATCATCAAAAAGCCAGATTGTTGGTTGGTTTCTATTTTCTTTCAACTAAGACTGAATACTTTGTGGCTACAGACAAATGTACCACAGAGTCATCTGCAGTTCAGCAATATTCTCTTGCTGACATCAACAGAAAACCAGTCTGAGTTACAATAGATGAAGATAGATACTCATTTAATGCAATAACATTTCCACAGAATGCAGCTTCTTTTTGTGCAGAGACTATATACCCACCTACTGACCGTATGTCATTCTGGATTAATATAACATCAGCATAAAGCTTTCTTCTTATGGGAGTGTGCTAAGATGCTTTTCCCCCATGTATTTTAAAATAAGTAGCAAAATATCCAATTAACTCTATAGCAAATACAACACACTAAGTGAAAAAATCCATCACAGCCTTAATACGGAATGCTATATGGAAAACCACGAGGTTAAAAATCATGTTAAGGAAGCAAAGGGAATCCCGACGTTTCAGTAATATAGGCTTCAATGAAGATGTGAAAATATCTTGGCTTGTGGCAAGAAAAGGGCCTAAGAAAGAAATATGCAGCTAAAGCACCTTATTAACATGAAACAGATTCCATTTCAACCTATACCTGGAAGCAGAGAAAAGTTCAGTGTGGTGAGAGATTTTCTTAGACCTCTGGTGATTCCAACATTTGGCATTTCATGTTATTCCCACCCCTACACAGCAGTCCTTTTGTGCATTTATGTAATATTACACACTTAGACTAAAATGGCATGTCTGTGTACTCCTTTGCAACTACCACTCAGGGTTTAAATGTTAAAAAAGAAAAAGAAAAAAAAGAAAAGAAATTGCTACTGAAAGCCATCCAAAATATCAAGGTCTGCTTATTTATCTGATAGTGCTATGTGGTAACCCCACATGGGTTATACTTGTTAAGAGCATAATTAAAATTCTTTTGGAGACCAGGAAAGTCATCAGATGTTTGCTTTAATGTAGTGGTGTGATCACTAACAGGTCTATTCTGCTTCCTGTTGCAACAGTGGGAGAATGCATTAGACGTATGTGTAAATTTTAAGTGTATGTGTGGTCCACATGGAGTTCAAGTGCTTTGTTGAATAAAGATTAGATTTTCTGGCAGGTTATACTACTGAATGAGAGATTTGTTTTCCACAAAATCCTGAAAGAAGTGAGTACACAACACTTCTGCTTTCAGCAGGGAGGATGAAGGGTAGCATACAGAAATAAGTCAAAGTAGTAGGAGGGAGAATATACTGCATAGCTGAACTCTGTATTTGTCAGGTAAGCTCCAAGAACCATAGGTTTTCTGTATGCTGTAGTTATTTCTTGGAACCAAAACAACAGAAAGCAGTCATTTTTTATTTTGCTTATCCAGAAGAAAGATGGTAATGGAAAAGAAACAGAATTAATTCTTAGGTTTGGTCACAGTAATTTACTTGGCTAACTGACAAGATTAAAAATAAGTATCTGTATTTTTCATGTAAGTTTTTATGAAGTTGTCTTCTCAAAAATAAGACTACCCAGCTTTTATTGAACAAGTTTAATTTTCTTGTGGAAAATGACAAACTCTGGGGAACCATTTTAAATTTCACAGACTTTAATTTAAAGGCCAGTGTCAATCAAATTATACTAAATAAATGTATGACCTAAAATGTTTCCCTTCTCTCACCATTTTGCTTGGTTCTCCTAACCTATTGGCTCTGGCTTAGTTGAAGTCTCCAGTTCAGAAATTTAGGTAGAAATTAAGCACAACTGAAAAATGTTTAAGTATTCTTTATGACATGACAGTTCCAAGCATCCAGGCCCAGGAAATCAGTTGATACTGCTTATCCCTCCCTTATTTCTCTATGGCACTCTTGCTAGCACAGAAATTATTTATGCTACAGTTTTCCTGAATGCTGAATTTACCATTATGATTTTCAGGCCAAGCAGCCACTTGCTTGGTGACACAAAGTCAAGAAAACCATGAAAATAATACAGTGTCAGTCTGAAGCCATGAACAACACTTTGCTCCCAGAACAAAAAGATCAGTGGATCCACCTGCAGAAACAATTTGCCTCCTTCTTTATTACCACACATTTCTGCCAGGAAACAAAGGTTCAAATAAAAATGGGTAATGCTTCTTGGAAAATGGTTTTCCTCAACTACCATAATTTAGGATTCACTACTGAAATGATTTTTTTCTTCCCCAGCCTGCAGTATCTACTGCTGTAACAGAAAATAGTCCTTGCAGAACCCTAATGGTAGATTTTACACTGTAGTCATATAGTCACCATATAACTTAAGATACAAATGGAAGCACATTTTATACAGTCTCTATCTGTGCATATTTTGGCTGTGGAAATACCCCTTCTTTTCCATTCCCATCGTATGTGAATGCTGTCTTGCTCACCTCTGTCTGTACCATGGCTGGCCGCTGCGTCCTTAACATTTTGACAGTCTGGAAGATATCTACAACACCTTCATATCTCATTCTTTCTAACACAATGCTCAGGGTTATGAATACTCCAGTCCTTCCAACACCCGCACTGTTGGAATAAAAGAAAAAAAAAAGAAAGGAAAAAAGGAATGTTAATTGACAGTTAATGCTGAAAGAACTGGCTGACAAATTATTTGTGGTTACAACACACCATATGTATACAGATTTCTATATGGGGAAAGGCTTACTAAGCAAAATTCCACAGCAAACTACCGCATTGCATTCAGAAGAATAATTGCGCTCAAGCAAACTTCACATGCTACTAAGTACTTCCTGACTCTCCAGTCTTCATTGCAAAGTGACTTGGTTTGTTCATCCAGATATAGAGTAATCAGTGCCTGGTGAAGGAAAATGAGACCGTTTGTTGCCAATGACCTATGCTGGAATTGATGAGAAAAAGATGCCAAAATGTATTTTACTGCTTGCTTTACTTTAGCTCATTCATGTACAGGCCCTGTTTTGCACATCTTCAGTGAATTAGTTTACCTTCTACTTTGTCAGTGGATTTTCAATTAATATTGAAATTGTTCAGACACACTGTGATTTCAATAATGGATATACAAAAACCTTAAGACACAGCTTTTTTTCAAGTCTGGCAGTCAGGATCTTTAGTTTTCCAATACTGATATACATATACCATGTCTGTCCACATTAGTCTGAAATGTCTTCTTTGAATATATGGCTTGTTTGCTCTCTGTTCTGTCTTGGGTTTCTCTTATTAGCTAAAACCCCCAAGAAGTGATAGAAGTTCCTGCAATCAATAAAGCCAATAGTTGTCAGTTATTAAAATTAAACAATCACTTATTCATAAGGATGAGTCTTGGACAAAGAGACAGGTAACTACAGAAAAAAAGATTTTCCAAGTCTGAACTTGTATGCATGGAAATTAAGCACCCCATCATGTCACTGTTAATGCTAATAATTTCACAAGATTTTCTCTAGTCAGATAGACTTGGGAAGCTGGAGATTTATGAGACCTATTCACCAGACAGGAGAGTGGATGAACATGAACAGCAGGGAAAGACTGAAGAACTCTGAACGTTGATATGGACTATGACAGGGATCCAGTGAATTCTCAAGACTAGTGTGGAAATTGAATGTCCAAATTGTATGATGGTATTTTAGTGTTTGGTCTAGATCAGTGCACTTCTAGGGCTATTAAATATATGCAATTGGATTCAGCAATTTTGCATAACCTGTGTGCCTTCGGAGAGCTGGAGCCAAAGGACAACTGAGACACGACTTGACAAAATATCATGCTCTAAGTGCTGGTTTACCTATATGTAATGACAATGGTCCTGGACATCTAGAGCAACTGGAGTGTAAGGTCTCCTTTCCCTGATGCGGTAAATTAGAAAGCTAATGCTTAAGAAACATGCTGAAAAAATCCTGGAGAAATAGTATTGGAACCTGCTTGGACTTTATAGAGCTGACAACAGTGTCATCTAAAGCAACTAGCCCAGAAAGTGACCAGCAGAGTAAAGGCAGATAACCATTTTCCATTCTCCCTGCTCCTGCTCAACTATTTAAAGATATCCAACACAAAAAAGTATGATTTTCTAAATATGTGTGAACACTTCGAGCCTCACACATTAGTCACATTTTTATTATTTTAAAAAAACTACTCAGAACTCTTTAATTCAGCAAAAGGAGCCAATTAATTTGTTGTCTTGTGTTCTTAAGAAATGAAAAAGTATCTGGAGAAGCTACTTAATGAGGAAGACAGACTAATATGGAAAGATCTCAATGCTTGCAAATCCTAACTAGCCATCAAGTGTAATATTTTAGTAAAGTCTGTAGGAAATGGACCCTGTTCCCCTGACAGTGGCAAGCATATTTTAATGTTGTATCAATTCCTATTAGAAGAAGCTTAGGATTTCTAAAGAATGATGGAAATCCACATCAGTACCAGTAGCATTTTAATGATCAGCTGATTTCTTTCAGTGCAAGCCAAAGAGCAGAGTTCTACCATGACATTTAATGAAGCAATGCAACATAGGTTTTAAAGAATCCTTAATTTAGTAAATAGTGAAGTCACTACTTCATTATGTAGTCTGAGTCACCAAAGTTTAAACAGTTAGGAACCAAAGTTAGGATGCTTCAATGATCTATGAGGAAGCATTGGTGTTTTTGTTAGAGAGAGTTTGTTGTTAAAAATGTATCTTGAATGCATGCTGGGAAAGAGTGGTCTTCCTTACTCTCCAGCTAAAAGCTGCAATGACAAGACTATAAATATCTAAAATTGGTTGAAGTGAAAATTTTGCTTCAAGGTGAACGGTCCTTTGGGTTTTTAGCTATTTTTTAACTAACTGCCTCATGAGGTTAGAAATTTTAAAATTGTAACACATCAGTCTATTTGTAAAAATGCCAGGGAAGGACAACATTTTAAAATTGTGCGTGGCAGGGTTTTACTGGGTAACAGAGAAAGCAAACTTGAGAAAAATAGGAAGGAAACCATAGGGAAGTGGCATTGGAATTTGTCATTTGAAGAATTTCTCTGTACAAGAGAAATCCTTGATAACTCATTCTGGTACAAACTGGAGTAATTATTACAATAATTACACAAAGAGTAGGAAAGTGCAGGTACCCAGGATCTTGTGCATCCTGAAAAAAACAAGTAAACTTGCTAATTTGCTAGGTATATTTCATATTCATGTAAGATGACTAACATTGATAATGATGATTAGCATGACCAATCTCTAAATTGTTGTTACAATGATGATAAGACATTTAAAGACCAAACCATGATGAATTATACTGGATTTGACTTTGTTTCTACTAAAATCAATGGTAAAAATCTCCATAATTTCAGCATGAAAGATCACACTCATTTGGAACGGATGCATAACCTACTGCAAGCAGTAATTCATTGCAGTCACAAGTGGACAAGTTTGCATCATACAAAGAATTTAGAAGAATACCATCACTCTGCTTTCTTATGTATGTCTGCATAAAGGCATAAATATTGCTTATTACTCCTCTGCTCTCAAAACTCATTAATATCAGGAAAAATAGGGTATGTTCTTATCATGGTTGTCCTTCATTTTTTCTTGTTAAATGAATCCCAAACACTGCTCTGCAATGCTGTTCTCCTTAGCAGGCCAAAAAAGTTTTTAGGCACACAAAAAAAGTATGATTCAAGTAGTCCAATACATTTATTTTTTCAGTCTTTCAGATTCAGGGAGCATAAGAAACTCTCTTAAAACACACTGGTGTTTTAACAAATTCTCGTTGCTCCTGGCTTTGGAAGGATAGGAATCTCTCTCCCTCTGTATATTCATAAGCTCTAGTAAACTTGTTCTTTTTGTCTTCGTGCTAGTATTGGGGCATTACTTGGCTTGCAGGAAGGACTTGGAACCCATATCAGTATTTTGCATCTCTGTTATATAAATAATGATGTTTCATCTACTAAAAAATAATTTAATGCTGCAAAAATGAGTATCTAAAATCCTACTGGAATTTATAGAAAACAATTTATTAAATAAGAGATAAAAGATAAAGACATTATTTTTGGCCATCTGCTATAGACTCCAGAACACTGTAGAGAAAATAAATAAAAAATACAAGAATATTAAAAAAGCCCACCCTGGATTATTCCTACACACCCTGCAAGCTGTTTTCATCTGCATATCAATTGTAAAGGAACTGAGGGAATTCATCACATCAAAAAATGGGCAGTAGATTCTGAAGTTAGAATTCACCAATCCAAACCTCAATGATTTTTTGACAGGCAAAGTTTCTAAACACTGCTTTCTATTCCTTTCCCTTTCTTGACATAGGTACCATTTCTATTTGTCTTATCTTGATTGCTACTAATTTCCTACTGAGGTGTAACTAGCTTATTTACAGCTAATAATTACCATCAACATAACAGCCTCACTTTTAATTACCAGTGGAAAAATAGTATCAGATATAGCAGCCTGTCATAAGGCTCTTCCTACTGCTTTTTGTGTGTAGCATTGCCCAGACTGTTTTTACCCTGCATTAGACACATTTTTAAGTGAAGAAAAAACTCACGTGCTTCCACATATTGCAGAAGAACCTTTTCTGGGTAAATGGGATATCAGAACAGTCCCCATTTCATAAAGCAGTCCTATGTGTTCCTTTTTAGATCTTCAATTTGATTACATTTGCTGATAGTTCACCTATGAAATTCCATTTACATATACACCTTCGCAATCAGCAATCAACTTTAGAAAAAAACAAATCTGCACATGAGTTGTTTTGAGGTTTTGTTTACTTACCTGCAATGAACAGAAATTGGTCCATCCTGACCAAACTGCTCTTTTGTTTTATGCACTTGTCCTATGAAGTCAATAAATCCTTCTCCAGACTTTGGCACTCCTTGTTCTGGCCAGTCAGTGAACTGGAACTGCCTCACTGTTCGGGACTGGCCATCCTTTAAGAAAAGACACAAATAAGGTATTCCAAAAGCATGTTCCAGCAGCTGGAAGTCAGTCAGCCAACAACCAGAAAGACCATTACAAAACAAGGACATTGAGATGAGGTGGGGAACAGCTAAGATTGTGTTTATGAAGACTCTTTCAACTGCAGTACTGGCTGGTGCTTTTGGACACATTCACTGGTGCTTTTGGACGCATTGGCCCAGCCCACATTGGTTTCATTAAGAACACTGTATAGATTCCCTTCTGCACTGGATAGGAGAGTTGTCTGATATTCTGCCTGTGTAAAAAGCATGTCTGAGGCTAAAGACATAACAATCTCAACAGGCTGTAAGATTTTTTTAGTAGAGTTATATTTTGAATCCTGTGGACTGCGAATTGCTTTACATATAGAACAGGTAGAATAAGGCCATCCAATCTGACTCTCCATTTCCTAGATATGCTCATCTACTGCATGGCAGGAATATCATCACTGATAAAGATACGTTTAGTCATTGCCCTCTTTGCAGATGGTATCTCTAATACTATGGTCCTTTCCATGAGGTGGACATTTGCCTGGAAGAAGATGGGTCAAGACAAGCCAGTTTTTAACAAACCATAAACTTCCCTTCAATTATCTTAATTTCATTCATTAACACCTGGGACTCAGTCAAAAATCAAGAAGGGCTTCCTCTCTCAAAACAAGTCAGCTGAAGCTGTTCATTCCCTTTGGTTAGGAATACTAACAGGATTGTTTAAAACTGCAGAATACTGCATCATGGTTATTTTTATAATGAAGCCACTGGAAGTATTAAATGCCAACTTCTACTGTATGCCTATTTAATGAATAAATGGTCAGGACACATAAATAGAAGAAATACAATGCAAATCGGTGAAGTAAATTTGTTCTGAATTTTCAGACAAGGTTCTTGATGATTTTGACACTGTCAATCTGCACAGCTGAAATGTTTAGAAGCATTGGCATAAAAGCATGAGCACATGAGCTACTGATGTGAACTAGAGCCTCTGGATATGTTGTTTCCTAAGCACCCACCCTGCATGTCTTCAAAATAGTCTTCTACTAAGTGAAACTCATGAAAAATTGAAACGATTATAGGAGATCCCCCCCAAAAAAACCAAGTTATGCTGGAGGCAAGAAAAATATTTTTTTTTCTTCTTTCTACCACAAGCATTCAGCTATTATGGACCTTTGAAATGAAAGAGAAGTGACTTTAAAAATAACTAAAGGAAAACCAATACTTTGCTTTCATGTTTCCTCTGGTACTGTAGGGTTTTGCCTCCCATGTGTCAGAGGAGTAAACAGAAAATGGGTGTATTTGCCAGCCACTGCTCCATGAGAGGACACATATACATTTCTTTGACTTACAATCTCTCATATTCCCACTAGACCACTGTGACAATTTAGTAGTCTATTTCTGTGGAATGTTTTTGCACACTTAAAAGAAAAAAAATCTGTTCGAAAACATTTACCCGATATTATTTCTTCTGGGCATCAACACAAAGAACTAAACATTTCCGACCAAAATGACCTTTTGTTAATGCAGCCTTCTCTCATAGTGGTCACTGTGATCCCATTTTCCCTCAAGAAGACATAATGAAATTGAATCCTTCAGATAACCTTAGACACGTGACATTAATTAATCAAGAAACCAAAACAACAGGTTGATTTCCTCCAAAATAACCTCCTATTCTTCTAAAGTAAAGAAAGAAACCCTTAAGTCTGACTCACTTGCAACATGTTGGTTAAGGAGATGGAAGCTCTTCAGCTTCTTCTGACCCTGATAGGAATTATGCTACAATAAAATCAACTAATGTTGTCTAAATTGTTATATTTCATGATCATAATAACTCAATAATCCAGTGCAAGTCTGTGAAAACTGTTCTGACATAGTTTTAATGGCAATAACTTTTGTTATTTAATGCTATTTAATGAGCACAGAAGCAATGTTAGATAGTCTGATGTTAGACTAGCATTAAAGCAGATTGGGAACTGATCTGGAGTTTCTTACACAGTTCCCTCTGCTACTGACATTATAAACAGTGCTGGTTTCTTTTAGTGAGATGCTTGCCAATAGCAGTCCAAATACAAATGCCAAACTTTATTAAAATCTTTACTTTCAAATATTGTGACAGTTTGCACAGCTAGTTATCAAAATACAAACTTTCAGATCCCTACATGCAGCAGAGGGCTTTTAATGTATCATCCCATTGAATGGCTGACTGGATTTCTTCTTGCTCCTTGCAGGGGATATTTAATTGTCTTTTGATGAGGCTGTAGAATTTATAATACTCTCTTACAGCCATCACTGATAGTTTAGCCTTAAATGAGACTGCCCCAACATATTGACCTCTGGAGTTTACAGAGAAAGTGAGTATAAAGCAGTGAGAAGCAGTAGATTGAAACAGTTACAGAGGTCAATTTCACCTTACAACAATTCACAGCTCAGTTTCAGAAATAACAGGGAGTTCCACACCAGACACTTGATGCTGACACCTACAATGGCATTGTGCTTCTTTTCTTGTCCCTGGGGAATAATTGGCTGGCTTGGCTCTGCCAGAGCACAGATAATATCCTAACATTACAGATGGGTTTGGTGATAAGAGGGAGAGAGGCTGGTTAAAACCACTGCAGCATTTACTCTTCTTTGAATACAACAGTTTAGTTAGATGGTCTCAATTACCGGGTGTGACAGCCATCAAAGCCTAACTACAGGAAAACTAGAAAGTACATTTTGGTAAGTAGTCCCCACTGCTTCCAGTAAATTTGGAAGGAGCTATAGTTTCCCAGCACATCTAGAAAATTTAAGATGGGCCTGGGAGCTTGCCAGTGCATTTTTTAACAAAATTTGGACCATCAAGGTAAAGAGATTTTTAGAACTTGAGAAGCGATGATATGTGATGGTAAAATGTCACAACAGGACTGCCAAGCTGCATGTATGCTTGACACTTTTTAAAAGAGGCGTATCAAGTCCAATAACACTATTTCTGGCGAATTAAGTTATTCGACCCTTTCAGACTTTTAACTGGTTTGCTAGCTGTAAGTAAACAGACTTTCATAAATAGACTAGTTCATTATAAACTCTTGAAAGAACTTTTTGGAAATATATACTGTTTGCAGACACTTCACTTCAACTACATCTGTGGCTTTTTGTTATTATTGTTATTTTGTGATCTGAGATTGGTGAACTATGTATGTCACATAAGACCTCTTCCAGCTTGAGATGGAACAGATGATCTATGAAAACTCTCAGCACAGTTGTAGTGAAATTGGCTTTGACTGTCTATGCTTACAACTGTGGTTAAAGACAAATGTTAGGAGCCTGTTCTTCTACAATTTTGTTAAGCACAAATAGGCTTAAAGAAGCTATGAGTCATGTGATCCTTACTAGATTTCAAACAGAACGAAAATCAGGTCCAGGGTGTCCACGGTTTCTTTTCAAAAACACACACCTAAGTCTCATTTGCCAAATTAAAATGTTCATATGCTGACTTGGTTAGTGACAATACTGTCTAGCTAATTGTCAGTAATACCTAATTTTACTTGAAGCAAACATTAAAAGCAGCAGTCTAGCTAACTGTGAGAAAGTCTAGTATTTTGGATGCTGACAGGCAACTCTGAGTAATCACTCATGTTATTCCTGGACCGTACATCCTGCTATTTTGCTTGAACAAATAGTATTCTACAAAGCTTACAGAAGCAGAGGCTGTCAGTAATTTTTCCTGCTATGTAGACTAAAGTGCTAGAAATCAGAAGTCTGATAAATGCCAAATATATATTTAAAGTTTATGTACACTTAATCTTAGATCAGTGCTCAGTTTTGGACTCAGAAATTCAGATAAGAAGTGCAGTATGAAAATGAGGATGCTAGGGTCACAGCTGCATGTATCTACTCTGCAGATACACAGGAGTGCTGAAAACGTGCTATGCCAAAAATCAAATTATAATGTGCAAAGCTTGTTAAGCTTTTCTTATGAATGCTATTTGCTCTGCAGTTTTTAAATCTCAATGTATTAACCTTCCTACTCACTCAGCCTAGAGGTTGGCGCAAACCAACATATTTACAGCTGTAAGTGACAAAAATTGCCCTCAAAAATGAAAAAAGGGAAAATGGTCCTCAAATCACCTAATGTATTTTAGCACAAATAGTTATTCAGGACTTTATGAAGCAGTGCTGCCCAGATGTTATATCTGAATAAAGTCAGCTGTTCTTACACAAAGGCATCTATTTAATAATAACTTTATCTGCTTTTTGTTTATTGCTTGTAGAAAGTACACTCCTAGGGTTTTTCTAGTAATAATAAAACTATATAAAAAAAAAAAAAAGGAGGGAAAGAAAGAAATTGACATTTTCTTTTAAACTTATGTTAACAGGTGTAATGCTATGTTAACTTACCCTTGCATCTGTAACCTTGAATTCCCTTAGAATATACTGTGGCATGTTGTACTCTGCCATTGGATCTACCACAAAATACTGGTATCTGGCTGAGCGCTCTGCAGGCCAGTACTGGTGGCATTTTTCCTACAAAATAACGAAGCAAAATACATTTCCTGTTACTCAAGAGCACTACCATAAAACTTTTTTCACTCAGATAAGTGTAATACTCATGGCAAGTGCCATTAGTGACAGGAACATGAACTGTTTGTCTTGCTGTGAACATGAAGTTCCATACCTACAATAAAAAATGATCTCCAATATTGCATCGCCATGGGGTTCTCTCTGGTCACTGTATATCTGAACTCACTTATACTTCTGCTCAGTTCTATTATTTATCAGTGACAACTGCTGTCCCTAGCCTAATTTTCAATACAGAATGGAATTTAAATCTTGAGGCCACCTTCAGTTTTCTTTCTTCTTCCCTATTGAAGCAAGTCCCCCTGGCCACCGTCAAGACTCTGTCATGTCCTAGTCATGTCCTTTCACTAGTCATGTCCTGAATCATCTCTATTCCCCAGATACATGGTCTTACTCAGACTTCACTTATCACATACTGGCTTTATCTTGATGTAATCCTGTCCAGATAGTAAAAACTGCTTTATTCTTTCCATTACACAAAGTGGCAATTTAATGAGTTTAGGACTGTAAACTGGGTGCTGAAACTTTAAAGTTCAGCGCTATGAACACACAGAAGACATTCATATCTCAAAACCACCACACTTTCTTTTAATATTGTTAAAAACAGATGTTGCAAAAGTTTCCAAATAAGAAATCTTCATTTTTCAATAGACAGCAATGTTGTCTCTGCATACTTCGGAATATCAACATGCAAACTCAGTTGCTGAATCTCGGTGTGTCCCACAACAAAATGCCTTGTCTAGCTTGTCTATTGCATCACATCTACTGATTGGAAAACCTTACACCTGGTGATCAGCAATGCCACCGATGTTTCAAAAGGAGAAGGAACCTAAATCCTCACCCTTATCTTTGGATACTCCCATAACAATGACATATTTTAATAAAAAATCATTATAACAAACATTTTAGTAAAGGAATATTACAGCAATACTTACTCTGCCCATTTCTCGTAGCTTAGTGAGCATGACCACAATTGTAGAATTATGCTCCCAGAGCATTCTCCAGAAGTCTTCAGTTGTTTCTGCTAAAGGACCCTGTGTAGCTATGTAAGCTTTTTGTTGCCTATGTTGAAGAAAAAGTAAATGAAGAAAAATATTTTAATCAAAAAAGTGAATTGATATACATGTTCTCTGTTTATATGTAAACATTATCTAGAGGAAAAAATTATATACTATTAATAATAAGCACATTAAAACCTTATTATGAATGTTTAATCAAACTATGGCTTTTTATTTTTAGAACTTTGAGAGGGAAATTACTCTGATATTATTATGATGTATGTCTTTATCATTATTATTTAAATTTTAATGCAACTCTAATAGCTCAATTTTGTGTGCTGTAAAAAGCACTTAAGAAACACTTAGTTGTGCTGGTTCATTTTGCAGAAATAACTGTCTAACAATCTATTAAGTTGAGGAATTATAGCATCCAGGAGTTTCTTTATTAACTCCTTTTCAACAGTCTGATGCCTCCAGCAAAAGTAAGGTAGGAAGAAAATTCAGGAATGGAGTGCACCACATTTCCAGGCCTTAATATCCTACTAGTGGAAGCTACCACCAAGCTGTTAAAAGCCTCTGAATCAGCAGCTTTATAAGATGATGACCAGTTCATGTTGTTCTTACTTCTTTCAATCAACAGAAACACCTTTGTGGGTGACAGTGGAGATGAATGTTGTTTCCACTTATGAGCAGACGCTCAGAAAATGATCTCTGTAGATATGGATACTCAGGTACACCTAAACTGCCTTAGGGAAACTATACCATTTCTCTTTTATGCCTTTTTCTACCAGCTGCTTAAGTCAGCTGAGGGCATATTGCTCCGTGTTGTCATGAAGATGCTGGTGTGTTACACAACTGTTTATGTATAAAATGCTTTCGGTGGCTAGGTCTAGTCTTAATCAGTTTTCCAAGATCACAGGTTATCACCTGGACATAGAGACTGTATTTCCTGAATGTTATTTCTATGTATCTTTTTAAGCAGAACAGTTGTGAAGAAACAGAAGTTCCAAATCACAAATGTGCTTAAAATCTCAGTAACTTTCAGCATGTAAAACATACTGGGAATTCTCAATGGTTTAAAGGTAGGTAAAAATATAATGTTTAAGACAGAATTTTCCTGTATTGCATGGGTGAAAATCTAAACCTTTTATTAATATTTAAAACTCCACCCAATCAAACATGGCATGCATAGATAATAAACAATACTAAATTTCAATACTAAATTTTGTTATTTTCAATGTAATTACATAAATAATTTTGTAAACTTTTAAAACAGTCCACATGAGAACACATCAACATTAGTACCTGTATCCATCAATGAAACTGGCATTAATATAATCAGACCCTTCTACTCCTCGGATTGGCTGCAAGCATACCCTTGTAGACTCATACGGCATAATATTGACAAGGCGATTTTTGAATTTATTACATGGAAGATTGGCACTGATGAATCTTGAAGTGTGAGCCTTAGAGCTAGCAAGACGCTGTTGAAAATAAATTAAAAGAATTAAGGCCAGATGTAACAACACCAAATGATACTATCAGATTTGATGATCTCTGCTCATTATCCATTAATGAATAATTTCAATTTCAGATGCTTACTTTTCCATATTCTATTGCATTACCTAAATATTTGTAAAGCTTCTTTTAACACCTTATAAATGTTTAATGTCTGCTCCATTAATGCATATGGACAAATCTGAGTATTAAACCATTACACAAACATTTCAAGCTATTGAAACAATAAAGGAACAGCAGGGTTAAACTACCCTCACTGAACAGTTCTTTTCTGGACACCAACTGAAGATAGAATTGTACATTTTACAAAGGATTGTCTTCCTAATATAAAATTTTAGCCTGCTGATGTCTTATCTTTTGATTACTGGGAACAACTGGAGGACAGAGCAGGACTAAGTGTTACACCATTTGTTTTTGGTTCCCCACAACATAAAATCCCAGTACCTTAAATTCCAGTTCCATTCCTGTGACATTCTCGCCTGTTTCTATCTGTGTCAGCTTCTGGATATATGCATACAAATTTCTGGCTGGCACTTCGGTATTTCCACATGTCACTGCTTCCAGCAGTGCGTCGTGGATAAAGATGTATTGGTCCTCAGTTTGAACCATGTAATTCCTCTGTGCTCTCATTAGAGTTACGTGGCCATAAATATCTACAGTCTTTTCATGCTTTATTCTCTCTAACATGGCATCTATCACAATGAAACAGCCAGTCCTGCCGACTCCAGCACTAAAAGAAATGAACACAGGAGGGAAAACATGAAGGACTAGTCCATGCATTGTGCTTACTTTTATGGCATTCAAGTTTTAAAGTTTTGTAACACTGGTTTGAACAGCACATTCTTCTGAGTATGAACATCAGCTTTTATGAAAGAGGTTAGTGCCCTGAAATAAGTAAACTCCTTTAACACCCATTACAAGCAATTGAGAATGTGGAATGCTTCTATATGAGATCTTCGTGTCTTGCAAGTTGCAGGCTTGACTATAATAGAAATAAAACACATTGCAACATGTACTAGAAATGTATGTTCTTAAAAATGGAAATTACTGGAGATGATTAATCCTCTAAGAATTCAAGCTTTATTTGTAGCTTGATTTCTAACTCAAGCATGCTGTTGTTGCTATTCTGTTTACAGAGGTGAATTTATTGGCAAACAAAAATGTTTCAGAAAATGAGTCTTACATATTTCTATTGTCCTTTGGAGGTAAACTTTCTATCCCTCGCCCAACTCTGTCAGTGAGGCTCCTCCTGTTAACACAGTTTGTTCTGTCCTCTGCTTTTTCACTTAGCCAGGCTACACTGTTACTCTCTGCAATGCAGAGCCATGCCTAGTTACCTGTGCTACCTGTAGGCTGGGGAAATCCCCAGCTGGCCACTCCAATGTCTGTCTTGCATCTCTAGGAAAATGTAAGAAAGATCTGGAATGGCCAGAACCTGGACCAGGATGCTCAGTTGTCACATTATTTCAAAGGACAGGTTATAAAAGGACTAACATATGCTTAGAGACAAAGCTTGAAATCACAGCATTGAATTAATGTCCAGACTGCTGAGTAATATTTTTCAGGCAGAGGCAAAGTTACTGCTTCCTCACAGGTTCTGAGTTAAGTAAGTCCGTTGTTGGTTTTAGGCAAGAGCTGAAGGGAATTCACATCAATCCTGTTGAGGCCAAAGAAACTACTACTTCTTAGCTCTCTGCACAGTAAGGGATTCCTCATGAACAACTCTGAGCTAGAAGGTTGCTTTTCCCTCTTTGGTGGGACTTGAGGGTAGAAGAAGACATGGGTGAGCTACTGTGAGCTTGACACAGGAATAAACCTTGATCATGAAATATTCACTTGATCTAAGAGATTTAAACCTGTCTCAGTAATAGATCTACTTAACAGCAGTTTATTTTTATGATACCTGCTGTCAAAATGTGCCAGACTTTCAAGGAATTTCAGTCATTCCCTCCCTGTCTTAAAGGTGTTGTCAGTTACATGCATGTGTTACCTTTAATAACTCCTGAGGACAACATTATACAATCAGGAAAGGAAAAAGAGAATTACATTCTCATCTTGATGTGATTACTATTAGTCATACATGATCCTTTATTACACATGTGGCATAACTGAACAGAATGATGTAGAAGGAATATGAAAAAGACTACAGAATAAACAAGACAGAAAATATACTGAAGGTCTGAATATGCAACTTGTGTGCTAAATGGAGCCATATTTCCTAAAATCTCTACAGGAATTCTTTTATGGAGGTGTTTGGGCATCAACTGTACTGAATCAAAACTTCAGATGGATGACTGTCTTTTTGCAGCCATATATATGACTGAACTTTATGTAGTTTGATTTAAACTATTTGCATACGTGTAGCTATATAAAGCACAAGTGTAAAATATAATGGGTTTTGGTATCATTTTTATATCTGGGATCACTTCATGTCTGTGACAATGAATGATAGTTTCTGGTCTTCTAAATGCTTAACTGTTTTCAGTTAGTGACATGAAATGGAGTAAGTAGTATAGTAAGCAACAGTTTATAAACACTCAAGACATTGACATTATCTAAGTTAAGGATACTTAAGAACACCACAAACTGCCATTTCTTGAAAAGAGAGAGAAAGAAATAAAACTAATTACAACACAGCTTCTAGAGGACGATTATATAAAACCCAAGATTTCCTCACATTTCCTATATTTTCATGAGATATTAAATATCGTAAGTCCATCCTGAAATTGATAATTAAGGTTAAACTTCTATATCTTGTATGACGCTTTAAGAATCTTTGTCAGTTACCAGCAAACTGCATTTACTTACAACCAAATCTGAAAGAAGTACAGAGCAGAAAGATGCTTTACTCTCACAAGAGGTTAAGTTTTGTTTCTAAGATTCCATATTTACATATTGCTAATCACATATTCTTGCCACCAATTACTCTTCCCAGAATCAGATCCCCTTCAAACAGCTGAGGACTTCTGCTAACAGACCAAATGCATCAATCTCAACTTCCTTAGATGCCACTCTGGCAATAATGAATCGATATTCTGAGCTTAAGAAAACTTACCAATCAATGATATTGATCAATGGAAGTTGTAGACGAAGAAAATATACAGAGAAATGAAATGATGCCTATCCTAGCTAAATGGGAGTTCATTTGCCTTCTATAAAAAAAGCTCTGCATTCCAGGAAACCTTAGTGACCTTAACGTTGGAAATAATAATGGAGAAAACCTCAGAAAATTGTCTCACTATTGCTATTTTTTTTCTTATTCCAAAGAAATCCCAACAAGTAGCACACATTCGTATGTCAGATTGGTTTATATAAAGTTTTAAACCATTCCTTAAATGATACCTCTTCGCATTCAGTTTTTATCAGCCTAACAAGTACTGGCCAAGTGAGAAATAAGGTTTGACAGTACAGATGTTCTCGGTAGTTTAGAATATGGTTCTCTTTCCTATCATGTATTAATGAATTAATGTTCCAGCACTGTTTATAACTGGATATGCCATTTTTCAGATCAAACGTTAAAAGGTTCACTGGTACGTGCAGACCACAACTGCAAAATTCCAACCCAGTTAAAAGCTTGCACCTTCAGCTGGAATGAGCAGTTTCCATTTCTTCTCTTCATGTCTTGTATTACCATTTATGTATTTATTCTTCCCACGAGCAAACTCAAAGCATACTGAACCATAGAAGATATTTGCTAGTTTACAGGTTTATGCAGTGGTTATGAAGATCACGACATCAGACCAAAACACATTACTATGCACCAATGTTTTAATGATAAGGATGGAGGGGCTGACACACTACATTTATTGAGGCATCTGGCTCCACTGGGCTCCTGACACACTCCTCTCGGGATCATTTTATCCAAGATATTTTACTACTTTAAGGTGTTCAGGACATTCCAACTCTAGCAATTATAAATGAGCCATGTGTCTACCAGACTACCCTTTTCAGTTTCCAGGTAAAAATGGAACCAATGCTATGAATATTTTAACTTCCTTCCTCCTTGCCCCCACACACAGCCTAACTCCAAACTCCAATAGCTTCCTATACAAAAGCAAGAAAATATCCTTATTCCCTGTTTCTCCTTCTTTTCTGCTGTCATACAGACTTAATATGGTGCTGATACACTGCTGGGAAGCCATACAGTTCGAATCTTCACTAATATGCCACTGGAACATCAAAAAAATTTTCCTATCTACTTTCTGCTAAAGATGATAATTTAGCTAGTGAGAATAATTTCACAAATTAATTCTACACTTGTTATTGAATTTCCTGTCTTTGTTGTTTGCGTCTTTTTTTGTTACTGTCAAACTTACAATTAAAAAAAAAAAAATCATTTCAGCCAGTGAAAGATACTGTTAAGTTTACAAGCTGAAAACCTAAGCAATCTACTAAATAGGCATGCCTACTAGGAAACTGTTATTGCTTCAGATATTACCATTTATCCTATTATAACATTTGTTTTCAATTTCTAAAAAAATGACTGACTCAGTCCCATGAGCTGAAACATGTTTAATGTCCTGTGATGCAACACAGCTGCAATTCACAGAAAGAAAAATTAAGAGGCATAAGGGGGCCATTCCGCATTAAAATCACTGTATGGATGTGTTAAAGGTTGGCTTTTGTGATTAATTTGTAGCTGTTTAAATGATGACCCTTTACTGATACTTCAGTGGTTTGGCAAAGGAAGGCAGTGTAATTGCCAGTATTCACAGATCATTTAATTGGAAGCAAAGACAGTAAAATATGGACCAAAAATCATTTAAGACATTTTTGACTCATATCAGGGGAAAATTTTATTGAATATTACAGTTTCAGATTGAATGAAGCTTGCATTTATGAACTGAAAGTACATAAAATTGCTTGTGATATGGGAAACATATAAAAATGCCTGGATTTTACTAAGGAATTTCATATGATTAGTTAGATTCCAATCCCACAGAAATTCTGTAGTAGTTCTGACAAGGGCAATATTTAGATTATTTTCTCCTTTTCCTGTTAGGAAATTAGAACACAGTGGAAAATCACCCCTCTGTCCAGGAAGCAGCAAAAAAGGCCCTTATGAAACCATTGCACATCCTTTTGAAGGGATACATCTGACTGAAATAGCATAAAGACTTTGTGTAAAGAGGTAAATTTAAATTACAATTTAGAAGAGATACCTGACTGCTTCAAGAATTCTGGTACCAGCTTATAAGAGACCTTTGAGAATTGATCTGCAAGTGCGCAATGACTTTCTTTTCTTCTCACTGTGGTTATTGTTGGATACCAGCAATCAAGTATGGTATACAACACATTTTTAGGTATAATGCTTCACTGAACAACAGACTTTAGCCATTGTGTTTTCTTCATCTCTATGCTATCCATGGAAGCAACAATATTTGTCATTAAAGTCATATAAAGATTCTTAAAAAGATTAAGGTAAGAAAAAAAAATCAGAAAACAGGAGATTTCACTACAAGTAGATAAAGCTCAATCTAGTGCTCCTCAGGGTTTTCATAGATAGCTGGCAAAAGCATAGGAGGCTCACAAATCAAAAGTCAGCCTTAGATCTTTCTTCCTTTACTAAGCCTTATGAAGATTTTCGTTTCAGTCTGTATGTTCTCAGAATTCTGCCATCACCATAAATTCTTCAAATATAACTGCCCCAGATTTAGGCCCAAGTTTTTCTAATATGAGGTTGCAGAAGTGTTATAATGTTCAGGACGTAAATCTGTTCTTCACCTAATCCTGAGTTCAGCTCTGGAGATATCAAGCACAAGAAGCTGTCTTGCCAGATTGTAACATGAACACAAACAAACTCTCAAATACTAAAATACACAGAATCAAAACTCCAAGAAATTTCTCTAACAAATCCCATGTACAGGGAATAATTGTTTATTAAAATAATTTTAAAAGCTAAGTTTTCCATGCAGGATAAAAATGTAGCATTAGTAATGTTCAACAAAACAAAACAGAAATGTTTTAAGAGACACTTCTGACAAAGTCATTCCATTACAGTGGTTCAAATCCCCTCACCTGACTTTAAATCCAGGTCTGTCATGAGCCAGAACTTTACAGAAATGCAGAAGGACTCCTACATAGCTTCAAAGAAATACAGGAATGTAGCTGTGGAAGTGCATAATGTAAAGCAACTCCACTAACTGATAGCTCAAAAGTGTTAGAAATAATTTACATGTTAGCAGTGGAGGAAGATGTACCATGTTGCACTATGAAAGTAAAAGATATTTAAGTAGTTCATTAATGTAATGGAGTGAAGGAAAATAACATCTCAAACCACAAATATTACAGCCACAGGTAACTTCTGAGCACTCTTTTAAAATGTGACAGCCATTTACCTGAAGTTACAGTTTTTTCACTGCAAATAGATCTAGGAGGTTTCTGTAGAACTAATTAGAAGGATTTTGTGTGATATCTTCAGTCACTCTCACACTCACCACCCTGTGTATCCACTATTTACTGAAGGATTCCAAATTTTCCCTTGAATCCATTCTGAGGCATGTTGCATGCCAAAGGACTGCCCCTGCACTCCTCCACAATGAGCAGTGTGGCCCATCTCAAAAATGGTAAGGAAATCATAAGGTTGAAGAAACAAACCTATCAAAGAGGATGACAATGTATGAAGGGGAGGTTAATCAAACCACATAACTCACCTTGGAGCAGAGAAGACTCAAGAGAAAGTGAGATATGAAAGAAGAGCATAAAACCATGTGTTAAGTAGAAGAGGTGAAAAGGAAATGACTATTCATTTTTTGCTTGTAATACAAGAAATATGATCATGAAACGAAATGATGAGACAGAGAATTTAAAACAAACAGGAAGTAGTTTTTCATGCAGTACATAATTAAATTGTGAAACTCATTGTTGCAGAATACCATGGATGCCAAAAAGAAATTCATGGAAGAAAGGACCCATTAAGGGTTATTAACCAACAAGTTACAGACACAACTTCTCCTACAGAAATCCTTTTATTAGATGTTTCTGGAATTTGCATAGGGACTCTAGGAAAATAACATTCTAGACATGTCCTGGGAGAGAAGCTTAAAGTCACTGTCTAAATTTGGTCTCATAGTCCCACATACTTAAAAGAAAGCACAAGTATTCCACCCCCCGGATCTGCTAACCAGATCATCCAGACCTTTTCCTTTCCATCAACACTTCTGCCTTTGGCTACCTGACACTTTTAGGAACTATACCATTGAAAAGGGAGAGCACTATTTCTGATCCTTGTTTTTTCTTCCTTAAAAGGGACAGAATACCACAGAGCACTTCTGCCTGCTTCTTTCCTGAAATCATAAATTGTTCGTGAAAAAAAGATCTCTTACTGTTCTGCTTGTGAGATGGAATATAGAGGAAATGACAAAATATGACAGCTGAAAAGTTCATCGACCCTATTTCATACCACTTCTTTTTCTTATCTTGGTTTCCTTTCAGAGTTGGTTGTTGATTTTATATAGCAATACATGCCATAATCCTGCTTTTCATAGAGGATTCTTATATATACACCTTACTGTAAATCACTATATCACCCGATTTCTTCAATTACTCAGATATATAAAGAAAAGAAATTAGAATAGACTGTATTTCTCTATACTATCTGTGCACAAGGATTTACTGTGATTTTTTATTTCAAAATTAATCCAGTTCTCAGATATTGTCCTTATTTTCCTACTTGTCTAAATACAATCTTATAAATTGCATACTGCGTTCTGTATTTAGCATCAAAGAGTAACTATCCTAAATATATCTTCTCTGTGAGACTTGTTGAGTTTCAGTGTATATTTTACAATCTTTGTACTGTACAATGAATTCACAAAGCATTCTTGTCATTATGCATTCCACTAAAGAAAGATCTAAAATTGACTGAAGTAGAATTTAGAAAAAGAATGTATTTTGAGGATAATTTTAAAAACACATCTTACTGTGACTAGTTACCTTCACTTAAATACAGATCTATGCATGAACAGCTGTAGTAAATACAGAAAATGATACTTCTGGGTAATTTATGAGAGGAAGTACACTGCGATCCTATCATCAATAAATAAAAGTGAAGATTACAGCACAGCAAAGAAGTCAATGAGCAGAAATTACGCTGCTTGCCGCTAACAAGCACTCCTTGCCTTCTTTGCATTTCAACCTGTTTTGCGTTCTCAGGGTGGAATGTTTTGAGGAGTTGTTTTGTACTTTTGCATATTTCTGTGCTTTGATTACATTTTCATGTGGAACATGTAGAAGAGCTATTACCCTGTCTGTGTGGGAAATAGGAAGGTGAACTGATGCTATCTGAAAATGAATTACAGAAGGTGGGAAGAAATGCGTTCTGCAGTACTGGATAACAAGATGACCTTGAAAGTACTTGCTGAACACTAAGGTACTTCCCAGTTTCAGTGTCCTTCTGGACTCCTCCCCAATTCTAGGTGTTTGTATACCTACTGTGGTCAACAATTGTTTCTTTTCCTTAACACCAGCTGCCCTCAAGATCCCTGTTTCTAAAGCCAGAAGACTACCATTTGCCATTTGTTATGCTTGAGTTTTAGACTGACAGGACAGTGATGAGGTCTCAGATTGTCATCTGGACACAGTACTTCATCTGGTAAGTACAAAGCAAAAAAGACATAGTACCAGGTCTTCTCAGTCCACGTTAGCTTTTTTTTCAGTACCAATCACAGTTCAAAGCACTAAATGAACTGGGCTTTACATGTCTACAAATCCTTTTTCATCTTTTTTTTTTCCTACTTTGAAATCTTGGAAATAACCAGAAATGAGTCCTCAAGCTTGAAGCTGATGGGACTTTAGTAGCAGGCTTACTGTTTTGGATCTCCACCTCAACATCTCTTCCTTTTCCATGAAGAACTGATATATCTAGAGGATACATTCAGAATATGAGAGAAACGTGATCTTGCCACCTTAGATTTGGTTTAAACTGAAATGGTTGCAATATGGTAATAATGCAGTGAGATGTTACACAGCAGAAAATAGAGGAGAAAAAACTATGAGGTTTCTCTGAAGAGCTCATAACAAGGCTCTTGTTAGGCCTCTGTTTTCTTAGACCAAGTGTTGAAAAGAATAAACACCCTTTTTGGTATCTCTGACAATACTCCACTGACAGCTGAAGAGCTTGATTACTGGTACTACTTCTGATGTTTATTTTCTATAACCTTAGCAGTCTTTATACCACCATGAATTCTCTGTAACATAGTAGAAAATCAGGTTGTGAGAGGTTAATACCACTGATCATTTCACATTTCTTAATCAAAATTTGTCATTTAGAGGTTGGACACTAATCTCTCTCTTTTACAGGATTTTGAACTTTAGAACAAATACTGTGGACAAGTTATAATGAAGATCTTGGGGGATTTGGTGGAGAAGCTTCAAAGTAGCTGTAAAATGAGCTTGGATAGTATTATGCTAATTTTTAAACCATTAAAAAGTATTTTTAAAATTCAGGTGACAAAAAAAAATAGGCACCACTTGGAAGAGCAGTCATTGACAAAATCTGATAGTAACTGATGAGACTGTGAAGTAAGTCTACGAAAGTATGAAAAACGAAGAAAGATTAATATTCAGGGCAGAATACTGATTGGAAAGCCTCCACGGAAAGATAACACGACTATTTTTAAAGCTGCATTTTACTTCTAGAGACACAGGGAGATGATTTAAAGAGGCTTTCATGCTGATTACTTCAGATAAAAATACAGCCTGTTTGAAGTTAGCCAAACATGCCGGGTAGCCAAGTTGATGCAATGTGTTCCAGTATATTGTGTGTCCATGGATATTCTGGAATTTACTGTAGGTACAGCTGGGAAATCTCAGAGATACCCCTTTCCAGAATTCAGCTATTGCGTTATAAAAATATTTTCGCATTTCCTGCAGATGGCTGGGTTCTTTTCTTCACTCATAATTTTAATTCAGAATTCATTACAGACAGCTGCTGGCTGTGATAGAACCTAATTGCTCTTTTACTAGATTCAGCTGCAAGCAGTCAGATTTCCTTTTCCTTTGTAGACTATATTATATATAAACATGGGTGGGGAGAAAAATAACCAATTAACTAAATACATATGGATAAAATGACTCACTAAGAGCACTGATCAAATAATGTATCAAACTACAGCTTAGGTCAAAGGAAATTACAGGCCTTGTAGGACATGATAATATATATATGGAAATAATTATCAGCACCAACATATTTGTAATTTGAGATAACACATGGAAAAGGCATTGCTTCTGTTAAAAATTTTTACAGAAAATTATTACATTTTAATAAGGGGCAGGTTACTTCACTGAGTGAAAAGTCATCAGTCTTCAGGAGACCTGCTCAGTCAAAACCATTTGCTGGCCAAATCCAAGTCAGGACTCAGTACCTCCACTGGACAACTTAGCAAGAAGATGTGGCATAATTCTGGAACTATTTTTGGTGCCTTACCTCTTATTATAAAAAAAATAAAAAGAATGAGGACTAGTTACTGTTACTAAGGCTACACAAAAAGGGTACATCACAAATAAGGGAGCAGAGACAGCCATCGAAAAGACTAGGGATGTGAGGATTCCCTGCCATCTCCCTCCATATGACAAGTACTGAAAGAGGTTAGTATATTTTGCTGTCCTAGTTTGCTACGATGGATGAACACAAGGGAAAGTTGTAGACATGTAAAACAAGAAACAGCATTAAAGAATGTTTTTTTTTTCTCCCTTTATCCAAAGACATTTAGTGAAATGAAGAGATATGTTTAAATAACAATATATGGGTATCTTCTAATATGATGTACGAAACTTCATGTCAGAGAATAATACTTAGACAAGGAAAAACATCAAAGATAAGACTGTCTGGTTTTGTTCTTTAAAATGTGTGTATTATCAAGAATATGAACAATAAAGTATCCCCCAGTTTCTCTAGGTAGCTAAAGGAATAATGGGGGAAAAGAACTGAAATCCTCATGAAGCAGGGCTAAACTAGTCACTAACTGCTTTCTGCTGGGAAGGAAATTTTACTGAAATATTGTTGACATCGGAGTTTTATACTTTCCCCTGAAAGTTCTGGCATTTGCCATATCAGAGACAGGATACTGGCCTAGATAGACCACTAGACCACTAGATTCTATCTAGTAATATCATTCACTATGTTCCTTTACAGATTTCTGACTTCTACCAGAAACAAAATCTTGCCCTACGCAGTCATAGCAGCTTTTTAGGATTTCAAAAGATAATCAAGCCCTGAGTCACAGCAGTGGGGGTATAACCCCCCGAACCACAGCTTAAGTGCCAACCAAAGATGGCTTTATACACATGGGTTTTATTTAATCAAAAAGACCACAAGTAGGTATTTTCCATTATTTGAACCTGAATGAAGAAATACTGCTATTACTTGTTATTTATATGCTTTTGAATTTTAATAAAGGTTCCAGTGATACTTACTGAGTTTTTATGCTTATAAACAACAGAAGCATATACTGTAGATACAGCAGCTTCAGTTCAGATTTTAGGAAAGGCTAGTTTGCTGTGCAAAACTGGTTTCTATCTTAAGAAAAAAGTTGAAAGTGGATCACCATCAGTTTGCTGGTGTTTGACACCTCATGGATTTCTAGGATTTCTAGATAATGTAGCATAGTATTTTCCTATTCAAACTAAAAATATCAAGGTACCCTAGCCAATCTTTAAGGACCCTGCACACTGTCACATTAATCACTGTATGGTAATCCTTGTCATGTTCATACTTCCAGGTTTTCATATGTGAGCACCTAACTTTAAGGAAACAAATTAGAGACCTAAGCTAATAAGACCCAGACTGCTCTTAAGTTAGAGTGATCAGTTGGGAAAGGTAACTGGCATCTTTGCAATCAAGGTGATCCTAAGTAGTGACACTCAAATTTGAAACAGGGAAAAAAAATTCCACCATTACCCATCCATCACTGGCTTTATTAGCATACAGATGGAGACTCTGCTTTTTGTCTATAATTGCAAGAGCATAGCACAGTAATTAGGTGAAAACTCTTGTATGTTCTGCCTAGAACAGCCAGGGTCTTCAACTGTGAAGCTTTTAGAATCTAAATTTTCACAACCTTCGAAGTTTTTATGGTGAGAATATGAAGGCAAGTCCCAACTCCTGTCCCTCTGTGATGCCACGCATTACACAAGTAATTATCAAGTAGTGTCTTGCTATACCGATGACCCCTCAATCAGTGTGCTGGTGGGACATCAATCTTTGTTTCTGCCAGCTAGCACTACCAACCTTTCTTCTAGACTTTTTCTCATTTTCCAGTAGATTCTACAATTCCAACAACTAAATGAAGAGAGAACAACCATCCAAAAATGCCTAAATGAAGAGCATCTAGTTCCAATTCCTTAAACAGAGATCAAGCTCCCAAGGTATCAAACTCTGCAAGCCTTGGTGTATTTTGTACAAGGTACATGCAGAAAAGAAATAACTCCCAAGAAGAAAGGTATGTGTAGAAATGAAATGACTCCTTGTCAGTTACTCTGACTGCATGGTCAGAGTAACCGAGACTATCAATAAAAATGGAATACAATGAAAAACACAGACATTTACTCATCGCTGTATTTTTATATTAGGAGGAACTAAACATCCAAAGCAGGGTCACCACCTATGCATTGTTTTAAGAAGAGAATCTAACAACAGCCTTATCCCTCTGCCTTTGCTTCTCATTTGTGAACGAAGACTTTGAGAATAAAGTTGTCTTAATGATATCTATGGTGACCTACAGCTAGCAGCTGGAGAGGAAATAGTGTTACAGTGTTTTTGTATATAGATTATACCCAGCCCAGTTTAATATGTAGTAACAACCCAATAGCTGCTGGATAAAGACATGTGTGTAAAGCACAGAAATTTTAGAATGTTTATGATATTAAAACACTTGTCATACTAAAATGCCTTTACTATCTTTTCCTCCCCAGAGCTTTCAGCTGCCCAGGGAAGTTAAGAAAGATCCTGAGCTGTTCTCAGGGTAGGGAGAGGGAAGGGATGAGGAAGCTTTTAGTATTTTTCAATCTTCTTTGACAGATTCCTGAATATGTGCTGAGGGGATCTTTTACCCCCACCATGAAAAAGGATAGGCAGTCATCTGCAACCTACTCACCACCAGGATTAGAAAATGAACACTTGTGAGGCACGTGGCAAAAGTGGTAGGGAGGTTCAAGAGATACAGAGGTGAAGTAGAACAATCCATTGGAAAATCATTGCCTTAGATTTATATATTTTTTTTTAATTTTATTTTTTATTCTGAAACACTGAACAAAAATTAGGTAAGTACTCTATTTTAAGAAATACAAGATCACGTTGCATTCTGTTATTTTTTTTAAAATTAACTTTTTTTTACTGTGCTAACAGGTTATGTTAGTATACTCAGACATGGATTTACTTAAAACAGTCACATTCTCCAAAACGTCCAAGTTTTTCTGTTTGCAATAGCAGCATTAACAGTACCTGCCAAAACTTCACAAAGTATCTTAAAGATATGCCCCTTGGTGCTGGCATTAAAAAGAGAGATTCAAACATAGGGGATTGCACTTACATGTTAAGCTTTTATGTAGTGTTACTGAACCAACTACTAAAGTTTCTGTGATGTTTTGAAAACATAGTGGCATAAAGCTCCAAACACCCTCTGGTGCTATTTTACTGTGATCTGATTAGCACCTGTTTGCCTGCACTAATCCAACTTCAAATAAAAACGTGTGTTTTCTCCACTATCATCAGACCACACATTACAGCCTCACCAATGCAGAATCCTAGAGTTTAAGCCTGCATTTTTTCATTAAAGAAACCCTTTTTTCTAGATCAGCTCTGCAAATTAGGGCAAGTCATGCAGAGACACCAGTTGGATTGTGGTATTACTCAACTTCTGTGCAAAGGGACAGAAAGGATACAGACTTAAAATATAACAGTCTGTAAATGAAAAAGCATCTACCTGCATCAAGTATTTCAAACACCATAGAAAAATCTTAAGACAAGTTATTCTAAATAATTCCAAGTCAAGATCTGAACCCACATTATGAAAAGTATCTACAAACATGAAGGGATTGCTAAATTTCTTTAGTGTTATTATGGGCTTTTTTGCATCCAGCTTTACCTTTGATTTAGCTGCTTTCCTCTACCAAATCTCACACTGAAAATAATGATACTGCTGTATTTCAGAGAATGCAACTCAAGAGAGGATCACGGAACGTGTCAGTTTACAACAAATATATTTCTAAATTTAACTTTACCTTGATTTGGGCTTTGCTAAACTATGTTTTCTGGTGGATATAGACAGAAAAGTATAGATTTTTTCCTGGAAAAAGACTGCAATGGCATTATGCATTTATATTATTACCACTACACCTTTTTCATACAGGCGGTCCTACCCGAATATCTGATTACATATATTAAAAAAATCTGCATTTAGATTAGGCCTTGATGTTACCTTTGGTGCTTCACAATCCTTTCAGCAATGATCTATGTTTTCTACTTAAAAATAATGTAGCTTTAATTATATTTTAATTAAGTTTTCAGCTTAAAAAAGCTGTCAACTTTTCTGCACAACTAAGAGGTTTGACTGGTAGAATGTACGTATGACATTTCTCAACATGTTTTTGACTTCTATATTAGATTCAAACTCAATACTGCATAGGCAGTTAGCAAACTGTTGATTATCAAAAGCAGATATGTAAATTAGATGCAAAGATGACTGTTGCATGGACATTAGTCACAAATAATTACTAATGTTATCGTAAATTCTGATCATACAATTCTGTATTTTTCTTTGCTTTCATCACGCAAATTTTGTTATGAAGACTTCCATTTGCATTTGTTTGACATGCACTTATCAGAACATGTCTTATAAAGTCTAGTAATTTTGAATGGTTGTATTATATTCACAGTTAGTTTCACCAGTTAGAACTATGCATTTTTTTTTCTGGTCACTGTTACATGAACACAATGCATTCAGATGTTTATATGGTGGGTTCTTCAGTTGTCACTTGTTTTCACCTCAGACTTCTTTCCACTAAACACACTGTGAGTTATTAAATAAATTCTTCATACGCTCAACAACCATTTCTTAGGAACAGGATATTAAACTAGCTTATCAGCTACTGAGGCTTTGATACAAACTGGGGCCACACTCGTGAGCAGATCTCCAGCTACCTTGATTCTCTATAGGATATATAGCCATATCTTCAAACCACTAACCAAACTGGAAAAACCTCTTAATCTCTTAACATGAAGTTGACTGAAAGACAACTGTTGGTCAATATTAAGGCAGATGTGGAGAAGGAAGTAAGGAAAAGCTTGAGCTAAACTTTTCACTTAAAATACCTATTTACAAATACAGAATAAATAGGGGGTTACTCTCCAAGGATCAAAATGCAGACGGCCGTTTTATTTATTCCTCACCCAGGCAGGCTCTTCTTGCTTTTACTGGGTGCTAACCTGAACCAAAAGTGAAATGGAGCTCAGCTTTTGAGCAGTAAGAAACTCCGAGCTAAATTCACAGAAATATTATAGACAAATAGCTTCTCCCCATACTTAGTTGCCTGCTAGCTTTTATTTTCAGTTTTCTATGGGTTAAAAGCTTAGCAGAAAAATGCTTCCACAGCTTCTTCATACCTACTCTTTACCAAACTTATTTTGAAAAGTAAACTCCCTTGTATTTATACTTCTATAACAAGTCATTTTTATAATTTCCTGAGCTCTGACAGTTTGTTATGTACTGGAAGAAACAGAAAAGAAGGTATCATCAGTGCTGTTTCAGATGTCTTACAGTCCCCACTATGAATCCATGTTCCTGCTGGGGAGTAAACTCAGATTATTCCTTCAGTGGGATTATCTTGGAAAAGCACTGACTACCATAGGCAAAGGGTATAAGATATGGTCTTGTATTATATTGTTTTACTCTAGTGGAGAAAGTTTGAAATACTTTTAACATCTGAATGATGGTAGCACATGAGCTTTAATGAGCATTCATAAACTTTGGACTGTCCACAAAACTTGCTGCTACATGCCCAGACACATAAAATTTTTAAATAGAGAGACATAAATTTGTAAATTTGCAAGAAATCTGGTTTCATTAGTTCTTCTGCTCATAGACAAATTGTTGGGAGTGGGATTTAAAAGGCTTGCTAAAATAATAGAATATGTGGAAGTCTGCTTTGTAGAGGACAGGTTGTATGAAATGCCTAAAATCTTAATGTCTCAAGAAGCTTTACATAAGGCAAAGAGCTTCAACAAATTTACTATCAGGATATGCATGTTGAGCATTGACAAATAAATTAATAGGAAGTTGGGGAAAAAAGTCCCTCAACAGGCAACGAATCATACTACCTAACCTGACTACCACTTTCACTGAAATTTGCATGCATAACCAATGACAAAGAGAAAATAATGAACTTGCACTTCATCAATACCACTGAGTGATAATAAGCTTTGTATTTTATTTCATCTTTTCCAATGACTTGCTGTATGACTCTTAACAACTAATTTAATCTGTCTATTTTTGCACTGAGAGAATTTAGGTAATTATACTAACTTAACAGTCTTCCCAGAGCAGGAGGATTCATTTCTTCTATTAATTCTGGTTTTGATTTAGAGCATAACATCTTCACTGCTGAGCACCTTTAGAGGTATGCTCTATATGGATCAAGCTGACGAAATTATAGCTGAGGCAATCTATAATTCTCGGAAATATTCAAAATGTTTTAAGATCCTGTAAATACTGGTACAAAAAGATTTGGCTCTATTCAAGAAATACTCCACAAACTGCATAAATAGATTTGTATTATTATTTATATTCATTCCACATTCCTAACCCTGGTGTTTCAATAAACATTACATTTCTATCTTCCATGTTCTCTGATCTTTTCTAAACAGTCTGTGCCTTTCAACACTGAAGCCCTGCTTATTTTGTTTTCCTGTTGACTTTATTTTCCTGTCTCATTTACAAAAGCCTCTTTTAATTACTTTAAAAATGTTCAAATAACCAGCTTCCATAGCTGGCTTACCAATATATAAGAAGCCAGAACTAGAGGGGGTCGTATGATGTAATCCTTGTAATTCCTATTCTTCAGTTTTTGGATGACAAAAGCAAGACTGGTTTTCAAATATGCTAAGCATTTGTAGCTTCAGTGAACAGTGAATAGCAGCTCTCAGCCTTACTAACTGAAGGTATCCCAAAATGAAGTTCACAAAAATCAGTGGTCTTAGGAATTTGCTTTGAAAAGGGCAGCACCGTAAGCTGTGTAAGCTATAACAATAAAGCCCTGGAATGAGGGGGACCCATCTTACAGCTCTACTTCTGTCAGAATTGGCACATATGTTCTGACAACATTATCAGTGTGCTTTTAAGGCTTTCTAAAAGATCTGCTCTTCTCAATGATTTCCAAAGAATCTCCATCTCTTCCTCTTCATTTTACTTACTCTCAGAACTTTAAGAGCAGCTGATGTTTTTCTCCTGAGAGTTTATTAATTCATACCTTATAATGCCTAAAGAGGTTTGCTACCTTGCAAACAGCATGGAGCACTCCTTTCCCTGGAACTGAGCTCAGCTGTTCACCAGGTACATCCTTTGCAGTTCCAGCTCCTCACAGTCCTAAGGGTTTAACCTTGAATACAGATTAAGGTTTCTACCTATTTTCAATAAAAGTTTCCATTTATCTTTCTTAATTTTCATATTCCTTACTTTCATACTGAATATGAGTTAAAATTTCAAAAGCTGTTTCATTGCTTAAAACACACTTTCTTCAATATTCAGGTTCTTAAATCAACACTATCCTCTTTTTCATGCCATAGATATATTTGTATTCTCCCTGCAGGCATTCTCCCTGTAGACCTTTAGATACTCTAAAATTAATTCCTCTTACACGGACCAAAGAAAATAATTCTGGCCCATCCAAGTTGGCAGTGCCATACTGAGGTACCCAATCTGCAATGCAATCATCTTTTTCTTTGACAGACTCAGAAGTCTCTTTGAAAGAAGATAATGTTTTCACCTGCAATGAAACAGAAAGCAGTAATCTTGAAACAAGATGCTTTGAGAGAAATTCTGGGCTTACCTGCAATGTACAACCATAGGTCCAGCATCAGGTGGGTTGCAGGTCTTGACTCGTCGCAGGAAAGCCAAGAACGGTGTTGGGTGTTCTGGGACACCATGGTCAGGCCAGGCAGTGAACTGAAATTGCCTCACTTCCCTTTTCTCACTTGAACCATTCTATGAAATTAAAAAACTTCATGACAAAACTGCCATGTGATGTGATATTGGCACTTTTCAGTGAAACAACTGCAGAAGCATATATACCAGCGAAGTGTATTTAAATCACATGTGGGGTGAGAGAGAAACAGATCTCAGGTTATGGAGGGAAATGTTTCTTATAGTCTAAATTGCAGGATTCAAACAATGTAAGAGCTTTAACGATACTGCACTGTAATGCATCACAAGTGCCAGAGCTTTAGCTAGTATTTCATTCAGTTAAATGGTTTTCCATGGTGAGAACTCTATATGAACGTAGAAAATGCCATGCTGTAGGAAAAATACACTGTAGAAGAAGTCTCATTGTTCAGTGCTGCTAGGAGGAAGCAAGACAGGAAAGCAGAAGGAGGAAAAGGGAAGAAAGGGAGTAAGAAAATAAGGGAGAAAGGCAGGGAGGGCAGGAAGCAAAAGAAAGGAGGGCAGGGTGGCAGGAGAGAAATAGGATAGGAAGGAAGGAAGAGGAAGGGAAGAGGAAGGGAAAGGAAAGGAAAGGAAAGGAAAGGAAAGGAAAGGAAAGGAAAGGAAAGGAAAGGAAAGGAAAGGAAAGGAAAAACATAAAACTTGCCTACATTTAAATTTTAAAGTATATTGCAAATATATATACGGATATATACCTTGTAAAGTGCAAATGTACGAACACAGTACGTTGCCAATTCAACAGTGTCTAAAAGGGTCACTTGGATTAGTCCATAAGTTTCTGTGCCTCTGCTTGGCCAGTATTGATCACACTTCACCTGTAGTGAAAAATATGTAATTATTTAATAAATTTAAAACTGGCATTTATTATATATCTGAGTGTGCCTCACTGTAGGTTTTTAAAGTATGTGAAGTTAGAATGTTCAATAACTGCTAAGGATCCAACACAAGAAAGTTATTTTATCATCCACAAGAATTGCTCTTCTGGTAGTAGCTCTTACAGTATCTTCTTCCATAATGGGTATTTGTAAATTCAGTGGGATAGGTGATTAAGAAATACTAGTAAGTATAGATACACTGAAGAAAAAACAGTCTATAGTAGCTAAAAATATGATCTGTATCATAAGTAACTCACCTTTCACAGTTCAGAATTTAGTAACAGTACTAATCCAGTAATGGTAGACAGACAATTTTTTGAATATTTGCAATATTTCACCTATTTCACATTAGTCCCCAAACACATAAACTGTTGCTTGGATTTTAATATTTAGTACGTATAGAAATATCTCAGTAAAAACCTGAATTTTTTTGAGAAATAATTTTAGTATATGGATAAATGGAAGAGCACCAACAACTATTAAGTGCACTGTCAGAAAACACATTTCCTTCTCAGATTGGCGGTACAAAGTATATAATGAAATTGTGTTCCAAGGCATTTAAAAAACATGGTTTGATAGAGAGAGTTCATCCATCAAACTTTAAAAGACGCAGGACATTTCATTCAGAGAAATCTCCATTTCAAAACACCATAGTTTAGAATATTAATGAGCTGAAATGATTCTGTGTAAGATGACGCATAAGAGAACCATATGTTTATCAGCATTGCTGAGGCTCAGTGATTTGTTTCAGTTAAAAATGGTATTTATGATGAAAGCTATTATGAAAAAATGCTGAACCCCTAAACCAATCAGAAAATATGGTACAAAGCAGTACGGGGGCTAAATAATTGAAAATATTCTGCTTTCAGTGAGTGATAGGTGAAACTGAGACAGTCAGTCTCTGTTCTATTTATAACTACACATTCTTATCAATTAGCCTTGCATATGGTACAGAAAAAGAAGTATATTCTGAGTCCAGTGATAATACATTGCCTTTGTTTAATAAATGTCTTCATTAATCACCCTAAGCCAGACTCATACCAAATTCAGGGAGCATACATAAACTGTAAGAAACAACAAAAGGAGAATATTGCACAGTATTTCTGACAAAAATGTGAATTATCATGCTAATCAAAGAGAAAAACTGATGATTCCCCCAAAATGGAAAATTAAGAACTGCATCTTTGAAACTTGTGTTCTCCAGGTTTCTCACTCTGCACAGTACTTATTGAAAAAGACTTAGTACCCTTTCAAACTGCCCAGTCCCGATTAGCTTTTGCTTGCAGATCATTTTATTTTGAGGGTCACAGGTCACACATCACTAATGGTTCACAAATCACAGCCTGAGAACAAGTAATCTAGATAAAGACAAGAAAAAATTCTAACCACTGAAGCAGGTGATGAACATTCATTAAAGGCAAAAAACCCTGGAACAGTTTTTTAAAGGAATTGACATTAATTTATAGATAAGGAATTGGTACAAACTAACTAAAAATGTTTATTGATACCACAGTCTTAAAAATGGGATTAATAGTGTTTAAAATCCTCTTATTAAGAGGAATTAAGTAATTACTTCCTTGTGCCATTTACTGAAATGCTGAAAGAGTAAGCATTGCAGGTATTCCATGAATATCATGATTTATTTGCAAGATACCTAATACTAACACCGTGGTCTTCTGAAAATCAGACAGAAAGGTGTATTTTCAATTGAGTTATTTCACTATAATAATAGTAAATCTAGTTTCACTTTATCATTAATATAGACACAGTGTAACTTGTGGCTATATTGGTTAGCTTTTAGACAAACAAGTTGTGGTTTATTATTTATTAATTCCCACAGAATGACATATATTTTTTCATGGAAAATGTCGACACATAATAGCTGTTGTTTGCAATCTTAGCAACTACAGGTTTAGTATAAACCTCTGACTAAACCTGTTTGGTTTGAATGATTTTTTAAAAAAATGAATAAAAATAGTAGAATACTTTCTGTACTTTTAATAAAATGAATACAAGAAATAAATGTCTGGCTATGCCTTTGTATGCCTAAACATGTACTTCTCCTCTTTACTCTGCAGCCTCCACATATAAATTGTATGCTCGTAGAAGCAGTGGCAGCTTCCAGAAAGCATACCTGAAAAATTAATGAGCTTTCTCACTAGAAAGACTTTACAAAGACAACTTCCAAATGTAATAGAGAGAAATAAAAGTTCAACACAAAAATTATATGGAAATTCAGAACATAGTAGGTTACCAGCACCTTTGCAAACAACAGAAAACACTTGTTTTATTTTTATTTTGTATAGTAATGTAATGTTAAGCATAGGCTTAGATTTAGAAGCTTGTAGAAAATTGCTCCTTTTCAGTTAGGCTGGGAGAAAATAAATGGGCCTGCTCTTCTAGGTGCAGATTTTAGGTGTTTTTGTCATTTATTAGTTTATCTAACATGAACTTCAATCATTTTATAGTTTCTCTAAAATAGTTTCTGTGAGAGCTAGCTGATGCAGAGGACTGCTGCTGGAAGCAGACGCTAACTATTCAACAATAAATAGAATTTGTAGACTAGTGTATATATTATTTGAATGTGGAAACTGATGAAAGTAAGTATCAAATTTTTAGAAGGAAAACCTGATTTCAAATTTATGTGGATTTGACCTTCTGGAAGAGCATATGAAGCATAAGTTGATGGAACTACATCTTTTATTCCTTTTGCCTCTTGATTTTTCTCAGAACAAGAGGTCTTCTTCAGAGATGTGCCCTTTTCTGCCTCCTACACTCTTTTGCTCTGTGATTATAAACCTTACATTCCCAATTTATCTTTGTGAGAGATCAGAACAGTGTTTTCTATTGGACTTCACCAGCAGCAGAGAATCAAATAATATAAGTTAATTGTTAAGACACTCTTTTCTGAGACAGCATTCTTGTTAAATGTTTTATCCTATGTTAAGATCCAAGCCTTCAGCACTTAAAGTAAGTTTATTTTTCAGAGGTTACATTTTAATGTTTTTTTCAGAAAAAAATTCTCAAACCCCTTGAGTCATCCAAAACTTAACACTAAATGTCAACAAGTCCATTTTGAAATTATTTGCCAAATGTTTTTTTGCTTTAGCTCTTTGGGCTGTGTTTAATTTCCCTGTAGTAAATGCAATTTCTTCCTCACTTGGGTACATTGTTTGGAAAACAGTGGTTAGGTATGGTGATGATAACATGTGTCCTCCTCCAGAAATACAATTACAGGGTTTATTTATTTTCAGAATTAGTTCGTAATATACCTTTGGTGAATTTCATAGTCCTCACCTTCCTCTTATCCACCCAGCTC
Source organism: Haliaeetus albicilla (assembly GCF_947461875.1). Classification (NCBI taxonomy): domain Eukaryota; kingdom Metazoa; phylum Chordata; class Aves; order Accipitriformes; family Accipitridae; genus Haliaeetus; species Haliaeetus albicilla. Next base: position 19,674,631 of record NC_091516.1, read on the forward strand.
CCAGTTCCAAGGGTTGATCTTCTCCTCTGCAGACTATATTCACTGGCACCCAACAACAGCTTTTCTGTGCCACTAACTGTACATGGTTACACAAAACAGGCTTTCACCAATAATTCTTTAATGTTCTCTTGCCTGTCACTAAAGATGGCAAGATGAACAAAACAGACACGTGAGCATGAAAGAACTCACTGGTGATTTCAAAGAGTGTTTTTTAAGGAGAAATTAAATTACAAGTAATGATGAGCATACCTTTTACTACTGCTTCCACTATCTCATGATCACAGGTTGCACACTGCCAAACCCACTACATCTGAGATCAGAGCAGCTCTCAGAAGACTACTAAATGTATTATGAAATCTTTTAAGTGCCACAGTAGTAGACATAGCTAGAAGACATAACTAATGATAGGCACATTCTCTTAACCTGCCCCTCAAACATACACGTTTTCTTTCTCTACATTTATTCCACTCAGACCATGCGAATCCTTGCTCTTTATGGAAGTATCAGCATTCACTGAAAGCAAAGCTGTACAAAAATGTAAATGCTTTCTTTTCCATTAACAATGAGAAGCTTGAGACCATTTCAGACTTGAGGGGTTTAAGTAGCTACAGAGTTCCAAGAATATTTGTGGATATTCACACTTCAACAAGTCACAGACTAGAGAAGGAGCTGCCATGCATCAACAGAGCTGAAGGAAGTGTATTGCCATATGAACATATGAATACAAAGATTCTTGACATTCAAGGGTAGAGAAATAATTTTCCAGTGTAAAGTTTCATCATTCAGGCTGAAAAGCCCCTTCAGGTGATTCTTAACACATGGACCAGCTATTACAGGCCATCTGAGCTTAAAAGGACAAAACGCAGATCAGGAAAGAGACAGCAAACTAGTAATAGTCAGATTCATATAGTAAGAACAGCATATGAATTATGCTGAATCTAGACTAGGAAATAACAGAAGTATGTAACAAACTTCCTGCTCCGGTTTTCGTAGTATTAATAGTGTTTTGCAGACAAAACTTTCTAATGACATTTTCAGATGGTTTTCCTTCAGAAATAAAGTATCTCTACAATGATGTTGAATGATAATAATAATTACACAATAAAAAAGGTAGTGTCAGTTGTTGGTGATGGAAACTACCTCAAACCCTATCAGGCTAGCTTAGTGCCTCAGACGTTCCAGCAAATGTTTTGTCTCAGAGCAGTTGTTACTCCAAAGCCATTTTCCTTTTTGCAACAATGCCTTGCCATCTAAAGATCAGGCTGATTTGAGTCTAAAGATTGTAGGCACTGACACTAGTACATGAGACTGTATGCTGAGATTTTAAAACAAAAGAAATCAGAATATAGAAACACATTTTTTAGGTCTTATTCTAACAAGATTTGGTGAAGTGTCACTCATTCCCTTTGGTCTAACCCTAAATGACAGATTAAAAATATAAACTCCTATTCAGAAATAAGGCTGAAAATAAAACTGTTTAAAGTTTTAGATTTTGCTTTCAGAGAGGCACTGAATTTAACAGGATCCTAAATTCTGAAAGAACTGAGCACCCAGCCCCAGGTAGACAGTTCCTTGTAAGTCTCACTAAATGTATTCCCAAAACAGTAACTTCTGGAAATTTTGGTTCTCTGAATCCATTTTTTACTACAGAAAAAAGAACATTTGTATGCACTGGTCTCTAGTAATGATTTATAGTAGATACATACCTGTGAGTATGTAAAGGCAAAGATGTTGATGGTTAGCCTGGAGAAAAGTAGGTTGAGGGGACACCTTATTGCTCTCTACAAGTACCTGAAAGGAGGTTGTAGTGAGGTGGGTGTTGGTCTCTTTGCCCAGGTAACAAATGACAGGATGAGAGGAAACAGCCTCAAGTTGCACCAGGGGAAGTTTAGATTGGATATTATGAAAAATTTCTTCACCAAAAGGGTTGTCAAACATTGGAACAGGCTGCCCAGGGAAGTGATTGGGTCACCATCCCTGGAAGTACTTAAAAAGCTGTGTAGACATGGCACTTAAGGACATGATTTAGTGGTGGACTTATGTATTGGCTTTGTGTGGCAAGGTTTTGGTAGTGGGGGGGGTTACAGGGGTGGCTTCTGTAAGAAGCTGCTGGAAGCTTCTCCTGTGTCTGGCAGAGCCCATACCAGCCGGCTCTAAGACGGACCCGCCGCCGGCCAAGGCCGAGCCCATCAGCGATAGTGGTAACGCCTCTGTGATAACATTTTTAAGAAGGAAAAAAAGTTGGGACAGACAGAAACGGCAGCCGGAGAGAGGAGTGAGAACATGTGAGAGAAACAGCCCTGCAGACACCCAGGTCAGTGAAGAAGGAGGGGCAGGAGATGCTCCAGGCGCTGGAGCAGAGACTCCCCTGCAGCCTGTGGGGAAGACCATGGTGAGGCAGGCTGTCCCCCTGCAGTCCATGGAAGTCCACGGTGGAGCAGATATCCACCTGCAGCCCATGGAGGACCCCACGCCGGAGCAGGTGGGTTCCCGAAGGAGGCTGTGACCCCATGGGAACCCCACGCTGGAGCAGGCTCCTGGCAGGACCTGCAGATCTGTGGAGAGAGGAGCCCATGGAGCAGGTTTTCTGGCAGGACTTGTGACCCCGTGGGGGACCCATACTGGAGCAGTCTGTGCCTGAAGAACTGCAGCCTGTAGAAGGGACCCATGCCAGAGAAGTTTGTGAAGAACTGCAGCCTGTGGGAAGGACCCACGTTGGACAAGTTTGTGGAGGACTGTCTCCTGTGGGAAGGACCCCATGCTGGAGCATGGCGGGGAAGAGCGTGATGAGTCCTGCCCCTGAGGAGGATGAAGCGGCAGAAAATAACGTGTGATGACCGTAAAACCCCATCCCTGTCCCCCTGTGCCTCTCGGGGGGTTGGTAGAGAATCCGGGAGTGAAGTTGTGCCCGGGAAGAAGGGAGGGGTGGAGGGAAGGTGTTCTGAGATTTGGTTTTATTTCTCATTACCTTACTCTGGTTGATTTGTAATGAATTGAGTTAATTTTCCCCAAGCATGAGTCTGCTTTGCCCGTGATGGTAACTGGTGAATGATCTCTCCTGTCCTTATCTCGACCCACAAGCTCTTTGTTATATTTTCTCTCCCCTGTCCAGCTGAGGAGGGGGGAGTGTTAGACGGGCTTTGGTGGGCACCTGGCGTCCAGCCAGGGTCAACCCATCACAACTTGGAAGTGTTAGGTTTACGGTTGGACTTGGTGATCTTAAGGGTCTTTTCCGACCCAAATGATTCTATGTTTGTTGAAGCCCATCTGAACCAAGTATTTGGAGTTTAAAAACTATTTAGAAAATAAGCACTTCTGCAGTGCAATATAATTCTGTCTAAGGTCTTAATTACAGCAGCCTTGAAAAAGAAGTTCCAAACAGGATTTGGAGACAACATAAATGAACTTTAGGCTAATCAATTCATAACAAACTTTAGTCCTCTAGTAAGTCTGCAAATCAACCTGCATTACACCCTTACTTTTTGAAATTTCTGAGATATGATTAGTAGGCTAATAAATAATACTGAAAGATAAATAGACAAAAAGATAACCCCCAAACTGTTTCCATTCTGATCCTTAGGACAGAGTCTGGTACAGTTATTATAACAAAAGGAAACAGATATTAAAAGGTATCTTGGACCTATTTGAAATGTGTTCTCTATCTTGTCTTTCATCTTCATCTATACAAGCCGAGAACAGTTCAAAACTATATTGCTGGCATCAATGTGAGATGCTCTTTTTGAACTCTTCCTAACAGCAGGGAAGGCAGAGTCTTAGGGAATTAATTTTGAAGGATGAGTCTATCAAACAGTTAAGTACAGCAAGATTTTCCAAAAAAGTCTTTAAAAGGTTTACATGAATGGAACCGAGGGGAAAAGTGAATGGGCTGACTAGTTTTTGCTTCATCCTCTTCCTGTACTCAAGGCTGATCACTGTGTGCAGCCTGAATAATCCTTTCACTGAATGGGAGATTACATTACAGTATGAAGAACATATTGAACAATTCATCTTACTTTTCAAGCGCTCTAACGCAGATTTTCTGTTGTCCATACAAGAGACCTATCTCTTTTAGCTGATATGAATATTATGTAAGAAATCAGTGAAACAAAATTATCAAAAGAGTGAAACATCAGAGCAACAAAATTCTATTATTCTTATGATTTTTGTTCACCTGAAAGCCAGAAATGAATTGATGAAACAGGACAAAAATGAGAAACAGTGCACTGGAGAACATTTTGGGGACCTTAAGAGGTTTCAGTTTGGATTTCGATTTTTGAATGGAACTTTGAGTTATGGTGAACTTTCTACTGCTAGTTTAATACAAGGATAAAATTCTTAATCGCATAAATGTATTTCATACAGTTCCTGTCATATTAACCAGAAGGACTACCCAGAAAAAACATCTATTACGAACATGTACCTTTCAGTAGCCAGCTGTATCCATTAACTTCCTTGGAAAATAGGAAAAGCTTTATAAATGATGGCTAATGTAAATCATAATATTCTCTTTCAGAGACACCTGTCTGAAGAACTTAAATTTTCCAGATGTATTTCTTACCATAAAGGAGAACTGGTCTTGAGCTTTTCACCAGAATCTGCTAAATAAGGAAATTTGGGGTTATTTTTCCTAAACAATACTAAATTCATTCACTGACTTTTTCAAGCCTGAAATTGCTTGAAAGAACACCCTGCACTGAAGTAATAGGTTGCAGTGTTAAACCAAACATGAACTGATCATTGCATTTTGAAAATAAATATGCAGAATTTTTAATTTTGCAAGGAAAATTTCTAACTCAAAATGTCAATGGGCATTGTCTACATGTGGCATAGCCCCTCTGTCTGTATTAAGAGAAAAATTATATGAGGTGGTAATGTATGTCTTACCTCAAGCACAAAGCAAATGAACTAAGCAAATAAAGTCAAATTACAGAATTACAATACAGTTTTGACTAAACCGCTTGCTATATACTTGCCTCAGGGAAACGGTATTTTTGAGAAAACTATCAGTCTACCCTAACAGCTAAGAGAAACCACTTCATTTATGGACACAGAATCATAACACAAAAAAATGGATGGTTGCCTTGAAAAATACCTGTGGCAGTACCAGGTATTGCTGTATCATTTCAGGTAAGACTCTGGTGTAAACAGTTGTTGAAAGCTTACAGTTTTCAGGAAAAAGATGCAGGACGAGACTGCACAAAATATCCTATGGAGTTTGCTCCGTTCATGACATTGTATTTTGGAAGTTCTTTAACAGTTTAACATAAATCATCTTTGCTGCAAAGGTACTTCTTCCTCCTAGAGCCCCATAGGCAGGGAAAACAGTTGATTGCCATGAAATTTTTAACAGCCTTTCACATGCTGGAAGACTATTATGTTTTCCTTCACTCTTTTATATATAAACCCACTCTCTTATCTATAAACCAAATCCAATTTTTTCTGACTTTCTCCATAAATCATTTCTCCTACCTCTGATCATTATTGTTCTCTTCTAGATCCTCTGTATTTTACCAACATCTTTTCACATGGGGCATTAAATCTGCATGTGCTCAACTCCAAATGTGTGTAAGCTGAAATAACTAGACATGGCATGCCAAAACTACTTTCAGCATATGTAGTGGCGTTACAGCATTTCTTTTCACACAAAATTCACCCTGCTTATAGTATGGCATTTCCACAGCTATTTGGCTGGGTGACATAATAGTCTGAGTTTTACCTGAGGCACCTTGGCACAGAACTTCCACCTGTAACGTGTCTAGAAAAAGAAACTTTAAGATTTATTAGTGAGTGCAATCTTTGTTAGTATACATCTAGGATTAGATTCTTACATGAATTAAGGACCTATGACTGACTGCATTTCAGTGAGAGTTGAGCACATCCTGGGCCTTGCACCGCTGAGAATTGTTCTGTAATGAACTGCCATATGGCTGAGTTTTACAGTTGTGACATGGTAACTGGTGATTCCAGCTTGTACAATGGTGTAGGAATTCTTGGACTGTGGCCATTGCATTCTGTTACAGTGAAAAAAAGCCAGTACAAACCTACACATTTTTATTTTTATTTTTGTAAATCTGGTGAACACATGGTCTACCTGACTTCGGATTTTTCCTTTTTTTTTTTTTTTTTTTTTGCCAGCTCTCTCATTCATTCTTCTGACTCATATCGTAGCAAGCTGAGAGCACTAAAGAAGTAAAATAAAATTCTGATAGTACATTATTGATACAGAACTTACTGGTTTGCCATTAAAATTAGGGAATGAACAATGACAAAGTTGCTCATTTAATCCTTCTGTAGTAAAACAGTACAATTCAGTATGAAACAATGCCATCTGCAACACATGTCCTGTCTGCTAACACATCTACTGGGACAGATGTTAACTTACCTCTTACCAGATAAAGACATGCGTATTTTACTAGTTGCTGCAAAACATAGCTAAAATGTTTATCTTTTCCTATGTTTAAATACATATTTCACAATTTAAAAAAAAATCCATTTTTACATACCTGTGCTGCCCAATACAAAACATCAGTGCAGTTTTTATGCACAAATCAATTACATTTTTTCTAAATACAGTAGAATACAGGTGCACTTGGGAGCATATTGATATAATCTATAATGAATTGTTAAGTGCATGTATTGATAACTTTTCTACTCACATTAGTGAAGATGTCTTATTGTCACTTATTTTCAATCCAGTATTTTGACAGGTAATAGCTCCAGTATTACCTGCCAAAACATACTTAGGAGGAAGGATCTGAAATTTGCTGCTGAAGCCTTGCACAACAAATGGAAAACTACCTTAATCACAATCACATAAAACTCTGCTGCACAGCCTGTATTTGTCTGAAAGATCTTAATGCATTTCATACAGTCAGGAAAACAATGTCCTTAGTTTTCTTTGCTTATTACTTACTGTTGTGCATGTACTATTCCTTTGTCTTAGCTATGAGGTCAGCTACATTAGATACCAGTGTCTACTCTGCCATCTACAAATGAAGATTCATTAAAAATGTTAGCAATTTGTACATTTGGAGCAGAAGAAATCAGGGTTTCTCCCAGACCTGCCCTTACGTTTTCCGTGCCTATAGCAAGATTCAGAAATCTTTGGTGGGCAGAAGTTTGTTTCAAAACTATTCTTACTAAAGAGTCCCAAGTTACAATTACACTTTCCACTGTGCTTATTCAAATAGTTTTGTTTTTTGTGCTACCTGAATCTGAAAAAAGCTTCCCTGATATAATTTATTATGTCCCACTGCTTCAAAAACAAACCCTAAACCCACCAAGCAAAAACGAATCCCAAAACTGCTGTTACTACAATTTCCACCTCCAAGACACACATCTTCATCTACTTGATTATTTCCACTGTCATCCACTACATGATTATTTCTACTGTCATCCAATCTCCATTTTTCTAACATATGGGATAGTTTATAAATCTATAAAAAATGAATTGAAAGACTCAGATGGAGTGTTCTGATTTGGGAAGATTCAGACCTGTTGCATGACACTTGGAACAACAGAAGTACATATTTAGCGTTGCAGCAACCTCAGGAAAAGCCTACCTGGCTTTTCTCCAGACAGTGCCAGCTTTCCTGACTCTCTTGCGTAGCAGTGACCAATTGAAAGAAGCTAAGTCCAGGGACTTTTAACTATCCTTAGATGTTCTTATGGAACTGATACAGGACCCATGCAAATAGTCCCACCTATTTCAATATTGGGAAACAAAATCTGAGACAGGATACATGACTTTTCTACTGGGTTTGTTTACACCTCCCCCTTCCAAGTGAAAACTCAGGATTCAGGATGTTAAACTTTGACAAACCAAGATGATTATTCTATGCTTATATTTTTATACATTTTTGGCTTATAATATTGATGATATCCACTTCCTGACAGTCAAATGAGTGTCTGGATCAGGCTAACAGAATGCCACAAATATAGTTTCCTCAGGTATTCACCTAGTCATTAGCAAATTTGAATGAAGCTGATGATAGTATCAGCATGAAAACTAAAGCCTTCCTCATCAGTATAGAAGTTCAGAATCTGGCTCATATTTGAATACTGCTCGGGTCATTATATTACCATTTAGCTTTGACCTGATTGGTGTTTTTGACAGAAGATTCTAATCCTAGGCACTATGGTCCCGACATAGAAAATATTGCCAATGAGGTTGAGGAGGGAGGTAAGTATTTTCTCAGTTCCAAAACAACACAGTAAGTGTATTCAAAATAAGGAATTACATAGCAAATAAGGAAAGGATTGAATTCTCTTTCAAGTGAACGATCCGCAACAGTATCCTATCCTGAAACAGGGGGCAGGACTAAATGTTTCCTGTTTAAGGCAATATTATCTTTTGCTATAAAGTGAGATTCTCTGCCTTCATCTGATTGTTCACATCACTCACTATAGCACGAGTTGTCAGAACATTCATTAATTCAGAGGATCTAAAAAGAAAAAAAGGAAAATCTGCACTGCTGGGGGTAGAGGGGAAGACAGAGAAGTGGGAGAGGTATCACACATTAATGCTTTACATACTTTACAGCTTTCTTAGTGTAACACACAACTGTTTTTTTTAATCTCTAATTTGCAACCTTCAATATCATCATTTTATTTCATTTAGATTAAACTCATGTAGGTGACAAATATGCTACCAACACTGTTCCATGCACTGCCAGAGTGTATAATCCTTTCTGATATAAATTATGTGCATGGTAGTTGAATGGTAGGACTGACTTTCTCCCCCTAGTCTGGTTTAGGTCAACTGAGATTCAGGTGATGACATTTCATACAAAACCAACAAAGTGTGAAAGGTTATAAGTGAAAGAGCTTCTCTTTTTCTGCAGGTTCCTTTTAGGCAAACAAATGAATAATGAATTCGCTGTAACATCTTCATTTGATGTACTCAGCTGCAAAATATGTACATTCTCAAAGCTGAAGTTACTCAGACATCTAACACATGCTAATGAACCAACTTTGTTTCTGCAGATGCAATTAAAATTCCATCTTTATCTATGCAGTCCAGGTTAACAAGGCTGATATCAAGCTGCAGGACTACATAATGAAAAAAGCAAGCTAAACAGAAATGACGACATGGAGATGGAAAGTAGATGAAGTCCCAGAGAGAAATGATCTTGCCTTGCAGCAGGAATAATGATCAGGCTGCCAAGACACAAAAGCAATCAAAAAGGAATCAAAGGAACAGGAGAAGCAAAATTAGTGAAGATCTTCATCTCTAATGGTATGTAACAGTGTTTGTATTTCATGTTTGAAATTTCATTTGCTCTCCTGCCATAACGATATGCTATATAAAAATGATAGCATGAGAAAAAATAACAATGAAATGCTGTCATGGTATTCTTTTCCCACACAGGGATTCCCACTGCTGCCTCACCATCAATACCATTAATTACATTACATGTAGCTACTGTATTAGAAGAAGAGGTGACTGGTATGCCATATTCACAGAGCTACAGACTCTAAGACTGGAGCTGAATGACGTACTGCATAGCTGGTCTCTAATGCTCTGCATTCAGTGCATCAAACTCACTTGACCTATGAACACAGAATGAGCCAAATTATGCACAAAAAAATATGCAAACATAAGCATTGAATGCACAGACAATCCATTGACTAGATAGTCTGGTCTCTCATTACACTTAGGGAATGTATTGCTGCTGAATGCTAATCAATTCTGGATGTGATTACTATTCTGATCGGTGGATTTTTAGGGTGCAGTCAGCAAAGGCTAGAGTTAGCTTAAAACTCTACTAAGCAATTATTGGAGAGAATGAGTAGAATTTCATTTAGTTACATCAAAACATCTTTCTAGATGGTGGCTGTCTGTGGCCTGCAGTATTAAGATAAACTCTCAAGTATTTAAGTACACCTTCTGCAATGGGCTGCTTATTAGGATCAGATTTTTTCTTAGCACTGATGCTATTTAGCAGCAACTTTATTATATAAGAAGTAATTAGTGAAGAAATGGGCAAAATTTCATTTGCTTAATTCCAAAGAACTGTCAGTGCCTAGACTAGACAAGGCCTGTAGACATAAGATAAAATGAAAATTTCTGATAAAATTATCCTCTTCTATATACTAACTGCCATCAGGTATGTACTGGCAGCGGTGTTAATGTAGGTTGAATATACATGCGGAAAGTGATTCTATAATTAGAATGCTATACATTGCTTGAACTGCAAAAAACCTAGTCTATTTTTAAAAAATGATGAAATGGTAAAAGAATAAATATATACATGTATTTTGATAAGCCTCCAGAAAGGAATGACTGTTGCCAAAACATTCAACAAGTTATATAATCATTGCAATTATATGTAGCCAAGCATGTGAAAAAAATATCAATCCCAAAATAGTACAGCATTAGGCTTTATGGTGCATTCCCCCTGTTCCAAGATTACACATGCAAAAACATTTTCATCTTGAAATGGAGCTCATCCATGAGTTACTGAAATATCAACTATTATGCAGTTACCTCCATAAGATACTTTTTACTGATTTAAAAGCTTTTCTGGATGATAAATGTCCTCTCCTCCTCCCTAGTCTCTTTCTTTCTGAACTGTTCTTGATCCTCTGTATTTATGGCATTTTTTAATGCATGTTGCACAGCACCCCTAGGTACCTTAGCTTTATGTATTGCTAAGGGCCTTCCACCTGCAATCCTGCAGCCTGCCTCCCACTTGCAGCTCCCTGCCTCTTCACACAAGCTCCCAGGACAGCATACCCCAGAACGCCTGTGGCAGTATTTTTCCTGTGACACTCTTGTTTGTTATCCATCGCCTGGATTTATACTTGCAAACCCTGATACTGTTGTTATGACAGGTTCCCAAGGGAAGTGATTGCCACTGATGTTAGAATCACCCATTCTTTCTCCCCTTCCCTGATTTCTACATTTGGATGTACCTTCTGGTTTACACTACAGGACTCATTAAGCATTTGCAGAAAGGTCACCAATGAACCAGCCATGTAGCACCTTCCCCGGTCAACATGTGCTCACAGCAATGATAACAACATCATAAGCAGGAACAACCCATGAGTTTGAGTACATCTTGATATAAAATACAGAGTTATTGTGGCAGAAGTATGATGGCTCTACTGGAGAGGGTGCTGAGGGCTGGACACTCACTTCTCTTTCTGGCTGACCACTTAGAAGGGTTTTTTCCCTCTTCTTTTTCTCACTATCTTTCTCTTCTTATTATTTTTTTTTCCTTTCACTACCCCCCCAAATAACATCCACGATTAGAATCGATGAACACTAATCTTAAGTAATGTTTAATCTATACCATATAAAACTGAGAACTGAATGTTGTCGGCATATAACTTCCTCATAACAGGATGATACAATCATATTCTTGATCCTACAGAAGAAGTAACATTTTCAATCACCTCCTACTATTTCCAGTATGATTGAAACAGAAAAAAAAAAAAAATCACTGTGGATCAAGAGATTTCAAGTTTTTCAGAGTGTAAAAAAACCCTACAAAAATAAGTGCCGTGACTATGTAATTTCACAGTGGAACTAACATTTCCTGTATAACTGATTTTCATACTATGGATGCTTTTAACTGGTGGCAACCTAAAAACCCACTGGTTCTTCTGCATATACAAGAGGCAGACAAACATATATGAAAGAAGCAAAAATCTTATGTAAGTGATTATTCAGGTACATTATTATTAACATTGTATATGCTTTCCTTACCCTGGACCTCTCCTCTAGTTTTGTCATCATGACAACAGTTGCACCCCGTTGCTCCCACATCATTCTCCAGAAGTCACCAAAGGTTTCCGGCAATGCCCCTTGAGTTGCTATATAAGCATTCTGCTTTCTGTATCCATCTATGTAGTTGGCATTGATATAGTCACTACCTGGTATGCCTGCAAAGAGAGAAGAGTGAAAACATGGGGCAGCATTTCTGTTCTGTCCTATTGTACAATGCCTAAAAAATCCTCTGACACAGCTTTATTGGTGAATCTTAGCTTGCTGCATGCCAGATAGTACATGGATATTTGCAAGTGAACTGTCGTGGTTTAATCCCAGCCAGCAACTAAGCACCATGCAGCCGCTCACTCACTCCCCCCCCATCCAGTGGGATGGGGGAGAAAATCGGGAAAAAGAAGTAAAACTCGTGGGTTGAGATAAGAACGGTTTAATAGAACAGAAAAGAAGAAACTAATAATGATAACGATAACACTAATAAAATGACAACAGTAGTAATAAAAGGATTGAAATGTACAAATGATGCGCAGGGCAATTGCTCACCACCCGCCGACCGACACCCAGCCAGTCCCCGAGCGGCGATTCCCTGCTCCCACTTCCCAGTTCCTAAACTAGATGGGACGTCCCATGGTATGGAATACACCATTGGCCAGTTTGGGTCAGCTGCCCTATCTGTGTCCCGTGCCAACTTCTTGTGCCCCTCCAGCTTTCTCGCTGGCTGGGCATGAGAAGCTGAAAAATCCTTGACTATAGTCTAAACACTACTGAGCAACAACTGAAAACATCAGTGTTATCAACATTCTTCGCATACTGAGCTCAAATCATAGCACTGTACCAGCTACTAGGAAGACAGTTAACTATATCCCAGCTGAAACCAGGACATGAACGTATGCCATCTGGGGAGTCGAGGGATATGATGGCCTCCCTGGGAATAACTATTGTTTTGAAACAAAGGCTCAGTCTGATAAGGAAGTATAAAAGAAGCCTGAAAATCTGTAGAAGATGGAGATATCTGGGAGTGGAAACAGCAGCATTTAAAAGCTGGTCTGACACTGCCTGCAGTCACCCACCAGTATGGCAGCCCCTGCCTGGGCCAGACAGCAAAGTCTCTCTCCATCAGATGCCCTGAGTAAGCTCCATTTAACACTCTTGTTGAGCTCTCTGCACTTCTTTTAAATATAGAAAAAAGGGTTAATGTTGTCAGACTATTAATATTAGTGCTACATTCATTTGTCCCATTAAATGGGAAACTAACTATGAGCTTTTGTTTTAACAAAACACATTATGTAAGTCAGGTTTAAGAAACAGTGGAATCTGCTATATGGTGTGTGAATGAGATAAAGACCTCTGGAAGTCTGAATAAAAATGAAATGCATGAAAAGGAGGTGGAATCCAAGATCCTGTGGGCACATTGGACCTACACTGTCAATTGCTCAAGGCTCAGGTATTTTGGACAAGACTTAGAGAGGGACTTTGGGTGTGTCTACCAGACACGTCAATGCTTTGAGCCACATGGAAGCAAGACAACTCCTAACTGGAATCTCTTTAACTGAGTGTTGTGGTTTAACCCCAGCCAGCAACTAAGCACCATGCAGCCGCTCACTCACTCCCCCTCCACCCAGTGGGATGGGGGGAGAAAATCAGGAAAAGAAGCAAAACCCGTGGGTTGAGTTAAGAACAGTTTAATAGAACAGAAAAGAAGAAACTAATAATCATAATGATAACACTAATAAAATGACAACAGCAATAATAAAAGGATTGGAATGTACAAATGATGTGCAGTGCAATTGCTCACCACCTGCTGACCAACACCCAGCTAGTCCCCAAGCGGCGATCCCCCTGTCCCCACTCCCCCCAGTTTGTACACTAGATGTGGCATCACATGGTATGGAATATACCCTGTTGGCCAGTTTGGGTCAGCTGCCTTGGCTCCATCCTGTGCCAATTTCTTCTGCCCCTCCAGCTTTCTCGCTGGCTGGGCATGAGAAGCTGAAAAATCCTTGACTTTAGACTAAACACTACTTAGCAACAACTGAAAACATCAGTGTTATCAACATTCTTCGCATACTGAGCTCAAAACATAGCACTGTACCAGCTACTAGGAAGACAATTAACTCTGTCCCAGCTGAAACCAGGACATATGTTCTACAAAAATACTGAAGTTCACATACTACCTCTAAAGTACTTAATGAGAAAAAAGTCACAAAGTTACAAAGAAAACAGGAGAGGAGCTATAAATGGTGGAATGAAGCAGTAAGGAAGACAGTTTTATAACTATGGCCAAAAAAAAAAAAAAAAAATTTAGTGCAATTCAGTTAAAACTTCAGGAGACACACATTTGGAGGAATTATCAGTAAGAACCTGAATTAACAACTTCTTTTTCAAGAGACAGATGATCTAGAGAGACGTACTCTGTGGAAAAGCTAGGTTGAAACAAAGATCTACAACTGAAGCATTACACTGAGGGTATGCAATGCTATGTCTGTACTGAGAGCTGGACCCTAACATGCTGCCTGCCAAGGTGAGTGTTGGGTGTGGTGAAGATCATGTTACTAGTCTGGAGTAATAAGGCAGCCATGCTCACAGAAAGGTGTAAACATGGACATACAGGTCTCAGTGCCATCCCTCCTGGATGCAGCAGTGCAGTGTCTAGCTTTTAACTCAGACTATGTGCATGTTGGAAGACAAAGCATGGCAGGAACCATTTTTGATGTCACTGCTGTTTTTCTAACCGATGACGTGAGGAAGAAAAGATACGCATGTGAGATCTCAGTGCTGGTAGGATGGCAAAGCAGTGTTTCCCACACTACTGCAGTGTTGAACATGGAAGCGTTCCCCAGAAGAGTTAGCCAAAATACAGAACTGTGCATCACAAAAGGTTTGTTGAAGTAATTAACAGAAGTTAAGTCTTTGAGCAGAAATGAATGATTTATGTTTACACAGCCGATCTATCTGCCATGCCCAAGTTTACAACCCCAGGGTTCGGTCAGGTTCCACAAACTGTTTCAAAAGAGAGGGAAGGAGATACAAGCTCCCTGGCTTATTCTAAAGCTGTGACTATCTTCATGCCACAAAGGAAGATTTGGATTTCTTTGGCTATGAAACACAATAAATTATCAAATATCTTTAAAGAAATGTTTCTCAAGCTTTCAGCTCCAAATCTGTTCTGATGTATGGTCTCCTGCTGGTGATGCCAAACCAGGAATTATAGGGGCTGCACACTCCTGTTGTTCCTGACAACCAGTGGCATACATCTGAAAATGTCCTCTGAAATAATCTGAATTTGAATGGAAAGTAGAGGTACCTCTTCAACATGTTTTTGTTTATTTGTTTTTAGCTACAATTTGAAGAGTTTCTCCACTCATTCTGGGTAAGCTTAGTGTTTCATTCCACTACTTACTTAGTAATGAACAAACCCACTGATTAACTGTGACACTAATTAAGAGCCAGTATAATCTTGAAATTATTCAGATTATGGGTTACCGTAGTCTGGCATAAAATTTTGCCTTTATGCCCAAGAAAGCTTAATAATTTTCTTGTTTTATATGTTCAAATGATATTTAAACAGAAATTTTAATTTGATTTGTCTTTCTGTACAATTAAAGGAAAAATCTGGCAAAATATTTCAGGGAAGGAAAGAGTTTGTAACTTCAGAAGCACAAGAGAGGCAGCAAATGGCACTCCTCAGCCAAGATGCATGGATGGGCACAGGAAGAGTGGTTGACTATGATTAGAACTGATTGAAAGTCTCTTCTTGGAGAAAAATAAAACAAAACAAAAACCCTTTAAACCCTTTAAACCCTTTAAAAAACCTATAGCTGAAAAGCATGATTTCCCTCCATGGAAAGCAGAAATTGGAGTTCAAAAGCCTCACTCCTGTAGAGTTGAAACTTTTTTACATGGCACTTCTTATTGTGGATATTGGAATTAATGACTTAGAAAATACAACTGTCAGGCACAATGCCATATTTTCTTCCTTTATCAAGATAATAAAACATTTTTTCACAAAACAGATGAGAAAGAAAAACGAAGCCAGCAGGAGAAATCTACACCAACTGGGTATTATTACCAAAGGAACTGGGAAAGCTGGTAAGAAATGCTTTCTGCATAAATTAGAATTATATTATGATGCCTGGTATCATACTTTGAAGCATATGTTATAAATAAAAGCCTAAGGAAAAAATGAAAAAGAAAACCAACACTTTGTAAAGTGGTTAAATGATCTTCTGGGAAAGCTGTCCTCTGGAGCTGATACTGCACAAACAGCTCAAAAATTAAGTATGAGAAGTATTGCAAACTGTGCAGTAAAGAATGATCTTTACAAATCTGAGCAGTCAATCCTAGTACCTGATGTAAAAAAACCCAGAAAGTCTAAAATTATAAATACCCTTGCTACTTACTAAGTTGTATTAAATTTATTGATAAATCATATTAAAATAAATAATTTCTAATTTTTAGAAGTTCTTTGAATTTAATTCTTTAAATTAGAATCAAGAAAAGCTTCCAGATTATGCCTTCCTTGATCACAGATGCAAGTAAGAAGGAATTAAGATTAACAACTACTGATATTTGAAAAGAGGATTTCTTCCCAGCTAGGTTAAAGTGGAAATTTCTACTCTATTTCTCCACTTGCCTTTTATCAAGAGGACACAAAACCCCCTGTCTGTTCTTTAGCCAGAAAAATCCTTTCACAAGGCAACTCAGCCTTATGGTGCATGAAAAGGATGTGGCTGGGACATGGAAAGGAAAGTTCATTTACCACAGGACCTGAGCAACTCTTAATGACTTAACTAATGTAGTTTGGGGAAAAACTAGGTGCTGCTCTAACACTGCACTGCAAGATTTTCATCAAGGGTTTATCTCTAGCAGAATACAGTACCGTATAGGGTTATATCTCTACTGAGATCGAGAGCAATAGGATTCACAATGCTCAGCTCCATTGTCTCTCTCACACACAGTATCCATTAGGTGTTTTCTTTGTTCTCCATCCGTTCTCATAGTCTGTTCAAGTATCATACCCATTTCTCACACTGAGTCTCTTTTCACCACTGTTTTCATGCATGACCTTGGTTTCACACTCCATTCCAAAATCCTTTTGTATTCTGTAATACCATTCTCTCATTCTCACTTTCTGTCTCACACTTTGCCACTCCAGTTTTTGCTTCATCAGCTATGTCTCCACAATGCATAAACTTAAAGACCTCCTAGGAAGGTGCCTTATCATAAGAGGCCTAATGAAGTGTGCACAGTTTAAAAATAACAGTTTAAAAATACAAAACCTGAACATGTGTAAATATCTACACTGAGCAAGCAGAAATTATCAAAGGCAAATAAATCTAAATATTAAAATGTCACTTTCTGCAATGACTTTTCTGGCCATAACCCCATTCTGAGCTAAGAAAACTGAACAATTCTCTGTCAAGTCTAATAGTGCAAAAACAATCAAATCACAACTAGTTTGACTGCAGTACAATGAAATCCTGCAAACCTTTGTTAGCTTCCATAGCTTGAAGGCAACATACCCACAAGCACAGCAGCAATTGCCATTATTACTTAAATTTGGGTTTAATAGTTAAGAAAGGTCAGTTGTTCTGTAAAAACACAGGTCAAGAAGGGGACAAAGCAACCAAATTCTGTCTTCAGTTATATCGATATGAACCTTAACTAAGTCTATTGGCATCAGTGGGGTTTACTAAAGATTCAGGATGGCATACCTGAAGTATAAATATAGGGTAATCCATGCAGTATAACCTGACTTTTACAAGTTTCATGAAGGCAGAGACAGTTTCTGCACAAAAAGTCAGCTAAAGACTAAGCTTCCAGATCATAATTCTACCATAACTATTTTCTAGCAGCCTTTTCAACTATGGTGATGAATGACCAGAGTCTGCAATATTGTTATTCTGCCAGACAGGAATTGAGTACAATGGGGGAAGAATCAGATGAGTAGCTGAGCATAAAAGACTTCCCTTTTTCAAATATCTCAGGAGAACAAAGCAGTCCAGATTTTACAGAGTAAGAGTGAATAAGCAATGAAAGAAAATTAGCCAATGCCACAATTAAAGTGCAAAAGATTAAAAAAATGAACTTTATAGCTCCCGATCTATGCTGAGACTGTACTCATGAACTGAGATGACAGTAGAGTTTGCTGCAACATAGACTCAGATCCACAAGGCTAATAATGTAGACCTCAGAATTATTCACTTGATTTCCTGAAGACAGTTATAATCTTAAATAGCTTTAGACTTCACGTTCTATTCACAAACTGAAATCAAATCATGAAATTATTTCAAGCCTTTACAAAGGCTAAGTACTGAACAGCCTTTCTATTTAAAACAAATTAAACCATAAACTTTTGTTTCTGTACTGCTTTCCTAAGAGATGTGCTGTTAGTCATAAAAAGAGCAGGAAGTAATAGGATTAAATTCTGTCGTGCTTGTAAACAACTTGGAAAAATGCAATGATGAAGTCAAAATGCTGAAGAAGCTCTACTATGGTTTAAATCAATGACTGCTGTTTCTAACTATGTCAGAGCAAAAATGAAGTACGGTAGCTACTAGGTGCCAGTAACAACTGTTTAAGTAGAAGTTTTTGTAACATAAAATCTATATAGTTAAGGAGATTATCAAATTCAAATGGTCTAAGTACAAATCTGTACTGTAAGAACTCACTGAAAAATGAAGCAGCACAAGATCAATGAAGATATTGTAGTAATGAATATTGGTAAAATGAAAGCTTTTTACAAAGACTGAGGAAAATTTACTACAGATCATCCTAACAGTGCAAGGTAAGAAGAAAAAAGAAACAACAGAAAAAGAAAACCTATAGATTGCTCGATTGTGGATGGACTATTAGGACTAGGACAGTCTAGTGAAGAGGGATAGGATGGAAGACATGGAATGAGTGAAATGTTGAATTATAGAGAATTATATAGGGAAGAAGGGGTGGGCAGAAGATACAGAATTAAGCAGGACAAAGAAAGGGATTGTGTAGAGGACAGAAGACAAGTATTTGAAAGGAAAAGAAAAAGGGGAGAAAAATCCGAAAAACGTGAAATGTAGGGATGGAAACAAAGAACCAGGAGCTGTAGAAGATCTGCAGGCAAGATGAGAAACTTGGATGGTATGCAGCAGAAAAATGGGCTGGGAAACAGGAGGAGCTCTGTTAAGGAAAAGAAAGGAAGTTTTTGTTTTGTTTTGTTTTAAAAGTTTGCTAGTATTAAGAAAGGGTACAGAATGAAAGTAAACATTGTTCCGTGCAGTTCCTCAGAGGTACACATAACAGCATTGTGCCAGCACACTGGCCACAATACATTGAGATATCAGTATGTTGCATAATAGTGCAAAGCAGATATTGAAATCCAACATGATGTCATCAGACTGTGATTACTTTACCGCTGTCTGAAACTTGATTTAGTGATTCTCCAACTCGTCAGGACTAAGTAACACCAAAGTTATCTATTAAAGGAGTCTTTTTTTGATGGAAATATTCATTTATACCTCTAAATGATGCACTAAAAGGGCTGATGAATGCCTCTACCAACATGACATGAAATGGTTTCTAGTTTGGTAATTCCTGCAAAAACCAGTTTCAGTATGAGTGTGTACAGTAAATTTTGAGGTGCCAAATCTTCATTACCCATTCAAGAACAAAGTCACTGGATGTTTTACTGAAGCCTTCCTCAATGGACCATGTGGGTATGTACACAGGAAAAAGTCAGAATAGTTCTGAAATGATTTTTAGGGTATCGAGAATGACAGCATTTTTGTCATTAAGTTACAACTATAACACCTAAGTAGATCCATAGGCCAAAATTATTATACTCTGACAACTTGTCTCGGCATTGCTATTGAGACAGCCACTGTGAAGTCTATTCTGTGAAGTCTGCTTCATAGAAACTTCTACACCATGAAGTCTACTTCACTGATCATTCTGCACCTCGTTACCTCATCACTGAAACACTTTTGTTGCTTTTAAAGCACTCCAGGTGTGCAGGGGGAAGAGACATACAATTACTCTAAGTGTGTAATTACATATTATTAGCAGAATGCAACACAAATGCGAGAGCGTGCAAATAATTTGCATAGTCCATGACTGTTCAGTAGATGTTGAAGAATTTATATTGACCAAAATACTTTCTAAATCTAAAGATCATGGGCTACATACTAGATAGATCATACATAGATGATAATTAACCAATAACCAGCAATCAGACAAATAGGAATAATAGCAGTTTCTTGCCTTTTTCTTTCTTGACCGTTTATATTACAGTCAGAAATGTCTAGCTTTAGCAGCATTTTAAAGGCATTAGATTTCCCGTCAAACAAAAACTGCACTGCTGAAATATGATAGATACTATTTTTTAATTTTTTTTTAATCACTAGCATTATGCAAATCCATGTAACATATGCCAGACTTTTGTCTTGGATGTCTCCTAAAAGAACTGGCAAGACTTTTTAAAATGCAGAATATTTAAACATTTTATTCCCAGGATTTTATTTACTCTTTAGAGGTTTAAGATCACAGGCCTAGCTGTTTTAACTTGATGTATTTCTCTTTTAATCGGTAAATTCTGCCCTCAATTCCACTTAGATGCATACAGTGAACGTCACAATGTTATAACATTCTTTCATTATACTGTAAAATTCCAAGTGTCCCTCTCGCACACATCAAAAGATAGAACAACAGGAGCGATAAGGTTTCAAGAACATGGGAACAAAATTTTGCAAAGTAGTATTTTCTTTCAGGTAGAAATTCAAATTACCACAAGTAATCTGAGTTTTCCTTCAAAAGGGACATCTAATGTAATCAAATGTAAACAGTGGTGAGTTTAATAATATAAAAACTACTTGCAAAGTGAGAAATTCTGTTGTGGAACTCCATGCTATATGTAATTACAGAGGTCAAGAATGTAGCAGGGATTCAAAACCAGGTCTGAACATGTGTAACAAGACTTATAAAAGGTACCAAAAACCCCACTTTGAAAGTGTTACTAAGCCTTGTGTTTCAGGGCTAATGCAATTTTTAACAACTTGATATTATCAATGGGTGGAAAGAAGTAATTGGAAATCTCTACTACATGCTCCTTAAGACCTTCCAGGAATCGCTTTATATTGACTACAGTCAGAGACGGGCAACTGAAAAAAACCAGCTTTGTGCCCCATTCTAGAGTAGCAATTATAGCATTCCATGTCTGTGCAACACCATCAAGAGGCAAAGTGACCATCAGTGAGGGATTACAGCTTGGCAGATGCTTAGTTTCTTGTTCATATACATTTGCTTTCAAATAGGAACCAAGTGGCTAGGTGTAGAATGGAGCTTTTCATCTTAGAAAGAACACAGTTATTACTCAAATGTCACTGATAATATTAGTCTTAAGGTCACAAAAGAATTGCAGCTAAGGCCTATATATAAAATCCAACCAAATATTCTCCATATAATTGTAACAAAATGTAACAGAGTCCAAATTTACGTCCTGATCAACTTGTTTAGTAATATAGGTAAAGGAGAATTTTTTAAAAAAAACAATATTCAAAGTATTGATTTCCCTGGTAGCATAAAAACAAACACAGCTGTCAACTAATTAAAATGCTAGGCAGACAGCATATTTTAATTGTAGGAATACTTACTTAAAACTTGAAAGAGAAAGAGAAGCGCTTATTAATAAATATTAAGACCAACGTATTAAACTTACAAAGGTACACACACAAAATTTTAGAAACACTATCATGTAAAATCAAACAGAGGGAAAAATTTAAAAGGATAATTAAATACTCATTTATTACTGTTTTCAAGACAAATTATCCTAGCATAAACCAGGATTTAATATTTGATTTATGTTGCTTCTTTCACCATAAACTGAAGACTGAGAAAATACTTAAAATTTTGCAAATCACCAAATGGGTCAAAATCCCACTTATGGTTTTATATCTAACACTGATATGTCAAAGTCCTATAGTATTTGTCTGTTTAGGGTTACTGACTGTTATAGGGTTAGAAATTTTAGCCTTATCGTGGTATTTCTCACTTAGAAAAGGGAATCAAACATTACAGTTTAACTGTATGGTGACCCTGCTCCTGAAAATAGTCAGTCCTTTCCCACAGGTACAATGTAGATTTTTTTCTTATTTTTGCTATCTATTATTTTTAAAAGTACTCTAAGGTACTGTGTAATTTGAAACTTTTAATTACTTTGACTAATGTTTTCTGTTTTGCTTCTTAAATTTTTTTCCCATTCTCTGAATATGTTCATTTTCTTTAAGGGAACCAAATTTCATGGGTCATTTACATGAAGGCGATGCTGGCAGACCTTTTTAAGCCCAGATATCTGACTTATAAATTAACAAATACCTTTATCTGTAATTAGATTTTTTCCTCTCCTTCTTACCCCCATTACACAACTCTTTTTCCAGACAAAATCCTGTGAAAATCTTGATTCTTCTGTCAAACAGTCTTATTTCTGAGTTAAACATTTTGTTCCAAACAACTTTACATAACTGTTCAGAATAGCTGTCCAGTTGTTGTTCCTGGCCTTTCCAGACCATGTACTTAGTTCTCTTGTCTGGACCACTGACATAGAAAGGGATATTTTTCTTGAATCACATCACATATAATGCTAATTAAAATACCCTCTTTTCAGTATTGATACAGGTAGTTCTACCAGGTAGCGGTAGGTTTTCTTACAGCTATTTTCTTCTACAAGGCAATGTGAAAAGTTGTAAGTGACGTTACAAAAAATCTTGTCAGAACTGCTATATGAGCCTCAGAGGTGGAAAAAATATAAGCAGATTATATGCAAAATCTTCAAGGCAATCATTTAAATTTTCTAATACATTTGAGAAGCTCTTATCTGTGTTATCAAAGCCCACGGTATACAGCTTCAATAAGTAAGGAAAGATCTAAACTTCAACCAGTGGGACTGCCTTTTCCTTCACCAAGCAGCTAATATTAAAATGGACTACACCTATAAATATTGTCCCTCCTATATCCAATGTCTTCAGGTCTGGAGTAGCCAAAGATAAGAAGCTGTTTATAACTGTAAATTAAAACACCTTGCAGTTTAACTTGTAGCATGTTAGGACTGAAATAATTATGACCTTGAATACAGTTCCCTACATCTTATGTATCGTATGCAAGGCCTATCAGCTTTATTAAAGGCAAATTTTATTTTCATTTATATTGTTTCACTTAATTATGTAATCAATTATGTTCTGGCTATCATTAATACCTGACTGTCAACAACATATGATAAACTGAAAATTTGTCTTCATCCCAGGAAGCAGGTTAATGGTAAGGCAGAACTGGTAAGAAAAGAAAACTGAGTGAAAACCAGTGCTTCCCATTGCTTTAGCGCTTGGTAAGGGAGACACAATACCCAGTGCTGATCACCTTGGACATTTTGCTTAAGTTAACTCTAAAATGTTTATATTTTTTTAAAGTTTTTTGTCAAAGAAAGATATAATGAAGAGCTCTCATTATACTCCTCTGCCAATCTTTGGCAGTGAAATACTGAGCTTTCAACGTCTGCATGTGGGCATTTGTTTAAACACTCTTGTTTAACATTCAGATTGTAAAATGGAAAAGAAGAAAAGTTAAGTTTTATCAGAAAGTTCTCAAAATTGTCCCTGAGAACATGAAGTTGAACTGGTTTTTTTTCCCCACAATAAGGATTTGGCAACTGAAACTCAATAATCAGATATGTCGATAATGTCATTGATCGACAAAAACCTCAATTCATGCATGGTTACTGCTATATTTGCTTTGCAGAATTAATATAAGCAAACAGCAATTATAATTTACTTTAGATAACACTTGGCATACACACAGGGACCTGATGCATTCAGTGCTATATGTGACCCTGTGTCAATTATAGCGAATTTTCATAATGAATTACTGAGAATGAACATCAGAAGAAGATTGTCTGCATAGGAATTTACTGGAAGTATTTTAATTAACACTTCTTTATATTACTATGCAAAGATATCAGGAAGTAAAATTATATTGGATTTTAGGATTTAATTAGTTTAAGTCTAAAGGTCTCCTTACCTTCTATTGCTGAGAGTAGAACACGAGAATGGTCATATGCAATTACATTCGCGTATCTGTTCTTTGGTTTGTTTACTTCCAGGTTGGAGTGTTCCCATGTGAACTGCTGACCAGGATCAATAGACTTCAAAAAACAAAGAGAAGAAAAGAAAAGGAAACTATTTATAATCATTACAAACCATATGCTCCCATAGTTTACTTTGGAAATATTTTGCTTTTGAAAGAAAATTATGACACTGGGATACATTGTAACATATTATATCTTATTATATAAAGCATTTTGTATTTATGCATCTGAAATTTCCACCAGGTAGCCAAACCATAAGCTTTTCAAATGCAAGGCTTTCTCTTCAGAAAGGCAAGGGTATGCTATCCATCTTTTCATCTTTTCACTCAGTTTGGCACGTGAGGGTTTCTAGCATAAGAGAGAATGAAAAAAATGACGGAAATCTCAAAAACACTGGGATGAAGGGGAATAAATATTTTTATCTTTCTCTATTACTAAGTGGACATGTTCAAACAATTCAGTGCCCTGTTTACTAAATAAATTCCAAATGTTCCTGAAGAAGTTTTCCACAAGAAAAATAATGTTGTTTCTGTTATTTTGTTTTGATGCCAGGCCAACACATGATACCAGTGCTGCTCAGGGAACCAACTGCATATCACCCAGGGACAACATAAAGAGAACTGATTTTTATTTCCTTGACTCATAAGTAAGAGAGCAATTCAGGCATATTTGAAATTTTAATGATCTGTTATTTATACACATAATTATATGGTCCTAGAACCACTGTTTATGTTCTGCTTCCTTCATGTTCCAGGATGGAGTTACTGAAGCTTGACCCACACTCCTTCATCCTTCACCAGCAGTAGAAGACTCCAGGCTCTACTACTTTTACCTCTATGGTTGAGGTATACATACAGCTGGGTAAATACAAAATACATAACAGATGGTACCTGCTTATGCCTGTTATGGTACTGGCTGTATGAAAGGTCATCTCATACTGAGAAGTCACAATTAATAATGTATTGTTTTACTTTTCACTTTCTGTAACATTAGAGACCTTAAAATTGTTTCATCAACACATATATGCAACTATGGTTTGCGGCTCATGCCCTTTGCTTAATCCTGGTAACAATCAGCAGTTCCTTATGCCAGGTTGCTATGAATTGTAAAAAACTAATGACACAGGTAAGCCTAGATGGGGCAGTTAACAAATGCTATGTTCACTTTCCATGAATAGACCAGCAACAAAGCACAAGTTGGAAGCTCCATACTGCCACTACAGCATCAAGCCATCACTTTTACATCGCTTATACTGAGTCCTTCCAGGGTTACAACAGCTGTGAGTCCACTTTATGTTAATGTAAATGAAATTTGGCCTGTAATCTATTAGAGTAGGTAATATCAGACAAAGAATATGTGTAAAATTAGTTAGTGTGATCTATTAGGATTTATCTCTTAGATTAATAATTACTATTCGGCCACTCAGAAAACTACTTCATTCTTACGCACCTTTACATATCTTAGACAATTTATTTATGTAACATTCAGTGAATGACTTTGCTTCTTTCTTGAGATTATTCTAAAAAAATTCATTTTGCCTGACTGCCTGAGAGAGAGGTCTTAAGAGTACCCCAGCATTTCTGTTTAGGAAACCAAGTCCCAGTACCTTATCCTATCTATTAATACCTTAGACTCACTTAACTTCTGTAACAGTTACCAGCTAATTTTCCTGAATTTTTCTAACTTTAATTATAGTCCTCTGGAGTTGGGCCTGGCTGAGCTCCCCAGCATAACCTAGCTGAGATTTGCTGAGCAGATGAGTGTGACAGTTCAGGTTCTGGCTCACCCTTTGCATACTGCTTTACCTATAGTAGCTGACGCAGAGTGTGTGGCAGCTCCTCCCTCAAGAGGAAATGAAACAGGACTTTTTAAAGGAATAAAGAAGAAATGAACTGCTTGGGAGCATGATGAAGGGCATGGAAATTTTACTTGTGGTTTGGATATGATTCACTTGAGTTGTACCACTGTGTGTGTTACTAACAGTACAAAAGGTGTTCTTAAATGGTTTGCAGCTCTGAATGAATCTGATTTCTTTTAATCTCCACAGAATTTTTGTGTGTCCCCCCCCAATTATTTTTTTTTAAAAGCAGTATTTGTGTTCACAATCTTAGCAATTTGTGGGAATATGCTTAACATATCTTAATACATCAATAGCATTAATATTTTACTCTTACTAAGTTAGTATCTGAATAAAGTAGTTATTAACATTAAAACTGTTGATGGCTTTTTTTCTGCCTTATTGTATTTTGTTTTCATATATAGGAACAACAAACTGTCACCCAGTTGGTATTCTTGCCACTTGTCCCTTCTGTGCTGTGCTTAAGTGTAAACATAGCAACCTGATCCTTCCAATACTAGGGCTTGATCCTTCTTTGACCAAAACATTACTTTTTCTCACTACACAATGAAATTCCTATTTATCAACAAAGGAGTAAAATTTTTATTCTATTTTCTTACAATTTAGTTTCATCACAGTAATATTCTTCCATCCTCTGAAATGGATAGAATATTGAAGCAGGTAAGCACTGCTTCATTTAAAAACACAAATATTTTTATCTTTACTGCTAAGTGCTATTTATGTAATCTAAGGTGAAGAGAAAGAATTTGGAGCACATTTCCATAAGCACTGGGAAGAGGAAAGTCATATGCATATATAGTATATTTAAGACATGTAATATACCCCTTTATCAGCTGACCAGCAATTCATCTACATCATCTGACTTGAAAAGCAATGAAATTTACATAATGACTTATCTCAGCAAGAATCTCCCCTCTTTTCTTTTTTGAGTGAATGGAGGTGAGTAAGATAACTTGTGCAGGATGTTTGCAGGTCAAGTTTTCAGTATTTTAGAAAGTAATTAGCATTGGTTTAGCTCAGAATTCTAGCAATCATTTAGAACACAAACATCGTAATTTCAAAATAAACAGTAGATGTTCTCAATATATTAATGCATTATACTCTAAATAAAGTTTTGAATAAAATTAATTACTTGACCAGGAATAAAGCACATCTACACTATCTGTGACTACGTAGTCAAAATATTTTGAGAGGCATACATGCAAACATGCTAGCTAAAGAGCAGCCCATAGACCCAGAATAAGGCAACACTGCCCTGCATTGCTGTAGACATAAACCTGAAGGAGTTTAGGTTCTTACCCACAGTGCTCAAATATTCTAGAAATTACTTCCCTATATAAGATGTCACACACACTTTCTCTTCACACTTGACAAAAAAACTAGAAAATAACAGAATAAACTGGTTGACTAACATGCTGCTACTTTTGAGCCTGGACTGCAGGACTAGGGCTTTACCGTATCAAAAATAAAAAAGTTATACACAAACTAAAAAAAAAAAGAAGAAACCATAAATTATCTGTTCACAATTACAACTCCTTGCAAACATGAAGTTTAAGGTGCATTTTTGCATATACAGTTGCACTTAGAAAATTATGATCTAAGTAGATTCTTACCCATTACGAGAAAAAGCTTCAGCTCTATATTATACCTATTGTTAATGTGAATTTATATATTATTAAGAATACTTTACATTTAAAGCTTAGCTTCAGCTGTTCAGTATTATTCTTCCCCTTTTCACTCCTTACTGTTTAAGTGATCTAAAGCTGCTTTTCAATACTAAAAAAAAAATCAAACAGCAGCTTTCTGTCAGCTATTTGTAGAAGTAGATGAGAATATGTTCATCAAAGCAGCATACTATATTCCCCATTCACTTCTTTGTATGATGTATGGCCAGATGGTGTAATTCAGTGATTAATATTTAGGCCTGCAAGCAGACATAGTTAACATAAATTATGTCAAAATCAGGCAAATGGACTGAACTTTAATCTTTCCTGTTTTTCTCACCAATCTGAACCACTTTGTGGCCTTACTATCCTCCCACAAAGCACTGTTTTGGCAAAAGAAAATTGATCTATATTTCCTCAGACTTAATAGCCACACTGGAACAAAGAGTAGAATGGTATTGGCAGACACATTTCAGAAGTGTGAAAGACCAATAACTCATGAATAACAAGTCTGTACTAACAGTTTTAATGAGTGCTTTAATGGTTTAATGGATGGCACTTTAATAGGATTTCTAGTATATTCATTCTGAAAGCTTGCTTCAATAAAGCTGTCATTAACAAAGAAGTGGATTTCTCCATAGCATAACTATGTAGTATGGGTGCTTTGTGCAAAAGAAATAAAGATATCTGTAATACTGTTATTACCCTCCCATGCTTTGACTAATCTTTCAGCTATTGTGTTCTAAATGGTTGGCTGCCGAAAAAAAAGTCTGATCCGTTACTAGGAAAAGACCTGAGCAATATTTACTAGTACAATGCACCATCCATAAAGTAGTTGTTTGACTATGAATCATGGTAATCAAAAAGTGTTTCTAGAAGAATTTCAAACAACCCCCCTCCAGTAAACTCTGTACCTGCTCATTGTGAAGTTTTCCTTTATTTAAACGAGAAGCAAACGTTCCCTGCTGTGATCATGAATCTTCCAGGAGTATAGCCTGGTACAGTACTGGGCAAGGAATGAGTATGACAAAATGCCACCCTTCCTGGTGTAACCTGACATGTGTCTGCCTGCCCTGGAACAGTGCTGTACTAAGGATGACTATGCCAGCAAATTAAGAGCCAGCAGGCTTGAGTCTTTGTGTGTCATGGCGATTGTGAGTTACTGCACAGGTTTCACAAGCCCAGAAGGGGAAGGAAGCATGTCCTGTAAAAAATTTTCCAGCACTGTAGGTGCTGTGTTTGAGATTCAAATTAAATCATCAAAAAGCACTGGGTCACAGAGAAACCTAAGACAAGGTAGAGAAACAACAATGAAAAAGACAAATTTGAGAGAAGACAATGCAAATAGACTGCAAAACTGGAGAAAGTAGTCAGGTACCCATAAAAATGAACAATTTGACCCTCTTTTAACAATGTCAGTGATTGTGATGAGAATTTCGTATCATAGCTGATGAATTTATAATAGGGTGCTATTGTATTATGCAGAAAACTGGCTAATAGGATGAGATGTACATACTGCTTTACCAAAACATGAATGCTAGATGCATTAGCATTAATACACGATCATGACAACTTGCTAACTGAAATTATGTTTTCTTATTAAGGCAGAGTTTTCCACATCACGCTGTAAAGGCTGCCATTTTCAAAAGACATGGGGGACCCATGTTTTTGCATGGCTATATCTTCTTTGGAACTCCAAGATAAGTTTGTATCGTGGTCCTAAACCAGTTAAAAATGCACAGATGAGACATTTCCTGTTAACTCTTGAAGAAAAGAGACCCAACTGTTCAGGAGTAGCTAGAAATACAACTAAGGCTTTTGCCAAACCCCTCTCAAGAACAAAGATATTTCCTCTACATTATGAAGCTAATATTCCTATGACAAATGAGATCATGTAAAACCTGATTCCAATGGAATTAAACAAGCTATATATGCATATAAATAAAGTATACTTAAAGAGGAAAACAATCATTATTTGAAAACATCTTTGAAGGACAGTCTATTACATAAAAGCTTTAGAAAACCTAACTTATAAGAACCATTCCTACTGTTTTGTATTTCTTTGCCTCCAGTCTTAAGCATAACCTGTTTATTCTCCACCTGTAATTAAAGTCCTTTGTCTGTAATAAGATAACCAGTTGTGGTGGAAATAATTTTGTGTTAAAACCAGAGGATTACACTCAACTTCATGTAGGAAATAAGTATCAGGAGCAGAAGAATACTTGAGTAAAGAAGAACATTGCTTAGTTTAAATCTTCTTGTGATTAAAGTATCCTGTTGTTTTGTTTTATATAGTACATGAAATACAGCAGCTCTTAAACACTAAACTTTGTAATTGTCTCATGAGACACCAGTGCTGCTTTAAATTTTCAATATAGTTTTAAAGCACTGACAACATTTGTTTTTTTAAGAAAGGAGTAAAGGAGTGAAATTCTTCACTGATCCAATTTTCCTTCATAAAACCCCTAAAAGTATTGCAGATGAATCTTTCTAAAAAGCCCCCACAAAACTCAGTTTTACCTATAATGACCTACACAATCTGTCATTGAATAATTTTTCTTGCTATAAGGAGTGCACCACTTTTCTCTTCCTACACATATCACTGTTTTCAGTTGGGCAAAATAAAACTGACATTTATTACAGTATTTGACTATTTCAACCATCTCTGTGGAATTCCTTGGCAAAATAGCATCAGGTATCAGACCAAAACCTAGCACCCTAATCTGATAACACCAGCTTTCTTTTATCTGAATATTCTTTTAATTATATAAGCATAAAAAAAAAATGCTGATATCACAAGGAAGCATCCACACCACAAAGGAAGGAGTTAATACACTACTATAAATCTTGACTAGTGCCACTTCAGATTCCTGCATTATGTCTTTAATACTCTCTATCATAGGTATCCTGCTGGCTCGGATACTATCCTAGGTGGAACAAAGCACCAAACAACCTAGGTGAATGCAACAGCATATGTGCTGTTAATAAGAAGACAACTTTTCATTGTTCACTGACTACACTAATTGTTTATAAATGGAGCACATCCTATGAAAGTAAAGTTACAGAATACCAATAAATGATGTTTTTAATATTAGAAAGAGGAAACTATTGTAAAGATAAAGAATAGAAAACACATTTTTTCTAAGAAGAAATTGATTTTTGCATATGAGTCACTATTATCAGTAATGATATGGCAGTTAAGTGTAGCTGTTTCTTTGGTAAAGATTAATTCAGTAGGTTATCTGTTCTTTTAAAGTGTTTTATATCAATAATAAGTTTTATATGTGCTTCTACTATATAAGATTTATTGTGTTTTAGTGTCCAGTGTTCACCTTGTTGCAGCTTAAGATACAAAAAGATAAATGTACTATATTCAGTAAATTGTTTTCTCATCACAAATCCTACCCACTGATACTGGAAAGCTGCAATAAAACTTGTAGGAGTACACCAGTGTGGCACAGAGTCAAAATGCATCTTCATCTTTTCCAATACTCAGTGTTAAAGCAAAAGACTGGCTGTAAATTACAGAAAGAAGCCTGATGAGGAAAAACATTAAAATTATATAGAACTTCTTGTAACACTAGTTAACCAGTGCACACACACATACACGGAAAGTAAATCATATAAAATAACACATAGAGGCCGGTAGTGTAATTTTGTGTTGCAGTGACAGGTTCCACAAAAATGATAGGAATCTGTATCTGCTTCCTTAAGGGAGTAAAGCTATGACTACAGATCTCAGATAATAAATGTGAAACTATTTTACACGACTCAGGAATCTGCTTTAGAGGAACAGATTTTCTGTTCTATGTTATAGGAGGAAATAACTTTACAAATACATCTAGTGTATTGCATAAAGTAGGCAGAACATTACTGTTCTGATTTAGTCTATCTCTATGACTGCTTTTTATTGTTAAATTCTGAAGCCTGAGTGAAGAAGGAGATAAAATATAAAGGTCAGTTTCTTATGAATATGGCTTTCTGCTTAGCAGCTGTCAAGTCCATATGGAGCCTTGCATTACATAAAAATCCCACTGAAACTGCCAAAGCCAGCAAAAGCTTCATAATAATCAGTTGGGGTCAAGAATCTTGCCTTTAAATTAGGGAATACAAAAGACCTATATGACATAAAGGATATGTCATGTTAACATGGTAAACCAACATTTTGCTAAGGCTTGGAGATTGCAAGCTAATAATAATTAATGAAGGATTATGAAGTTTATTTTGAAGTAGAGATTAATTTTATTGAGAAGAGGACATAGCACTATCTATGCTATAACTACAAAACTACTTTATCCAACAGGTGAATTAAAAGTTTATTTAAATCTTGCAATAGTCATAATCATTAAGGCTTGGCCCCTGTTCTCCCATGAAATCTGGTATTCAAGGTAAAGTTGTGAGAGAAGTATAATGATGCAAGTCTCCACTGTTCTCACGATCACCCCCTCTAAAAGCTGAGGTAGCAGAAGCCCTGAAGAGGACACTATGAAATAGTTTCTGAAGACTTGTAGAAGTAGGAACTCTTTCAATCAAAGACATCGAAGCTTAGAAAAGTTTACACAGCTGGAAGATGGTCTACATTGGAGAATACACTCCTTTTACCACATCATAGTAATGAAGGAGTTCTATTCCTCCCCTCCCCCGCCCCCCCTACGATTACATAGTTTATACCGTGCATATTGCTACTTACTTTTTTGCAATACCTCCTTTCCCAACTTACCACTTTACCCTGGATGTTCCTTCCAGAACCAGAGTGCAGAGAGATGCAGTTTGGAATTATTATTTCTTTAACAGCAATTTTAGATTCTTTTTCAACTAGTTTTCACACAGCACAAAAAGGAACGTATTCTTAGGAAAAAAAAAACCCACACTAAAAAAACCCCATTTGGTAAACTGTGTCAGATGAATGGAGAATAGTGGGTTGAGTTTAGGTTTATTTGAAGAAAACAATCCTGTCTTCTCTCATGGTCTAGGTCTACAAAGAAGTTTCCCTTCACCTTCTCTAGGAGGGTGCAAGGAAGTTAAGGGGTTTCATTAAAAAATTATGCCAGAGGGTATAAATCAGCAGAGGAGACAGCATGTAGATGTGCGTCTTCTGTGAGAGAACTTTTTTCTCTCTTTTGGAAGTAATGAAGGGACAGGGAGGTTTCTGACTGTCTGAAGAGAAAGTGGGAACAGGCAAGGAAGTGAAACTCTTCCAAAAGGAGAAAACCAAACTTGTATGGAATTTTGAGCAGAAATTTTGATCAAAAAGCAGTGGATGAAACAGGAGCAAGGATGGAACAGGAGCAAGTATTCAAATACTGCTGAACAGCTGTGCATATAATATGAAAAGATGTGTTCGAGTTGTGAAACAAGTAATTCTTTTGAAGTGGCAAATAAAGTAAGGTGTGCTAAAAAATAATTAGAACATCCTTTTGAAATGGAGCTAACCTCCTGAAAGAAATTCTACGAGCTGCATGAGAAGTCAGTGTTCATCAGGATATTATATATATATAAAAATATATAATATATATATATATATAATTTTATGGTATCACAAAGTTGCCTTAACAATTGTTGCATACTAGCAGTCTATTTTTGAAGAATTTCATCCATGCAATGTAAGAAATTCCATAAAAAGTAAAATAAAATAATGGAATGCCAAGGAGGAAAGGGCATTATGAAAACAAAAATTTCATCAGTGGTAACTGATGAAAAATGTTTGTTTCCCCAAATGGGAATTAACTGGAGGACTTTATTGCTATCCATTAAGGTCAGTGGTTTCCTGCTGCATGTTATACTTTTAACTCTTGAAGAAGAAAAATACCTCTTTTTCTTTCTGTGCCACCATTTCAAATGCAATGTGAAGTGATAATAACTGGACAGTTACCATCTGTACTCATTTCTGCCTCAGAATCAGATAGTTGCCTTTAAGGGACATTAGTGAGGACTGCTGCTTAAAGAGAAGGTCCCAATACCCAACCACAAATGTTCCCACCAGCTCTCTTGTGCTGGCACTAGAGTTCATGCAGCCGTGTGGTGAGCTAGTTCAGGGAATTGATCCAACCAAAAACAGCAAAGAAAAATAAAACAATTAGTTTTCAGCTGAATCTATTTCCTGAGATAATCCTTGAACAGCTGCACATGCACTAGTGCCAGGATTGGCACAAGAGAGACAACAGGAATGCACAGCCAAGACAGGGAGATGACTTACAGTGATCATCAAACTGCAGCCTTAGTCCACTGCCTAGACCAGACCATGATATCAAATAGCACTGCTTTTCACTAATTCTGTTTCAAAATGGATGAAACTTGGACTAGATGGCAATGAAGTGGTATCTCTAAAGCTGGGATTTAAAGACAAATGTTGAAAATCCTTGGGCAAAGCAATGTGAATGAAGCTTGATGTTGACCTACAGTTGCCCACATTTTAATCTTGAATGTCTGATCACTCTGCCCCAGCTGGTATGTTTTGTAACAAAAAAAAAAAAAAAAAAAAAGAGAGAATGTGAAAGCTGAGCTGTTTACACAGACTGTTAAAAAGTTCTGGAGGGACAGATATTAAGAATTTAATGATTTAATGTGTCTTCACAATGCTGTCTATAAATGGTTAAGATTATGTCCTCAAGATGATTTTAATGAATTAAATAATAAAGGAAGCATAAACCACTAAAACGTTTAAGTTATATTACAGCATAAGAAGAACCACGTCATCTCCACAACATGCTCAAGAGGTAGTAATGGTGTATTTTTTTTTTTAAATTGAAGTTATACTACGTTACATCACTTGTAATGACATTTTTTATTTATTAAATGGAATTTCCTACACAGATATTCCAAGGAATATGCCTAGAGTACAACAGGAAACGATTGTCAAATTTCTACCAAATGTTAGCTTTTTTTCTGGTGAACATCCTGTTACATAGATTTCCCTGTCTGATTTTTTATATGCTACAATCTTCGTACTTAACAACACAGGATTTACACATAGAAATGTGAGGAGATACTCCCACATTTTTTTGTGATTGCAACAATAAACAGCAATCCTGAGATGCTCTTCAAACAAACTTATTTTCATGAATTGTTGAGACTATATTTTCCTTTTGAAAACTAATGAGATTCCTTTTTAGAACAGTCTTAAGGTTTTCCTGAACAGCGCCTTCAATTAAATAATAAGCAATTGTAGTTCTCTGTCATAGTAGTTAGTATTCATTTCTAAAATTTTCTGTCAAAGCTTTTTAAGTACATTGGGCATTTACAGGTTCTCTGTACCATGCAATCACATATTACTATGGAACCAACATGCGAAAGTCTTCTTCAGTGTTTTTTATTTCACTGTCAGTGTTTGTATGAACCTTCATATGCAAAGAATGTGCAGTCCCTAAGAAATGAGAGTAACATGGGTTTTTACTCCACCATGCTAACAAAGTCTTGGGGAGTTTTAAGCAAAGATTAGCGACACAACAGATTATAAAGAAAATACTCTGTCAGTGATCCCTCTGGGAGCTGTTAATACTTGGATCACTGACACGACAGCCCATAGCTGCTCTAAAGAAGCATTCTTTTTCTGATGGTTCTGTGCATAGTTCATCCACAGATTTTTGACACAGACAATATTGGCATTGAAGAAACAGCTATAATTTGCTCTGTTTAATGGATCGCTACCTAAATCCCTTTAGCCACAAATTACTGACATGAGAGCCTGTTACTCTCCACAGCATCAATGCCTGTCTGGGGACGTATACTCCATGGATTACTGACTAGGTGGCTTGTAAATGATTACTCTCTCCGGTTAAATTCTTTCATGTTCTTATAGACCATCATTCACAGATTATGAAGGTGGTATTATTGACAGGAAGAAAATACAATGTCTTGAAACTGTTATATTAGGAAAGACACCAGGCAATTGCAAATTCTTTTAATACATGCAGAATTAACACAGTGGACCGTAACTTCTTTGGAGCTTGTACTGTGTATGTCCTGTCAACATTACACAGGAGATTTTTCAGATAATCTATGGATCTTTTAACTGCAAAGTATATGGATGTTTGTGTATATTAAAAAGAATAAATGCTGTATCATTCACACACCACTTCAAGTATGTGCCCATGGAATCTGCCTGACACATATCCTTATAAAAAGAGAATAGATTGTTATACACAAAGGAGCCACCTCACCAACATAGTCATTTTACACAGAGAGCTCTTTTATCGTGGTTTTAATATCATACAAAACTTGCACCATCAGTCAGGTTGGGTACATATCAGAGAAAAGTCTAGGGAAACAGAAAGCATGACGTGTTAAACAATTTGAATAATGAGAATGTGGGGAAAATTACCTCATACTCCTGTGAGAACTTCAAATTGTCATTTGCTTTCAATCTTTCAATGTGATCTGCAAGTTCCAAGATAGGTATTGGGGGATGACTGGCCATACCTGTTGAACAAGAAAGACGAACAAAATTTAAAGTAAACTACAGTGATGGCATTGCTCTAAAATTTAGAAAATACAGTAGTTAGAATGGCTAGAAATGTGTAAGTAGTAAAGATGTCATATGTGAGATAAGCAGGCAAATAGTTTGGTTACTCAAAGCAGGACATGCTCTGGATAGATGAGCTCTGAAGCCAAATTAAAAGAATTCACCAAGCATATTCCCAAAGCTAACATTCCTAGTGTAGAGGAAAGAGTTACTGTGATATGAGTCAATGAGGTTAGCTAGGCATGGAAAAATGAGAGAGTTAGACCTGATGTCGACCTCTGCTTTGAGTAATGACTCTTAATGTCATTTCAAACTCCTTCTCCTGCACTGCATGAAATGGAAACTCCATTGAATTAGATGAGGAAAGGTGAGCTGAGAAACAGACACTGAAAGAGCCCTAAAGGGGAAAGAATAGTGTTTTGACAGAAAACAAAGTGACTTATGCATAATCAAGAAAAACGAACTTGAAGAATGAAGGTTACCGAGGTAACGTGAGACACCTGAACCTGCAAAGGAAATGGTAAAAACCCAAAGAAACCTCAAACCAACATAAAACTAACTTATAAAATAAATTATAAAAAATGAAATGGATAGCTTGAGGATTAATAATAATGTATCAAGGTCTAGAAGACAAACTACATATTCTGACTAAATTAGAAATACTTAAATATTTTACAAAATTTTGAGGTGAGTGATATTCACATGCAACTATGAATGACTAGAATAACATGCACCATTGCTTTTAGACAACAGTCACTGAAGACAACATTGGACATCAGACAATTATAACTTCAAAAATGTTTTCACTAGTAGCAGATTGTAGAGGCAGGGGTTGTACAGTTTGGCTGGACACACATACTGACTGCACTAGTACCTTAAAACATGCTTAATCTGAAACCCCATTTATCAACCCCCAAAAGTACCTACAATCTACTTCAGGTGTAAACATCTTTGTCCACTGATGAAGATACTGAGTGAAAAAGAAGAGCTGGGAACCGGAGATAGAGATGGTTGTGGAAGGAAGTATAGGGACAGAAAGGCAAAAGAAGGACAGAATGGCAAAAGAAAGAAAAGATGTGGGGTCAACTAGAACAATCTGCCAGCTGAAGATTTGCCAGGCAAAAATTTGTGTGTTTCACACTATTAGTCTTCACGACCCTTCTCCAAAATGCTTACATTCTTCTTTTCATGCTTTATACTATCACACCTAAAATGAAAGTGAGTTTTCAATTGCTTCTGGGAAGAAATCAGAGCTGGCTAGAAGAATTAACCTAGTGAACCCCAGGATCTCTTGAAATTACAAAGATAAAATAGTGATGACTCAAGGGGGCTCAAGCTGGAAGCCATGTTACACAATGCAGTTTGCTTTGTCACCATGAATTTCAAGAGCATGCCTAAGATAGTTAACTTGCATTTCCTGTAAATGTAGCTGAAAATGACCATGTGGTTGCAACACAGTCACACCATAGCATGTTTTTCTTTTTTCTTTTTTTTTTTTTTAATTCTTGTTTTATTTTTGATTCTTTGACATTTCAGGCATCATACTAGAGTCCAAAATAATGTCCAGCAGCACTGGCCCTAATTCTTCTGACCTATACATATATATTTATATATTACCTACATAGCACATCTGTGATGGTGAGACATTATTTAAAGCAGATATTAAGGCAAGCTGTCAGTCAGCTAACAAAGCAGAATATTCAGATATAATGGGGAGATTTCTTACAAATTGCAATTAAAAAATTAGTCCATAAGTACTAATTTATTTGAATCAGTTCTGGTTGTCTCCCATTTTCTCAGAAATTTCACTTAATAGAACTTTGCTATTCTCAAAATGAGTGTGGGTGACATCTAATAATTACACTGATTGATCCAGATCAAGCACCCCTATGGAAAATATGTGAGTGAAAAGGCACAAGAGAACTCTAGATCGATCCAGAAATGGAGGTGGACTGATGTACATCTAAAACAGTGCTTGAACAGAGAAAATAATAGACAAAGATGTTTAGACCTTTTCGAGCGAATCGTGGGAGAGAGTTATTATCATATAAGGATTGAGTGGTAGTTTGGCTAGAGAGGGAGGACACAGAGCCAATCAGGGAGGCGTAGGGGACTGAATTACTGCTCAAAGCTGTAAAAAGTAAAAGCCAATCGGAAATGGGAAACAAATTAGTAACAGCAGTAGATCATCATAATCAATCAATCTCGTACATACAGGCACTTCAGACATGCACAAAACAGCATCTGGAAACTCAACTAAGAAGTCTAAAGGTCCAGTTACCTCTGTAAACATAAAGGACATAAAACCAGAGAGAATGAGACCTGGTCATGAACCTGACTAAACCACCAGCATCATGAACACAAATCTCAATAATTAGCTTACTGTGCAGGAATTTTTTTTAAGATGCTGAACATCAGTTCTTTTTTATACTATTTTTGTTTGTATATTCCACTATATGCCACCTGACATTCCTAAGGGGAGATTTCATGTTAAACACTTTGTGCAAAATGAAACTTGACATAAAACTATCTTTTCTAAGGAAAAAAAGGAACTATTTTCAACTGCAAAAATTGGCAAATTTTGACTGCATATAACCCCTTTCTCCACAAATCATTTCAGGCACTTATCACTTGGACACATAACCTTTCTTCAAATAATATTTTGCAGTTAACTTACAAAGTGAAGTAATTACATTTGGTGTATTTTCATCTTTTAAATATGTAAAATGTGCTCTACTGAGATGATAAAAGTAGCTACTTTTTGAAAGAACTGCTGGAGGACTTTTGTTATGTAATCAGTCTATGAATCGTAACAAGCATCATAACAGAATATGCTATGAAAGAACATTTTAAGATCTCATCATATCACATGCAAAAGCGTGAGGCTCCTACTGAGCGTAATGTGAGCTGCATGTGAACAGCAGGTGTAGAACTTGACTCAACCCACCAGCTAAACACACTTTTTTTGTGTCTACAAATAAGAAAATACACTTATTTGCTGACACATCTCCACATCAATCAACATATGCTATGAAAACACAAAAAAATAAAGACAAAATACAGCTAAATTACAACAGATCCTGTGACATGCTAGAAAGTCAAAAGAAACACCGTGCTGAAAACATGCTTTCAAACTTTCTTTAAAATAAGAAAAGAAAGAGATAAAACCACTTAAAAACTCAAACAGAAAAAAAGCCCAAACCAAAAACACATGCAAAACACAGCTGAAATTGTATCCATAAGAAGCTTTTATTTCCAGATTTGGTAGAAGATTGCCAAATGCGGTTGATCTTATGCAGCCTAGTAGTAACCCCTCCATGTGAATTAAATGAGAATGTATGGTTTAATTACAGTGTAGAACGATCTTCTGATTAATCTGCAGTAAATACATGACTAAGGAACATGGGATACCATATGTGCCACAATTGCAAGAAAAAACTGAGAGAGAAAGGTCAGAATTCATCTGCATATTAACAGACATTAAACCTGTTAAGCATACTCCTTTACTCCACTGAAAAAAGTGGGTGTTTTGGCCTTGTCGTTAGTGCGTTAAATTAGGATTTTGTTTGTTGTCAGGGTTTTATGATAAGGGCTTTTAAAAACATTTAAGAAGCACACATTTATTTACGGATTTGGACCTGTAGGTTGACATGCCCACAATCAACAAGAAGGAAGTTAGAAATTAAACAAAGTGCATGGATGCAAGTATGCAGACTACAACCTAGATGAACTGAAAATGTGACACTTTATTTTCACATAAATTTCTTTACGAGTTGTATTTCGTGTCCACATTGAATTAATACTCTGTGATTTTAAAAGCTGATTTATTACATCCTCATTTTTCTTTAATAACACAGAATAACCTCCAACGTACCAATCTATGTTGATTAAGATGTTGTCCCTTTATGGAAGAAGGAAGGAATCAGTAACAGTGGTTACTGTTACTGATACTTGCCCTTATCAAAAAGGTAGAAAGAAATACATACTTAAAATTTGGACATAGAAAATGGAAAAAATGAAAGATGACCCTGATTCAGTAGGAATTTGGCATTCATGAATATTTAGCAAGGATGCCTTTAGTATATTTGACAGAAAAACTACTGTTACTTTAAAATTTCTTTTTCATACAGTTAGAGCTAAGCCAGTGAGAGATCTTACATCTTGTGTACAAAGCTAAATTTACAAGATTAGCTCTAGAGAAATACGTTGTTCTGCAACAGCTATTATAAAATAGTTATCAATGTACACATAATATTGCAAAATGAAGTCACTTTAATTCCAGAAGCATTTATGTTCTTCAAAATTAGATTAATTATTCTGGAATGAATGTAATTTCTGTTCTGTATCAAAGACTTAGCTCTACCAAGCAGCCCTAGGGGCTCTGTAGCCTCACAGCAGAAGCCCCAGCTCTGAGTGAGATGTAAAAGCTGTCTACACTGAGAAAACAGGAGACCTAGTTTTCAGACCCTGATATAAAATTGTTCAATACAGTAACATGTTGCAAAACTATTGGCTAAAATCCAGAAAAAAAAAATTACTTTTGTGAGCAGAACTTTTATACTCCATCTCCCAGCTAAGCAGATTTTGATTGCCTCTAGGTTTGACAGCAACCAAGTGGGATATCAGAGAAGTGCCATTTTTACCTCTGAAACCTATACCTCTTTTAGGTGCCTAATTCCTTCATGTGAGTCAAATTCACAGGAAGAGCTGTAAGTAGGATTGCTTACTGTGAGAAAGCTATTCCAGTCTGGTTTTGCTATAGAGACAACCACAGTACTTCCTTCAGCATTGTCACGATTCTCATATACAGAAATTGTGTGAATAAACTAAGGGAAGAAATTTTCTGCTATCTTGCAGGACTAAATCCAGACATAACTTTTCCCACTTTTGTTATTTGCACCTTTTTCCTCTGGACCTGTTTTACCGTTCTTCTGTCTTATCTTCAAATAAGTTAGTGGAACTTCCTCAGGAACTCAGGGAATAATTGTTTTGTGAGCACTTACTAATCTAACAAAAAGGCAGAGTCTTTATTCAGAGCTGTAATAATTCTATTTATTATTCTTGTATTTCAGAGCATCTTATTTAGTTCATTAGAGATAATGAGATAATTGTTTAATTGGCACCCAATTACACAAATTACTTGTAAGTGTGACACATTTTATACTTAAATGAGGAAAAAAACCAGTCACTTTTGAGGCATGACTCAATTTAGTTCTTTGCCTGACTGGCAGATTGAAGTCTTTGCCTGAGCTTTGGGTCTCTCATAACCCACTCAAACCACTTAACATCAGTTATTTTCCTCTATGTAAAACAGGATTTCTTCATTTGATGAAACCATTTGTGAGGACTTAATTATTACCCCTTCCCTACTTTTACTCTCCCATGTGGCATAGAGACTTCTAAAATTCACACACCAGATTAATGATTTTAATCCCTTATTTCACAGGAAACTTGTAGCATGGGAAGAATGTGACTGACTTTTCCTCAGCTACTCCAGTTCTGGAAGAATAACAGACTTATAAATAAAATCCTGTATGCTACTAAAAGATTGGGTATTGTCATGTTTACCCAAAGGAAACCTGGCACAGCTGTGACCCACTCACTGGCATTTGGGCTTATCTAACAAATACACATTTTTGGATAACACACACCTGAAGGTGCACAAGTCCATGGGACCTGATGAGATGCATTTGCAGGTCCAGAGGGAACTGGTGGGTAAAGTGACTAAGCAACTATCCATCCTACCTGAGAAGTTGTGGCAGTCCAGGGAGGTTCCCACTGACTGGAAAAGAGGAAACACAACCCCCATTTTTAAAAAGGGAAAAAAGGAAGACCTGTAGAACTGCTGGCTAGTTAGTCTCACCTCAATGCCCAACAAGATCATGGATTGGATCCTCCTGGAAAATATGCTGGGGCACATGGAAAATAAGGAGGTGATTTGTGACAGACAACATGGCTTCACTAAGGGCAAATCCTGCCTGACAAATTTGGTGGCCTTCTATGATAGGGTTGCAGCATTGGTGGATGAGGGAAGAGGAACAAATGTAATCTACCTGGCCTTGTGCAAAGTGTTTGACACTGTTCTGCATGACATCTTTGTCTCCAGATTGGAGAGACATGGATTTGACGGATGGACCACCTGGTGGATAAGGAATTGGCTGGGTGGTTGCACTCAAAGAGTTGCAGTCAACAGCTTGATGTCCAAGTGGAGACCAGTGATGAGTGGCATCATGTGTCAGTATTGGGACCGGTGCTGTTTAACAACTTTGTGGGCAACACGGACAGTGGGATTGAGTGCACCCTGAGCAAGTTTGCCAATGACACCAAGCAGTGTGGTGCAGTCAACACACTGGAGGGAAGGGATGACATCCAGAGGGATCTTGACAGGCTTGAGAGCTGGGCCTGCGTAAAACTCATGAAGTTCAACAAGGCCAAGTACAAGGTCTTGCACGCATGTTGGGGCAAAGCCAAGCACACATACAGGCTGGGCAGTGAGTGGACTGAGAGCAGCCCTGCAGAGAAGGACTTGGGGATATTAGTGGATGAAAAAACTGAATATGAGCCAGTAATGTGTACTCACAGCCCAGAAAGCCAGTCACATTCTGGGCTGCATCAAAAGAAGTGTGGCTAGCAGGTCAAGGGAGGTGATTCTTCCTCTTTACTCCACTCTCATGAGACCCCACCTGGAGTACTGTGTTCAGCTCTGGGGCTCCCAGTGTAAGAAAGACATGGACCAGCTCAAGCAGGTCCAGAGGAGGGACATGAAGATGATCAGGGGGCTGGAACACCTCTCCTATGAGGATAGGCTGAGATTGTTGAGGCTGTTTAACCCGGAGAAGAGAAGGTTCTGGGGAGACCTTATAGCAGCTTTCCAGTACTTAATGGGGGCCCTACAGGAAAGATGAGGAGGGACTCTTTACAGGGAGTGTAGTGATAGGATGAAGGGTAACCATTTCAGACTGAAAGAAGGTAGAGTTAGATTAGATACTAGGAAAAAATTCTTTACTGTAAGGGTGGTGAGGCACTGGAATGGGTTGC
Source organism: Haliaeetus albicilla (assembly GCF_947461875.1). Lineage (NCBI taxonomy): Eukaryota > Metazoa > Chordata > Aves > Accipitriformes > Accipitridae > Haliaeetus > Haliaeetus albicilla. The sequence goes on from NC_091516.1 coordinate 19,717,495, forward strand.
CCAGAGACGCTGTGGATGCCCCATCCCTGGAAGTGTTCAAGGCCAGGTTGGATGGGGTTTTGAGCAACCTGATGTAGTAGAAGGTATCCCTGCCCATTGCAGGGGGGTTGGAACTAGATGATCTTTAAGGTCTGTTACAACCGAAACCATTCTATGGTTCTATGATTCTATGATATGGACATGGGATCTTGTTCTCAGAGGTAGAACTGTGGGCTATTCCAAATGTCAAGACAAAATGTCACATTTTTCTATGAAGTTACTCTATCCAGTGAGGAGCGAAGCCATAGTTGAATTTGATACTTCCTGGACAACGTAAGATAGGAAACCCTTTAGGTAAATACTAGATTAGTGAAGAATGAATTTCTGTATTGACAAGACAAGAAAAAGTGAAAGGAAAGCAAGACATTTGCTGTGCTGGTAGTTTAGACTGTGGATTTTTATGACACCTTCATGCTGAATTGACAATTTTACAAGTACAATATAATCGTGCCTAAATCCATTGCCTAAATATTACCCAAGATAAAGTATTGCTTTCCCATAATTTTTTTCAAAAAGTTATACCTAACCACCTGTATTGGGAGTATTTTGTACTTGTGGTTAGAAATTCAAATTTACCACAACACGGGTTTTGCTTTCAAATTATTTTGATAGTTATATCTGATCAGACTTTTCCTTACACAAAATATATGATTGGTAGCATTTTTGGAAAGAGGTTGTTTAGAAATCTTTGAAAGTATTAAAGTTTATGACAACCCAGAATTTTACAGGAGTGTCTCATTCACCTCTCCCAGTGAACACTGGCAATCTGGATATGCCAATGTAATTTAAAATTTTCTTCTCTAACATTTCTTCACATCATGGATGCATTATAAACTTTTTTTCCCCCTCCCACTGGAAGCAACTGTTGTGCCTGGAAAGCTCCCAGCAAACTGCAGATGCTTTCATAATCTAAATAAATAAATAATTATAATAACAATGATGTCAAATCATCTATCCCGATGCAGTTTTACTGACTTGGCATACACTAATTATTAAAGCACATTCACCACTCTATCATTTATTTTATCTGTAGGCAATCTTCAGAAATGGTAACATCTTACAAAGTAGATAAGGCCATTGCATGAGGGTGACTGCAAATGTCTCAGTAAAAGAAACCCAACACATAACCACATCAGCCCCCATCCTTTGCCTCAGCTGCCTGCTTTGCCCCAGCAGTATCCTACTACCTGTTTCTGCTACCTGGTAGAAAATAAAAACCACAAATCTGAGAGTAAAAGAACAACAAAACCAACAAAACTGGTATCCTGAATGTACAGTCTTTCTGTAGTTTCCTCTATATTTGTCTTGAAAAGCTTTGTCTTGCATGTTATTTAATGGTGTGTTACTGTGTGGACTTGGATAAACATTCCAGCAGGATCTAAATATCTAAGTTAAATTCAGCCAGACTTTAATGACATGGTAGCCCTAATTTAAGTTAATGTGAGTTAAGAGAGGTTCTGCTTTTACTAGCCCAAGAACTGTACCTTGACTTCACTGGGGCTAGGATTACATATTAAGGACATGTTAATTAGCAAGTGTTACACAGCAAGAGACATCTCCTGGGGGAGGAATTTTGTCCTTGATATTTGGTTACACGCTGAGTAATGTAACAGCCTGACCTGTGCCTAGGAGTCTTAGGTGGTACAATAGTAGCAAAAAAGATCATAATTTAATTTCTGTACTATATTTTTAATAATGATTTTAATTCTCCATTTTGTGAAAACGTTTACAGCAAAGAAAAAGACCTCATAGTAGAAATGGATTGCAGATGTTCTGCTCATCCAGCTTCACAGAAAACTGCAAACTTCCCAGACAAACTATAGCACTGCAAGGAAAGGTACACTTCCACTCCTCTCCAGCTCTTTTCAGATCAATGAGGTGGAATTATGGTGTCTACAAGTGCCACAAATTCTGCCATTTCTTATGTAAATTCTAAACATTCTAAATGTAAATTTAGAATTAATTGCAATAGATTAATTTTATATGTAAAGTTGTTAAGACTTGGCAGCATTTTTTTTCTGCCCACATTTAATTTCAATTTATGATAAATACTAAATGGATAGGTAAGACTCCACATCTAATACATGGACAGCAGAAAATTATGCTTATATACCTAGTTATTAAGCCATCCACTCTATTCAGTATACATATGCATACAGATAATGACTTGTTTTAGGCATAAGCTAAAGTGCAAGAAACCATAATTTTTCTTTTCATATTTCAAAGACTTGTGTGTGTACTTCTATCTCTGTAACTACCTTTAAAACTTTGTATGAAAGTGCTGGATAACATACGAAACCTGTGCTCAGTAAGGATGAGTCTACATTAATACTGCAGTCTCAGAAGCACAATTGTGAATCAAAACTTTCAATCATTTCCATTTACTGCACTTAGGTTCATATTGTAGAGAGGTCCCAGAGCATGTCAACAAGATTCCCATATTCAGGTGAAACTAAACTAGAAGATGACTCCTGAAACACACCTAATTTGCCCCAGCTGCTGAAGAGCATTCAGTGTACTGGAACAGACTAAAAAAGCAATAAAATTCAAACCTCCAGACTCTTCCCTTTCTACCTCTGCCATATGCATACACTGTGGAGGCACCGGATGGTCTTTAGCCCCAAATTCATGCTCTGCAGATCTACTCCTGCTAGGGCAACACTATCCTAATATAGACACTGTTTAGAAGATCAGAAATGAGATTTGCAAGTTCAGTTAACCCTTTTGTAATATTTAGTATGTCAGCTTCTGCAGCTAATCTCTCAACATCTCAAATACTTAATCTCCTGCCTTTATGAGCTTGAATTCATTATTTTTGTACTCAATATAATAAATTTGATAAACACAATTTGATTTGTACTTAATATAATTTGATAATAAATTTGATAAATCAGGAAGATTCAGTAAGAAATTAGCATCAGACCAGGACTGTGTGCAATCATATTGTACTAGAAAACAAGTATACTGGAATACATCATGATCAAAATAAAGCCAATTAAAAAAAAATAAATCGACTTATAAAAAAGTAGTAAAAAAATCAATACTACTTTACGTATTTCTCTCCTGGTGTTTCTTGACTATCACACCAAACAGCTTTAAGAAAACAATACTTAATAAATAAAACAAGTAAATAAAATACTTGGGAGTATGTTGCTTCTACCTTCATAACTACTGACATGTTAATATCCTCCTTCACCCTAACATATAGCCTGATTTTAAAAGACAAGACTATTTCTCTAGATAGTATTTCTTTTCTGCGTTGTAATTTGCAATGTAGTGAAACTCCAATGATGTTAATGGATTACCTGATAATGCAGTAGATAAGAGGGAAGCTTATTTAAAAAGCAGCAGTTGTAAGAATGTTAATAAATACAGGGATGTATATTTCCCAATAATCTTTTCTAGTATTGCTAGGTTTAACTTGGAAATTTAGCACATAAAACACATCCATACAACATATGTGACTTTGGGGTTGTCTTTACAGAACTTTAATTTTGTTTCATGCAGGATTTTTCTTTAAATAAAGAAATTACACCTTTCCAAAACTAACAAAGAAATACATTGTGCAAAAACTCATAAGCAATCAAAATATATTTTTATAAACAAGCAATCTTTCTGTTCTCTAACAGCACCACTAATCAGTTTGTGATCACAGAGGTCTCACTGAGCTATTATTGTCTCTTACCGGGAGTTTGAAAATTAAGGCGTCGCAGCTCCACTGGGTCTGTGGGATGGTGAGAGGGGACCTCCTTGCTGTTGGGTATGCTGCTCTTTCTAGAATCAGATTCAGCCCTCTTCCTGCATGGAGAAGGTGAATACAAGTAAACATAAGACTGAGGTGTTAGCTTGACAAATAAAGGTGCCTGAGTGTTTAATCATTATATTCTAAAGGTGAGATGCTTATTTCTGAAAGAGTTTTTCATCCAGTGCAAAGGTAAAATAATTATGTGTGTTGGGTAGGGCAGCTACAATTTCCAATGGCAAAATGAATCTAAATATAGTAAAGTCAGAGGGAAAATAGTTGCATTCTGCCCTAGACTGATCCTTTAGATCATCATTCTGGGCACCCAAATAGTTAACTATTGTAAGATACAACATAAAACATACAAAAATTCACACTATCCCAATTTAAAAGCTAGCTAGCTATTCCTTTATTAAAAAGTAGCCAATTCTTGAGCCTGTAATTAAAAACAAGCACGCCAAGTTATTATAATTGAATACTTCATATTTTATAGGCACAGTTCTGCATTGCTTATAAAAAATAACCTGCATTCTTTGCATACTTTCAATATGACATAGAACAATACAGAAGACACCTATCCCAGAAGACACCTATTCCTTTCACTTTCTAGGAAGTAAGAATCTGCTCTGTTGCCTCTCATCTCTGTAAGAGCTGCACTACACGGTCTTAATGCATCTGATCACACCTACATATTCAAGGCTCAGTTTCTGTATGAATGTTTTTGAGCAAATTAAGATTTTCACTGCAATTATAGTACTCCTGTTAATCTGTCCAAAACAAGCTGGGCAAGAAAGGAAAAGAAGGAAGGAAGGAAGGAAGAAAGGAAGGAAGGAAGGAAGGAGAGAAAGAAGAAAGAGGAGAGAAAGAAAGGAAGGAAGGAAGAAAAGAAGGCAGAACTATGGAGAACTATGTTACATGAACTGTATCTACCACTCTGCATTTTCATTCAGGAATCTGGAAATTTAATGCTTTAATTTGAAGTGGAATCCTTATTGACTAGTCCTCTGTGAGTTTCTGAATGAAAATGCAAACTGATTGACATTCTTCAGGTAGTATAAAATGAAGATGCAAACAGCGGCAAAAAATTACTTCATGAAAACAGAACTGAGATGATTTTAAGGCTTACGATAGCAAAATCTTTTCCAGGTGTCCAATATTTGCTCTAACTTACCACTATTGTTGTTTACTTTTTCTTTCTTTTATTCTAATTGAGTTACAATACGACAATGCTAAATCTGTTATTATTCCACTGAGCTCCCCTCTTAAAAATGCTCCAACTGATTTCTTGCTGTTCTTGAAATGATGAACACCTGGTGGCATTCAAGAAAGGTGCATACAGCAAGATTCAAAGACTATGCAAAGAATCCAAACAGCAACATCTTGCAGGAATTATTTGAAAATTACTAGTCATATGTTTTTATGAAAAAAAAAAAAAAAGTGTTTTGATGTAAAAACATTCCATCTGTTCTCTGGTGAATACCTTAACACATGTATTAGCTTCTCTTTAGTAAAGCAATGAAGACTTAAACCTGATTCTTCTCATTTTACTCTTTTTAAAAAAATTATTATGGAGAAAGTTGAAATTCCATTTCTACTTTTGATTCTGACTATCTCAAACTCCTACCACAGTAGCACAATGCCCTAGTGTTATTTCTTCTTAAGCAAATGTGTGTGGTGCAGCTTTCAAGAAGTATTTTTATCTGTATTTCCTTCTACTGAAGTCTAGGCATCAGTGGAACTGTCCAGAGACAAGATTAATTTACCTTTTTTTCCACTGCCACCAGTACTGGGCAGCACAATATCATATTAATCTACTAAAAGCACTAAAATATCTTCTAATCATATATCTGAATATTTTGAATAATTCTAAGACAATAGAATGGTTTATTGTTTATTATTATTCTCAGGATCATTCTGGTTTTCTTGTATCTTTCCAGATTATACAAGACATCACAATTCTTTCAAATTATGCAATGGTTTTGAGACAGGTGGAAAAAAATCTACAAAGGATAAACGAGATCATCATATAATTTTCACTTGTAGAACTGTAAGTCAGCACTGAGTCTATGTGTACGGAGCATTATGGAGATTTAGAGCAGCTAACACTTCAACCACAACCAGGCATTCCTTCAACAGCTTTGGTTATAGCAAAGAACTACCGTTTTAACTTCATTAAAACACAAATAAACCCATGTGTACATCATATAGCTGTGCCATCTCTTGAAAATGTACCTCATGGAGACAAAAACACAGTGAAACTTGGCTGCATATGTTACATTACTTTTCAGTGCTGTAAACAACATTAACAAATCTTTCAGTTGCCTTCATATTGATAGATTACTGTCTGCATTCACTTAGATTGACAGATGCTTTGTCTTAGATAATTATCATAACTTTTTTTCTTTTTGTCTCCTTTTCTGGATTAAATGAAGGGTGATTACTTTTCACTTCTCACCTGTCAGGTTTACTGCTCCATTTTAATGCAGCAAAGAGGGGAGAAAAGGTGAAATGTTAGTTGACCAGCAGCAAACAGGGTAAGCATGACAACAGGAGATGCAAGAAATGTTGACTTATAGTAAAGATATATAACTAAACCAAATTAAGAAATGACGGTTCATCAAAATATCTAATGCTTGGGAATCACAGAATAAATGGAGGACACAAGTCCAAAGTGAACCTTCTTCTGCTGGAAAAAAACTTGTATTTTAGACATTATCTGCAAAGCAGTGCCACCTCAAATTTTAGCCAGTGAGATAATGGAGAATGGGTGTTTAATTTGAGCTATCAATGTAATGTTAACATTACACTGACAAATGACATCTCACTAAGATGTAGTTCCCCCTTACATTCTAATGAGACGAGAGATGAGAGGAGGGAGGAGAGGAAAGATGAAAGTGGAGGTCATAGGAGAAAGGGGAGAAAGGGAGTAGAAGAGGGAGAGAGAGGCAAGCGAAGAAGAAGGTTAAGTACATGAGATACGTAAGACTTGTACTAAAAAAAGAAAAAAATTAAAACTTTTAAAACTATTTTACAAAACCAGGTAATAAAAAGGCAAGAAATTTTTAACAGCACCCTGGAAAGTAAGGTAAGCATAAATCATTCTCCAACAAAGTATTACACACCTTTTTAGATCTACATGGAATGTCATGTACTTGAAGACTACAGTGATCTATATAGATCTGTAGTAATCTATGATCTGTAAAGATCAGCTAAACAAGGAAAAAAATTTAGCATCTCCCACCAACAGGTTCTATTATACACACACTGCAAATAAGGTGTTTGTGTATCTTTCTGTCTGTCTCTTGATCATAATAAACAGGGGTTCTACAAACTTGTAATAGCCTGGAGTCTGCAATGACCAGATTACTCACATGTTATGAAAAAATCTTTACAGAACCCTTCATCATCAATTAAGATTCCCCCATTTTCATTTCTGTGCTTCTTTTAACACTTTTTTTCCCTTAGAAGCATGTTTCTTCTTATAGCTCAAGATTCAGCAGGTGGCCAGCAGGTTGAGGGAGCTGATTCTGCCCCTCTGCTCCATGCTGGTGAGACCCCATCTGGAGTACTACATCGTGTTGGAGCAGGTCCAGAGGAGGGCTGTGAAAATGATCAGAGGGATGGAACACCTCTCCTATGAGGAAAGGCTGAGAGAGTTGGGGTTGTTCAGCCTGCAGAAGAGAAGGCTTCAGGAAGACCTTATTGTGGCCTTTCAGTACTTAAAAGGGGGCTTATAAGAAAGATGGGGACTGACTTTTTAGTAGCGATAGGACAAGGGCTAATGGTTTTAAACTGAAGGAGGGGAGATTCAGACTAGATATATGGAAGAAATTTTTTACGATGAGGGTGGTGAGACACTGAAACAGGTTGTCCAGAGAGGTGGTAGATGCCCCATCTCTGGAAACATTCAAGCTCAGCCTGGACAGGGCTCTGAGCAACCTGATGTAGTTGAAGATGTCCCCGCTCCTTGCACAAGGGTTGGACTACATGACCTTTAAAGGTCCCTTCCAACCCAAACCATTCTATGATTGTATGATTCAGAGTGCCAAAGTTTACTATGTTCAAAAGATTCAAGCTTAGGCTGTTGTCTTCTGAATCAAATAAAAAAGCTGCACTTTATGAGAATAAACAACACAAAGTCTGTCAATATGGCTTTCATTTCTTTTCCCTGTAAATGGAAACCCGCTCCGCAAACAAACCTGACTCTAGAAAGATCTAGAATGAGGAACATTTTGCTCTTCATCAGCGAAAGGTTGAAATTAGAGAACTTGTGATTTCTTAAAAACCAGGAGGAATAGCCACATAAATTCGTACGTTGGGGAAAAAAAAAAGAAAAGGGATGAAGGGATGCTTCATGGGGACATGCACTCCGTTTCTAGTTTGTCAGCTTCTGACATACATGGAACAATTTCTAGAGCTCTTTAACATTCAGTACCTGGGTTCCTAACCATCTAAATCCTGTGTAACTGAACATGTATCACACATTCAAAAGAGAGTCGAAAGTATTTACTGTAGCTTTGCCTAAGCTGTAGGTTGCAGCAGGGTAGTGCTTTATCAAAACCACCTGGAGATATAAACTGTGACTCAAACAGCCCTCATAATGGTTAGGCATTGCCTCTAGGGGAGACAGCCTGCACCATCTCTTCATCTAGCTAAGTGTTTGCCCTTGTTTGAGATTTTGGGTGTAAATCTTACTATGCTCTATATTTTACTCCATGTTTGAACCAGCAAAAAAAATATTTTCTTGAGGGCAAGAATACAACCAAAAAGAAAGTGATGTTTAGTTAATTTACTTAGATCCCTAAACGTGATTGTTTAGATTTAAGTCCAATAGATTAAAGATCTGCTCCAAAATAATTGTCTCCCTTCCCTATGACTGCAGGGTGGTATCACTGAACTGGTCACTGGCCAAGTCAGTTCCGTTTGCCAAGACATCAACTCCAGCAAGGTAGGAAATTCATTCATAACTCAGGAAAAAAAAAAAAAAAAAATTACTGTGTGGATAGTTGAACACTGGAACAGGTTGCCCAGAGGTTGTGGAGTTTCCATTCTTCAACATACTGAAACTTGTCTGGACATGCCTCTGAGCAACCTGCTGTTGCTAGCCATGCTCTGAGCAGGGCTGGGATGGGGCAATCTCCAGAGGTGTGACCCTTTGGTTCTGTGAATCTGTGAGCTCTTCTGTACACAGTACATTAATAGGCTTCAATTATGTTGGATATTATATTGCATCCAATGACAACAAAAGGTACTCTTCAGTATTTTCCCCATCTATTACTGTTAAGTTTTAAGCTGCAATGAGCTTTTGGGTATAGTCTAATACATGATCCAAAAATCTTTCTATGCTGTACCTTTGCTTTCAGATTTTAAGAAGAGTAAATGCAGAGGCAATAATCTTTATACAAACTGACCAACAAATAATAAAGGGGTCAAATATGCACACCTAATCTTTGAGACAGTTAAATATGCTTCACACCAACCCATGCAACTTATCCACACTATCTGTGATAGCACCTGTTTTAACAGAAGGCAAGACTTCTCCCCTTAAAATGATTCTTCTAGAAACCGCAGTCATCCTTTCTGTATGATTGAAGTTAAAATGTAAAAGTAATACTGTAAATCATGAGATTAGCAGTCCAAGTCTGTTCATAAAGGCTTCTATGGACAAAGGGAATTAAGCATAGTTGACCATTATTTGAGTTACTACCCACTGCACTTCAAAAGACATGGTCATTTCCCAGTCGTCTTCTTCCCACTGCACATCCCTCAACATCATCTTTCCCTTTTTAATACTTTTTGCATGTGTTTTCATGTATTAGACAGATATCCTCTATCCTTTGTTTTCTTCTCCCCCATCATACCTGTTGCACTTATGCCCCAATATATCCTAGACATATACTTGTAAAATTTCCTGTGTCCATGAGAATTTCTTCATTTCCTACTTTTTATTGTGTATTTTTACCATGTCCAATGTAGCCACAGTAATTCCCTTTAACAGAGTTAACTCAGAAATTAAATGTCACTGTTTTCTCAAAGCACCATGCTAAATATCCCTACTGTCTTGTCTAGTTATTGCTGTTCTACAGACAGTAAAGCTATCAAACTCTAGCTGTTAGCTTGCATCCAGGTTGCATACTCTAGAAAAAAAATATCCAATGATATATTACTTTTTTATAGAAATGACAAGTTCACAAAGGACCACAGACTGGCCAAACTGCAGTCATCATTTCTCAGAGGTAATTTGCCAAATCAGTGCAGTTTAACAATTTACAGCTTATAGTTGAAAATAGAAAAATAAATAAATACATATGGATATTTGCCTGAACACTTCTAGTACCAGTAGTGAATAACAGATGGAAAACGTACCCCCCCCGTTTTCAATGAATGACAATCTCTTCACACTACTGGATGAACAAATTTTACCTGCTCATTTGTGGAATGTGCCTATAATTTTTTTGGTAATAGAATCAAAGATTGTTATTACAGTTCCATAAAAGTAATCAATATTTCCAGAAGCAGTTACACATCTGCTTTATATGCCATTGTTTGGATTTGTTTTGTAGTATAGAAGTTTTACTTTTAGTACTCCAAAATAATCAGAAGAAACAAGTATTTCACTTTTAGCACATCTCTAATGACCAGTTTTTGAAGTGACAGATAGGCACAGAAGTTCATTGGCTGCTAATTAATTAGACTGGTTGAGATTGTAGCCACTAATAGAAACCTTCAGGAGACATAGTATCTGCAAACAATAGACTGTGTATTGTGCCGCTGTATGGTTACAGGCCTAAAGAACATTCTATAAATGTATATCTATTTGGAATCCAAAGCTAAGGTTAACCCTGGACTGTTTTTTTACTGCTGAACGGAGAATTTTCTTTCCAAAACCTGAAGGCAGCTTTCTACATGCAACTTCAGAGGTATCTGACTGGGGACACTTAGGGTGCGAAGAGCATACAGGGTAGCAGGATCTAAATATTTATATGCAGGGGATAGCATCATAGCCATTAGTTTTAGAAGACATACTCCATTTAATGAAATTATCCCTGGTGCACGCCCCCTGGCAAGGTCACAGCATCTTTATAGTATTCCCCAATTATACTTTACCAGTATTTTTCAAAAATGTATTAGGAAAAAAATCTAAACATTAAAATAAACTTTGTGGGTTTGATGCTTTGGTTTTGATTAAGTATCTTGACCCCTGTGAACTCATTTACACTGTACAAACTGCTGTGTATAAATTCAGCCATCATATACAGTTTTCTTCCAGTATGTTGTAAGGCAGAGGAAATCCTTTGTGTAATAGCAAACCTACATCTGTGTCATAGACAGTGATCTCATTGCAAGATTAGCAGAAAACAGCTTCTAATGTTTGTTTAATCTCTCAGTTCAGAGCTTCAAATTCATATAGATACACTGCCAAATTGAGGCCAACTGTCAAAAGTAAAAACTCAAATTACTTGAGTGGAGAGGAAAATCACATTTAACATCAAGCTGAATGTAACCCCTAATGTATTACTATTATACATCTAAAAATAAGTCTTAAAAAGTCAAATGTGTGAATTCCATACATATTTATATGCAAGCAGATATTTTCTTCACAAACGTATGCAAAGTGGAAAAAAACATTTAAATGCAGAATGTTAATAGAGTGTCATCAGCAGAAGAATGTACCCATATACCTGTAATTATTGGAAACTTTCAGTCAACCTACTAAAATTTCTGCAGTGTTCTGGAAACCATTAATAAATCCGGAAATACCCCAAAGCAATGACAGTTTCTACTGCAGTACAAAAAAATGTAGTGTGGAACAGTTTTATAAAATGGCCAATATATCAGAAAGCTACACACCTGGTAAGAAAACTAAAAAGTAAACTTACCTTTTATAAAGAAGTATAGCAATAACAATACAGATGATAAACACCACTGCAAGAACTGGTCCAACAACCCAAATCAAGCCTTCTTCCTCATCTGTAATTGGTTGGGGATCAAGATCCATCGACACAACAGGATCAGAATACGGGCTGGTTGCATACATGGTCTATACAAATAAAACAAATCTTACTTAATGATAAAGGAGTGCATTTAAAATATTAACTATCCTAGATCTAGAATAAATCTATACAAGAAAATGATGCAATGAAGAGAGCAATGTGAAAATGCTATTTTTCTTCAAGTCAGGCAGTATATAAACTTGCAAACTGAACAGTGTGTTATTATTACTGACGTTATCTTCTGCTCCACATATTAGCAGTGATCTGCAGACAAATAAGATAAAACAGTCCTTCAAAGAACAGTTTGCAACTTAAGCAGAGAATGAGAGAAAGTATTAGGAAGCTGAGGAATATAACCTATCAGTTACTCATTTTTGGGTTTTGTTTTAGTTTCATATTGGCTTAACACTATTTGTTCCTGCAATATATGAAAGGATAATTCCGAAAGAATGAGAGTACTACAGGTAAAAATAAAGGGGACTGAATGCAGGAGGTTCCTAGAAAAGGGTCCTATGGCAATAATAGGGTGCATTTTGATCAGTCAAAAGCTGTCTGACAAACAGAGTGTTACGAAGATGGAGACAACTAGAATTTAAGACTGTAAAATGGGAAGCCACTGTAGAATATGAAGGGAAGCTAAATACTCAGCCTTTCTTATGGATGGATCTAGAATTATGAACCAACAGAGGCCACTGAAAATCTCTGCCCTAGTGGATGGTATAAAGCCAGCTGGCCTAGGATAAGACCTGTGATAAGAAAATAATAACTTTTTTTTATTCTGGCCTGACCTGAGATGTCTGATCTATGGCTGAGTGCAGAGTTAAAATTAGAGACAGGAGAGGTTGAGGAGTCAGCCTGCTAAAATTGGATCATGTAAAGAACTCTGAGCTACAGTAATGTCAGAAGTCAAGAATAGTTTGTACTTGTTTCTTGTCTTTGCTGGAGTGTCTCCACCAGGACTAAACTAGCATTTGAACTACATCTCTTGCAAAGGACTTAAAAACTTGATTCAGCAGTAGATCAGGAATGCCAGCTAAGATAGATAAGATAAGGAGAAGAGATTAGTTTTCATTTACCATGTTTGCACTGCATTCTGAAAGATGCCCTAAACCAGGACAAGTGATATCAAAGGAGATGTTTTTTATACTTCATTTGCCTTGTTTTGGGCTCTGGGCTACGACAGTGTCTGGGTTTAAGGTTAGAGATAGGATTAGGACTGGCAAAGCTAAGGCACTTACACTAGCTGGTACTGAGCTAGTACCCATGCCAATGATGTCCAATTAACATTATGCTCTTTTACTAAACGTGGCACCAAACATTTCAAAAGTCTGTGACTGCTGTTTAGAAACTGGGGAGTCTCCATGTTCCATTCCTGAAATACCTGAGCTGAATGAATTTTTTTTCCCAGCTTCAGTATTCTCAAAAGATAGAAAAAAGCCTGTTGCTACAGTAAGAAACTCTTTGTATTTAGCCTCTTTCTTCGGATTAGGCAGAAAAAATGTCTGGAAAGGGATATAGAAGTATACTGAGGGATAACAGTATGAGCACTTACTACCTGTTCTCCAATAAATAGGATTTGGCTTTTCATTTTCAACCAACCTGTATTAATGACTAATTTAAAGGCAATTATTATTTTGCCAAATTTATTGGGTTTTATTCCTTCCTTTTGATATCATGCTTAATGTATTTATAGACTGTAATCATAAGCTCCCTCAGCTTCCATTTCACTAAGTTAAACAAATTCAGACCTCCTCATGCCCTCTTGTAAAGCATGTTCTCCATTCTCCCAATCAACGGAGAAATTCTGTGTTCTGTAAAGGAGAAACCTTATGTAAAAATATTTTGAATATCAGGAGAAACATTCCTTGCAAGTTACAAGTCATACACCAGTAGGATCTATAGTCCTAGAAGAAAACCAGCTATATTGAGAGCAGATACACTGGAGCACTGGGAGTTGAAGCTCACTCACCCTTACAAACGCTTCATTCTTTGTGACTACTTCATGCTACTTAATCACATAGATGCTTCAGATGGCATGCTAAACCAGATATTGTCTATACTGTAAGCTTAGTAATGTCTTTTGAAATCTTCAACGGTAGGCCCCTGGAGATATTTTGCCATACCGGCCTTTTCAGCTGAAAATTTACAACTCTATTTATTCCTGCTTTTTCATCCTGATTTCTGTCTAACAAAGTAATAACCTTAGGGTTATATGAAATGACCAATCCCTTAATTAATTGTTTTGGGTTTGTGTGATTGGATTTTGGTAGCAGGGGAGGGGCTACAGGGGTGGTTCCTCTGAGAAGCTGCTAGAAGCTTCCCTGGCTCCAAGTTGGACCCGCCTCTGGCCCAGGCCGAGCCCATCAGTGACGGTGGCAGCGCCTCTGGGAGAACAGATTTAAGAAGGGAAACCTGCAGCAGAGAGGGGAGTGGGATGTGAGAGAAACCCCTCTGCAGGTACCGAGGTCAGTGAGGAAGGAGGGGGAGGAGGTTTGCTGGAGGAGAGGATGCCCTTGCAGTCCATGGTGAGGCGGCAGGCTGTCCACCCCAAGCCCATGGAGGGGAGCCGGGGAGCAGATGCCCACGTGCAGCCCGGGGAGAAAGAAGCCCACGCCGGAGCAGTGGGATGCTCCCAAAGATGGCTGTGACTGCATGGGAAAGCCCCCGCTGGAGCAGCCTGTGCCTGAAGATCGGCCCATGGAAAGGACCCACATTGGAGCAGTTTGTGATGGACTGTCTCCTGTGGGAAGGACCCCACAGTGGAGCAGGGGAAGAGTGAGGAGTCCTCCCCCTGAGGAGGAAGGAGCAGCAGAGACAACGTGTGATGAGCTGATGCCAACCCCCATTCCCTGTCCCCTGGTTCCTCATGGCGGGAGGAGGTAGAGAAAATAGGGAGTGAAGCTGAGCCCTGGAAGAAGGCAGGGGTGGCGGGAAGGTGTGTTAAGATTTGGTTTTACTTCTCATTATCCCTGTTCTGATTTGATTGGTAGTAAATTAAATTGATTTGTTTTATTCCCCAAGTTGAGTCTGGTTTTCGCCTGTGATAATAATTGCTGAGTGATCCCTCACTGTCCTTGTCTCGACCCACAAGCTTTTCGTTATATTTTCTCCTCCTCATCCCATCAGGGGGAAGGAGTGAGCAAGCAGCCTTGTGGTGCTTTGCTGCCAGGTGGGCTTAAACTACGACATTAATATAGAAAAATAATTAAGGAATTGTACTTTGTATCAAAAAAATCAATTTTAGTACAGGTAATTTCTGACACAGAGATTTTTGGCCATCTAACTTTATAGCTAAAAGCTGTCTATTTTCTCCAGTTTGAACCTTTCTGATGCAGTGTCTTTAGAATTCTCTAAGTCACCACTGTCAAAAAGTGACAGTGATTTGATTTATGTTAGAGTTTCCAGGAGGCACTTATTTTCAAATGAAGCTATGTATCCAAAAGTATTAAAATTGAAACTGCTTCCTCATTGTGTTTAAGTGGGCAAATTCTGTTGACATCAAGAAAGCAATTGTAAAGTTACACACTGGAAAGATTTGACTAGAATTCAGATTATTGGTGCCATAGTTTCAAGTGGTTGAGCCAGCAAATGTCCCTGTCAGGTTTAGGTACCAATTAGAAAGATACCATATTACACAATGTATGTTAAAATATTAATATGTATTGCAACTTCTTTCAACAGTCCTATTTCTGTCTTTTTTTTTTTAAACTGTATTACATGCAGTAGATTAACTGAAGCATAAAGGGATATAACTACAAGATGAATTACATAAAGAGGAACGACAGCTCATTATTTAGCTCACCTCAGGAATTTTCCTTATTATTGAATTATTTTCTAACTTTCTAATAATTCACTGATAAAGTTCTTAGGGAATGAATGTAACTAAAGAGGGTAGCTGTGCATGTCTCTGATTCAATGGCTCTTTCCAAGGCAAGAGAGGAACTCTTTTTTAAATACATTGAGAAAGATGCTGCTGTGAAGTTCATGGCTTAGAACCTGTGTCAATGATCTCAAATAACAGAGCATGTAATTTGTGAAGGATCACAACACAGCTAATAGAAGGCAATTCTTACTTTTCAGTTATACACAGAAGTATATACACATAAAGTTGCAAGCAAAATAGAAAAGTTCAAGGAATTAATTGGAACTAAGCAAAGACACTTGCTTTAGAGATGCTCTGACAAATACTGTAAAAAAATATATATTTGGGAGTGAAATAAGCATCGAAAAACTATTTTCATGATTGTGGAAAGGTAATTTTGGGATTGAAAAATATTAACTAACTTACAGATTCTGAGTGCTCCATTACAGCCAACACAAAGAAGACATATTCTTGACCACTCTGCAGTTGCTTATTCTCAAAGCCACCGTAATGCTTCTTATCCCCCAACGTGAACTCCGTAGGAAGAACTTCAAAGTGAGCTGCAATATATGGCTTTAATTCAACTTCCCTCCCAAGACGAATGCTTCTGCGTTTCCTAGCTATCTCCTTAAGCAGCTTTAGAATGAAGGGAGGGAAAAGAGAGGGAGACAGAGAGAGAGAAAGCAAGAAAAGAAAGATAATTGTAAACAATTTTAATGTAACTTATTGACAATGTAATGACAAAATTTAATGCATGACCAGGAACTACAAAAATACAATTTATCCACGTTTCATGGGGCATATCAGTATCACTAAATTAGTTGTTGCAAAATCTTCCAATTTCTTGTCATCCTTGTTAAGATAAGATACTAGGTAGCAATTGCACTGCCCAGGCTACAAACATAAAACAATTAGAACAGTTTTCAGTGTCTGACATTGTTGTCTCTGGGGGAAAGAAAAAAAACTAATGAAGTAATATGTCTTCTCTGAGGACATATATATACACAAATCATATTACACATCATATATGTATATGTGTATGTATATGTATATATATATGAAGTAAGTCATAGCATACAATCATAGAATCATTTATGTTGGAAAGGACCCTTAAGACCATCAAATCCAACTAACCTAACACTGCCAAGTCCACCACTAAACCATGTCCCTAAGCATGAAGTCTACATGTCTTTTAAACACCTCCAGGCATGGTGACTCAACCACTTCCCTGGGCAGCCTGTTCCAATGCTTGACAACCCTTTGGTGAAGAAATTTTTCCTCATATCCAATCTAAACCTCCTCTGGTGCAACTTGAGGCCATTTCCTCTTGTCCTATCATTTGCTACTTGGGAGAAGAGACCGACACCCACCTCGCTACAATCTCCTTTCAGGTTGTTGTAGAGAGTGGTAAGGTCTCCCCTGAGTCTCCTTTTCTCCAGGCTAAACAATCCCAGTTCCCTCAGCCACTCCTCATAAGACTTGTGCTCCAGGCCCCTCACCAGCTTTGTTGCCCTTCTTTGGACACGTTCCAGCACCTCAATGTCTCCTTGTGAGGGGCCCAAAACTGAACACAGTGTTTGAGGTGCGGCCTCATCAGTGCCAAGTACAAGGGAACAATCACTTCCCTAATGCATAATAATATTTTCTGCCTCCCTATGAACTTGCAAGGTATCTTCTTACCTCCTGTTTGATACAACAAAACTTAGTAAGTCATACGATGTAATTATTTAAAAACGAGGAATAAACCCCACAAAATTGAAAAAGAATCCTAATTTTTTAAAATCAATTTATAATAACTATTTTTAACTTTTTCTGATAACTCTGAAATACAAACAACTCAATACTAAGTAGTGATGAGTAACTTTTTTTTTTGTTTCTTTAACATGAGGACTACCAAGCACTCTGGCAATATTAAACTCCTTAACATTTCAGGGAAAAAGAGCACTTTCCAATGTACTTCACAAACAGTAAATGAAGTGCAGAAGGGTTTATATGAGTGATTTGTAAACATATCTTACATCCCAAACCCAAAATTTACTTCCATTTTACTTGTTCAAAAGGACCAAAAGTTGTATTCTTCATGGCTTGTACAACACTACACCATAGATTCGTGATAGAAATCAATAACAGGACCTATGAATCCTAAGACGACTTTTATACTGCTAGACTACAAAATAGTATCTACCACCCTAATATACACAACCCTCACATCAGAGGGTTTTCTGATATAGCTTTTCCTTGTTTCATAAAATATTTCTTCTGAAGAATAAAGCTAAAATTTACATCAGCACATTTACGACAAGATTAGATGCTAGGCTCAAACTTGTAAAACATATACTAACTAATGAAGGAACTTAAGTTCAGCTGGTATAATCCATTGATTAATTACTTATTAAATCAGAAAAATGCTCATTCAGTATCTTTTATCACTTTTTTTCTATTACTGGCATACAACTAATATTAATCTGATTTGACTACAAGGAGCCTGAACTTTTCCTGGGTGATAAGTGATGATTCCTAAGGCCTCTGTATGGTTCCCCCTCATTTTTCACCTATGAAGCTTATTCAATGTCCTGTAGTCTCATACTGCAATCATACATTTTTCGAAGGTCACAGAGCTGGTTTAGGCTTTTCAGCACACAAACAGTGCTAATACAATACATTGGCACAAACGTCTTTGGTAGGACACAAATCTCCAGAGCTAGATAGAGAACAATAAAAAAAGAGAGTAAACTCTAATCTTTAGTATATATTTTCATTTTAAAGAACATGTTTAGTCAGGGAAGCTCTCTCTTGCTTCAGCCTGTCCTTCAGTGTTAGGCCTCAGCTTAGCTAGCACATCGTGTTGTCTTCCCCACATGGGATCTTGTATTTTGCAATTACACAGTTAACAATTCCAATGCATGTAAAACAATCTACTATTCACTCTGCTGCTGAGACAGAAGTTTTTAATACTGATTACTTTAACATCCCCTCTCATTGAAGTACACATTTCACACACAGGCTACAGACAGACAAGGAAGCAACCTGTACTATTTGGATCCAAACTTCCTTTGCACTGAGGGCATTTGGATGTTACCCCATCAAAGACCTACGCAGTCAACTGTTTTCCAGCTCTAAGGCTGAGTCTGTTCTCTGTTGCAGAGATTTTACATGCATTTAACTCTATCAGTTTCCATGCTCCAACACAAAAGCTAGTACACTGCAATAGATCCCCTGAGCAAAAAAGAACTGGCCATAATTTGAGACTAGAAATCATTATTCATTACTCAAAGACTCTATTACAATCAGCAGTCCGTATTTCTCTTTCATTCTTCCTAAACTGTTTAATGAGCAGCTAGAGTAAATTTGCATGATACAAAAATGAGGGCAGTAAAGAACTGTAGTATTAAGCTTTCTATTTAGTCACTTTACTGAAGGTGACTCTCACATCTGTTGGCAGCTTCCTATGCCCTGGGTAGAGTTACTGACTGCAGAACATGAGGCAGAGACTAATCGAAGTTTGTTCCAGGTTGCTTCAGCCCTTATAAGATCTGCTGAGGGAAGCACTTTGTGAAAAGTTTGTATCTATACGAAGCCATCTTTTATAAAGATAGTAATAGCTATGCAGAGGGCTGAGCACTGACTATCCTGAAGTCTGATGAAACACTAAGGTAATAATGTGATATGTATATTAACTGGAAGTCAGGACCTGTAAGTACTGCAGTACGAGGAGAGGTGCATGGCTTGAGCCAACCCTGAAGATAAATGACATTTTCATTTCTGGGTACAGTTTCCTCTGGAATTTAAAGTTATTTGTGTGGCTACCTCAGATAAATTATTTGTCATATGTTTCCAGATTACACCTTGTTTACAATTTAGATTGTAAATAACTCATAATAAAATGTCAAAATAATGCAAGAGTACTACAATCAAAATTAGATTGAGACTGAAAAGGGAAGAAAAATGTTTGATCTTAATTAATTCTTGCATTTGAATTAGTAACATAAAATGCATATATTTAACAGATTGCATTGTTGAAGTACTGTATTACAGTGGGTGAAGTGATCAGAAACTGAGTTTTGGCTATGAATGGTAAAAGTTAATTAGCCTGAGTCAAACAAAATGTGTTCAACTTTTCCAAAGGCGGTTATTCATCACCTAAGGCCAGCTAAACTTAGGTGTGTTTGTGTGTAGATAAAAATTTTGCCTGTGACATTGATTACACATGATGGAGTAGACCTCAGGTGAACCTCTGGCCTCATTCATGTTTCATATATAAATGGGGTTGTTGCCAAATATCATTACTTGCACATTTATCTCCTGTTGTACTTTACACCAGGATTTCCATAAAATTACTGAATTAAGAATTAACATGCAGGCTTTTCTTTAGGCTTTATTGCGTACAAATCTAAAGTAATCCCACTAGGTAATACTTACTGCAAATCATAATATTTTGTTTATATTTCATTTATTTGCATTACATCTATTTAAAGTCACTAGATCCCATGATATTAAAAATCAAAAGAAATTTTGAGTTAATAAAAAAGGATTGTATCTCTAATAACTATTATTTTCTGATACACAATATCTAGTCCATTGTGTGCTCTTTTAAGATTCTGTATCTCTCTTAGTTTCTTTCAGAAGTGAGATTCAAGAAACCAGAAAGATTAGGTAACTACAAGGAGGCTGGAGAGTCTTTTGGACTGGTCAGTTATGTACTGGCATTAACACTCCAGTGTAGTGTTTTCAGCAAATGCTTTCTTTCTGACAATCTAAGCAAAGTATTTGGAACATACCCCTTTGAAAAATCTATTCCCAACCATTTCTCATACTAGCGATATCTGAGACTACACTAAAAAAGGATATGCAGAAGTATCTTCACTTCACCATCAGGAACTATTTGCTCAGAGAGTAGTGTGGTTAGTTTTTGTGGGTTTTTTTTCCAAATTTATTTATTGTGTCATTGCTTTCACATGTTTGTCAGGAGTAGTACAGCTAGTAACAATATGCATATATTTTCTAAAGCTGGAAGAAAAACAGTCTTTTAAGTAATAGAAACTGGATGAAATTAGCATGAAATACAGTTGCTGCCTGCTTTTGTTTTTTTTGCCACTCAGTACTTACTATATGTGTTGGTGGCAATTGTAAAAGATCTATCAAGGGATTTAGTTCTTTATCAGAAATAATTTTCATTTTCCAGTCAATGCATATCTTATTTTTTCCACCATTAATTCTACAATGTGGTCTCAATTATATCAGTAGAAGTGGGAAACAACCCATCCTGACCCAAATATTTCTGAATTAATAAATGCTCTTTATCAATCTGTTATACAGATTAATGCACCACATCTTGCAGGATGATTAAAATGACCCTTTGTTATGGGAATCAGCAGGACCCGTAGAATTTAATTGCCAAAAAGTTTGATGTCATCTGGCACCTGTCCTTTAATCTCTTAACGCTGCTGAATGTGACTATGATCTTTGGATGTTAAAAGTGGGTGGTAATATTAAATCAGTTTTCCATTAGTGTATGGATCTTGCTGTCACAGTTTTACTGTTTAACCATATTTGATGTCACCTAGGACTATGATCATGAGCTGATGGCATTTACAGTCCAAGTTCTTTTAAAGGGAAGACGTTAATAGATCAAAGCAAGTCATCACTACAATTCAATCAAATGAGATGATCACATAAATGAAACTTGTGAAGAGGAAACACCGGCTTCAGTCAGTCAGCAGTAACGAAAACCATGCCTTCCTTTGAACAGTTTTTATTTAATCTTCTGATTAAGGATTCTCCTGTTGCGTATGTATTCTTCTTTGCCTTTTCTGATCAGAACACAGACTAAAGACTGAAAGACCTCTGTTTATATCTTGGAAGCTTTCTACAGCAGTGTTAGTTTGGTGAAGATCTTTATTTTCCTTACATTTTGTGCAAACATTGAAATTGGTATCCATTTTGTCAATGGGAGGGGGAAAAAAAGCCTTGTGATTGCTCACAGATGATCACTTGTTTCCAGTGATTGTATTATGGGGAAGCATACGGTGAAGCATCTCTGTGACATAAAACCCTTGAATCCACCAAAAGAAAATAGGAAGATAGACAGGATCCAGTCAAAAGATCACAAAATCAGGAGTAAAGAAACTGACTTTGATCTCTGGTCTTTGAATTGCAGAGATATCACAGGTACAAATTACCATAGCATCTGAATGATATCTAAAATCCTAGGCAGATACAACAATAACAATAGTAACACCACCCACACCACTTGTCTTTTGTACACGGCTTTCATATGGGGCTCTCAAATGAGCTTTACAATGATAAATATTAGCATTATTCAAAATTTACAGATTGAAAGAAGAAAGAAAAGTTCACATGAGCTATATTGTCCTTCAGTAAAAGAGAGGACAGGACTGAATGCTGACACTATACTTCCTGGAATTATTATTATATCAATAACATAATTAATTGATTTCTAGTATTATTTGGCTTATTCCTAAAATGAAAGTACTTCCACTCTTTGGATTAATATCCTTCATAGTGTCAAATGATGACACAATGTTGCTCTTTCCTACTTTAGTCATTTATTTCTGAGCACAAACTGTCAGCAGGATGGAGACTACTGTAAAAGTTTTCTAACCAGAAGCATTACAGTATGTGAGAATCTGGTAAAAACACCACAAGAAGGTCAGATGTTAAACTGCAGTGCAAATTGCAATTTAGTATTTGTTACAGGCTTAGTAAACACTCCACTAATGAACTAGACCTTTATTAGCGTTCATATCATTGGTGATTAAGCTTTTGCTGACAACTCATTTCACCTCCTGCACTTTTGCATCATGCTTTACAATAGGAAAAGAATAAAATATTAATGCCAACAAAGATCAGACACTTTCTGTGCTTTATTGCAACTTAATGTCTTTATTGTCTTCTAATTTAAGTAATTTGAACTTTTGTTTCAGTCCCCACAGGCTAATTCAAATATAAATATAAAATATCCTGACAACCAAAACTTCTAAAACTGGTGAGTTAATCACATACCACTAATAAGATTGTTTCTTTAATAAAGGAGAAGACGACAACAAAAACACAGTACCTCATCTAGTTCCATTTCATCTGGACTCTCCCATGGTTTGATAAACTTTCCACGAGACCTCTTCAAAGGCACAATAACTATGTAATAACCTCTGTAAAGGAAACAGTTGGACAAAAGTGAAGTTGAAGGAAAAGGAATAGACGAATTGATGGAGTAGGTGCCTGTTCAGAGGAACTTAAGAGAAAAGTGGTACGTTGAGAGCAAACTTTTGTACATTATTATGCCACTGCAGCCTTCCAAACATAGTTGTGAAGGTTCACACTCTTGAAACACATCCAGTGTAAAACATTTGACAACCAAATAGCACTACCTGCCTTTTCATGTAAACACATAAATATGTATAAGGAAATTTAATTACAATGTTCTAAAATGCCTACATGTTTGACTGCAGTTTATTATTTAATTTGAAATACAAGAGCCATGGGATATTTGTGCCTTGTCACCATCACACTGGGAAAAAAACCTAAACCCCTAAATTGAAACATATTATCATATATTTAAATCTCAATTATCAACCCACCTTCCCCCATTTTCATGTATAATCAAAATAGTAGGTTAACATAATGTGTTTGCTGATGCCAATATCATTATAAACAGAAAATAAAGAAGACATAGCATACACTCCACCTACACACTCTTTACTTTAGAGTATCAATCCCCATCAGCCTTATCTACTTAAGTATTCCGTTCAGTCATAGACAGAAGAGTTTCATGTATGCTCTCTTTACAGCTAGGATTTGCAAATTACATATATCAGTTTTCATCAGAAACATTTTCCTGAAAATATCTTCCTCCTCCCCCCCATGGAGATGAGTAAATTATACTTTCTAGTATAACAGAGATATGGCACTTTCCTTGTTTCCTTCACAAAGTCTGGATACATGCCAGGCAGATCCATATTTTCACATTAGTGTAAGGAAAGAAGCAGTAGAATCACAACAGCAGGACATCCAGGATAGTATAATATACATCTTCTTGATAAGCACACTTGTCAAAAAGTCAAGCACTCTCCAGCTCTGAGGAGAGGGAAAGAAGCTGCTCTCCTTTGTTGCTAGTAACAACAGAGCTTATTAAGAAGGTGTCTCTGGCTTTCCATCATGGAAGATAATTTTAGTGTCTCATGGACCATCTTCTTCTCTTCCAGTCTGCCATTTTTTACAGCCTATTCAACTTTCTGCAGCACTGACTATTCATTTTACTCAAGCAATGCAGTTGAAAAACCTGAAGTAATTAACGAAGAGAGTCTACAGAAAAGGACTTGCCTTACAGTTGATCAAAACCTATGTCAGTCTAAACTGACTCTATAAACTATCCTTCTTCCATACCAGTGCTCATCATTGGTCCATTTTAATGGTCTATTCTCAATTAAAGCTCCTTCCCATGAAGGAAATGTAACAAAACTTTGGATTTTTAACTAATGTAGTAAATGCACACTTTTATTAATTCTTGTGTTAATAAATTTGAGAAATTTCTCTGTGGAAATTATGAGCTCCAACAGGAGGTGCCGGAAACAAAAAGTGTTGGTCACAGATTTTTAACTGCTGCCCACTTGCTGTATTCCAGTATCTAAATAAAATCTGCAGCATGCATTCTTATAGTAACAATATGATAAATCATCTTTTACACGGATGTTCTTATTCAAAACCAGTAAGAGTTGGTTGAGCCCAGATTTTAAACCTGACTATGTATTTTTAAAATTATTTGGTAACATGAATAACAAATCCCAGTGAATGCTGATTTATCCATGTATACCATAAATACAACCTACATATATTTTCTTTAACAGATCCCTAAGAATCAAGACAAAAAAGCAGTTGAGAATTGGCCCCTAAT
This sequence comes from Haliaeetus albicilla, assembly GCF_947461875.1. NCBI lineage: Eukaryota > Metazoa > Chordata > Aves > Accipitriformes > Accipitridae > Haliaeetus > Haliaeetus albicilla. The sequence continues at coordinate 19,742,043 of NC_091516.1, forward strand.
ATGTCTTTCAGACATTGAAGATACATCCACTGGATGAACTGCACAGTAGTCTCTAACTTATCCTTTTTTTCTTCTTCTTCTTTTTCTTTTTTAAGCTAACAGAGTGTTCATACTTTTCTTTTCAATCAAGGAACATCCAGCATGTAAATGTTACTTTCACACTCTTTCACACTTTCTTCTTACATGCCTCCCACTCATGACTTTGATCATCCACTAAGACTTTCAGCACATACAGAGTATTTTAAAGCTGAAAGCACAAGTACATCAACAGCAAGCAGAAAAATGAAACTGTTCACATAAATATACAGTGCTGCCAATTGTAAAAGATAACAAATTCTATTATTTCTAGCTGAGTCCAGAAAATGCAGTATCTCTTGAAAAACATGTTTTATCATTTGCTTTATTACTTGCTTGTTTGAGGGTGGGGTTTTTTTTGGGGGGTGGGAAGGGTGAGAAATAGAGGGTTTGCTTGGATATTGCTTGAACTACCAAGTATTACAAAGGCCAAAGTCTTCTATAAAACTCTGCTTTTACCTAAGAATTTGCAAAGATAGAAGAGATTCAGAGAAACATGAACTGTCCTTTACACATAAAAATTGCTTTGGATTAGCCCAGAACACTACAGAAAAATGAAGAAATTGCTCACTGGAGGTAATGCCAGCAAAGGACATCTATTTTACCTAGCGTAAGGTGAGCTCTGCTCCAATTTCAATGCTGTATTGCCATCAAACATTGAAATAATGAAAATTACTTCTACCATCTTTAGTAAATTACAAAGGCTCTTATAACATTAACCTAAATCCCATTAGTATTTACCTATAATTCATTAAAGCAAATAATTAACTGTTTCACCTTCTGTGTAATCAGTATTATTGAAAGACTTCCAGTGTATAGTACTTCATAGTAAGATAAAGACAATCATGAACATATAATATACCCATAGAGCAACAGCAACTGTAAAAATATAACTGTTACACAAAATTGTTCTTCCCATTCAAGGACTACAGCTGCAATAATCTTACTTATTCTGGCAAGCATCAGGTAAGCTTTTTCTCTTCAGTATCTAGTTGCTTTGGTATGCCTGCTTCCAAGGGTCAAGTAAATCTTTTTTTTGTTGTTTTGTTTTTCTATCTCAAGCCCAATCACATCTTCTTGGCAAACAGATATCAAATGAGGAGATACATTATTTGCAGAATTGGTAGTTGGACCCAATACGTTTAATGTACCTTTTCTGATGTCACTTAGGCTCTTTAATTTTTTACACGACATAAAAGGAAGGACATGGGCTCTTTTTCCACTGCTGTCTTCTGCTATTGTTTGACCAGCTACCCTGGACTTTTTTCTCTCTGTGAATGCTCTGCCTCATAAATCTTTTTTTGACTCATTCCATCTTCAGTCTTCCTTAGATGCATTTGTTACTGACTGCATCTTACTCAATCTAATGATAATGACTACATTTTTCAGTTTTTCATCCTTTTAATGTCTCAAAGTAATTTCTTTCTTGACCTCACCTGCCTCAAAATCCTCAGTCAGTAATGAAAAAGGGGAGTAGTTTTCTACAAAGCCATCAGTAAAAATCCACCAGGGAGAGGTCAAGTTGAATCCCCAACAATATTTAATGACTTGCTCATTTTCCTCCCCATTTCCTTTACATTGCACATGGGAACCTTATAGACCAACAAGAACCACTATAAGCAGAGCAGTAACACTTATTGATTGTACCATGCTTCATGTTTTCTTGGCAAATCTTTATTGTCTAACCTTTCTAATCCCTGCTGACCATGTGCTGTCAGCTCTTTAGTCCTATTTCTGCTGTTTAAACCTGCACAGCGCCTTTCCCCCCCCAAATCTAAGTAACCTCTAGTAAATTCTGCCAAATTTTTCATCAAAATCTCCTGTTTTCTTTCTGGGACCAGTGGAGAGGACCTGAGATTTTTCTTTTAACAAAAAATGTCAGAATTAATTCATCTTAATTAATTAAAGTGCAGTAACTATTCTTTAAAACTCCGTGTAATTCTGCAATGACTAAGTCTGAGTACTTTAAGGTGCCGCAGCAGGGCAGCTACCCATCAATGGGTTATCCACTCTTCTTGAGAGGATACATTGTTCAAAACACAACTGGCTTCCTTAATCACTCTTTGCCATTTGAAATCAGTGATGAAACACAAAAGTACTCTGAGAAACAATTACAAACTAAAGGACAATCCTTCTCCTTATATTTCCATCTATATTTTACTCAGTCTTACATACTCGGCTAAGAGACAAACTTATAAAATAGTTCCATTTGGAAGGGACCTACAATGATCATCTAGTCCAAGTGCCTGACCACTTCAGGGCTGACCAAAAGTTAAAGTATGTTGTGAAGGGCATTGTCTTAACGCCTCTTAAACACTGACAGGCTTGGGGCATTGATCACCTCTCTAGGAAGCCCGTTCCAGTGTTTGACCACGCTCTCACTAAAGAAATGTTTCCTAATGTCCAGTCTGAACCTCCCCTGGTGCAGTTTTGAATCATTCCCACAAGTCCTGTCACTGGATCCCAGGGAGAAGAGGTTAGCACCTCCCTCTCCAATTCCCCTCCTGCAGAGGGCAATGAGAGCAATGAAGTCACCCCTCAGCCTCCTTTTCTCCAAACTAGACAAGCCCAAAGTCCTTAGCTGCTCCTCATTGGACGTGCCTTCCAGCCCTTTCACCAGCTTTGCTGCCCTCCTCTGGATGCATTCAGGGACCTTAACAATAGAATCTGGCATTTGTTCTTGTTAAATTTCATGCCACTGATGATTGTCCAATGCTCCAATCTATCTAGATCCTTCTGCAAGGCCTCTTGCTCCTCGAGAGATTCAACAGAACTTCCCAGTTTAGTATTGTCAAATATTAGTCCAGTATTAGTCCAAACCCTACTGCAGAGTGCTGTACTCTGTACCGTTATGAAGAATAAAGTCCTGGTCCACCACTACAGGTCTAGATTTTATTAACAGTAAGAATAATCTTCTTTCTGGAGATAAAAACAATGGTATGTCATTCATTCACTCACTTTATATTCTCATTTGAAGGTACTTCTGGGAGTTCCACAGTTATCATGCCGTCTAAGTTGGTCTTTCCAATGAAGACTGGCTTTGTGCGAAGCACGTCTGGTGCAGTCTTTGCTGTCACTCTGTGCTGAAGACCCCCAGCACTGTTCCCTCTGTTCGTCAGCACAAATGAATATGATGTCTCTGGCTTCAAGTTAGTGATCAGCTTTTGAGTAGCACGTCCATCAACCTCCACCACCATTTTCCCATCATCGTAAAGGATCTAAGTTAATATATTAAATTGAAAGTGGTTTTGGTTACTAAGAGAAGGCAACTAAAACTGTCACACTGAATTCAGGAATGAACCTAGGTGTAAATTTAACATGAAAGCTACTGGGCATTTTAGGCTGTTAAGATAGCACTGAATCCACTACTGCAATTAAACTTCTCACTTTCAGGGGAAAAAAAGAACTACATTAAATTAAAGCAGTGTAAGCACTCCTAAAATCTAATTTCACTTACTCAAATTCAGTAGTTTTGCTTGAAACCAGCATTTCTATCCAGGTACACTTGCTCATGTTACCTTAACTTTTTCATTCACACTCCTTATTCAGAAACGTTTTTGCAACATTTAGTTCATAAAATACTGATCTTCACTCGCCACTGCCTGAGATGACAAGTGATGAAGAATGATGCAGAAGAAATGCCAGCCAGTCTGCACGTTACACTGAGTCTCTTTATCTGCCTAATGCTATAAGTTAGTGGAGTAGAAGAGTTATAATGCACAAATGTGTTGTTGTAAATGTGAGGACACCAAACCCAAAATGGTACTCAGTTACAGCCACTACAGAAATAACAAAAAAAGAGAAGAAAACCTTTCTTTTCTTTCACTGTTTTCTCTAAAATATAGTAGCAACGAACTACAAACTAGTAAGGTCTTCATACCATGCATAACAACCAGTATAAGCCTGACTTGGAAATACTGCCACAACAGTAAAGAGCTCATATTGCCAAATGACTGTATTTAACAGCTTCAGTCGATATTGCTGATTAGTTTGCATTCTTAAATACAGCAATACCAAAAAAAAATCCACATGCTCAGTAAGCTACTTAGCCAGGTAAATGACATCCTCTAGTTTCTATAGTTTCCCTCATACAAATAGAAAGTAACTTACTTTGAAAGGCAAGGCTGAATTGTAATTTTCTGGAATTTCCCAGGACAGCAAAACAGAAGTCTTCATTACTGCTTTAACATGAAAATTTTTTGCAAACACTGCTGGAAAAAAAGAAACAATGTATATAAACAGTATCTTGGACCTTAGATCTTGTCATATTTCCACTGCTACCTGGGAGTATTAGCTTTCCATTTATGCCAAAAAATAACAAGGATTCAATTCTCCTACCTGTTTGTTCATATTTAAATATCACATTTTAACTCATTCTCACTCTTATCCAGTGACAACCCAACATGTACATTTTCCTTACCTGAAAATATTGTGACGATGTTAGCCAGAACTTGCTTGGCAAGGGACAACTGAATTCTAAGGCATCCAAAACATATTAAGATTTACATACTTTACCTTTTGTATTTGATGAACCTATCTTTATGAATGGGCTGGCCAGTTTTATTTACAGCTTCAAAAACACTGATATCCAAAGACCGATACTCCTTTAAAGGTCAACGCCATAAGCAGACAAATCCTACCTTGATCCACGGGTAGTGTCCTGAACTGGACACTTGGACTATATGGACCAGGCCCTTTGCTTGTGTGGGCACGTACTTTTACATCATATGTGGTATCTGGTTTTAAGCCAGAAAGTGTCATAGTGGTATCAGCAGGAACAACAGGGAGTTCAACTGGCTGGTAAGCAACATTGATATCTCTGTACAAGATGGTATATTTCGTGATAATGCCATTTCTCTCTGCCAAGAGTGGCATCTGCCAAGTTAATTGAACTGATGTAGAAGTAGAGCTTTCCGAGTGGAGATTTTGGGGAAATCCACTGGGTGCCTCTTCAGGAACAGAAATCTCTTTAACCATCTCCTCCCCAAAGCCCACTTTATTTCTAGCTGAGAGCCTGAAGACGTAAGAAGCTCCTTTGTGAATGTCTGTGGCTGTGAAGTGATCTTCATTCTCTGAGAACTCCATGGTTGTAAATGTATCCATGTCTTTGCGACCAAACTTCAGGCGATAACCCTGCAGCGGGCCAAAAGTGTCCAGAGGAGGGTGCCACTGAATTAAAGCCGTGTTCATCTGTGTGTGGCTAATCACAAGCCGAGGTTTGCCTGGAACTGTAGCACAATGTTATTTAAAGATGATAAATACAAACAGAATTGCATGTACAATTCTTGAGGCTAGTTTTAGCAGGAATAGGGATAAATTTTCTCTTCCCTCGCTTTGAGTTCCACAAATTAATGTCTTATGAAGAAATAATGTTTGCCTCCTGCACTACCGAGTCATACAGTATAATGAGCTACGATAGTAAAGACATTTATTGTTGTTTGTTGTTTTTTTCCCTTACCATTATTTCTAAGTACAGAGAACATTCAGAGGCACAGGACTTAGGAACACAAGTCAAGAAGTAAAACTTCAAACAGACATCTTATGAATCGTTCTGTCTCACTTACAAATCCCTGCTTGCAAGAAATGAGTATTGTCATAAGTATTCATTAATTTAATCCAAGGCACATTTCTGCCATTCCTGTAAATGGAAAAATAATTTGTAATAATAATAATGGTAGTAGTAGTAGTAGTCATAGTAGTAATGAAGAAATTACAAGTTTCTAGATGTATCTAACATAACTTTTGCCATTGATAGTTAAATGTGGTAAAAGGGACATGAGACCAACCTTGTCATCAACCATCATTACTATGTATGATAGAACCCTATCATTCCACTTTCCATACACAAAAAACCTCCAGCATGGGCTGTTTCAGCTTGGAGTGGTAGTACAGTTTGGAATTTAATTTCTTGATTGTCCTGTCTTATCACATATGATTTAGTTTCCAGCATGGTCTTGGTGCATGTGAACTGGATTTGTTTTGAAGAAGACTAAATTGGAAGTGCTTCTCAACCTGCACACCAGATACACTCAAATCCTTAATTGGGACCTATTGGTCTAGACTGATGTTTTGTCTTTCAGAGAAGTTCAGATGGTAAGTGTGGTGAGGACATTCAGTCTAGAGGATCGAATTAGCCCTAATCAAGGGGGAAATCCCATTACACAACTTATATGGTGTACGTTACTGGAGTCCCAATATCAATTGCTCTCATTTACTGTTTCTATTTAATTTATATATTTATTTTTATTTATTCATTTATTCATATTCATTTATATACATACATATTTAATTTATATTTTCATTAATATTTATATTTAAAAATAGTCTGTTTCTATTACAATGACTTATTTGATAATGAAGCTTATCCACAACTATTTAGAAATTTGGTGTATATTGTGTACCAATGCCTGACAGGTCAAGAGACTGGAATGGTTTGGGAGTAGCAGTGCCATGATATCACAGTCTTCCATGAAGACTAATTAGTTCCATCCACATTCAAGGCCTTCCCAAGTGAATGTATCTGCTGCACTGTGAGCTCTGGTTCCTGTATTAAAATACTTCAGTGGATTTTATTACTTATCTTCAGTTCTCAGGCAACCAGCAAATCAGATTCTTATTGTCAGAAGTTCTGACTACCATTCTGTAGTGAATTAGGAATAATGAGGGAGGAATGGTATGGCTTGAAGAAAATCCTGCATTTAATGAGCTCTTTCCTCATTATATCTGTCATAAATCATGACAGTACTTCTAATTCCATAAGAATTATAGCTAGTTTTTATATACATTTTCCAAATATCCTTCCTTTTAAGTGCCTACTTCACCTGCAAGTGTTATTCCCAGGAATTTTGTAAGTTTTTTCCTACACTTTCTGCTGCATAAAGAATACCTCTCTGACTAGTCCTGACTTTTCCTCATTTATTATTATGAGCCTTTACAGAACAAAGAAAAGGCTGTGAATGCCTTTTGCAGGCCATATTTTTCTCTACATTATAACTATTACTGAAACCAATGGAGCATATGAAAGAGAAGAGTCCACACAAATAGAATAACTCCTTCAGCTTTCTAGAGGAGAGACTGCTGGAAGGTGTCACTAAATTATTTTTGTGATAAATTGCTTTTTTTTGTTGTAGCAGACCTCACAGCTAGAACTATTTTTTAACCTTTGTGGTAACTACAGAGAAAGAAATAAATTACTACTTGCTCTTGATCAGAACAGGGGAACTAATAAAGCTTACTTATCCAATAAAACACCCTGTGATTAAAATGGTAAATAACAACAGTCACTTTTTTTTTTTTTTAATATGGAGTCTATCTGATTTTGTGGAGTGTATGAATTTCCTTTTTGTTAACATGCAACTATTGATAAAGAAAAATTTTCTCTCTCTTTATTTCTAGATAGCTTTCAGTTAACATTTTCTTTTAGTATGATCACTTGTGAATATTACAGTCTGGTCGGACAAATGGCAGGATTCTATGCAGTCCTATATACAGCAGCCTCATGGAATAGCTCTATGTAGAAACTTCTTCTGATAGAGCCCAAATTAAGTGAAATTGACCATGAAAAATTATATTCTCTGATCTAGTGAAATCCACCTCTGTTACTACACAGCAAGATGTCTCTCACACACCCCTTTGCAACAGTCATTACACCAAACAATTGTAATGGCATGCCATTACTAGTAGAAGCTCATGCAAGCTGTCTTTGCCAAATTACCTGAAGTAATTTGTTTCTGTTAGCTGCTATACAGTACACCACCATCTTCACATCAATTTTCTCCTCCTAGCTGAAATCTGTATTTCAAGAGTGCTGTCCAGCACAGAGAGTAAATTCTAAATACTGGACAAGCGGTTGTGCTATGAAATTCTTCAACTACTACGACCCAGAATTTAAAGGTCTGATTAAATTCTCCATAAAAATTATATGATATCACTTAGTAAGTCTTAATTTTTATCAAGGTCTCATTAACCACATATTTTGTAATTTCTGCCCCAAGTAATTTAAGATTTTCAAATACTTTGACTTGGAAATGTTCAGTAACATTTTTTCTTTCATCTGATTTCAAAAACTAGGAAAGGAAATGAAATATAAGACAAAAGCACACTGGAGTGAAAATATTAACTGTATTCAGTGACTTCACTAATAACTGCAGTTACTATACTGTAGGCTCACTTACATTTGGTGAATCTTTCCCATCTAAAAATGTAAATGATGCTTTTATATCACTAACTGGACACAGCTGAATAGTTACCATCTGAATATCTTATGAATAGTAAGCTTCTCCAACAAAAATTTAGACCTTTATTCTCCTTTCACATCTCTTACGGATATAATCTCACTCATTCTAATCCAGCTGCACCTGACCTAAATCTTTAAAAATCAGACTAGAAAGTCAGATCCTTCATTTGCTTTATTGTAGTATTTGAATAGCTCTTTTTTAGGAAAAAAAAAAATAATCAAATGGAAACTCTCAGAGAACAGGAAGGTGTATTTCAGACCTACAAGCTCCTGGTAGGAATGCATCATTCCTTCACCTGCCTCATATATTCTCATAGAAAGACAGTGAGCTGGAAACTTTTGGTACTGACTATATTTGTTATCTCCTTTTTCAAAAACCTGTATATGAGTTTTCCTTACAAAAAAAGCTCAACCACAGCAAGCTGTAACAGCAACTGAAGAGGTGTTCATACAACCTGGAATGTATGAAGGAGTGAAATGGCAACTATTTATTATCCTAGAGACCAGGAACAAACATTACTTGTCCACAGCGTAAAGTAAACAGCAAGAACAGTGTAATATGTATTACATTTACAGGCATGTCTCTGATTCTCAGTTGCTCTTCAGTCACTTAGGGTTTTATGGCACATGGGATTTATTTATCTTTCTAAAGTAGAAGCATCAGAGATCTTGTAAGAGTGAAACATGAATAGTCAATAAGGACTAAATGCACAGAAGCTTTAAGTTTTGCAAGCAGGTCTGCATGGACTATGTTTATGTCTAGAAACTAACCAAATTATAATCTTTATAATTGTTTTTATTTAAAATGGGAACTGAACTTGAAAAAGAATAATGGATCAAGTGTCTGTTTTCTTAAATCAAGTTCAAATGCAAGCGAGGAGCATATATCACTTTTTTTTCCCAGACCTTGAGAATTCAGGAAAGGTAAGAAGTTGGAGGGTAGGTTTCAGCATCAGTCAAGACTAATGACTAGAAGTTATTCTAAAATCTGAAACGAAACTATATGATATATTGAGCCATCAAGACTGAGATTTTTCCAAGGAAGATGATAAGACATGGATATAGATGTTTCTGACGTTAGTACAAGATGTGCTTTACATTCAGTGATGGTTTTAAAAATTGAGTCAATCAGTCTAAATACAAATACATATGCCTTTTGGACTTTATATATTAGCATAAACAATATAGAGTTATTAAGAGAGCTTGTAAGGTCCTGCAAAGGTTTCCATGTGATTGTAACAGAATATCCTTAATGGCTATACTACAAAACCCGGAAAATGAACACCTACAGGCCATGAACACATGTATGTGAACACCACACTAAGGCTGCATTGGCATCATTTGGTTAAGCTATGCTACAGTAAACCATTTAAATTTTAAAAAGTTTGTTCCTCATCTAAACGCAATTCAGCTTATCCCATCAGTGCTAACTGAATCAGCTGAATTGGTCATGCAATCAAGATACCCACCATCTAGTAACACCTGTGATCAAATGCAGACTGAACACAGTGGAATGGTGTATTTTGCCTCAGTTTATGCCTCGGATTGCCACTGAAGCAATATGGGTTTCAGGGTTTCACAGGCTGGACTTTCATTCTGTTTTCTAATTCTCTGCTTTAATAATCACATTCTTCTGAGATAAGTTGTGACTGTCATACAGATAGGTTCTTTCAGTGTTCTTACTGACAGGCAGCAACATTGCTGCTCTCACAAAGATCTTGAGAAGCCCTTCACTAGTTTTTCAAATATCCTTCTCAGCTCTGAATTTCTGCTTTTTCCTTTCCAAGAAGACACCGATCACAATGGAAGAGCTACTAGGAAGTATAACGTTAGCTATTATATTTTGGCCACATCTTGAACTGAGAAGGGGACAAAGGGGGACGCTTGTTCTGTTTTTACCTAAATAAACAAAGGGCCAAATACTGAAACAGAAAACCCTATGTCCTACAAACACTTTTTACACACCAAGAGACTTCCAAATAGTAGGAGCAAAACACTAGCAGGAAAAGTCAAAGAATTATTCAGAGATTACTGGGTATGTGAGTATTACCTGCACCAGTAGTAGATATCAGTTTGGGCTTGCTGCGTGCTCCATCACCTTTTGTTGTATAGGCTGTCACAGTGAAGGAGTATGTAGTTTCAGGCTGAAGCCCAGAAATTATCATTTCCTAAGATGAAATAAACCAAGAACAATTTATTAAAAATAGATTGTTTTCCAGGAGAGCATGGAATCCTTCAGACAACCCCTGTATGTTACACACTGTGTGTGCACTTTTGTGCTACTGGCAGTGATAGCAAGCATTTGAGAGCACCAACAGACTGTTCTGTGTGAAATACTTCATAATGCAAGATGTTTCACTCACTTAAGCAATAAAAGACAGCACACTTCTAAATAGAATGCCACAGGTTGTTTAAGGCACAAGGCCAAAGGCTTAGTGGTGTGAACAGTGAATAAAGCCTTCTGAAATACCTTGCCTCAGGAATACTACTGATATTGTGAAATGCATGCATATGTAGATATGAGAAACTCCATTTAACTTAGTCATTCACAGGACACCACTGATACAGTTATAAAATGCCTAGTAAGAGAAGTCTTGCATTTGTATCTACACTTTGTAAGTAATGATGGGTTAGCTGAACAAGAAAGCCTTGTTACTTTTGTAACACTTTCACTGCAACCTGTGTCACTGGTTGGATTGTACAAGGACTTCAGAAACAACTCACTCCTCAGGTCTAAAAGAACTACCTAAAACACCATTAAAAATCTGGTCAGAGAATAAATCTGATGGCCCTCAATCTAACGACAGCAGCTACAAAACAAGTAGCTCTTCAGCTAGTACAAGTGAATGGGAGCAAGACCAAACTGTAAGTGTCAAAGCAAGGGGAATCTTTTTACACATGCCCGTGCACGCACATGTATACACACACAGAAGAAGGTGAAGTCCCAGCCACCTGAAATGAACTAAGCTTGTGTCATGCTATAAGGGCAGCTAGAGGAATTTAAGCCTTGACATCTATAAATTTTATATGCAAATATAAAAGGACAGTATCTGTAGGCATCTGACTGGCCCAAAGTTCCCAACTCATGAGCTTCCAGTCTGTAACCACTGGAGCAGTCCTTTGCATTTTCACATGCTTGAATAGATTTACACTAAATTTCACTCCTTCTAGAGAGATGGTATATTTATGCAACTAGAATAAATGGTGAATGTGCAATCACACACTCCTTAGATGCAACAACCATAAAAGTTAATGCAAAAATTACAGGTCAGACTATCTACAGTAAATGGATTTTTCAAGATAGTGGGTATGAGCTTAGTACAGATGTGATTAGAATACAGCATTGTATTTACAGTCAGTTATTAGCAAGTCAGTATTAGCAATATAGAAATAACAAGGTAATTATCAGAACAAGTGGGCAAAATAGCTCAAATAAAATAAAAACACATTAAAAAAATCTACACCCCTCCCCCCCCCTTAAACTCTATCTCAGAACTGAATTGATCCAAAGGCCAAAATCAGTAAGACAGATTTCTCATATTTCATAAGGAAACTGCACCCAATATTAACAGAATAAAATTGTAAAAGAAAAAAAAAATGCCATCCTTTTAAACAGTGATGAAGATATTAGCCTCATCGAAACCAAACAGTACCTCATGGTGTAAAAGATATTGCATGTAGTGCTGTCATTTAAAGATGTGATTTGGATACAGCAAACGCTATTGGGCATAAACATTGCAGGGCATTTGGCTTTACTGATAGCATAGAAAACACATTTATCAAGTTACCAAAAAGAAAGCACAACTGACTTCACCTTTCAGCTACATAAAAAAAAGTTAACATTAAAATGAATACAGAAAAATCTGACTATTGATAGGCAACTCTGAACCACTTTTGCTTAATTTTTCTAGCACCTTCTTGTAAAGAGGAAATTGTGAGGCAAAGAGAGTGACAGCCATCAAAAAGAAGAAAATGCAAACCAGTTCTGTACATTTTGGCATCATGCTAAACCCCAGAACAAGCAAGCAACAGTAACAGCCACTCTCCATGGGAAAAGAAGAAGAAAAAAAAAAGTGCCATAAGGGAAAAACCTTTGATGTTAGGAGCATGCATTTTTGCAAATGAAAAAAACAAAAACCAAACCAAACCAAACCAAAACCAAAAAATAAAAAAAAAAATAAAAGGAGGCTACAAGCAAACAAGCAAAAAGAAAAAAAAATCCCAAACCGAACACACAATGTTTTTCTGGCCAGTCAAAAACTACTCACATGTTCAGTAGCATCATCATATTCCCACTGATTGAGAGTAAAGAATGTTGGAAGGAAAAACAAAAGAAATGAAGAGATTTGTAGCCTGGCTGAGGTAATGTTTTCTTCTTAATAGTAAAATAAATACTAAAGGTGTCTGGAAAAATCATGTACAATTTGAATTAATCATGTAAAATCACATAGAATTTGGTTAATGTAATCAGGCCAGGCATTTTAAATTCCATTTCTGCTCTCCCTAAAACCCAGCCACTTCTCTTTCCTTGAAAGATGAAATAAGTAATGAATCCTCTTGTACTATGTACTATTTTATAATAGATTGTATTAATAAAAGCTACCAAGGCAGAATTAAAAGCTACCTGGTTTATTTATTCATGTTACTAGGCTATATGCTTGCGTCTCCCAAATGAATTCAATGCCTTGTTTAAATTAATAGTAGGATGTTTTAGTCTTGAAACCTAACTACACTGATGTTTTACCATCATGGTCTCCATACCTGCACAAGCCCTGATCACATAATCACAGAAGTATGATACGCAGGAAGGAATGCCGGAAGGAGAAAGGAGGTGACGATCCAGAGTGAACCAATGGCAAACAGGCAGGTCAAAGCCAAACTTGGCAAAAAAAGAAATGCGACTTTTGCCTTTATGATATTTGGGCTCAAATATCTCATCTAGTCTCCTGTTCCTGACCTTCTCAGTGTTTAAAATTATTTTAAACTGCTACCACATGTAAGTTGAAAGTGAAAATCTGTGCAAGGAAGGGGAGAACCAAAGTGCAGCATCATCTCCTTTTCCATCTCCTCTCCCTTTGCCCTTTCCTTTCCCGCCTCCCCATCTGTTTCCATCTTTCTCTCCACTGAATTTAAGCTGTAAGAACACCATGTTTCGCAAAATAGGTAACTAAGTACACATTGATAGATAGACAGACTGGCAGGTAAAACTGCAACAAAGACCTCCAGGAACAGAGACAATACTTTGAGAATAAGGTCATCAGCAAAATGCAGGTGTAAGAGACCTGTTTTCAAAAAAGGTACCTGCAGAGCTGGAATTTAGAACTAAGACTGGAAAAAGAAACAAGAGAAAAAGAAACAAAAACCATTTGTTTATTCACATAAAGTGATTAAGAGGCAAATTTAACTCTTTACTTCATGTTAGGCTGATATTTTCTTATCATTTCCGGTCATTCCAGTCATAAATTGAGAGCTAGCAGTGAGAGGTGTGTACTTGATAATAGTTTCCATTTAGGATGACTCCTCCAGGACCAGGAGCTTTGGGAACCTTCAGTGTTACAGAGCACTAGTGTATCCCAATCAGTAAAATCCTATTTTTAGAAGCTTTTTAAACTTGATGTGATCAGACTTTTGATTTCATCATGTCTCATAGTTTATAAAACAGATGGGACATTCTGCAATATAAGTAACCCCGTACTTATTTAAACTCTACTCATTCTGTTGCACAGTTATTGATACGAGTAATGACAAATATAAATACCTTAGTGATTTCTAAAGTTTCACTAATACATTCATCTCCTGTGAAATGCGTGGCGAGATGGATACACGCTAATGACAGAAATACTGTAATAATGGGCTAACACAGGCTTCTAATGATTCTAGGTTTTTCATTGAAAGAAAGAAGTATCAGGTATGTGGATCAGGCAGTGCACGGGTTGATACATTGACTGTGACCCAGCTCAGATCAACCTGGTGCTTTAACACTTCAGAGCATAGGTATAGGGTGAAGTCTCCAGGTTTAGGAGAGCCAGTAGAATGAAACAGCTTAGCATTTAGTTGCACATCTATACAGAAAAGGGTGCCTAGGTTTGCTCAAGAACCTTTAAATGTAAGTATTCTGAAAAAAAAGTTGTTAAAATGAGGTAAAAAACGTTAGCTGATAGGCTGAAATATAGAAAGAAAAAAAGGCTATTCTGGATAGCTCTCTGGTACACAAAATGTTTTCACTGTGACCTAGAAAAGAACATAAAATGCCCTAATTACCTGCGCATCAGCCAGCATGACGTCCTTTAGCATGGGCTGACCCTTCGGCTCTCCATTTTCCATCCTCACGTAGTGGACCTGGTATCCTCGGATCTGACCATGCTGCTTACTGGGGACAGGCGAGCGCCATGACACTTTAACAGCAGTAGAGTTGACAGCCTCTACCTCGACTTTGCGAGGAGGACCACTAGGAACTGGAACAACATCATTGGACAGAAGAGAATTACAGGCACCTGTCCCACCCATGCCTTTTGCTTTTTTTTTTAAAGGGCAGACTCACTAAGTTTTCTTTGAAGAATACAAATTGTTCAACAAATGAAAATGCTCAACCATCTGCTCTACCTTTCAGTGAAAAGATCAAAAAACATGACTGATGCAAAAAATGGAAGAAAAAAGAGTATTAGAGAAATAGAAAAACATGTAAAAATGTACAAAAGCCAAGGAAGATGCTTTGAAATTCAAAGCATTATAGTACAAAGAGATATTTTAATCATTGAAATAATACTAATACTACTAATAATAAAACCACAAAAGATTTCAAAAAAAGTTTCCCTTATTTTTGTTTGCTAAATTCTTTGTTTGTTTGTTTTTTTTTCATTAGTGTAAAAAGGAGGCTCGCAATAGGGCTGTCTTCTGTCACTTTCAATCATGGAAGAAAAGAAAACGTGTGGAGCATCAGTTTTCCAAGATAAAAAAAATCAAACAACAAAAAACCAACCCACCCCCCAAAAACCAGAAATCAAAAAGCACAACATGGAACAAGAAAGCAGTAAAAAAAACACACCAAAACCTGAAAAAAGGTTCATAGACATAAGTGTTTAAAAATAAAAATGACTGTAAAATCAAGGAAAAGGCAGAAAGATTTCCCCCTGAGAGTTTTTTTATGTTAAAAGAGGAGCAAGAAGGATATGTATGGTCTTAAAGGGGCAGCAAAATCATGTCACTCATAAAAAGGTACTTTCTGTTTAAAAAACCCAAAACCACAAATATAAAAATGGTGTAGAAAGGACAAGTCTTTGATTAAAAAACTCAAAGGTTGATAATATCTGTGATTTGGGAAAAAAAGAGGAGCAGAAAAAAATACTGTTAGGCTATACAAAAGACAGCAGATCGACAGAGAGTCATAGAGGCGCAAACTGATGTAGTGGAGGCAACATACCATCTTCATCTGTCCGAATCAATACTGCTAAGCTCTCTGGGCCAGGTCCAACATCAGTGTGGGCAGTCACAGAGATCCGGTACTCAGTCCATTTTTCCAGCTGTTCCAAAAGGTATTGGGTACTGTCCGAGGAAATTCCCAAAATTTCATGGGGCTTGACATCTTCTCCATCAATCCCAATGTACTTGATGGAGTATTCAGTGATAATGCCGTTCTGTTTTTCCACCGGTGGAGGTTTCCAACTTACCAAAATGCTAGTGGAGCTGGGGCTTGTGCAACTAATGTCTTGAGGAGGAGCTGATGGCTCTAATTTCAGTAGTGGGTTAAAGGAGGATTTGAGTGAAAGGATAGGAGTGATTGAAAAAAATGAACAAAAGAAAAAAATAAATAAAAAGACAACCAAATGAAAATAAAAAATAAACCCCAAAAAGTAGAAACTTAAAAAGGCAAAACATCAGATAATCATATGCACCTTGGCTTATTAACATGAGGAAACTGAAAATGAATAAACCAACTAAATGGTGAAAAAGGATGTAGGGGAAATACATGAAAATGAAACCTCAAAATAATATTACCTACCTGTAATTAAAATTCTTCTTGAAATAAAACAAAAACGTGACACTTCTATGACTACTGATCTATCTTTATAATCATTGCAATTAGTGCAAGCTATAATATTTTAAATGACACATGACATGTATTTACTTGCAAATTTGGAGATAGCCCCTTCAAGTGGGTTTACTTTCTTTGAGAAAAGTTCTCTTTTTTAAAGAACTCCTAAAAACTTGCAATAATTGCTAGAAATTGCTCCATAAATTGCCATTTTTGTAGCCTCCCCACCTGAAAACCTATTTTTTCAGTTTTTTTTTATAACTGAGTCTGCCTGGCACAAGTCAACCGCAAATTACGTTTAAATGGAAAGCATTTACTGAAACTTTTATTGTAGCCAACATACTAGGAGCATGCAGTCAATAGAGGATGAAGAAAGTCTTAGTCAAAGATTTACCTACCAGGAAAAAGTGACAGGCTTGTTGATTCTGACTGTAACTTGTACTTACCCTAGATCAGCTGTCAGTTTTATTTTTTTAACTCCTCTTGGAGACACCTTTGCTAGCAAAGAATTAAATCCTACCAGTAATGTAGGTAACTTCTATAGGGAAAAAAAAAAATCTACCCCCAAACAATGTGTCAAGAAAGCAGGTATTCATTTTACAAAGAGAGTTCACAAGCTCAGCACATCAGAATGGTGAGAGATGCTGACTTTGTTTCATCTCTTGTCACCAGCACCAATCTTCCAGAGCAAAAGTGCTCACCTTTACTGCTTTGTACTTGAAAGAGTGTCTTAGCATATCTACCTTTTCTGGGCTCCAGAGCATTTAAGCATGTATGTCATTCCATTGCTTTCAGTGAGGCAATTCAGGTACTGAAAGTTAGGTATGCGTTTATGTGCTTAAATGTACTTTGACTTAGCAAAGTCTATGCTTACTAACTGAGATCATTCACTGCACCAAATAGGAGCCACAGTTCAAATTCACTCGTAGAAGTAGTGGACGTGGACTCCTTTCCTATTTCTGACTTCTGTCTTGTAAGGAAAACATAAATTTGGGGTGCAAGATCTTTATGGCACTTTTTTTTTTCTTTCCCCCTACTATTTTCTTGCATTTCCTAAGGGAAAAAAGAAACAAATGGATTTCTGGCACTTATACTAGGCACATCAAACAAAATTAAAGCAACAGAGAAAGCCTAGGACCCTGCTGTGACCTATTGCATTTACACATGTATCTTTCGGTTCCCTGCAGCTCTTCTACAGGGATCAATGGCTTTTTACTCAGTATGGTACACTGCTCTTCTGAAGGGAAAACAGAAGGGAATGTACCAGCATTTCAACTAACTAGAGGAGGTGGATGGGGGGACAGATGAGAATTATCACATTTGGGCGTGTTTTTTTAGGCTAATTCAGTAACCAAGTACTCAAAACATGTTGGTCCCCTTCTACCATCAACTTGTGCAGGAAGTAAAATACAAGTAAAATGACCCTTAAGGATCTTATATGTAAAGAAATAAATCCCTCCAGCATCTTTCTCTGAAACCAAGATGAAAGGCAATAGCGTATTCTGGTGAATATTGCTAATAAACTCATATAAGTTTATTAATTTTTAATCCATTATACTCTGAAAATGCAAAATATTGCATTTATGTAACCAAGGATAATCCATAGGCTACTTGTGTAACCAGTTTTATTAATGCATATACTTTCTTCTTAAAATACACAATTTTTGTAAAAAAGATTTTGCAATCTTTTCAGCAATTAACCAGGGTCAGCTCACTGAAATCAATTGGATTTTCCTACCATCTGAAGTTATAAGAAAAAAGCATAACATATTCTCATATTCAAGAAGGGAAAAATGGCAATGTACTTATATATGGAACATGCAACTTTGGCCTCTAGATGTTTATTCTGTATGCACAGCCTAAGCAATCTTCACCCAGTATAATAGAATGAGCATTCTAAATAGCTGAAATGGCTCCCAGAATAAATAAATACCTTTTTCTTCATCAAATTACTGATTTTGGATTACTAAAATTAAAAGGTGCCTTGCCACTATCTCTAAACTAGCCTTGTGTTATATAATCTTCATTTATGCTTATTCTAAATGCCTTAGAAATGCTTCAGAAGGACATCTAGCTTTGGTTAAAGGTCTGCAGCACTGTATCTCCAGTCACACTAATTACTATTAATATAAAACACTAACAAAGAATGATGGTGTAATCACATCTGTCATGACTGCAAATTAAAAAGCATCATGTCAATTGAGAATCTGAATTTTCTGTTTTGAATAATACTACTTTAAGAAAAGGCCATTAAATTTAAAACAAATACAAATAGAACTGCACTAAGTTTTAAAATGATACAGTGTAAGGCAAACTGTCAGGAAAGCATAACTCATCAGGCAAGAGCAGCACTTCTGGACATCATCCTTGAATATCTGATTGTTTTAATTAAGTCTTAATTTGAATATTTTAAAATGTATATATAAATCCCTGACAAATTTTTGCATTTCATTTGCAGAGATATGTGATGATTTTCATGACACTGTTTCCATAAGCATGCAGTGAGAAGACAATTTTTCTACTGGTGTAAAAATTCACTGAACATCATAAAAAGCCTAGATTAAAAAAAATCTAACTTAAAATCAGAATGATTAGCTACTATAGAAGAACAGTTACGAGAAAATTTTTGGTCCAGTCTGAAATATTCAACCTGACCCACTCTACAAAATTTTTGTACTTCAGGGAGATGCTTCAAGAACAACCTAGTATTACAGGAAATCTGCAGACTGGGCAGGTGGAATTTTATGGGTGGAGGACTGTTATTAATGTACAACTATTGCATGATAAAACATTTTATCCTATGATAGCATAAAATAAATTATTATTACGAAAGCATAATATTGTCTCCTTAGACACTGGTTTATAGAGTTTTTTTTCTGAAGTGATGTAAGAGCCACTCGCATAATACACCTACAAAAATATACATTTTAAGCATTCTTTTGCTCTATTAAGCACCATGAATGCTGTAGTTTCATCATTTTGCCCTTTTCTCTGTTGCTGCCTCTCTGGGCTACTGAGATTAATCTCTTCGAGAAATACTAAGACAAGGGAATAAATTTAGCAAGGAAAGACACCTACTTGACTGCATGGTTCTTGCTGAGATTTCTGCTGTCGAAGCACCCAGGCCTTGCGGAGAACGTGCAGCTAGACGGAATAAGTACAAGCTGTTTGGCCGTAAGCCTTGCAGGCGATAAGATGTAGCAGGTTCAGTGGAAACCCGTTGCTAAAGGTAGGTAATAAGAGGAGTCTTGATTAATATTCAGTGACTCTGAATTCCGTATATTGCCTGTCAAAGAAATGCTTTTATACTCTGATCATAACCCCATTGAGAAAAAATTAAATTCAAGAAAATTAATTAGAACAAAACCAAACTAAACCAAAACAAAAATGAATATGTTACTTTTGACAAACACAGGTTAAGGAATGATATATTTTGAAGCTGACAGCTTAATGGGTGAAACCCATAGCCAGAAATATTGTTTGACTGTTTGAGGAAGCAATAGCTGTGTACAAAGTATAAAAGGCTTTTCAGACAGTAACACGTGAACAAAGCCTTACCTATAGTTACTTCTTATGACAGTGAACTGCAGGGTTTTATAATGAGAGTAATCTTGGCTTTAACCTCATAGTTAAATTTGTGTTCAAATTATTAAGAAGCAAATTCTTCCAAAGGGTAACTTATTAAGCAGAGGCCTGTGTCCTATTTGGAAGTGAAGTATGGATCTGGTCCCCTCCCACACAATAAGCTTATGCATTCACAGTCTATGTGTGAATACGCCATAAACATAAGCTCAGTTGAAACATCAGCAATGAGCTGATGATGCAGGAGAAATCAATGAACCTGACACTCCTCTGCTGCCTTCTGAGACTGCTGGCTTTTTTCTTTTGTCTGGGACACCTGGCAATATCACATGTTTTCCGTATCAGAAGAACAGTTTATTCTAAATTCTCTGGTACTAACACCACTGCGGTCCTCAAACTGAAATTTTTTTAAGAAATAATGGTACAGAAAAAGTCCATAGCAGGTTTTTATCTTTAGAAAAAAACCCTATTTTCTTCCCAAATATTACTGAAAGTTTAGAGAAACTTGAGAACTCTCTTATGTGGTGGCAAAGAGAAACAAAAATTCTCTAAGGCTGAAAATAGACTTCAAAGTCCAAGTATAAGTGCAAAAAATCTTAATGAGTCCATAACATGCCCCAAAACACTTCTGCTTCCAAGCCTTTTTAGAGGAGCAGGCCTGGAGAGATATGATCAATGTCTGAAACTGGATGCAACTTCTGTGCAGGACTCGTTGCGAACAACAACAAAGTTCCACTGGCTAGTAACCATTGACAGCATTTTCTGCTGTTTACACACTGTCAGTCTATTCTTATTTGTACTAAACAAAGTGACTAATCCATCAATTCTAAACCATTGCAGCATTTTATGTCTGACTCACCAAAGATTTAAAAGACGTATAGTTTCTTCACTTACCTCCTCCCCGTGCTCCCCATCTTTGTAAACCAGTTCATAGCTGGAAATAGTATCAGAGCGTGGAGGTGTCCAGGAAAGTAATATACTCGTTTCAGACTCAGGTTCTGCTTTGAAGTTCAACGGCTGACCAGGCACTAAGGAAAAAAGTTGAGCAGTGTTGCCAACGGTTTATTATTTGGCTAGTTCAACACTTATCTTCAAACCGTTTAAACTATTATCTGAATATTTCACACAATATTACTTTCATTGAACTTACTGAACTTAAACAAATTGATTAACTGTACTATGAAATAAATTAATCTGTGCTCAGAAAAAGAGTAATGATATATTTCTCATGTCACAAATTATCAAGGATTTCAAACAAACACTTCACAGTGTAAATACTGCACACATACCTGAAATGCAATTGAACAGAAGCCTGGTGATGAATACCAGCAGTCTAATAACCTATGTCTGAAATGGCAAATATGTACCTGTATATATGTGTGTGTATATGGGGAAATGCTAGTATTACATAAGATTGGCTGGAACAGTCAAGAATAAAGTGTTAAAACCATTATATGCATTTCCAAATCTGAAAATGGTTTGCTCAGCTCATAACTAACTAAGATACTAACCAAGTTCTGCTTTTTAAGAAGACACCTAAATATTGAATGTTTTTGTAACCTGAAGAAGTTATAAACTACTGAAGAGATCTTCATTAACATTCTCATTAAGTGACATATTTCTATCCTTTTAATGACTGGTATTTTTATCAATATAGCTGAATTTCTAGTAACACTTTCTAACTGCAATAACTAAAAATGTAACTTTGATTCCAGTAGTCAAGAACATTCTCTGTTGTTATGTCTTGTGTAATGGTCACAGAAATTATCCAGACTAAATGTTACCCTCATTTATTTCTGCAAATAATAAGACTGACTGGGAAAAGAGAACAAAATACAACCCTGTTACTTTCAGTTAGAAGTGCTGTTGATAAGGCATGAAACCGTATTCCACAGCATTTCTAGCTTTTCAAGATTAATATGTGGCATGCTTTTATCTTTTAAGAGAAAAATATGAGATGCACTTCTTAGAACATACTGAGAACAGGTGTGACAAGTAGGATGTGACAATAATGATTGTTTCACAATCATTTTTGGGGGTAGAATTTTATTGCAGCATTACAAGTATGTTTCTTTTATACAGTAAAAGTCTTAAAAACACGATGGAGCAAAAGGTAAAAATAATTTGTGATTGTAATTCTTATCTTCCCCAGACTTCTACAGAATGTCACTCTGTGGATAACACTGCCCTTGTGTACGCTGGTGCAGGTTTGATATCTAACCTTTAAACAGACAGATAACCTGTCAATATGAAGTGCATATTCAAGCTCCTGTGTGGAGGCTGCAAGTCCCTAACATTCACTTTTTTTTTTTTTTTTTTTCCAGAAACAGGACAAAATAGAAAAGGAAAGGTGTAGAAGGATGTTGCCTATTTCTGAGGTAATGAGGGTGAACAGGAAACCAAGTCTCTTTATGGGAAGAAAAAAGGATAGGGGTAATTAGCTATTTTTCTAAAAGATGCCTGGTGTAAAAAGAGATCACTTCCTGGGTATTGCAAAGTGCAAAAGGGAAAAGATCACAATGCACAAGGAGCAATTACAGGAAATAGCAACAGAGCATTTTTCACAGAAATACTTCTAATCTTATCCTTTTAAAATTGAATGAATTTGAAATTAAGAGGGAGCGAGTGGAATAACTGGATAATTTCTAACTTTGAAACAGATTCTGAAATAACACTATATCAAACTTTAACTTGGCAAATCTATAGCATAGTTGTATAAATGCATTTACTGGGTGAACATTACAACTTCTTCACTGAGGGTGGTGAGGCACCGGAACAAGTTGCCCAGAGAGGTTGTGGATGCCCCATCCCTGGAAGTGTTCCAGGCCAGGTTGGATGGGGCTTTGAGCAACCTGATCAAGTGGAAGGTGTCCCTGCCCTTGGCCAGGGGGGTTGGGACTAGATGATCTTTAATGTCCTTTCCAACCCAAACCTTTCTATGATTCTATGAACTTTTTTAGGTTAGCTGCTTCAAAACACTCCTCAGTAACGATCAGACAACTGCTGCAGATTTGTCTCCTGTTGAAGATGGCTTAAAGCAGATGTGGAACCCCACTGCAGGCTTGCCAAAACTTAATAATAAAATCTGGAGTCTAGACAGTGATTTGGAAGTGTTCATTTTGCTACAGGTTGATCCAAATGTATCTCATGAAACTCAGGCAGGTACCTGGCTGTAGGGATTTTGTTTGCTTCATCTGAAAAAAAGCTAAAAACTGCTAAAACTGAACTGTGGAGAAAATTATTCTTTTCAATTTGTATGAAAGGATAGGAAAAAATTATTTTGGCAAAGTAACTGAGCAGCATGGTTGGAGTTACAAAATCACCTTTGCCTGGTCATAGAAAGTCAAACAGCAGCTTATGTTATCTGTGTCATGCTATCCATCTTGTGTTCGACATCTCTATTAGTGACCTGGAGGAGGGGATGGAGGGCACATATTCCAAGTTTGCAGACGTCATCAAGCTGTGTGGGACCAGTTGATACATTTGAGGGCCAGGCTGCTGTTAAGATGGAGCTGGAGAGGGGGGAGGAACAGGCCAATGGTTCCTCATGAAGTTCAGCCAGCCCTTTCCCAGGGAGGCAGAGTGCTGCAGGGATGCAGGCTGGGGCTGGTGGGGCCAGGGAGCAGCTGTGGGGGATGGCCCTGGGCCGTGGCAGGCAGCAAGCTGAGCTGGGCCAGCCCTGTGCCCAGGTAGCAACAAAGAGCAGTGGTGCCTGGGGTCGTGTCAGCAGCAGATGGCCCTGAGAGCCAGGGGAGGGCAGGGATTGTCCCTTCTCCTCAGTGCCCATCAGACTGCATTTGGGTACTGCCTCTGTTTTTGAGCCTCAGCAAGATGGCTCTGTGCTGGGGGCCCTTGCCCTGCAAAGAGACACTGTAAGACTGGTGCTGCTTCAACTGGGAGAAGGGATAGTTTCAGGGGCATGCAACAGCATCTCCACCATCAGTGGGAGGGACGGAAGAGACGCAGCTGGGCTCTTCACAGCGGTGCATGGCAGGAGAGCGAGAGACGGTGGCACAAGCTGCCGAGACACGAGAGGCGCAGGCCAGAGATAAGGAGAAGCCTTTTCCCCATGAGGACACCCCAGTGGTGGAGCCAGGGCCAAGGGAAGTTGGACTGTCTCAAGCCTTGGAAGGTTTTATGCCTCAACTGGGTGAAGACCTGAGCAGTCCAGTCTGACCCCATGGCTGAGCTTGCTCTGGACAGGAGCTGGGGCTGCAGAGCTCCCCAGAAGATCACCCTACCAGCCTGAATTGTCCTGTGATGCTATGATCTGTGATTAACGTACAGGTACATGAACTGTAGAACACAGCCAGACAGTAATAGTAAATGACCAGTCAAGTGACCCACATGAAGGCTGGTACCATCCGTTTGAATAAATATGGCAGCAGATGGAGAATGAAGGGTATATCCTGTGTCTCTGCACGTTTTAAGAGCTTCATCCTTCAAGTATTCCTTTAAAAAAAACCACCTTTATTGTCTTAGGTCTGCAATTCTCTATCATTTTATAAGACAAGTTGATGGTTAATTGGACTTTCACAAATGCTGTTTGCCAAAATATCTTACTGCAAAATCCAGGCTCCCCTCACATTTTTCAGCCAGTTAGGCAACTCTGAAGCTAAAAACACTGACAGAAGAAAGAGGTGACAGGGAAAGCCACATTGCTCCAAACACATAAAGATGATGGAGGAGAAAGAAAACAAAAACAAAATAATAGAAACTAAACAAACCGTATTACCAATAAACTCTGGTAGGGAACCCAAGGCTTAAGGCAAAGAAAAAGTACCAGATAAGAAAGTGGAATGATAACTTTTAAACTATTTAGGATTTATGCCTAGAACACACAACAACTGTTCAAAAAATTCTTCAGTGGCACTTGGGAACTAAGCTAAGCTGGAGGAGCTGACAGAAGGTACTAGTCTCCTTCAGAGATGGAAAAAACCTAGGGAAACTGGAAAATATATGTAAGCGGACTTTATACTCTTGCTGAAGTGTTTTTAATTACACAGATAAAATCTAACTTTCCACATTAGTGCTGTACATGGCCAGCTCACTGAACGGGATCTTTTTGCATGAGCATTCTCTCAATATCGTCTTTTATGTTTTTTCTGCTTTGAGGTCAATGTGCTCTACAAACGTGTGTCAAAACCAGTAACTTCCCTGTGTACTGGTATACCTCTTTTTATTTCTTGCTTGTAAACATGACATAGTACAAACGATGAAACACTACAATGCAGTGACAAAACAAAGAAGGAAGTCCAGAGTTAGTCTTTTCAAAACTTCATACCAAGTTCTACACCTTTGCTTGCCTAGTCCTCCATGTTTACTGCTGGATAACCAGAAACAAACACAGATTGCTGGACCTTGTCCTTCATACGTGGTTCTACGTCCATCCCTTATTCAAGTGCCAGAACAGAATCATAAAATGGGATCTCAAATCGGGAAGGCACTTTAGTTCCCTGTACAGCTCCTCAGCTGGCTGAGGTAACCAGAAAAACACTCCAGGGCTGTGCTGGGTTTGCAAGTGATGCTGGAAAAAGAGGAGAGTCTCCAGGCTAGAAAGGGCCCCGTGACATTCACAGGGTGAAATCTATACCTAGAGCAAAACCCTATCAGTTCAATTAGGAATCAGTTTTGCAAAGGACAACAGACAGATCAAGAGAATTTACAATCAATTGGCGACTGAAAGGGACCAAGAGTTCATGCTTCTGCTTGCTCTGGAAGAAGCATGAAGCTCTACAGAGAAGCTCTTACAGTTGAAGAGTTAATGTGCTCTGGAGTTTTTGTTTTGTAAAACAATACTTGTACTTTTTGAAATGCCAAATTCTCATGTAATATAATTACAAAATAAAATGGGTAATGTACGAACTATATGTGCATCTGCTCTCCCTCTGTCTGCTACAACAGAAATAACCTCTTCAAATGAGTCTGAAGATAGCTGAGGCTTGCAGTTCTGCAGTGTCAAACACAGAACCACAGTACTCAAAATAATTAACTAAAATACACTTTAAATGTCTGAAAAGCATAGCACATTTTCCAAAAAATAACCGCTTTCTTAAAATAATATGTGTAACTGACATTGAGGGAGCACACAGAAAAAAATGAAACATGTTGGTCAGTCTTAAAGACAGAGTCTGCATAGTCTTGTCTGAATGACTAGAGAACACAGTGAAGAGATGAATTATTTTTCAGAGTAATTCTGTGTACACTTTATTTCTACAGTGTAGCAGTAGAGTCATCTTAAAATTATTTCAGGCTGTATTTTTCCATAATTAAGTTCAGCAACAAAAGTAATGTGTGTGCATTTCCAGGACTCATGCACATATTTGCAAAAATCAGAATTCTGGACTAGGAAAAAATCATATTAAAAAAACCAAACCACCATACCCTATTTTGTGTTCTAAACAGAGGAAAGGGAGATTAAAAGCTAGAAAAATCAGTGTGTGAGGGTAAGATCCTGAATATTGGTGTCATCATGTTAGCATTTAAATGAAGTAAACACAGAGACTAGGGCATGTAACAGAAGTTAACTGTGCTTTGAGAGCAGAGGGATTATTCAAAAGCTTAAATATTCTTTCCTACCTGACCAGAAACATTCCTTAAGGGGAATTTTGTCACTTAAAACCCATCCTGCACCCCACCTCAGCTCCACATTATCCTCCTTCCACCTGCTTCCTCGCATCACAGCTGAGTTTCCAGCTGTGTGCTCTCAACCCTTCCCTTGTAGAAGTCCTTTTCCATGAAATGCTTCACAAGGAGACTAGTACTGTGGAGATTGAGAGACATGAGGTTTCCCTGTTCATGTGTTCATGAAAAAATTTGAAATGTCTGGCAAAGTAGCTAGCTTGCTACAACACAGAACTGTATTCCCTTGCTACAGACTCCTTCCTCTGAATTTCTAATCTTCTTTTACAGTAAGAACTCCAGAACCATTAACTCATTTCCCTTAAGCTAAGGCTCTGTTTATGAGCCCTGCAAGTCAGATACTTGACCTTCTCATTACTGTCCTTTTCCATACATTCAAAAGATTAGCCTTTTATAACTGTAATAATCCTTAGTCTTCAAACCACTGCCAATCCTTGGTTTAAAATTAACAATATGTTTCATATTGTAAGTTCTTGTTAAAGAAGCATATGTTTACAGGTACACATTCATTTCCCAGAATATCTTTTTTCTCTCTCTTTCTCCAACAATCCACTATCTAATAGACCCTGTGCATCTCTCACTGTCCCCTCTTTCTACCTAAGCTCAGAACAAAACCAGGATCCTCTGAATTCCTTCAGTAGCTATCCTCTCTTTGCATATTAAAACACAAGCCAAACCAACCCAAACCAAACCACACTCAAACCCACACATTCATTTTAAAGCTCAAGAATTTTCCTGGTACACACAGGTTAAAATGTATGTGTACTTCTGACCAGTTTAAGAAAAGGAAGAAAATATGAGAAGATACATGAGAAGTGTGTCTTGGGCAGCTAAATGAAGACAAACCAACAGAGCTTTTGTTTTCTAGTGAAATAAAGAAAAACGACAAGAAGTATCACACTAAAGCTTATATCAAGATTCTTTATTCTAAAATTTGGTGTCAGTAAGTCAATTCATCTAAATAATATACTAGTCCTGACTCCATCCTTAGCAGAATCAAATCCTTTGACGCAAAATGCAGAATAAGGAGTTTCTTAGGTATAGCTTTTGGAATTGATCTTCCCTTATTCAAAAGGCTCAGCTCTACAATTGTTTTCTGATTACTAAATTTCTTAAAATGGTGTCTTTTTACAGTAAAGAAAACACTGCTGAAAACAACTGGGCAGTAGGACATGGCTTTTCCTTTAAAATGCTTAAGCAGAATACTGAAACACAAAACTGAACATAAAACTTTAATTTTTTTTATATTTGGTTGTCTGAAGAATGCTTCTTTCTCTTCCCCTCAAATTACGTGTTCCTAATTAATATTTTAATTAGACCTAATTTTCACTATCAGCAGAGTTTCAGCTAACCTGCAAAGTGAGAAACCACTCATACAGCCATTTCAAAAGAACAATTCTGCTGTACTAAGAAAGCTAAGATTGTCATAAACAGGCTTTTTTAAACCTAATTATTCACTTTTTATAATCTCTCTCCAAAGATCAGAATACACATATGGGAGGAAAGCTTTGAAGGAAACCAAGCTAACAGAGCCTGTAAGTCACAGCTGTAAATCAGGTTTTGTTGTATATACACTCTAATATCCCCAAAGTAAGCATAAGGGTTATGCTACATATTTGCAATGATAGGCTTATTTGTTCAAAAAAGGAAAAAAAAATCAATCAAAACATAATTACCATCCCATTCCTATTTTTACTCTTTTACATATGTTTCCATTAAATCAATTTCTGCTCTTTTTAAATGGCACTTTTTAATTCACTGTATTTATGTGGATGAGTTTCATCTTGACAAAGACTTAAACCAAAACAATCATATTCAGATTTAGATTACAGCAAATCTGGAAGAGAAGGGCAAGGAGGGCATTTTATTCTGCAGTGTTCACTGATGAGAAACTGCTGGATAGAAGGATAGGAGAATCTTGGCTTTTAAACTTACCCTGAACTGGAGAACTGTACTAGACTTTCTTAGCTATTTTTCTCTTTTATGATTTAAAATGTTCGTATTTCAAGCACAAGTATCAGTGCTTAAAATTGCCTTTCATATGTCACATTTTTGGTTTTCATTTGATTTTTAACATAGTCACAACTAAACAATGTCAAGTCAACTCTGTTACGAAGTTGAAAACAGGTACTGAGAATGGCTCCTGCAATGTTAACATAGCCATGATTTCTTCAGATTGCAACAGTGATCAGAACCAGATGGGCACGTTTAATGGCAAATTCTATAAAGGTTTTAATATACAAAACTTTTCCGAAGTGACCTCAGCAAGCAATGTAACTTGGGCTGGTCCCACTGAGCCTCAGTGCTCATTATTTTGATTGCTTCATCCTTCTCTTGGGAAGCCACTGACAAACTCTTGCTACTCTAAAAGGCTTCCGGTTGTAAGTGAAAACACAGATGAGGAGCTCACTAAATCTTCTTCTTTAAAAGCTTTTTGCACTTGGATTCAAAAGGAAATCAGATGTCAATATAAAAACCAGTCCCTGAAAAAGGTTACAATTGCCAAAATTAAACTGGTGTACCCATTTACATTTTCATGTGCACACAGGCACATTTTAATGTACCACTAGAAGGTCTAGAAAAGTTAATTTAGTAACTTCTCAGCTGAGATACTGCAAAAGGTAACACCTAGACCTTTGTGTAACACAACACTTAAAAAGGTTTGAGGACAGTGCTTCAATTTCTGTTCCTTCTTAATTGCATATTGGTAAAACGCAGAAGTAAAAAGTGGATGAAACATAAGTGTCTACAGTTACATTTTAGAGATACATTTTTTAAGAATTTGAGGGATGCTAAATTCTTCAACAGGAAACTTTCCAGTACTAAAAAATTCAACTAGTATTATATAATATTTCTAGGCAATCACTGACCTACAGTAATACTTCATACAGCTTTCTCTAAACCACTAGACAAAGGGAGCTTTTATTTCTTATTGCTACAATAAAACACTTTCTGCAGTGCAGTTCCACCAGAGCTTCTTGCTTTTGATTTCATAAAAATTCTCTGCAATGTTCCCCACTATGCTTCCTTGTCTTTTGCTAATAAAACTAATTCATGGACCTAAAACTCCTGTACAGAAACAAAACAACCTAACTGCAAACATAAAACAAGAAAATAGTGACCTTGTGGTATGCATTTTGTAGGGGCAGGTTGGATTTGATTTATAAATCCAAAGTGTACAGAACTGCTCGCTTGAACCTTCACAATGGTTTGTTGGGTTTTTTTAACGTTTTCATGTTTTATGTGTTTTGAGAACCTCACCAACTATTTGAATATACATGCACTACACATACATTTTAAATTTCCAAAAGCAAGATTCAGTAGAGTGATGTAGCATAAGGGAACCACACACCACCTAAACAAACCCCACCAACATAGGTAACTCCTCAAAGAAAGCTGTGAAGAACTACTTGATAAACACTTCTGATGCAGAGAGCACTGCCAAATAGAAGCCATAACATTTGGCCACTTCCAGGATGAAGGCCTCCCTGAGACTTCAGTTAAACTTCTTGAGATTGATGAAAAAAGAAATGAAAATGTGAGGGGATAACTTCCACTCTTCAATGGTAACTTGCACTGTGGGATTGAGAAAACGTTATCTGCAAAAGCTGCCTGAAAAAACTGGCTATCCTTGAGATGAAGTTTTTTTCCACATTTTAAAATCAAATTCTCTCTCTGCCAAATTTTCTGCAAGTATTTAATTTTTTTGTACAAGTTCTGTTCAATACTAGCTTACCTCCTGTTTGAGTGATGACTTGAATGTCACTAGTAAGTGGTCCATCCCCAACAGAAGTAAAAGCAAGAACCTTCACAGAGTATGTTTTCTGGGGTACCAGATTCCCAATAGTAGTAATATGGCTGTCAGCCACATTGTGCTTCATCCAACTGTTGACATGTTGAGTTGGGTCCATGGTGTAATAAACTCTGTAACCTTGAATTTGTCCATTAGGTTCCTCAGGTTCTTCCCACTGTACCAAAATAGTGGTAGAGCTCAACATACGGGCTTGCACATTGCGTGGTGCACTTGAAGGTGCTTGCTCTGAAGTCCTTGTTGACACAGGCTCACTGGGTGGCCCTCTCCCAATGTTATTTACGGCAACTACCCGAAATTCATACTCTGAATATGGGCTTAGGCCAGCCACACTATAGCGTGTTGTGGCCACCCCATCAATTTCTTTATATGGCTCCTCAGAGTTCTTGGGTTTGTGTTGGATTATGTAGTAAGAAACTGGCTCAGGGTTTCCAGAATCCCAAGTCAATGTTATGCTTGTTGCTGTGCTTTCTGTCACCACAGGTGTTCCAGGAGGTTTGGGTAAGGCTGAAGATAAATGCCAAAAAATACAGTTAGCACTATGTAACTGCAGACATTAATTATTACAATAAGCAGCTTAAAACCCAAAACAAACAACAACAACAAAAACAAACCAGGAAGATTGGAATGGAAAGGTGTGATCTGTTCAGAGCAAGCTTTTGGCAATTATGGTTTACTCTAAAAATCTATCAGAAATTCTTCAAGTTTTGTATTG